>NC_045760.1:14515000-15135000 GCF_009193385.2 Nasonia vitripennis | reverse complement strand
GTTGCATAGTTTGCGACAATAACTTTCGGCAAACTCTCTTCTCCCGCTAAAAATCAAAGGAGCATTCAGGCGATAATGGAATTCGCGCGCTCGCGCGGCCTCCACCGAAGCCAGAAGTTAGCCTTGAAACTGCGCCGCGACGACGACGTCGGGTAAAAGCCGAAGAGTTCGGCGACTCCGAAAAAAGCTACCTACACACATCTGTATCAAGTGAAAAGGGGGAAATAAAGAAGCAGAGAACCCGTGTATAGAAGTGGGTCGCTATGGAGGAGCAGAAGCAGCAGCGGCAGCCGGTCTCGTAAATCAAAGTCGGCGGTCGGCGCGAGAGCGAGAGAGAAGACGAGCTGACCGCGGCAATCCTTTCGCCGAAACAGACCGAAATAACGCTGTGTGCGGCGAGCGAGGGAAAAAGGGCCAAATCCGCGCTGCTAAGTCGATTTCTGATAAGCCGCTGCTGCTGCTGCCGCGGCTGGAAGAGAGAAAAAAAGGAGCGGAAAATCTGCTTCCACTGCTGATCCTTGAGAAGAGAGCGAGGGAGGCAAGGGGAGAAAACAACGCTTCCTTTTCGTTTAATTAAATTCTTAGATATACCAAGAGAGCGCGGGCCGGATTTCTAATGGGGAAACTGTCTGGCGTGAATCGCGCGTAGCTCGAACTATTTCGAAAATTCGCTGAAATATTCGCGCTGGGAAGACTTATTAAATTACGCTTCATCCTCGACGTGCGAGAGAGGCAAATCTCGATCCACATTTTTTCTCTTTCTCTCTTTTTCAAACGGGTTGCGGAGAAAGAGCTCGATATACCCCCGCACGAGTTGTAGACGAAAAAGAGTGAGCTGTTATATACGCATATATATATTCAACCGCGAATTACACACGGAGAGTCGCCCTCGCGCGCCGCACGTCTGCGTCGCTAAAACATTTTTACATCTCGTCGCAGTTCGCTCGCACTCGACTTTTTTACGGCCGAGTCGTCAAAGACACGTGAGTAGGGCGAGAGTAGGAGGGCCGCATAAAAACTTTCGTTCCGTTTTACGGGAAAAAGAATGCGAAATATCGCACTCGCTCGTGCGGCACTGTATACACTTGATGACTGGCTCTCCGACTCTCCAGCTTTTACACAGGGCTGAGCCATCCGCATACAGGCCATATAATTCTTCAAGGTAAATTCACTTTATTTCAGCTGCGCGCGCAGGATCGAGCGCGGGAAAGAACAAAAGGCTCTCCTAATGCGTCGTTGCGCCAGCATCAACGCGCAGCTCTCAAAGCGGCTGCGGCGATGACGCCGCGTCTCGCGGTGCGTATGTAACGTAATGGAGTGTGCAACGCGATGTATGCATTTAGCCGCTTGTCGCGTCGCTCGGATAATGGCGTGTTGCGCGTGGATTTTATTCGAACCGAAGCGCGAAATGGATTGTCAGCCGCCTGTCTTGCGTGCGCGAAGTCCCTGGTGCGTGTGCATTTACACGTTGACGAAAGGAATAGGATAACTATATATAGAGGACGGGAGAAAGAGACACGTTGCGTCCTTTTGGCGCGCGCACGCGCGAGAAACGGCTCTCGTGTTGCATCGCAGCGGCGCGTGTGTTAACTGGGAGAAGTTTCAGCCCGTTTTGTTTTGCCGAGAGACCCTTTTACGTCTCGTTGTATTTTGATGTTTTGCGCCAGAGTTCTATGAATCGCGCACATCATTCCGTTCAGAGAAAAAAGCCGAGCAAACATACGCGCACGAGCGGGAGTTCGGGAGAGTGTAAATATAAACGTACGCGCCACTTTTGATATTTAAAAGCGCAAATATAGAGGAAAAGAATGGCCGGCCGTGGCCCTTTTTGCGCAAATAATACACGAGAGTTACAAAATACTTTTCGTTTTAATTACGAGAGCTTAGCGGGTACACGCGTAAAATTTCCAACGTTAATGAGCGGTTTTACGTCGCGCAAAAGCAGAAGTAACCTCGCGGCAAGGATTTTTTTGTTTTCATGCAAATTGCGCTGCATTTTTATCACGCTGTAAGGCTCCAGCAGCTGCAGCTCTTTTAATAGTGTCACGCATATTCGTGGGAAATCCTTTGGTTTTTCTTTTATTATTGCGCGCATTGATATTTATTGGCCGAGAATATTTGCGACAGCTGCCTTTTTCTTGGAAGTGAATTTTTGTGTAAAACTCTCGAAATGAGAAATATTCACTACATGAATTAGATGGAGCATTCTTATGTAAAACGGTGAGATCTTTGGGAGTTCTGCAATAACAAAATTTCCATGCACAAAGGATACCCGGTTTTTAGCGGGCGAGCAATAACGTCCGAGAGTAAGGATGTGGATGTGCGAGACCGAAAAAAGTCTCGAGATTTCTCGTCCCGTCTCGAGAATCGCTCGACATTCCTCGGAATCTTCAAAATATTTCGGGATTTTCGAAAAACTTCGGTATAGCTAAGAGAATAAGTAAGCTACGCGGGCGGGAAATCTTACTTTTCGGCTCTGGGGTACGTAAAACATATTTTTAAACATCGTACGTGTAAGCGTTAGTATTTTTGGAATTACATTTTTTACTTATTTTTTTTAGCGATATCGAAAATTTTGAAGACAATCTCGAGACTTTTCGAGTTCGAGATTGTCGAGCGAGACGGGTCTCACCTCAATAAATTTCGATTCATCTCGAGCCTGGTCTCGCACATCCTTATCCGAAAGTAAAACGAGGCTTTTGGGCGAGTGGATCGTTTACATACGAGGCTCCAGTAGTATTCGTTGGAAAACACCGCGAACTTAAATGCTGGAGAAACAAATTTTTAACGAGAAATAAGCACAAACGACTCGTTATAACGTACGTTACATATAGCCGCACGACAGAGAGAAAAATCGTTTGCAGACATCGTATAGTCTATGAGCGTCGCGCTAAAGGTTCTCGGTATCGTTAAACGAAATGCATCCTATAGAGTCTTCCTCTCCGCGGCAGGGCGGAAATGATGCTCCAATAACCGCGTGTCCATGCTTGTGAAAGCCCTCGATCTAAATACACGGGCACACACGAGTTGGCGGCGATCGTCGAGATAAGCGCAGCCTATACACGTGTGCTTTGAAAATTAAACCGCAAGAGCGAGGCGGGTCGTATTTTTGTTGGTGCCGCGCGAGCAGCAAACTAGCGCGAGTAGTAGAGCTATAGGTAGAGGTGTATATATATATATATATATATATATATATATATATATATATACACGCCTCTCGAGTATTCTGAGCATTCTGAGAGGCAAGTATGCGAGGGGCTTCAAAAGGGCGCGTGTGCTGCAAAGCGCGCCTCCGGGGCATTAGAAGAGTACGTTGCATGTATACGTGTATGCATACATACATGTGGCATCTGTAAACCTCGAGCTTTGCGACATGCACACACACACGGAAAAAAATGGTTAGTTGTGGTCACCAAGTGATAATTGGTTAATCAAAAATTGATTATGAGAACTAGGTGCTTGGTTAATTTTACCAAGCCAATTTTTTTACAATGAAAAAGTCAACTTTATAGGTTACTAACCAATTTACTTGGCAAGGACAACAATTTTTCTGGTACATCACTGTTTTCATAATGGGTCAACCAACATTTTTGTTGTAATTACCAAGATATTAGTTGAAATCCAAGTTGCGGCTTATATTTTCAAAAATTTTCTTATCTACCATCTGGATCGCTAGCGCGACGACAGAGTCTCCGCCTTTAGACTTGAAGGACCCGAGTTCTCAATCCCCAGTGAGGTAGACATTTTTTTCAGATATATTAATTGTATTATAAAATTGTAAACATGTAAATTAAATGTAAAAAATAATAGCACACTTGTAAACGGGCCTATAAAATAAATCTGCATGTATAAATAAATAATAATAATTAATAATAAATAAATAAACAATAAATAATAAATTTAAAAAAGTACAAAAATCAGAAAAAAATGTTTTTCTTCATCGTTCTGGAAACAAGCTTGACTACTTTTTTAGTAATCAGAACTAAATTATTTCTTGAACCAACAATTATGTTGGTTGTACTGACAAATTGATTATCATTGTCGATATATTTTGTTTGTATTACAAACCAATATATTGATTAAGATAACCAAGATTAAATAGTGTTTGTCGCCTCGCGACTACACAAAATACAACCATATAGTTGGTTATGGTTACAAATTTTTCTTAACTAAGTCCACTTGGTTAATGATACCAACAAAATAGTTGGTGTGTATTTTCCCAAGCAATTTGGTTATCCCAACCAAGTACTTGGTTATCACAACTAACCATTTTGTTCCGTGCATACACACACACACACACACAACAGCGTACGAATATGTCGAATATTTTCATTTTCCGAATTGTTGCGCTGCAGCGCGACGTTATAGACATACGTATACGGTGTCTCAACAACTTTGGCCGCCTCGCGCTTTAAAGGAGCGATATAACGGTGCCGATGAGTTATCGCGAAAATTGTACCTGCCCCCGCGTCGTCGTCGCCGTCGTTGCATTCCACGCGCACTTGATCTCGCTGGGGGCCCGGGTGTGAGGCTTTGATGCGAGGAGTATGCGCAGTTTGAGATTTAGTTGTTGCGTCTGAAAGTTGCCGGGTCGATTTTCGTCTGTAAGGAATTTCGGAATGTTTCGGTTTTCGGATATATATATATATATATATATATATATATATATACACATATATATACACATATATACACGATTCTGCGCGTAAACAAAATGTCGAACCGCTGCCGAAGAGCCGAGGCATCAGGCGCTTTAATTAGGAAAACGGCGTCGAGATTCGTGGCTCTCATACAAAAACTGTGTATTTCCTGCAATAACCGCCGCGTCTATAGATATAGACCGGTCGCGTATACAGGTGCTCCGAATGGGTTAATTACCTCGTATAATTCAGGAACGGAATACTTTCGCGAGCGGGGTGCTCGCGATTAATTATAACGCGCTGCTCGCGGGGGGGGGGGGGGATTTAGCCTCTTGGAGCGAGCTGAAAAAAAAGAAATACTAGGATGAGTCGAGAGCCAAAAAAGAAGGAGCGCGAGTTTTAATAAACAATATCGCTCCCTCTCGGCGCGCGCGCTCGGATGCAAATTAGTCGCGCGCGGAAACGGCGAGTTATTTAATTGGTTTTTGAGCGCGCAAGCTCGCTCGCTCGCTTCAAAAGCCTTGTTTAATGACTAACCCGTGCGAATTCGGCGTTATTATAATCGGTCGAGTGTAGTTTGATCGGGTTATTTTTCTTTCCATTTCAGTCTTGTACTCAGCGACGTGTGCGCGTCCTCATTATCAGCGCGCATAGATGACCCCATACACACGCGCGTCCGAAGCCAATAACCGTAGAGCAAAAGTTTGCGCAATAACCGTATGGAGAGGAGAGAGGAAACCTGTATGTGCTCTCAGAAATTCCAAGCACAAGGGTCACCGCGCGGAGCCATCTTTTCATCCCCCTGCGCGCAAAAGCTACATCTGGAAGTATCGCTCTCTCGAGTCGCAGAGTCTAGAAAATCTCCCGCCGCACACGCGCGCGCGGATACTCGAAAATTCAACTGCAGTAGCAGCGGAGTATTAGCAGGCAGACAGGACGAGAGAGAGAGAGAGCGAGAGAGAGAGAGAGAGAGAGAGAGAGAGAGAGAGCGAGAGAGAGAGAGAGAGAGAGAGAGAGAGAGAGCGAGAGAGAGAGAGAGAGAGAGAGAGAGAGAGAGAGAAAGGTAATGTTACTGCCGGGCTGCTTCCGCTCGTATAACCCCCGGAGGAAGAGGGAGGGTCGTTAAGGCCATAGGAAATCACCGAATTAACTGTTTCCCGCGCTAGCGCGTACGTTCGCGTGCCGCCGCCGGACGGCTGACAGTTCGGCGAAGCGGAATTACCGCGCGGAACGTAGCCGCCGCCGCTGCCGAGATGCCGCTGCGCGGCTTGGAATAGCCGGCGACTGCAGCAGAAAGCGAAATTTAGATTAGATTAGATTGTTTATTAAAGGACTAAGGTCTCGGGGACCTTGATGGCCTCAGACATTAATAATACAATGATAATACATGGTTATAATAAAAACTCCAAATAAAGGGCGCGCTAACCCTGTACACATCATTTGCAAAAGGAAAATAACATAAATAAATTCTATAGGAAAAATAAAACTAACATAATTAACATAATTAAAAAAATATCTATAAAAACAAATGAAGAAAAATAGCTTGAATCAGTTTACCAAAGGAAGTTTGCAAGCGCTTCGCTAAAGTAAAACGTATACATAAAATTACAATTATCGCAGTAATACAATAGTATATTATGCAACAAGGGGGTAAAGTCGTTGACTATTCCCGCGGGTAAGAGTTTACTGCCCGAGCGAAGCGAGGTACTATTATAATTTTTCTATTTTTTAACATTTTTTCGAAATTTTCAAAATTTTTTCAAATTTTCTAAAATTTCCAAAATTTTGAGGAATAATGAATTTATTTACCGCATTTTGAGGAAATAAACTCTTTATTATATACAAAAAAAAATATGAGGGAATAAAATGCGACTTAAGTCCCGCTTTTCAGGCAATAAAGTGGCTATTATAGTTCAGTTGTGAATAAAAATATGTACATCGCCGAGTTAGGAATAAGACAAAAATTAATCCAATATATCGCCCGCCATTCACAAAGATGATCACAGTCACAAAATCATACATTTTTAAAAAGACAGGTAAACAATGCTTCTTTGAAATAGGGACGCTTGTACAATTGCCGAATCTCAGAAGGAATCGAGTTCCATAGGTAGGCTCCACCGATATAGTGTCTTTGCACGTTTGCTCGTTAATCGAACCTACATAGGCTCAAAGAAGACGGAAAAACACGTAAGGGACAAAATATCGCCTCGTATCAGACGTCAAAAGTCGCAGAATTCTGGGTGTCACTTATTGGGCTTTTTTAAGCCTATGCAAGTTAGATTAAGGAGAAAACGTGCCAGGGTATCGAAAAAGCCCGATAAGTTACACCCAGAATGATGCTGATGCCAAGGTCTGATGGAAAAATTGGGCTGGTCGGACCATGTTTGGAAGAACTGTTACAGGACTGTTGATTCGATAGGCAACCGTTATGTATATCTGAATCTTCTGAAACTAGCACCGCTTTTTTCATATACGCGTACACGAGTTGCCGTGTCAAAGTTCATCATTATCTCGCATCTCAAAATCTCGCGCGCGCACGTTTCAAAAGAATTCCCGGAAGAGCTTTTATTCCGAGATCGATCCGGCGGCTATAGGCAACTATCCGCGGAATTTGTCTCGCGACCAACTCAGCATAGTCCGAAAAAGCGCAAAGCGCGCTCCCAGAAGTTCGCCCCAAAGATTTGCAGCGGTGGTATAACGATACAGCCGCGGAGAGAAACAAAGCGCCCGCGAATTTCCGCGCGGACAATGGGATCGCGCAAAGGGGGGTATACGTGCAAAAGTAACGTGCGGCGACGCCGAGACTTTACAAGGAGCGAGAGTATAGAGGGTCGAGAAGTCTCGAGGAATATAGAAAAGCTAGCCTCCGGCCGTTCGATCGTATATTCGAATTCGATACGTCGCCGCGCGCTCGGCGGCTCGCCTTTGTGCGCGCGTGTACGACTCTCTCCAGAAAGGCTGTTTGCCGAACCGGCGGCAAATCGCATAGAATGCTTGATAGAAAAAATTTTGTCTCAACTTATTCGGCCCCGCGCGATATTGGCTTCTGAAAGAAAAAAACCGCTGCCAATTCATTGGCACGTAGCTTCCTCCAACTAAATTTATAGTTCCAATAGATAAAATATTATTTAAATATACAATGTTAATGCTTTTTCTAATATTTTCAATCTCGATTATTTTGCTGAAGGAGCAATTAAAAAATAATACAAAATATTGTGGATCTGAATAAGTTGGAATTGAGTACAGGGCAACTACAAAAGAAAAATTTTATTTATATTTCAATTGTATTATTAATATTTTACAATATGTCAATGTTTGTGATTAATATGTTACGTCAAATATCTCTTAGACGTAAATTTTCGATCACAAATGGTACAAACTGAACGACAAGTAGCAACGTGCCGTTTCATTGATCCACTCCTTATATATTTTTTACACTCTTCGCACCTCATCCTTTTAGAAGAGTGCACATTTTGCTCATGTTTATGTAGATTACGCACTTGTTTACCACATGTTCTGCATATTTGTTTCTCATTGTTATGAAACTTTATGTGACGATTCAAATTGCTTTTTTCCGCTCAATTTTCCGCGAAATTGACGTGTTTCTTATTTCAAAAACCCAACGACTCATTCCCATTCCTCTTTAATTATACATAATCATATTGATGAACTTTCAATAATAAAACTAGTGTATTATGTACAACAAAGATTGTAAACAAAAGAGAAATGTATATTTTATTATTTTTCTAATAAAAAGAAAAAAAACAAGTGCATGTCTTGAGACTTTATTTTTTACTCTACACCACTTCTTTTAGAACGTTGATTCACCGTTTGCATTATTCATACACAGTATCGTATATCAGAACTCCGAATACCAAATCAATCAAATTATCAGGTTCCATGATTATATATATATATATATATATATATATATATATATATATATATATATATATATATATAATTTTGACATAAATTAATAGGGAGGGACTTTAACGACGTGCAACGACACCCCTGTAAGAGGAAGAAAAAGTTTTCAGAAAAATCAGTTTTTACATTTTAGCTCTTTACTTAAGATCCGCTCGACGAAATCGTTAAAAATTTTAGCAGCAAATAGCATTTTTTATGGTTAATCACCAAATAAAATTTTGAAGCATTTGACTGCATTGTTTTAAAGATATGAGGAATCAAAAAAAATTGAAACCTTGATATCTTAAGAACCATAGTGGTTTGAAAGCTGCGCAATGAACTTAGCCAAGACACATAAAATATCTACTTTTTCCCAAAATCTCAAGTGCAATAAAGCCTTTTTACTTCCGTAATCGAGGCGCAAAAAAACTCATTTTTTCCAGTTTTCAATTTATTACTGAAAAAATAAGTAGTCAAATCACTTGAAATTTTAATGGGATATAGTTTGACACGTGACCCATCGACATGATTTTTTTCGTGAGGTTATGATGTTTAATTTCAGAGATATGAATTTAAAAAAAATCACCTTTTTCATTTTATCTGCCGAAAAAAGCGGTCGATCCCGAGGACCAAACGGGGAAAAGTAGGTAATTTTATTCTCTTTCAAATGCATATTAGCTGAATTGTTTGTAACGATGGGATGATTGAAAAAAACGCAAAATAGTGTTTTTCAAAAATCAAAAATTGTCAATAAAAAAAATAGTTAGAAAAATAAAAAATAAATGTTTTTTCCGAATTCAGAATCCAAAAATATACATGCCTGTCAAATTTTATTGATATTGATCGAGTAGTTCCAGAAATATTACAGTATACATACACACAAACACACATCCATACGGACATTTTCTAAATATACGTGATTTGAACTTCTAACACACCAAAAAGTATTTTCTAGAAGTTTTGACGAAACTCAAAATTTTACTATCACAAAGCTTCCTCTAGGAGGAAGCAAAAAAAGAAAATTCGATTCGTATAAGGTTATAATAGCGCGATCGTCTGGGATTGTGAAAAGTCGCTCCGAAGCATCTCTCGTTCCATCTCGGCAGTGTTATTTACCGGAGAGTCTGCGCAGTAAGTGTAGCGCTCGACGAGCGTCATTAAAAATTTCGATGTAAATTAATTTACGGGTTAAAGGGCTTTCGCCGCTGCCGCCACTACTGCAGGGGGGGGGGGGGGTCGGCGGCGTAATGGCTCGGAAAATGAAGTTCTTGTACGTCCCTCTCAGCCTTTCCCGGCGCTGCAATATAACCCCTTCGCAGCCCCTCCGTGGCAGCATCGCTAACCTTCAACTTCAGCGTCTCTCTTATTCTCTCTCCCTCTCCCTCGTGTAACGCTGTATACACAGGTATGCACGTAGCAGAGAGGGAGAGAAGACTCGCGCCATTATCTTGAGTAAACAGAGACTGGCTATAGGCGCAGTATAGCAGCAGCAGCGCTTTCGCTGCAGATAAAGTCGCCCGTTATCAAAATCCTGAGCCGAAGACAGCACGACGTCGTTAATTCCGTTAAGTCTCGCCGCTCCGTCCTGCGCCTGTATAGATACTGCGTTATAAGCGCCGCTGCACAGAAGATTACATAGTCGGAATATCTCGGGCTGTATAAGAGCGCGCTACGGCGAGCAAGAGGGAGAGAGAGTCTTTAGAGCATAGTAGCGGGATTCTGCAGTTGCAGTATATAGTGCGCTTTAGCTCGGACGGGAGCTTTGCTATATACATGCGCACCGTTATCGTTACATCGGCCGGCAGTGCTCTGATGGCGGATAATCGCCGTGCGCTTAGCTCCGAATGGATATTGTAATAATTTTATTGGCCTCGCGTGCTGGAATAAAAGTCTTACAGTAATAATTCGGACATTCTAGTCCTTATATACGCGCGTGCCGCGAGGGCTGGCCTCGTCGAAGTCGCATGTCCGAGTGCTGGGATTATACGCGAGGGGAATCCAACGCGCTCCCGGTATGGGGACGTCCTCTCGACGGCGGCAGCGTCTCCGCCGAGGCTCACGACGCATTCCCTACTCGCAGCCGGACGTCGATCCTTCCTCGCTCTCGAGCCTTCGGAATTCGGGAACTGTTCCACCCACGCGCGCGTGTCACGCATCGCGGATCGCTCGCGATCCCGATCGATTCGAGCGCGCGCGCGAGGAACTCTAATGTGCATTGTGATGTTGCGCGCTGCGCCGCTGCGATTCAATTATTTCGGCCTGCTTGTTTTCTCTCGACGGAATTTCAGCGAAATTAAATATTTTTCCGAATACCCGATAAATCGATACATCGATAGGGGCAGAGTGAGAGAGAACATTGACGCGACGCGCGTGCATCAAATAAATGTGTCGAATTGTTCCAGTTCGATGTTTACAAAATATGCGCGTGGATATAAATACGTTTCGATATACGATTTCGATTGCGTTTGCATTTCTTTTTCATACACTGCCATCACAGCGATTTCGACGCATACGCGTGATTGATCTCATTGCCGCAGCGTTTTTATGGAAGATGGATAGAAAAACGCGCAGTAAATCGTGTAGCAAATTTTTACCCTCAACCTATTTTTCGCATATCCGAATCGAAATAACGCCGAGTCGCACGATCAGCTACGTCTCAGCTCGCAGAGAAAACATCATCATCGAGCCACACGTAGCGCAGATAAAAAAGTCACTTGAGCGGAGCTCGCGTCAATCGCGCCGCAGCTGCACTTTTCCGAGTTGAGAAAAGTTTGAAGAGCCCGATGCGGTGCGTGTCGATGACCTTCCGCACTCGGATTACCCACCGCAAAGGCCTGGGCTGCGGAAAAATATATATTTATACTGGCGAATTATCGCGATCCCCGGCGTCACGTACGCGCGGCTGGCGGCTGTGTAACCATTTATGATCTGCTTTCTCTCTCCTATACGCTCTCCTCTATACAGCTATTATATACCGTCGCGATTTATGAAGAGAAGTGGAGCTACTCCCGCGGCTTTATTGCTCATCGGATTACCGAGAGCCGCGCGATTTTTTGCTTTACCCGCGGCGCTCTTGGATCCCGCGTTTTTTCGCGAGAGGCAGCTCTCTTTATTGTGTACTTTGTCCGCGTATGCCGCCGCGGGATATCGGCGTTGAGTGATTTCTCGATCGCTCATTACGCGGAAATGTCGCGGACATTGTTGGAACGGCGACTTACGTCTCGTATAACAAGATTATCCGCACTTCCGGCAAAAGTGAAGCAAATAATGCGCGATGAAAATCGCAGTCTCTTCGTCGGGTGTAATAGCGCGCTCGCAGTAAATCATGTTCCTGCGAGCATTTACGCCGCTGGAGATGGGAGGATCCTTCTTCATTGTTCGATAAATAGGCGGTAGCGGCTCCCTTTGCGTATAAAATATAACGTACGGCGACGTAATGCGCCGTCGCGTCTCTTTGCGCAAATGAAGAGTTCCTGCCTGGACTTAAGAAAATTAATAGTCGTGTTCAGCTCTTCTCGATGTAAATCAAATAAGCATCTCCGTGGAAAAAGTATAGCCGATAACAGTGCTACAGAAATCCTTTACGTTCTCGACTGCTCGCTCAAAAATTTTAAGAGGGAAAGGAGGTTTCGCGTGCCGACTTTACCATACAGAGTACTCTTATCGTAAATAAAGCTTACAGTTTAGCGGCTTTAAACGAAACTTTTCGTCGTTTCTAAAAAGCGCGCAGAGAATTGCGGGAGGCTGAAGTATCCTGCTCGACGAGAACTCACAGTCACCCCGAAAGAGTGAATCCTTCGAAAATCATCTTTCACTCTGAAAAAGGGTGGAAATCTCGATTCTTGGAATTTCGGATGTAAAGCTCCCCCCCCCCTCTCTCACTCTCTAGCTCTCGCCAATATCCGGGCCGAGAAAGAGAGAAGCAGCGGCATCTCGATTCCTTTCTATCGCCCTGTCACCGAATACGTGACGGAACTCGGCAAGAGCCGCGGCCGGCATTGTTCCATTTCGCTTGCTACACTACTCGTACGCGCAGGCGAATCCGCTCCTTTTTACGTTTCCGCCGGCGCAGTGATTTCGCGGTAAAGTAATTCCGATATTGCCATCGCATATAGGTATACAGTACACACCGGTAGCGACGGAGCTACGATTTTTAAGGAGACGGAGAGATCGAAAGAGGAGAGGAGTGGATCCTTGCTGCAGCTTCACCCCCCGCGGCCATACGGCAAATTGCGTTACACGCCGCTGACGCGTGAACCGAGAGCAGCGTGTTTTTCTCTTTATTTGCTTTTCGATTTGCCCTATATAACCTGCTTACACCCTCTCTGTATACCAGCCCTCCTGGGTGAAAGCCCAGCCAGCCGCCTCCAGTCACGCGGGATTGCACTTTGTGCGCGCGGAAATAATAGTTCGTTCTCTCTCTTTCTCTCTCTATTTTTTTCTTCACTTATTCGAAAATCCCACGCTTTTGTTGGCGAGGCACACACTCGCCCTCATTATACGTAGCGTGGCGATTAATTCCGAGGGCGGCATATTCTTCGCCGGCGGAAATCGTTATTAATAGGCCGAAAATCGCCCCGACCTCTAACGTAATATTCTCGGCGCGCCCGCACACACAGCGCCCGTTCATCTTTTGCCATTAGCGCCGGACCTTGAAAATTTCGCCGAGCGACCGCGATCTATTAATTGCTCCGGCGGGGCGACTCGCCGCTTTAGATCGCGCTCCGAAAGTAAAGTGCAGCGTGTGATGCTATTACGGCTCGGTCGACAGGATAGTGCATTGGGGAAAATGGCAGAATTTTCGCTTCTTTTTTTTACGTTAGCGAGTATACGACGCAATATTATCATCGGAGTAATGAGGTTACAGTAGGAACGCGCGCGTAGGGGTTTTCATTGGCTTTCCCGAGATTCGCGAGTCGATTCCCCAGGGGGGACTGCGCGAAGAGAAAGAGAAAGAAATCTGCCGTGGAGAAGGCTAGAGAGTTTTGAAACAGAGTAATGCTGCTGGTAGCGAACTAATTAGAGTCCCGGTATAATACTACTCGGTGTGCTTCCAAAGTAGCGACGTACAACTTCGGCAGTAGTGAGCCGAAAGAAACTTATGCCCCGGGAACTCGTCGAACTCGACGTGGAGCGGCAGCTTTGTTCCCTTGATTCTTCCATATCTAGCAGCTTAACCTATACCCTTGAGACAGAGCTTGCAGAGCTGGGCAGAGAAAGAGAGAGAGAGAGAGAGAGAGAGAGAGAGAGAGAGAGAGAGAGGAAGAGAGAGAGGAAGAGAAGCTACGTATAGGTGTATAGAGAGGAGGAGGAGGAGGACGACGACGTAACGAGTCCTCCCTACCCAGCAGATATACCTACCTACAGAGCCCGAAAACTTGAAATCAAGTTTGTGCTCCAGCGAGCATTGTCTATTTCCATTTGGCATTTGCAAAATCGAACCATTCCGCAGCGAGCTCGCCTCTAATGCGGGAGTCAGTTTGGAAAAAGTTCGGATTTTTATCTTGAAACTCGCGAGTCCAAGACATGATACTTTCTTACGCACAGCTAATTGAATATCGATTGTGGAAAAAAAAAACAAATAAATAGAAGAAAAAGCACGCAGAGGCATTCGATCACCTCGCGCATCAAAAGATCGCGGACTATTCTGGCCGCCCATCATACCGAGAGAGACGTCGTGAAAGCGCGATTCCCACGGACCTGGAAGAAGCAATCTTTTTGTTTCCGACGCTTGGGCGCGAAAAACCTTGAAGAAACGCTTTCGTCGTATTTTCCTCCGGGCCGCGATGTCTTTCTGCAATAGCCTCGCGCGAGCGCTAACTTTGTTGCGGCGCAAAGAGCTCTTACCAACAACAATATCCTCTCTCCCGCAGCAGACAGTCGAAGAGTGAAATTCCCAAAGCTTGCCATCGCTGGATAGATATACCTCGCTCTAGACTTTCCGATTTGACGTTTTTTTTGCCTTCCTTCCCTCACTCTTCTTTTTTCATGGCTCGCTACGGCTCTCCATTGTGCCGACGATAGATCTGGATTGCCGCCGCGAAGGTTTTTAGAGGCGGCTTGTTGGAGTCTCGCGACGGGTTTTCGCTCTCGAGGCCTGTGCGCGGGATAACGTGTTTTTCGAGGATGAAACTTTTCGGACGACGGCTCATTGAAATTATTTCAATAAGCAGCGAGGAGAAACGAATCAGAGTGTTTAAAAATTCATAAGCATATTGTTCATCGACCCGTATCAAAATTTTGTAGAATCAAATTAGAGGGAAAGAGCTTCGATTAAAAATTACGATATAACTGTCGAATAATAGGCAAATCACTTGCCAATGCGAATGGCAGCGTTACACTATATCGCTTCATCATACATCGTACATGGCACAGGTAATACGCGAACAACTGAAGCCTGCCGCGATTTCATCAAAAACATTTCCTCGCGTTATAGCCTCTCGTCCCTTAACATAGATATCTTCCGCTGCAATCCATGCTGCACAACGATCGGCCGATAATCGGGTATCTCTCGAGCGAGCCGTGCGATCGACACGTACAAAAGCGTCGAGTATATATGCGCCCCGTTCCCGGCGGCGAGCGACAATTTGACGAGTAACCGGCGTGAGTATATTATCGCTCTCTGGCATTTATACGTCCACGCGGATCGTCTGAATGACGGACAGTACGTAGAGCCCGACATGCGCCCGCGTATGCGTGCACGCCCGTCGAAGAATCGCGCGCGGAATCGATATCGGTATATCGGTAATGAAGTTGACGCCTGCGCCGTCAATCGCTATGCGGATTATGTGGCAAGCGGACGCTGCGCGCGTACTGATGTCCGGATTCTACACTGATCCGCGCGCTATGCCATATATACTGCTCTTGCTCTGTCGCGTAGCTTCACCGATTCTGCCTTTTGTGACTCATTGACAAAGTTTGCGAGATCAAAGCGACGTTGAAAACCGTTCATCGCCGGCACTGAAGTCGAATATTTTTGAACATCGAGGAAGCGTGGAACGGGTGTGTAAACAAGTTATACGCCTGCATAAGAGTCACCTTCCTCAACACAGTATCGAGTATCCTCCGCGCCAAACTCTGTGCCAAACTTTTGACGACCCTCCGACGAAGGGGTAGAAAAAGGAGTTCGAAGAAAAAAAATGTGAGAGTAGCTAAACTGCTCGATAAATACACGCGGCGGCTACAAAAAGAAGTTGCAGCGCGACGACGCTAGGATATAGCCTGTCAGCGAGCGGACAAATAAATAGACTCATTTTTCTCGGCGCGGACCGCGCGGCTCTTTTTGCCGCGAATATAAGTCGCCCGACCCGTGAAGATACTGGCCTTTGTTTTTACGTACGCCGCGACCGGACGATTTACAGTACCGAGGCGAAAGTTGTCGTTCTGCGGGCCATATAGAGAGAAAGAGAGCGAAATTTGCGGGCTGCACACGCAGCGGAATGGGAAGAACGCGGACTGAAAGGCATAGTTAACGAATGTTTCGACCGTCAACGACGAATCAATTCTCTCAGAGATGTTTGCAGAGTTATGCATTCGTCGGCCGAGGAATGAGCGATAGCTATTTGCACCGCGAGTTTTTGGCCCGAATAGTTTTGCGATATCGGGAGAAAAATTCGCGCTATGAACCGGAGTGAAAAGAAGAGAAACAAAAATCGTCACAAGTATAGCTAGCTAGTATACCATGGTATATACAGAAGACCAGTTTGGCGCAAGGTCAGTCGAAGCGCCGACGCGAGAGCGTTAAAAAATAACGACCCTGCAAACTTATTTCATTACAAAGTTTCTCGACTTATCAACTACCCGCACTCGACTCTCTCGGCCTCTACTCCCTGCGCGCGCCCTTCCGAAAAAAGCCTTCGCGAAAATCCCTTCCATAAACAAATGAATTTCTCGAGGTAAATGAGGCGCTGGTCTGTAATGTATACACACACACACACACACACACACACACACACACGTCAGGCTGCGCGCTCGCATAGCATTAATTAAGCGGCATGAAAATTCAAGGGGCAACAGCTCTCGGCGCCCGCAGTACTTCTCGCGAATAAGGCGCTGAAGCTTATGCAGTATATATATAGCAGCGGCAACACTTGACAGACGCACAGCTGCGACGCTCAATGAAGATCGAAAATGGGCTACTCCCGCTGCTCGCGCGCAAGACGTGCGATACGGAGAGAGAGAGAGAGAGAGAGAGAGAGAGAGAGAGAGAGAGAGAGAGAGAGAGAGAGCGGGCTGCGGTCGTGATGAGAAAACGCGCGGAGATAAGTTCGCGGTAAGGCAGAGAGAGAGAGAGAGAGAGAGAGAGAGAGTAGAGAAACTGCGTTGCTTATCAATCAAGCGCTGAAATTTCTCAACCTCTTGCGGGGGCTGCAGGCGATGTATATATACGCACTTAAATATATACGTAGCGCGGGTCCTTGAGACGCAAACTTTGTCGGCGCGGCATTGAATTACATTTGAGCATTGTCTATATAGCGAAAGGCAAAGTTCGGTTTCACAGCTGCCGTGCACATACAGTCACGGCCATACGCGGCAGATCTTTCGATTTTTTCCGAGGGGCCAAAATTATAAGAAACAAGCAGTAGCTTTCTAAATCAATTGCGAGCAGTGTCAGTCGCACGTCACTCTGCGCGCCACTATCGCGGCAATTTGAAATTCGACTTCCGGCCGGATTTTTCCTTCCGCCACTTCGACACTATTCGATTACACGCTGCGGGACGGCCGAATCGAATTGACGAGCGCGCCAATTATATTGGCGCACGCGAGGGAGAGCGCCGAGGCGATTTTTTACACGGGACTTGCAACCGCGAGAGCCGCGGTTAATTCAGTTATCGCGCGCTTTTTTCGCTCCCATCTCGATGGGTCAATGCAATTTTCTTGCAAGCACGGTCGACGTCCATGCGCATTAGAAGTAATACGCGAAGAAGCTTGTACGTGCTGAAGAATTGACTCATCGTTAGATATAATAAGAGCAATCGTCAAAAGCATCCCCGCGAAGCTCCTTTTCGATGGGTTAATTAACGAGCGAGCCAACACCTTATCCATTCCACAATGCGCACACGCGTGGCGTGTATCAAACAAACACACGGAGAGCGGAGCAGTAGCAGCAGGCATATGTACCTGTATAGTACACGTATATAACAGAGCACAGCGCGGCAATTCACTTTCAGCCCGATAATTGCGAGATCCGTTTAAACTACATCGCCGCGCTATTATCCATCCCGAGCGTGTATATACATATAGTCGCTCGCGCGCACAGTGAACCTCGAGAAACTTTCGAGGCCAAATCCTACACGAATAGCTATTCAGAGCTCATTCGTAGGTACGCGCGCGGAAGCGTTTATCTCTCGCCGACTAAATTATGACGCGCGCGGCCATTGTCCTGGCGGCGCAGCCGAATCGATGCGGAAAATATGGCCTCGACGGCCCGGCGAATTTTCCGGCGAGCCGAGCTATATAATCCGTACACACAGGAGAGAGAGAGAGAGTGCGAATGCTCGTGTGCCGTATACGGTGCATCGAGTTGATCGTCGGCGACGATAACGATCGCCGATATCGCCGCCCGCGTATACGTATGCGCGGTTAAGCGCTGCTGCGAGACCGGTCGATTCGTTTTCCGGCTGCTACAGTGCAGTTCGCGGAGGAAGCCCTTCTGCAGCTGTCGGCGCGCCAAGTGGCTTCTGCTGCTGGATATGACCCGCCGGAGCTTTTTATGTCGTCGATATAGATCTATATAGGTATATTTTGAACGTGGGACATCAATTCATCTCCGAGCAACGCTGATGAACTTGGAAGTGGCGAATCAGCCTCGGAGGAATACGACGACTGAGACTGCGAAAATGTATACGCGCGTTATGTATAGGGGCGGGATATGCCGTGCACCTGTGGCACCACTGCCGGCGGGTATGAATTTACTCCATTCAAGCGCTAGCTCGCTCTGCCGCTTGATGGCGTTTACGATGTAGGAGCAGCGCGTCAAAATTACAAAGTTGTTTACCGGATATCGATGCGGTATTCAGAAATTAATTCTTTGTACCGAACAAAGCTTCACATGGTTGCGGTGTACCTCTGGTTATAAATAAGTGTACTCGCCCGACGTCGTATAATTTACATTATTCACGAGGCCTTCGAATAAGTATGCGGCACCCTCGAGCCGTCGTTTCCTTTGCAAAGTCCATCACCGGATTCATCCGTGCAACGTGACAATAACTTTACCGCCGGCTTCTTCTTCCGCCGATCGACTCGCTCATCGCATAACGCTGGTACCGCTTTCATGAATCCCATATATATATATATATATATATATATATATATATATATATATATATATATATATATATATATATATACATATATATACACACACAGTTGCGAAGTATTGCGTTCGCTGGTCCGTGGAAAGCCGCGAGCGGCTGCCGCGCATACGAAAATCCGCGGACTGCGGCTGTACTTCCGAGAGTCTTTTCTTCGGGCGATCGATGGGAAACGCATGTGCATTGTTTGGAATTGAAATTCACCTTTTTCCTATACGGTTATATCCGTCTTTTTCAAGTAACGGAACATTAGCCTGCAGCCTTGGAATAGAAAATTTCTCGATATTTTTTCCACCGATCACCATCAATCTTCCGATAATTAATTAATATTCTCCTTTGGAAATGGGATATGCCAATAAACTCGGACGCTCGGCCACTGTCTATATGCGCGGCCCGTAATAGAATATAGCGGTAATTAATAACCCCAGCAGTGACACCGCGGGCTTTTTCTCCGCGATAAAAAGCTCAGCGCGCGGATTGAAAAAAAGGCCCCATCGTCCGTACAATTGCGCGAAAATCGATATGGTACTGGGCGCAAATTATTGTTTGTCGAATAATCTGCAGAAACGTGCGCATATTATATATCGAATCCCGAGCCCTCGAAAGGGTTCGCGCGAGCAGCTGAAAAGCCCTCGGAGCTTTCGGTAAAACTCTCTCCCTCTCTCGTAACACGCGTAACGGAGCCGCTGTAATAGTGTCGGAATTAAATGCGCACCGACGGGACTCGAGAGGGCCGAAAAATACAACATCCAAGGCTCACGATAGCAGCGGCACATCCGAGTAGGGAGAGAGTCATATAGAGCTGGAGCGCTGACATCGCGCATTGTTCCCTCATTATAATGATGATCGCGGTAGCGAGCGGCCTGGCTCGTACACCCTCGGTCGCGTGTCCGTAACTGGCCCTATACATGCGCACGCGTAGATATATACACTCGGTCGCTGCAGCAAGCGAGATATAGAGAAACGCGTATACGTGCGCGGGACAGCCGATGATGCATAGATGCTGTTGACACGTTGGAACGTCAGGCTCACGCGAGCTCTCCACTTCTCTCTCACTCTCTCTCTCTCTCTCTCTCTCTCTCTCTCTCTCTCTCTCTCTCTCTCTCTCTCTCTGTATATAATATATGTGTATCTATCCGGCCTTCTCTCTGGATGCAGGTCCATTATGTGCCAGTGGCTGCTGCCGCCGCCTCGTACACGACTGCGCCGCGAATTGGGACAATAACCGCGAGCGAAGCGGGTTATAATTATTGTCCGGTCTTGAGGCTAAACAATCAGGACTAAGAGCACGCCCCGCACCTCCTTACGCCGATCATTCGTGCAGCGCCGAGGCGCCTGCTGCTGGATCTATAGCCCTGCACGATGCTACTCTCTCTCTCTCTCTCTCTCTCTCTCCCACTCGCCTGTAATTGATCGGACGCCTCGTGCGGATGCTAGATGCTACTGCTGCGGACGATTGTCTCCGGCTCGAGGTGTGATGGGGGCAGCCATGATTGTTGTTATTCAGCCGGTGCGCTTTCCCGAGAATTATCGCGATGCCATGCTATATATTATACAGCGAGACTGCGGGCTGCTTCTACCGCTCTGTCTATGAGCTTTTCTTAAAATGTCAACTTAAATTTCTGACTAAATCGTTGATTCCCGCGCGCGGAAGCGCCCCTTACAGTCCGGGGACCGACCATACATTTCGCGGCCACTAACTCCATTTTTTCGTAGGCGAAAAGCGCGTGTTTTCGATGCACATGTTATGAAACAGTACATTATGCAAAATAAATTAGACGAAAGTAGAAGATTTTCCCCGCGGATGAGTGTCTGCCCGAGCGAAGCGAGAACTTGGGTTCAGGCGGGGACCTAAAAGCCGCTACAAAATCCATGGTCCGTCCCCGGACAATTATTGCCAAAGCCGCCTTAAAGCAATCATACGCGAATTCGATCGAAGGCCAGCTAGTTCCACGAAACTTATGTAAACCGATACTAATTTAGCTAATCGTTGACTTCGCTCTATCGTCCGCATGATATACACCCTCTCGTCGGCTCTCAGTCGCAGTCGCAGTCGCGCGTCACGTATCCGGTGCCCACACGCGCGCGCGTACATATCGGGAATATATATCCTTTAACGGGCAAAGCTGCGCGAGCTTTCGCGTGCTCGCTGATTATGCACAATATTGGCAAGGCTGCAGCGGCTGTATCAGCCTTCCTACACTCGCCAGACACGTGTGTGCGTTATACGCGTACACCTCCGCTGCGCTCTTCGTTCATCATCGATGTAGCTGACCAAGCGACATTTCTCTCTATACGTGCGAGACGCGATCGTCATCGCTGCAGTGTTCTCTCCGGCGTATCCTCATCTTTGTTAACGCTTGGCCCTGTGTGCTGTGTGTTATATCGTAATTAAAATTTGAATTGCGGTGTCTAATACATATAACTTGTTTCGTATAGCAGTGTATACCGAAACGAGAGCGTAGCGAAATTAATGCAAAACCGCCTGTTCAACGGACATCATAAAGCATAGGAGTGTCAACGCGTCTGACGTCTATTACCTAAAACATATCACGTGCGCCGCATAGTCAAGCAGATCGCGCAGTTTTGCGTTTCAACGAGCGCGAAATACGAGCGACTGCTGCCACTTTCGAGCGCGACGTAATCGCGCACTATTCGCGGGGAAACGAAAATAAATAAGAGCAAATTAACTGAAAATTAAAGAAAAAAACACACAGGTCGCTTGACCTGCCTCGGCAGCGTATAACTTATCCAGATCGCGCAGGTCGATTCTCTCCTGGACAGAGACACCGCGCGCGCTTTCTCTATAGCTCTGCTCGCTATACGTATCGCAGAATAGGCATAATTGCAAGCTTGCAAGCTTGCAAGCGTACAGCCTCGTCCTTCATTACCGCGTGCGCCTAGTTAACGCCCTAATTTGCGTGACTTTGACTCTGACAGGCTCTCGAGTTCCTCTGCTGTATATCCATCCATCTCCAAGCTTCTCGCCCTGTACCGTATGTACCGATGTACCCATACACACGTCGTCTTTCACTTTGTGCTGTTGAAGCCCATGCGACGCCAATCGCGTCAATAGGCTGTTGGCAAATTTTTCCTCGCCATTTCGACGCGTAATTATGCTCGAGTCGTATACACAGATATGGTATATATAGTTTGAAGCTATCCCGCATTTACAGCTCATTGTTTCCTTCCCTGCGCGCCCGCAAGCTCCTGCATTGTCCCGCCACTGACCTGTGCTATACTAGCCTATTCTATATATAGCTGCAGCCATCCGAAATCTTTGGCAAACTTCTGGCTGCACGCACCTAGTATACCCATGGAGTCCTGCAGAAGCTCCGCTCAAAATTCTCTTTATCGCCGTCGTTATATGCGCGAGGGGGCGGCCAAACTCTGCGCAAGGGATAATTGCGCCGCGCGCGCATAGCCCGCGGGTATTAATTACTATCCAGCCAGCAGAGGGCTACGAGCATTTGAATTCCGGCGGCTTACCTCACCCTCGCGGGCTGCACTTCAGCTCCGCGTCCAAATTATATGCGTATACCTGTACATCTGCGAGTGTATACACAACGTCCCTATATACGTATATAGATAGCGCAAGCTTGCGAGAGCCGAAAACCGACTCTTATACTCGCGATACGACGGCCGGGCGGGCTATTAACGAAGAGCTGCTGCAGCCGCGCGGTATCGGGACAATAATGCCATTGTCTCTCGCCGCATGGGCGTATAATAGCGCGACCGAATGAATGCGGAGACGTCTCAGTTCGTGCCTATTACGCGCATATCTATATATATGTGCATCGGCTTTAGCTCCACTTAAATTCGCCGAGGTATAATGAACGCCTGGAGGGGATGCTGCCAGCTACTTACGCATAAGCGGGGCGCGAAGATGTGCGCGACGTGCGATGCAGCGAGACGTCCTCGAGGACGTCTGCTCGAGAGCCACTAGTCGCGACGACGATGCGTTAAGACTCGGAGACGCGACGCAGGGCTTTGAGCTTGTGAACCGACGCTGATGATTAGCT
This sequence comes from Nasonia vitripennis, assembly GCF_009193385.2. Lineage (NCBI taxonomy): Eukaryota > Metazoa > Arthropoda > Insecta > Hymenoptera > Pteromalidae > Nasonia > Nasonia vitripennis. The sequence goes on along the minus strand of NC_045760.1, from coordinate 15,112,116 downwards.
GAATCGACGCAGCTTGAGAAAATGATAAAGTTTAATCGCGCGCGCGGATCGTTTCGAATAATCAAGAAAAAATGCCGGTTATCACAGAGTATAGTAGTGCATGATAAATATCGAACGATTACACAAAACGCCGCGCATATTTCACGCGGTAAAACTTCGCCGCGGAACTTTCGGTATTTATGCTTTAATCATGCGGTCACGCAAGCCAAAAGGGAGCATGCAGAGCGTAGCGTCCCCGGAGATAACAGGAAGCGGGAATCATTTTTCACGGTCATTAATAACTCATTAAGGGGCCTTCCTCTTTTTCGCTCAATTTATTGAAAACTGCGACGCGCCTGCTCGGTCACACGCGCGCACACACACACACACACACACACGTACGGCATGCCGAGTAATTAGTCACCGATTTGTCTTCAAACTCGCTTTTTTTCAAACGCTGCCGTTATCCCCCTAAACGCTCGCGCGATGATATACCGATTTGCAGCCTATGGAAAACTGAATGGAATTTCATTGCAGTGAGGGACTTTCACCAAGGTATATCGTTGCTTTTTCGTTCGACAAGTCGAAGACGATCCTTTATTTTCATATAAAATAGTCATTATTCACAGTATGCTTCAATAAGTTAAGACTTAACAACTAATATCAACCAACTAACGATTATTATAGACCGTTGCAAATGTCCCTTATTAAGACTCCAGCGTCTATTTGTATTTTAGCTCTCATTGGGCATTCGAATTGGCGCAGGCATGCATGACTGACGACTCTATTTTTGTTTTACAAATGATTCGTTCTTGTCGATTAATATTCTTTGACGAACTATTGCGAGACGCAGATCACAAGAGCTGATTAGGAAACAGACTGTTGTCAAAACTACAATGTGACAGGGTTGATTTCAAATGAACGTTTGAAACCAATTTATCTTCAGTTGGATTACAATGCATGGTGCAACAGGCAGCAAATGGATTAACACTGTCTTAAAGCTAATATACGACAAATTTTTGCACATCACGACACTATACTACGAGTAATATATACATCTCAAATTTTACATACTTATGAACAATTCGTAGCATGAGAAAATAGAGTTCCACTGGGGCAGTATAAAGTTCAGAGAGTATTTGATCACGAATATTATTATATAACAAGTATAATTCGCGTATTATTTTTCAGCTCGCTGTCGAAGCTTTAACTTTATATTGTATAGCAGTGTGTTAAAATCTTCAAGTCTTTATCAAAGACAGAGTAACTCTCACTTTTTGTCAACTGTGAAGTCTTCTTTCAAGAACTTCACAATTTCATGCAAGCATCTTTTATCGTCGAAATCGGTATTTAAGATTAAATAAGAATAAGTTGAACTAACTTCTATATCAACGTTGAATAGTACTCGTCGATATGCTTGTTTTTACTGACGTCGAGCTTTGGCTTCTTATTTTTCGGAAGATCACTCGCAGATCTTTTTAACTTGTTGGGAGAACTTTTGGGGACCGGGAAAGTGTCAACCCTTGAATGGCCTCCAAATCCATCGAAAGTTTCGCCCCTCTCCAACCGAGTCTAAAAGGAAAAGCATATACCTTCATTACTTGTGATTAGTCAGCTTTGTGGAAGAGTTAAAAAAAAATTATTCACCTTCGATGATACAAGGTTAGACAAACCAGCAGGGCGCTTCGATGTAATAGTAAAAGAACCACGTTGTCCATGCCTTTCTTTCAACGCCATTATACTTTTGGACTTGGTAGGAAGATACGGCGAGTTTTCCTCGTTTTCCTTAGTCTTCTTCACGGTCGGCTATAAAATGAATTTTCCTTAAACATCAAGGTTTTTTCCTCTAATAAATCACAAAAACTTGTGCTCACCGAAACTATCACAACATCTGAGTCATCTTGGTGAACAGTAGAGTTTGACTTGGTTTTTACCAGAAGACCTTTCCTGATTTTTTTCGGTAATATCTCATCGAAATCAGATGCGATATCAGTTTCGCGTTTACGCGATGGAGGAATTTCAGATGTTAAATTAATAATTTCTTCGACGTCCCTTGCTCCATTTCCATTTTTCGATTCCTTTAACCGCCTCTGAAGCTCTTCCTTTTCGCTTCGACACATTACTAACTCTTCTTCTAGTTGTTCCCTAAAAAAAAAGAAAAATTATTGAAATAAAAAGTAATAGAGTATACACGTATAATAAAAATTTAATCATATTAAATATTCATACACTCGTTTCGCGCAATTATTGTTGTAAGAATCTCGTTTCATTTTTGACGTTTGCAATTCATGCTGTAGTCTCTTTACGGTACTTCTAAGCTCTCTTCTCTTGTCGAGAGTCGCTTCTAACTCCCTAAACAAGAAATCATTTTAGATCATTCAGATAAAAATCAATTGTAAAATTTATTTAATTGATCATTAGTATCACTAACTTTTTCATAATGGCAACATAAGTTACCAGTGTGGCTTGATCTGTACTTTTCTTTAGTAGTTGTTCGACTTCAGCAACAGTTCCAAGCAGTAACACTTTTATGCTAAAATTAGAATTAAATTAAGTATAATTAATCAAATATGGCAATAAATGTCCAATACCCACCAGCATTAATGGCTATACTCACTTTTCATATAGATCTACTTTCTTTTGTAACTCAATTTTTTCACTTTTTATTTTGTTATAATCATCAAATTTGGCTTGATAATATTGATTTTGCTCCTTCATTGCCCTAATGACAGCATTTTTGTCATTAATAATGCTTTCGTTTTTTTTCACCTCTTCTCGGAGTCCACTGTTTTGCCTTTTCAACGTCACATTCTCTTCCCTACAGTTCGATAATTCTTTCTTCTTGAGCTCAACTTGGAAGGAAAGACTATCAACCTTTTGCTGTAGAGTGCATGAATCCTCCTTTATGACATCTGCGTTGGATGAAGTAAAATATACTCTTGTGATTCTGTCTTTTCTTGTTGTTTGTCTACATTGTGGACAACTCTGTGATCTAAATACAGAAAAGTTGCAGGATAAGGATTTTCAAAGAATTAAGTGACTGTTTGGGTTATCTAGATCAGTAAAATTAACAGACTAACAGACAATTTATAAGTAAAATAAAAATGAAAACTATCATCTTGAAAAGCGATCTGTCATTAGAACTAATTAAAAGAAATGCAGCATTTGTAAAACTGACTTTCCAATTGAACAATAATCAGACTGCAAGTGCCCATAAAAACTGTTTACTTATTTGCATCCACTTGTTAGGTATTAAAATTGGAGTAGGGAGCAGGAGGAATAGCGTTATACTTGAACAACAAAAAGATTTTATCTTAAATAGCCATTTAAAGCTCAGAATTTTTTGATACATCTTAAATATCTCGTTAAATCAGGGCCTTTTCAAGAAACAATTGTTAAAACTTACTTTTCCAGCCATTGTACGAGACAGGGGAAGTGAAAGACGTGTCCGCAGGGCGTCACGAAAATATCGTGGGACGATTCAAGCAGATCTTGACAAATTGCGCACAAAACATTCATCTTGCTTTCTTGTTCAAGTGCGTACTCGGTAAAAAAACCAGAAGAAGTAAGATCCTCTCGTCCCCAGAAATTCTCTCGTCGTCGTTTTCGTTCTTTCCGCGGTTACCTCATCTTGGCTGCGGTGCGAAAAATTATCTCTACTCGAGGAGAAGGAGAAGCGTCGTCGTCGAGCTGTTTATTTTTGTGCGTATCCGTCTCTTCGAGAAAACGCGTAAACACGTATTATATACACGGGACCACGGGAGATAATGCAGCGATTCGTCAAACAAAAACGAACAAATGCAAGAGAGCATAACCTATAAAGCAGCGCGAACGGCCGCGGAAAGATCGGAAACTGCGCGCGGGAGACACCAGCGCCGCCTGATGGCGCCACCTATCAGTTTTGGCGGGAAAAGGAAGAAATTCGAAAGTGTGAACTTGGCGAACAGTTGGACTTTATTCGAATTCGGAAAGTACATGCATGCGTTTGAATAACGTTAGGTACTTTTCGATACATAGTATGCGAAAATCCCGTCTACCGAGCGCATTATTTTTCGATCGCCGCGCGCGGTTAAACCTAAAGTTATGTCGGGCACGCATTGCCGAAACTACAAACTTCTTGTATATAATAAATATAAATTTATATTTTTAAACCTAATGGGGCTGTATAATAATAACAATAATAATGATATATTACAAAAAATGTACACGAATTTCATTATGGGATCGGCCAATCCATGTGAATTCGAATGCGAATTACATAATTGTACAAATTTCGTTTGAAATTCCTCTTGGACCACTGTACGGCGCTCTTCTCGTGCTCTATCGCGAATGACATACACATTGTACAGGTACGTGCTCTTACTCGCGTAATAAATCTATTTACAATATTTACACGATGTTTTATACCAGCTATTGTATAACGGACACGGCGCGTGCCCAAGAATTCGCGGTGACATAAACGCCGCGAGAGAAGCAAATGTTCATAAGTTGGCTCTTTGTATTTACCCCGAGAGCGGCTAGGACTAATAAATATTTAGTTGCACGTGTATGTTACGCAGTAAACTAGTAAAAGCCAAAATGAATATACGTAAAGAGAAAATGTGTGTATAAATGGTAATTTATTTTTGCTTTTTTTCGTTGCGCGCGCGCGCGCGCGCGTGTGTGTGTGTGTCTGTGTAGAGGCGAGATTGCGTAAGAAGGCAAACATAAAATGCATTCAATTTCGTGGCTTTGACGTACACCTCTACGTATATAGGTGTGTATACGTATCGACGTTCAGGGGGATTATGTTCGCACGTGTCACATGCACTTCTGACAGTTATGCGGCTGCGAAATAGTAAATGTATAAATACCGACGTTATTCTTTTCTTAGCGATTATTTCTATCTTCTTTACACTTTCTAGGTTTCTACGTGTACACGCGTTAAATGTAGTACAATAGTCTATTAGGGAGTGTGTGTGTGCATACGTGCTCATTCGGGCTCCGATTTTCTCTGCGGTCTGCCTATTCATATATATTTACAGGAAAAACAAATACTGTTAATTAAATTCTCAAACTACGGATGCTAGCTCTACTTGGCTCGAAAATTCGTCCTCTTTGTAAAAGGCGTATCAAATATCACACACGCATAATACAACGTATATTATATCTCTGTATTATTTGCATCTGTGGCATGAATAGTAAAGTACAACGCGCCATCAGGACCTCTCGACGACGACGTCCCGCATCTCGTCGTCGTCGTCGTCGTCGTCGTCGTCGTCGTCGTCGTCGTCGTCGTCGTCGGTGCCAGTGAAGAACCTGGCGCGAACGCGTTCGCCCAGCTCCACGTCGAGCCTGAGCTCCGGCGAACTTTTGGACAAGCTGAGGTTGTGGGAATCGGCGCTCGGCAGCGTCATCGGCAGAACGGCGCGCTGTCGCTTCACCAGGATCTTGGGAAAGCTGTTGAATCGCGCAGCTCGAGACTTGCCGGAACGTTTCTTCGTCCGTGATGGAGCAGCGACAGCTTGGCGCGCACGGGAGGAAGACGAGACGACGCTGCTCGTCGAGCTGTACGGCTCTTGCGTCTCGTCGATGCTCGCTTCCCGGCCCAGGTAGCCGCGGTTCGCCTGGCCGCTACGCGCGTCGAACATCGCTCTGAAATCGATGCTTAGCGCGTTAAACAATCAGAAGGAGGTTGCTTGTACGACGAGTGCGCGAAACTCACTGCGATCGCTTTCTGCCGACGGACTCCTCGACCGATGGCTCCTCGTCGTCGTCCTCCTCGTCATCCGGCCCATCGAGTACGTCATCGACGGACGACTGTCTGACAGCGATGCTGGGAATGTTGAAAGACCTGCTCTGCAGATGCAGCGACTTGCTGTCCATCTCCGGCTCGGTCCAGTCCGATCCGGCGACCGGTTCGGCCTTGAGATTGGTAGCACTGGGCCAGGGCTGCAGATTGACCCTGGCTGCTTTCGCCAAGGCGAAGAAGGGCTTCCGACCCTGTGCCAAGTGATCGGTCAGTTTGATCTTGCTGGAGAACATCTTCACCGCTGCCTCCGCGAGTCCGCTCGATGGCCGTCCTTGCGTTTTTCCCTGCTGTAGATCAATCGGTGGTGGCTGTTGCTGCTGCTGCTGCTGCTGCTCGAGGTCCTCCCGAAGATCCAGCGTAACGACCGTGTCGCGAGCCAGCCGACGAGAAGGCAGAGGGCTGGAGCCACCCTGGCTGAAACAAATGGACCTACGTCAAGGAAGTGCGATGGGCAATTATACGCTGCTTCTCTGTCAGACTGAATAATGGAATTTTAAGTGAGCGTATAGGCCTACCGCTTGCCGGTCGCCGGTGAGTCGTTATTGTGCGTTGCCAGACTTGCCGTGGAGGTCCGGGGGGTTGCACTCGTCGAGACGTTCTCCTCCTCTTCGGTTATGTTGGGCAGAAACATCGTCTGTTTCTCTTCGGGCACACTGCGCAAACGAATGAAAATATCGAGAGCCGATTTAATGTGAAACAAACAAGTCGTGATAAAGTGGAGATAACGTCGCATTGAGAAGTAGAAGGAGCGACTCACGTCATGTTGGCAACGCTGCCGCGGTACGTTTTGCGCTTGTAGGCGGCCGCGGCTTCGGTGTAGGGCAGAATCAAGTTCTCCGAATCGTAATAAATGTCCTTAACGAGTGGCGGGCAGCGATTCATCAGCGTGTCGACGCCCAGATACGAGACCTTTAACCAAAGTTTTAATATATAGCAATGATGCGCAGCTCTCGCGTGTACGCGCTCTGCACATACATACCTTTGTGTGGCGATCTATCATCCAGTTGAGCTCGAAGTCTTCGTCGTCGTCGCCGAACGGATTTATGAGCTGCTCGGCGACCTTCGTGGAGCGCGAAAGACAAAAATGTCGTTATCCATCGAGTTTGAGATTTTTGCATGAATAATAAGTGTATACCACTGCGGCGTACTTTGAGCAGGCCCATGAAGAAGAAGAACTGGAGTATCGTGAAGACGGGGAAGTAGATGTCGACCTTCATCTGGAAGGGTTTGATGACGCCCTCGATGTACTGGCGCCCGACGAGGGCCACCGCGAAGAAGCTGTACGTCGCCAGCGTGACCACCTGCGTGTAGACCAACGGAATCGAGACCCAGTCGTAGCTCCAGAGCAGACCGCAGTGCGAGCGGAACTCGTTGAATTCCTGCAGCGATAGGGAAGGATAATCAAAGAGCTTGCACGGCAAGTAGAACATCGAATGCACTCTCTCTCTCTCTCTCTCTCTCTCTCTCTCTCTCTCTCTCTCTCTCTCTCTATACGTAACGTGCATAAGCATACCTCCATTATGATTTTCAGGCCTTGCGAGTCGGGCAATCGATGGTTCGTCCGCGCCTCCTTCAGCAAATTTATGAACCACGTGCAGGGGATCCAGTAGGTATTGAACTCGAGGCTCGGCACGGAGGTGAAAAGCTCGAGCTCCAGCGAAGTCATAAAACCTATGCAGAGACAGAGGCGTTAGTAGGCCGGGGGTATGATGTGCGATAATTAGGGAAACATTTCCGGGCCTCTACCCGAGTCCACGACGTGATCCAGCGTTGGAAATCGTCTCTTGACGGCCGAGCTGATGGATCGCAAGACGAGAATGAGCGACAGGTTGAGGTAGCGCATCAAGGCTCGCCGTACCATGCGCCCGTACTCGTCGTTCCCGATGACGTAGAGAGCGACCGAGTGCATCACCCTGCGGAGAATTGGTTTTTGGCGAATTTCAAAACTAGCCGAAGACTAGCAGGCAAATTACACGGACGATAGAAAGCAATACCAACTTGTCGGGCCAGGGGATGGCCATGTACTGCTGCCACCAGCGACTGGCGACGTAGGCCACGTAGAAGCCCAGCACGAAGCTCAGCGGTATGAGGTTGATGAAGGTGTCGCAGTAGACGACGATCTGCTCGAAGGAGCGCTTCTGCTCGACGCTGAGGACGTTCCGGTAGAGGGCCGAGATCGTGCCGAAGAAGGCGAGGAAGAGCAGCAGCTCCCGGTAGATGAGCTTGTAGAGGGAGCCGCGCCACATGAAGAGCAGCCGAGTGAAACCGCCGCTCGTCGAGCTTGCGACCTCATACTGGTAGGACACCGTCATCCTCGCACGGGATCTGTACTACAGGAAGAGTACAGCGTCGCTCCGGGCGACGCTGCTGCCGGCACTCGACAGGAGCGACCAGCACTGCACTCGCAACGAACGCACCCTCGTGTCCTTCTCCCGGCTCGGACTCTGCATCGTCGTACCTTCGTTTTCTGTCGACAGTTTTTCACTTGATAAATATACAAAAATCATCAAATACAATCGAGACGAGTATGCACGCAGAGAGGCAAATTTGAGTGCATACGCGCGCCTGCACTGCTCACAGCACGGCATAATAGGTTTATAGCTTCGCCGGCAAAAATAGCCCGACTCGGGATAATATCGGGTGGCCTGAACTTTGTAACTGCACACGCCTGTATAAGGACCTATCCTAGACCTACATAGATAAATATCGCTGCGGATTCATTGTCGTCGTTAATCTCCCGGCGATTGGGAGCTACTTCGGCTACCTACATACTGCATACACCACAACGAGAAATTGCTTTGCATTTTTTATTTATTCGCGAGATTCCTTCCGCTCGATCGCGCATGCGAGTAGGTGTGCGGGGTCGCGGTAATTATTCCTCGAGGAAACGCTGAAGGGCAAGGCTGTACATGTATAATAATTTTAATTTGTCGTAAGTAATCGCGTTTCTAGATGAGATTATGAGCATCTTTTTCAAAAAGAACTAATTAGATTCTGATTCAAAGTCGGTTTTTATCTCTCGAGCAATCAATTTGACATCTGTTACAGCTGGAGATTGAAGAAATCGTCGATGCACCAGTTTACGTAAGCGGCCGAAGTGCAATTGATACCCGCGGCTGGAAATGTGAAAGCAAACGATGTTCTCTCTCGCGCGTTATCAGACACCCTCGTCTGATGCAACCAATGCAAATGATACATATACTGTGCCAAATTGATCGGCTCGGGCGATCGATAGCAGCAATAATTACCTCCGCGCCGGAGTATTTCCTCAGCCCTCGGATACTAATTAATTCCGCCCGCAACAACGAGAGCCCCCGAAATTCGCTTATCCGTGTTTCGGTAGTGAAAACATCGTGACACCGCACTAAATCAACAGCAGCTTACAGACTCTATTATCGGCCGACTACAATCGAACCCGATTAATCGTCCAGGAAATTGCTGCGCTGCGAAGATCGCGAACAAAAGCAGAGGTAAAGACTGCAGCACACCGGGACGACCTATCATTCGCGCGCTCGCGACACTTCTGAACCAAAGCCAGTTACGGCTCGCGATGTAAATATAGCCTCGCTCGGTGTTGCACGTGCGCGCGCCTCTCACGCTCACGTTTGTCTCTTGGGGCGGCGAAAAAATCATGTTTTGTCTGTATAGGCGAAAAGTCGCTCTGGAGTCTGACGCAGCGTCACGTGAGTTTATTAGAGCTTGTGCCGCGCGATGTGCGCTGCCGGCATCGCGGGGCCCGTGTTTAGCGTTTGTGAAAGGTTTTAAGGAGATGCGTATTAAAGAGTATTGAAGACACGCCTTGCGATTCCATTGCGCGATCCCTACAACCCTGCAATCAAAATTAAATCGCGCTCGAAAGTATAGCGTGTCTTATATACTCGGCCTCCACTAATCCCCTTTAAAGCGGGGCGTTTAAAAAATTTGCTTTTCAAATGCACCTTCGACCGAGATTTGATACTAAAGTATATCATCGCGTGTGCACGCTCACCCCCTGTATCCACATCCTCCTCTGCATGCGCGTACAGCTCTCTTGATTTCTGAAAGTGAGCACACTCGAACTACTTGAATATATCGGTTTGAACCCATTTCGCGATGCATTTATAAGATTTATACGTTCTTGTGCTCAAATGCCATTGGCTAATTTTATCCTCATTAAAGCGGAATCACAACGTTGAAAAATTTGATTTTCAAAACAAATAAAAGTGTTTGCTTGAGTAACAGTTTCTAATCAATACAAGTCAATAAGAACATTTTTTATAATGGCGTGTCTGATCTAAGCAGCCTGAAAGTGGCGAGGGTGAAATTAGTTTCCCTTTTTGACCCACGCAACCTATATAGCTGGACACTCACTAATACGGAGAATCGTATAGGGGTTTTTAAGAAAGATTCGCTGATCTTCTGAAAAATCATATTAAAAACCGCATATTACAATACAATTCCCCGTGTATGATTTATCCCGACTTCGGCATATAATCGTAAAACTCGCTGTTGTTATCGAGTGCGGCATATTCCGTAAACGCGTTTCAGCGTCAGACACACGACGAAATTATTTATCGTCCCAATAAGTACGTGCGCCAGTCTCCTCGCTGAAGTTTTCCAATACAATCGTCAGCGAGCGCGACTGACGTCCAGAAGGAAAGGTTCTCGCTCGCGTGTAATAATTTTAGAAGGACGTGTACGCGCGTTGCATAAAAAAAGTCAAATATTTGCAAAGGAGCTCGAGACGCGCGCGTTTTACACGCGAGCCGAATTTATGCGCGTGTTTGTTCACGAGCTCTCCGGATATTTATTTACACTCTCGCGGAGTAAAAATAAATTCACTAGCCGCAACTCTGTTTACCGCGCGGCGGCCGCGAGTGAAGAAGCGCGGATCGCACACCGATTTCATCGCGCAAGCGCGTCACATATTCGTCCGCAGAAACATCGTAACTTATATGCGCCGCAGATGTGATAAAGACTGCATACGCGCGCGCGGGCCGCACGAGGTCTTTGACAGTAGTCGGCCCATCGGCATCAGATCGGCGAGGCCGCTCTCGCTTCTCTCTTTCTCGCGTCTTTTTATTTTGGTGAAAGGCCAAGCTGCTTCCTGGCTCCCATTGTGCTCTCTCGCGCGAGCGCGCCCGCCCGACTGCGGGTTAAATATATATTTTACGCGAGAGATTCTAGGCCTTCGAATCGGCCGATTAGCTGCACGCGGCGGCCGGTATGTAGCCAAAAGGACGCGCTCGCGGCTTTTGATGCGTATCTCGATCGTCTGCTCTTCAGAGTTGCGAAAACGCGCGCGCGATCCGTAAAAGTTGCTAATATGCGTCTATGTGGGAACACGCGTTACGTATAATTTATTTATAAACAGTAAACTCAGCATACGTGTGCCCTGGTAGAAATGACCCTAAGAACTGGCCATTTATTAGGTAGTACTAGCCTGTTCTTAGATTCATTTCGACCAGGGTGCCTATTGCAAGCTCGAGATCGAGCCAGTGCAGCCTCGTAATAAATACACCTAGAATATGTAATAGAGGGGTGTGGACTCGGCGTTATACGGGCAAAGTTATTTGCCTGTACGATATATATATATATAGACACACACACACACACACACACACACACACACACACACACACACACGGTGTGCACCGCACGCGAATTCACATGCCGAGGAATTAGCTCAGCACTCGTTTGTACGATGCTCTTATACATTTGGTAGCTTACACGCGTCGTAAATTTTCGTCCGTGGTAAACCGCACAACAACGCGTCAGACATATAAGTATGCGTGTACGAGTCGTTGAATATCGCTCTATCTCGGAGGGTGTATAGCTGAATGAGCGCGAAATTGATCGTAGACGTAGAGAGGCCGAAAAGCTCCAATTTTCCGTATACGGGCGCTTAAATATTCCCGAAAACATATAGCGGTACATAAGCGCGTTATTGGCAATGGCATTGCCGCTTAAAATTAGAAGCAAAGACTGCGCGCGCGTCAACGACATATTTTCGCATACCCACTCGTCGCTTCTTTCCCTCGAAACTAATAAACCGTCGCGCGGCGGGAAATCTCTCGGCGAGTATACATACGCACACACGAAGCATCAGACGCTTTTATGCGAAGTCGAATTTCCAGAAGCACATATCGCGCGCATCATAAAAGCTCTGGATCAATAAACGATAGAGCATTACTCGCGCGCAAACATTTCGATGCGATCTCAATCGATATAGGCCCCCGCGCGTACGATAATAACAAACAGCGCTCGAGTCTACGCTAAAGCTCTTAATGCAGCGCGACGAGAAGGATATGTAGAGTGTGTGATGCGTATAACGGATGCATTCGATATGTATACATCGCTTTCCCATCGATCTTCCTCGCGGCCGCGCGCTCCCCTTTGTGCTCTATCCTATTTCAGGAATCCACGCGCGAGCCTAGATCTCTCTCTCTCTCTCTCCCACTCTCTCGCGAAATTTGAAAAGTTTGCCGACAAGGTAATAACGTTCAAGCGAGCGACAGGGATCATTTTCGAGGCTTCTTCGTAGCTAGCTCTTATTTCGAGCTTGCAGTGGCTGCTAGTCGGCACAAGTATGACGTTCCAGATGTTACAGGAGGAAGGGAAAATTTGAGATATCGGAGAGACCTTTACTGGCTGGACTTACCGGAAGGTGAAAGTATCCCGGTTACCGGCTCGAGTTTATCAGGCAAAGCTCCCGCTGCGGCCTTCAAGCTCATGGTCTGTCTCTTGCACAGCTGACCCAGCTGCGATTTCCGACTGATAAATAGTAGCCAGAGTACCGATGATTCGCATCGTATCGCGAATCTTGTTCACTTATTCTATATAATTCAACACACTCGGATCGTCCACCGCAATTGCAATTTATTGAAAAACTGAAAAAGAACGTGCGCGTATCTCGAGCTTTTTTCAAAAGTCCGATCACACCGCGATCACATAACGCATACCGCTAACTGGGAGAGCACTTTTGAAAAGTTGGCCGATGCGCGGGAGTCACGGTATAGAATACGAAAAAAAAATATCTGCGGAATCGAACCCGACCGCTCGCTCGTTGGCGAACAACTAACTGGCTTTGTGACGCGGCGCCGGAGGCCCGAAAGCTCGCGCGCCGAGCGCTATTATATACACGCATATGCACACACCTCACGTGTATTGTGTGCTTGCGCCGTTGTTGCCGTTACGCTTCTCTCTCCTTCGAATTGTAACACAGACTTTTATTTAGTGAATGGATCATTTTTCTTGAAAAAAGTTATATGCTGTTCCAGATCTGTATTTTATATAGCCAGGGCTCTTTTTTAGTTTCTCTTCCTGCCTGCGCGAAGCACTGTATACGTATCTATATACTTGAGCTTCGGTGCGACTCTCTTCGGGCAGTCGCCCAAGAGTCTAAAAAGGCTCGAATGTCAAGCACAGGTGTGTCGTACATAGCGCAGACTCATGCGCGTCGCAGCGTCGCTCTCCTCTTCTTCTCTCGCTGGCGAACTATAAAGACTATACCGATGCCTGCGTGTGCGTGTAATCGTGTATTTATGTAGACAGCTTCGCGGTGATTTACGAGGAATGAGGCGAGACAGTGTTCCGATGGAAGATTTACATCGCGGGGGCACTCGCTTTTGGCTGACCGGCTTCGGAGTGTAACGTTTTTTGCACGCCCTCGTATAAATACCTACATATGTATACTTTTATTATATATATATATATATGTGTGTGTGTGTGTGTGTGTGCGTGTGTGTGTGTGTGTATGTGCACATACCAAATGCCTTCGGGCTAGTTGTTCTACACTCGATCGGGATTTTGTTTTGTCGCTGCATGATTCGAGAGTTCATTTTTAGCGCCAAAAATGAATCAGCTGATCGATCAGCTGTTCGCATTGTAGCAGACGCTAAAATTCAAAGATTCAAACGGCGATTGAATATAAAACACTGTGACTCGTTGAAACGATTGTCGTATAATTTACGGCTCAGGGGAAATGTTTAAAAAAATACTTACGATTCAAAGCTGTAAATCAATTTATTAAGTATTCGCGATTATACATCAATAATAGAACAACAAGAGGAGGAAGCTTTAGACCTCAGCGCCACTATTTCAACTCAGCGCCGCAGGCACGCAAAAGCAGTCATCGACGTTCTCGTCTCCCACCAGCACACATTCTCAGACTAAAGAGCCGAGCGCCCTAGCTCGCACAATAAATATAAGTATTTGAAATTCTCGTCCACGGTGCAATCGACGAAACATCCAAAGACACGTGCTACGTCGTTATAGTAACGTTAACGAGACGTAAATCAATCTCCCAGTGATGTGCTACTGAACCCCCTGTACATTATACCCCGTAGAGAATGTTGACTTCTCTAACCTAGACAGCTTTCCGTCCGAGAAATGAGCTGGTTGACGCCGATTCGCATGTAAGAACTAAAATAAGCTAACGCCGGTGCTTTCTCGACACAATAACTTGCCCTGTTCTCTTTTGTCCGAGATTCCATTCTTGCATACTTAGCCCCGCGACCGGCGCATGCTTGCCCTCTCTCGCTTACGTTGTACTTGCGAGTATTTTGGGAAACTAATTTCTTTTTCTCTCGCGTATTTTCGGCGAACAGAAAGACGTGGAGATGGACAAGTCAATTCTCTTGCAAAAACAGATTAGGGACAACTCGGAGGATCTGCAGAAGGAGCTTCGGGATATGGAAGCATGGGAGGAGCAGATGAAGAAGAAGGACATGGAAATGCGATTTTTGAAAGAGGACAAGGTAGCTAAATTTATTCTTCAATCGTTTTAGATGTACTCCGCGGGCTTCTGTTCTGAGTCACTGATGTTTGCTTTTCAAGGCGATACCACCTATCAGAACCAAGAAGAAGAAGAAAGCCGAACCAGCTGCAGATGTGTCTCGCGATCAGAAGCCAAGCAAAACAAAGCGCATAGAAGGCTCAGATTATAAATCTTGGGATAAGTTTGATGCTGTGAGTAATTAATTTAATGCGATTATTGAAAACAACTTGTCAAGGATCCAGGTAAACTGATTTGGTAATTACTTTGTTTAAAGGACAAGGTCTGCAACGAGATGGAAAAGAATGACAAATCAAATGAAAAAGTGGAGAAAATATTGGAGATTCCTTCCAAGGAACAGTTGGAAAAGGAACATGCCAAAGCAACAAAACTCAAAGATGAGGGAAATGCTTTAGTGCAAAAGCAACAGTTTACCAAAGCAGTAGGCAAATATAGTGAAGCCATCAGAATATTTCCTCATGACGCTGTATTCTTTGCTAACAGAGCACTCTGTCAATTAAAAATAGACAAGTGAGTATATACATATGAATTTACAACTGATTTTATTCAATAATTCACATCTATTTCATGCCTTTCTACAGTTTGTACAGTGCGGAATCTGATTGTACGGCTGCAATCAAACTTGATGAGACTTACGTGAAAGCTTATCATAGAAGAGCTTCTGCTCGAATAGGGCTCAAGCGTTACAAGGATGCTGAACAAGATTTAAAAAAGGTTTTGGAATTAGAGCCGGCTAATAAAGAAGCTGCAGCACTGTTAAGACAAATACAAACAAAAATTGAAAAGACCTCTGCTCCTATGATCATTTCTGGAGGTGAGAAACCTGAAAATAGTACAATAGAAAAACAAATTGGAGAAAAGTTGTTAGGTAAAAAATCGTCTCCCACATCGCTGACTAAGAGCAAAGCACTTGTTGAGCCAAGTGAAAGCAAAGTTGAAAAGATAAACACAAAGGAAACGAGTAAAAATGAAAATCATTCAAAGCAAGAAAAAGTAAACAAAATTTTTTCCGACGAAGAGCTGGAGAAAGATCATCTGGAAGCAAACAAATTTAAAGACGAAGGAAATACTTTGGTACAAATGCAACAGTATGCTAAAGCAATCGAAAAATATAGCCAAGCTATCAAAATTTTTCCATATGATTCTGCATACTTTGCTAACCGAGCTCTTTGTAAGCTTAAATTAGACAAGTAAGTTTTACCATTGAAATTTCAAATCTTTTACAATATACCATAATTCTAGATTCTCATAAAATTATTATGCTTGGAAAATTGTCTAGATTCCAAGATGCTGAAAGTGATTGCAATTTTGCTATTGAACTCGACAATAGGTATGTGAAAGCTTACCTTAGAAGAGCTACTGCACGGTTAGAACAAAAGAACTATGAAAATGCTTTGAAAGATGTGAAAATGGTTATGAAAATCGCACCTACCAATAAAGAAGCTGTGGTAATGTCAAAACAGATTCAAATGAAAATTGAAGAGTCTTCAAGGGTTTGTAAAAACATCTGAGATATAAAGTATGCTTCAATTGTTTTAATTCGTTTATTGTTCACACAGGGTAGTACTTCTGCTGATGAGACTGTAATCAAGAAAGTAGTCAACAAGGCAAGCAACAGTGTGGAGAGTGAATGTATAAAAATAACACACAAGCATGCTGAAAAACAAAATCAACTACTAGGTTCTGTAAAAATACCTAGTCAAACAGAATCAGCTAGCAATAATGGACACCCAGCTTGGCTGCCTAAGTTAAAAGAAGGTGTCAATATTGTTGAATCTTCATTAGAACCTACTAGTCGTCAAAAACAAGTGAGATAATGGAGTAAAATTAAAAATAGCTGCAAAGATCAATAATGAATCTAACACAGCATAAACATTTGTTTTGATTGTTTTAGACAATGAAGAGAATAACTATAAAAGAAATACCTAATGATGAATCAATATTTGAAGGTGCTGTAAAAGAGAAAAATAAAGAGAAGCCAGAACAAGTTGTTACGCAGGATGTAAAGACTACGTATCAAGATGGCAAAAGTCAGACAAAAACTAAAATAGTAGACAATACACAATCATGTATGAATAATATGGAAAAGATACCTCCTCCACCAAAGTCATCTGTGGCATTTCTTCTAAGTTGGCAAAAAAACGTGTCCCCCGATTTCAGATATAAATATCTGAAGGTATAGTATTGAAAGAAAAGTAATATATTTTAATATAATATGACAAGAAAACTAAATTAAATTTACTATTTGTTAGCAAATAACGCCAAAAGATTTGCCGGATATATTCAAAGAATCCATGGAGTCTAACATTTTCAGTGAGATTGTGTTCATTCTGAATACTAAATTCATAGGAAATCAAGATAAAATCTATGATTATCTGTATTACCTCGCAAAATTAAAAAGATTTAGAGCTCTGATACTCTTTATGACCCAAGCAGATAAAGAAGGTATGTTATCATGATTCATTATCTTAGTTAATCTGTTATGGCATTTCCACGTTTTTATCTAATATTCTTGTTGCAGCACTTAAAAATCTCTTCAGTCATTGCAAATCAAACGAGGGCAGAACGGAAAACGAAGTAAACAATCTGTATTCTGCATACGAGATGTAAAAAAAGCTTCTTTGAATTCGTCTTGTTTCGGCAAATAAGATCGACGAAAATCATTTCTCAAAAGAAGCACAATAGGCGTCGATTAAAACTCACACAAAAACAAGGGCACGCATGCGCAGTGCGAGATTCCATTGTCGTGCTGAATCGCAACTAAGAAAAAAAAGAAAACTTTATATCGAGACTAAATGAATGCTTCAATATTAAAACAACGGAGGGATGAAAAGGAAGAAACCGCCTTAAAAGTTACACTTCCAAAAATTTCTTTTAACTGTTCGTGTATTAAGAACGATAATCGTTTCAGTTTTTGATTTAGTTCAGAATTAAGTTAAAAGTGATAAGGTTAGAAAATAAGTAGCAAAATAAATAAATATTTTGATTTAAAAAACATTAGTGCTGATTATTTTTATCAAAATTTCTAGTTTGACGTTTTTTCCTGCACTACTTTTGTTCCTAGCGTACAATTCCAATTAAAATTCTTCACCGTCCGCGCATAATCTGAAGCGAATCTCGTTCGAAGTATAACATTCCCACGCGAGCGACGGAACGACGACGACGACGACGACGACGACGACGACGACGATGATGACAGAGACGGAGAACGCATGTAGAGAGCTTCTTGGGCGCGCGCGCCGATCTGGCGCTCAGTCTACACGCGACAGTCGTCCCGTGAGTGGAAATAAAGTTGAACTGTGTGCGACTCGACAGAGAGCTTATCATGAGGTATGTTGCGGCTCTCGACGTTGGCACTACGACCATTCGCTGCCACATCCTCAACGAAGCAGGCGAAAATGTTGCCATTAACTCCGAAAAGGTTTGCATATCTTTTTGCTTGTTGATATGTATATAGAGGTGACCGCTGTTCGGGTTATTGATCTCGCGGACTCACCCGATACTGCTGTTATCTATGTTAAACTCGTCTGGAGTAGCACTTATTTTATCTATTATACCGGGTATTTGAATTGTATGCAGCTTTGATTTTTTTCCAATCCGAGAATTAAGTCTGCTCTTTAGAATGTTTTTTGCAATCGTTGGAGGATTTAAAAGGATAGCATACGCCTTGAAAAAGTACTTAATTTATACGTTTTATAAGTCCTTTTTTATGAAAGAATACACTATATAGTTAAGATAAAAATTGATGTCCAATGTATTATTTTTGAAAAAACAAACAACAATGGAATGATAGCCATCAGTTGTAAAATTTTGTTTAGAATGTCGAAAGCTGCTCAATAATTTCTGCCTTTGAGATACGCATTTTTTACTGTGCAAGGCATGATTTCAAACTTTGACTTATTCTTCATTTGCATTTTGTTTTGATCCAAGGCTAGATAAAAAAAAAGAAGAAAAAACTTTATTAGCTCTTGTAAAATTTAATTTTTAGCAACTTTTTCTTTATATACTTTGAATTGAGCGTGTTCTTTGACGTCGAGTACGGTGTTACGTAGCCAAACTATTGGTATTCGTATCGAGTTTATGTAGTAACGGGTTTTTACTTTCACTGACGTTAAATTATGTTTATATAGGTTCTGTAATTATATAATCGATTACGTTTTAATTTTGTCGAATAAAATCGTTAAAACCGCATGTGTATTTTACACAAAAAAATTTGAGACTGATAGTGCAGTGGTCAGGTGCAGAAGAAAATCAGCAAGCTAGTTACAATTGAACATTTTTCCTTACATCGATTACCAAGTTGTTCTGTTTTCGCGTTTAGTCGATTAAGCGAATCTATCAGAAAAATGTACAGTTAACGGTGTAAACGAATGATGCATTGCGAATGAGAAATCGTTAAGTACACGTACAAACTTCTCCCTTACTGTTGCAAATAAAACTTTAGATTTATTACATTTTTCTGTCACAATGATTTTCCCTCAGGTGAGTTGGATGAATATTTCGATTAAATTTAAATGCTTTGAAATCATGGAAAAAGAGCCCAGACGGTCGTACTCATAGAACCGGTTTGCCGGAGGAAATTAAATATTGTGCCGAGTTATTAAAGGTCAAGGACTTTGATAGTAACGACGCACGTTCATAATTCTACACTAAAGTCTATATTACACGTGTCTAATGCATCAGTAAAGATTATCGCAATAAAGTGCACAGATTAGTGATTTGCATGATGACTATCGTATTCGTATTATTTATGTGCTCACAATAAAAATCATTTATAAAATTGCATGCTGCTACGCCAACGGTTTATGCTGATTTATAAAAAAAAGTATGATAATAAATAGTTACGAAACGCAATTAATGAGAGAATATATACGTATAGAGGAAATTCAAGATATAAAATTAAAGAGATTGTGGAATATCCTAAGCCTATAACATTGAATTCTAAGCTTTCTCACATTATTTCTTTATGTAATCTGATATTTACATATGTATTTTTTACTACTTCTTACACTCATAGGTTTTATTTATTTATCAGCTCAGAAAGTATTTACTATCAGCTCATAAGCGTATATTATTTATTGTTGCAGGTGGAGCTGTTATATCCAAAGCCCGGTTACGTGGAAATTGATCCGGACTGGCTGTGGGATAGCATAGTTCGAGTAATTCAGCAATGCATCAAGGGTAAGATCATAAATTACTAATAGCCTCGAAGTTTTAATCGCTTATAAGGCTAAAAGCTCTTGCTTCGATTAAAAGGTTCGATCTTAATTATATGCAAATTTCAGAAAGTGGTCTTGAACCATCGAAGATAGAAGCTCTGGGCATATCGACGCAGCGCAGCAGTGTAATTACATGGAACACTGATAGCGGCAAACATTATCACAAGTAGGAAAATACCCAACTTCTATAATCTCCGTCAAACTATAAATTCCCGGATATCTATATTTATATAGCTATAGAGCATAAACAAACACCAAACTTGTAGCACTCGTCATCTATTTCAATTTTTTGATTAATCGACAAGTATACGATGGAAAACGATATAATCGCTTAATGCACGCAATAAAACGTTCGCATTTGATTGCACAAGTTCGTAATTAGAAAAAAAGTCATAATGAGTGTATACAATAATTCAAATAACTTTCCGCGTGAGAGTTGCGAGTCACAATAATAATGAATCTATATTCAATAATGATGACAAAATGTAAAAAATTTTCAAGCTTCATAACATGGAAGGATCTACGCGCAGACTCGATGGTCAACTCGTGGAACTCGTCCCTGACGATGCGGGGCTTACGCCTGGGCTCGAAACTCCTCTACGCGGTATCTCGCAACAAGCGATATCAAGCTGGCAGTGTCCTTCGATTGATGAATACCCAGGTACGGAATCACGGCAACTTCCTCTTTTCAGTAATTAAAAATTACTAAGTATATTATAGAGATTTAATCGAGCGCAAACGTATTGCAGATGACGCTGCGGCTGTTGTGGGCACTGGAGAACGTGGACGGCCTGCGGGAATCGGCTGACGCCGGAAAAGCGGTCTTCGGCGGTGTTGATTGTTGGCTTCTCTACAAATTGACCGGTAAGCGGCGATTAAGTATGCGTGCAGCAGCTGTGCGTGAGAAAAGTGAAGGCGATCGTTGCGTATTACTGCAGCGCAATGTTAAACTGTACTCATTATAGTCTATATATGGATGTATTAATACGGTTACACGCTGAGGTGATCGCTGTCATATCTAACTTATCTATCATAGCGAGTACTTGAACTTTTTTACTTACATGAATTTGATAATCACCCACCTGTAGTTTTTTTTATCATTTGAAGGTTCGATGCACAGATATTTTTTAATGTGATCTGCTAGAGAGCATAAAGTTTACTCTGAACTATTTGATGACGTTTACACGTATAGATCATTCTATTAAGGTAGTTCACCAGCTACAGTGGTGCTCAATCAGGGTTTTTATTAGAAAATTCCTTTTTTAAGATATTATGCAGTGTTATCTAATGACAAAACCTTACAATTCATAGTATCAAACATTAGAATGGTGATATAAATTGTTTAGAGTACAAAATACTCTTAAAACTTGTAAGAGGGAGAAACACTGCGCAACTATATAGATATACTGATAGCATGGGATGAAAACTTTGAATGGTTGTATCTTAAAAAAAGCCTCGTTTGCCCTATCCAACTTTTTCTCGATGATTTGTATTGCTACTTTACACCATAAGCTAATTTTTTAAAAATATTCTAAGAAAATTCGCTTCGCAATTCAACTAAACGTCATCAAAATTCGGACTCGGTATAGGCTTCCCATGTTAAAATACAAAATTTCAAGGTTCAATATTTCTAAAAATAATGTCGCTTGGAGGGTAAAAAAAAATTGAACACATAAACAAAGTTTGAGCGACATCCTAAGAAAATAAATATTCCGGTGAACTACCTTAAGTATTTCGCAAAGTAGAAATTAGAAAAAACGACTTTTGTAATTTGATTTAGTTTTTTTAAACCATATTGAATGTATGGATTCGTGTCCAGTAAATTTCTGACTCAAATGGGAAAAATATTGATTTTTAAGGGTTTTTTCCAATACGGCTATTTTTGGTTGAATTTTATTTTATTAATAAATTTTGAATATGCAAAAGTTCTTTATGTAATATCAAGTTGAGGTAACTTTTGTGACACTTGCTATACTTGAAACTTGATAAAAGTTAGATGTATGAGATTTTTTCAATATCCTGTGTTATTTTCATTACTAAATAAATAATATACACTTATTTTGTTCGTGGTAAAATAATAAGGTTTCCAAAAATGAAGTTATTAATATTAAAAAATCTGTAACTTTTAAAGGCCAGCATATAACAGACGTATCGAGCGCTTCCGCTACGGGACTCTATGATCCGTTCACTCTGAAATGGGCTGGCTGGTCCCAGAATCTCTTCAACCTGCCCAGCTCGATGTTTCCGCGTGTTGTCGACACGGCTGGTAATTTCGGTCGACTACCGGCTTCGCTTTTTGGTGCGGAAATACCTATCGCTTGCTTGATGGCGGATCAATCTGCTTCGCTTTTAGCCTCTGGCTGTTTCAAACCTGGAGACCTCAAGCTAACCATGGGCACTGGTAGCTTCATTAATGTCAATACCGGTGACGAGCCCCATGCTTCTGTTTCAGGTCAGTTTTTATTTTTGAGAATATGATAAATTGTTTTCTACATCTACTCATATGTTTATTCTTCACAGGTCTTTATCCCTTGGTTGCCTGGCGATTAGGAACTGAGTTAGTTTATGTTACCGAAGGTTCATCGAATGATACTGGTACCATTATCGAATGGGCTAAATTTTCAGGTAAGCTATTTTTGCGTTGCGGTCGGAATGTTATAAAATATTCTATTGTTAAAAATTCAGTATAGCTCTATTAGAATGAATTATCAAAATTTTAAATTTTCTACTGGACTTATTTTAAATGTCATTGAATGTTATAGACCAAGCTTTCGTAGTAATTAATCAATATATTGTTACAGGAATCATTCAGGACGAATCGGACACTTACACGTTAGCTACTTTCGTGAAAGATTCAGATGGAGTTTGCTTTGTTCCCGCCTTTAGTGGTCTGCAGGTATGTTCGATCATAAACGAATCTTGTTCGTGTTTCTTAAATCGTAGAAACACATCCTACATTAATATTTATCTCTTATTTTCTAGTCACCGATCAATGATCAGAATGCTGCAGCAGGATTTATCGGTATAAAGCCAACCACACAGAAAGCTCACCTTGTTCGCGCGATGATGGAGGGTTTAGTTTTCAGAGTAGTGATGATTTATAATTGCTTACAACGCGAAACATTTTTTTCGTACCACAAGATAAGGTATGACAACCTCTTAATGAATCTCCAGGTCATATAATAAAACAACTATTAAATCGATATATGTACATATGTTTGATTAGGGTCGATGGAGGAGTATCACAAAATGACTTTACCATGCAGCTTTTGTCTGATATGACTGGATTAGAAGTTGAGCGTAGTACGAGTAGCGAAATGTCAGTTTTAGGTGTAGCCTTTTTAGCTGGATTACATCAAGGTACATTTTTTCGATTCAAGAATGGATTTTTAAAGATAATTAATCAACTGCCGGTAATCGGTTATCATATATACGTTATATATATACATCAGTAATTTATTCTGGTATTGCAGGTATTTGGAAAAGTAAGGACGACATCCTAAAGCTTCGCCGTGTCGAGAAAACATTTTATCCCAACATGGAGAGGAAAGCTTCCTATGCGAAGTCGTTCGAAAACTGGAAAAAGGCCGTAGAAAGGGTCAAAGATTGGTACTGACCAAGCGCTCCCTCCAAGTTGCCAGACCTTGAAAAAGACGACGAAGCTTTAATAGCAAGACAAGAGAGAAGGTGGAGTTGCATGAAAATCTTTATAGGAATTATCATATTGATATACATAGTCAAAGTATTGCGAACTTTTTGAAAGAATTTTTTGTGTACTTTAAAAGTATTTTCATAGAAAATGCTGAGATTATAGCCAATTTAACGTATTGTACCTATGTAATACGCGTGTATAGGAAAAAGTCGTACAGTATGACTCCACTTAGAGTAAACATAGGCTAAGACTTCCTTGTCATAATAAACAGGGTTGTAATCTTTTTAGCTCGTATATTTTCTTACGACAAATCACATGTAAAGTATATTAGGGGTGTCATACTGTTGGACAAACTTTTGTACAATAATAATGTGATAATTAAGAATTGAAGATTTACCGTGAAAAAAGTAGAGAAATCTTACGAATTGACACATAAGTCACTTATGTAAACACTAGTAATTTACAAGTGCCTTATACACAAAAATCTCTGTTACGGAGAGAATCATATGTAAATTGTGTATTTTGATACTCATATTTTCTAAAAAAAAATAAAAAAATATGCTTAGTTCATCCACAAAACGAAAAGATTCTTCTATCTATAATCATGTATTCACTCTTAGACCTATATAAACAAAAATACATTCCAAGAACTGTCGAGCGACACAAAAGAACACAATGGGAAACAAAAGAACCTGCGAGATTACGAAAAGAGAAAAAAAAGTCGGCCGACGCTCTGCTCTCATTACTATAACGAATGGAACGAAACATGGATGAAGAGAGCGAGAGAGGGAGTTCGGTAGGCCACGACGGCTTACCTATTGTTATTCATCGTTTCCGAATCGGTCTGCCGAGGGTCTCGCAGGTCGCGTCGCGGCGCTCGTTCCAAATAAAGCGCCACAGAGACTTGGCGTCATTTGCGCGACTACGTGATTTCGATTTCCATACATCAGTGATCGCACCGGGATTTTCTATGCTGAGTTCGTTTTTTACTTTCGTTGGCTTTAGTGCTGTAAGCGACGGCATCGATGTTTATACGGTATTTACATTCGTCTTGATCAAAATACGACTTGTCGTCATTACTTTTAGAAAATTAATCCACATTCGAATTCGAAAATAAATTAGTAAATGTAGGTTATAGGCACTCGGTCGCATCGATCCAACAAAATTCCATGGATACCTACCGTGTTCTAGTAAAACCTCGTCATTACTACATTAGCAGTATTGCAGTAAAACCATGCGATACTGTGCATGTTAAAAAACACGACCAATGTTTGTAGAGCAATCAAAGCTTTGTTAAAGAGCTAAAGCGAGGGAAAAAAAATTTCGGGAGTTGTTTAAATATATTTATAAAATCCGCCAGTCGACTATATAATACATGCTACATATACGTACGCACTCAGCGAAACCTCTCACATTTACAGCGAGGCATGTACTGCAGGATCAGCTATATATCGAGCCTTGGCGTCACACATACGTATCATACGGAAAAAAGACTGTCGCAAAATCGAGCTGAATTGCTAAATTTGGGAAATGAAACGAAAAAGTATATTTGATAACGATCAGTCAGCACGCAAGCAGCCGGCACCGGCGCACGTTGCGCAACGCGCCTGCGCTATCGGAGATCGCGCGGCGATGAACTTGCCGTTTTCCATTACATAGTTTAAACGAATTCTCCCGCGAGTCGCACGCAACGCATCGATCGATCGGATTCGCGATCGGACATCGAGTGCGCGTCCTCCTCGACGTCGCGCGCCCAGCAGCAACGCTTCTCTCTCGTCGTGGGCCACGTTATTTTTTCTTCCCTTTGGACACTGGTTATCAGTTTTTTTTTCTCGAAGAAGGAATCAATTTTGTTTGCTATCATGGTGAGTAATTTGACAGTTTCTCTTTGTCGTGATAGGTATTATTTTATTACTTTTGATTCGAGTGTTTGGAGTGTATTCAGCAGTGATCGAATTGCCGGCGAACAATTGCGAGTGATATTTTAGGAACATTCCTATAATTGCGGTCGAGCTTTAGTCGTTGCGATTTTTAGACGATTCGTATCGTGACAAGCGTCTGGCAGACACGTTTGTGCGAATTTACACGAAAAAGTATCTGTGCGGATCACCTTTGACGTCAAAAGTGCTAAATATTCGTGCGTTTAAGAATATGTATTGTGGTCGAATGGAAATAAAGCTACAACGAAAAATACACTACTACAACGTTCTTGATAATCCGTCGATCTTCCCAAAGCAACTTGAAGGGAAACAAAAAACTGCCATTATTTTCTCCTTTATCATCGACGTTTCGGCCATCAATGTCACCCTCGTTATTATAATCTTCTCCGAATTTCTTCTTTTTCTCGAACCCCTGGAAAATTTGATAAATTTTCAAGAATAATTTGGAATGTCCACCGGTTCGAATAGAGTCAACTAACACAGAGCGGAAACTAACTTTCCCCTTTATACAACACTGAAAAACTATTGATCGGCTTAATTTTTACGAATGAAAATATAACGTCGTTCGCGGATAAAAACACCGGACAAAAAGCACGCTATTGTATGTTGAACTTATGTTTGTGCTACACTTTTATCGGCTCCCATCGCATATATGTGCCCGTGTGATGGTGAAAGAAATTTAAAGACATTTAAAAGTTTAGTAAATGCTATTTCTTTGTACGAGTTTCATTTTCCTAATGCGTTTTAAATTATATCTGAAGCCATTAAGAGTTCAACGTGCATATTAATGCTGAAGTATAGGCCTACGCGTATAAGATCAAAGTGAGAATATCCGTTCGTGCATTGCTCAAAGTGAAATAGACATTGGCAGTGTGTGCAGTTTCTGAATAGCATTGTGCCTCTGGAGAAATAGTTGAAATTCTTCAAGATATTTGATAAAGTCGTTAAAATGCTGCATACCTTACAATTGTTAAGGTAAATCTTATATATCTACTGAACTATTTTCCGAAGAGATTGTGTGATTATAAATTCCTCATTTGTTTCTCGCGTTTAGACTAGTTAATAAAATTCTTACAAATAAACTATTCCACCTACATCTCCGGGAAACGGCAGTAAAAGAAAACACGTGCATTTACTGCGTGCAGTGGCGCCAATTTCGCCGAGGTACAGGTTTTACGCATCGGCAAAAAATATTGACCATTAAATATACGCGCGCAGAGCCGCACAACTTTGCTTCGTTCGTCAATTCTGCGTTGCAAAACACAGCAGACTCTAAAGTTTTCCAGCTTTATAGTGAAAGTGTCAATTTTTAGCATTACGAATATAAATTCAACTTCTGATGGTGACTACTTATATATTTTTCATCCTGTAAAAAATTAGAACCGGTTGTGCAGAACCATACTGATACTTATTGCTTTCATTGGCTTACATCTCTCGGCGTCGAAAAAGCTGCACTAAAGTATAGACTGCTTTATAAAAGTTCCAGCCAAGTGAAATATAAACCGGTGCATGAATACCTGGTCAGCAAGGTTATATAGCTGATGCAGACGAATTTTTCTCGAAACGACGCGTTTTCAAAATAATACTATATATATATATATATATATATATATATATATATATATATATATATATGCATTTTATGTATACAAATATATTTTGTATTGTAATACAGCGCGATGATTCTGTTACAGCAATAATACCGAGACCTCGTAAACGAGACGGATATAACAGACTTGCTTATCAATAATAACCATCCGTTAATTTATATATTGTATTTCTCCTAAGTTGAATTATGCATAGGGTATGTATTATGTAGGTGCAGGATATACTTATACGTGCACGCGCGCTACTCTCGCGAGCGCTTATATATTATCCCCAATCATCGAAACATCTTTATTTTGTCGATCACGCGCTAGTTAACGATTTGCATTATCCGAATTGAATGAGCATAAGACTTAATTATACGAATCGACGAATCTTCATATACAAAGCGCACTGTTGTGTAAACCAAAGATGATTTGGACCTGTTCCGGGTTATGTTATATTTATACTTTTTGCATTCCTGCATGCAAAAAGAGGTCGTTAACCTTGCGATTACAGCGCCGATTGGTGAGAATATTATTGAACGAACATAAACTTGACCTTGATAAAGTTCAGTAGGATTAGCAAATTTAGCTTTTTAAATTTGAAGCTGCAATGCAACGAGTAAATAATAGGTAGCGATCGCATTGATTAATTAGCGATTTTAAACCAAGATACGAAGCCCGATGAATCGAGAGACAGAAATAAAACGATTGAAAAATTATAGCCAAGATAATATAATGACACACGCGACGCACGCGATACTTGCCCGTATCTGATTAAATCGTCAACACGTAAGTAATACCGAAAGCAAGTATAGTTGAGAATGCAATCAATTATACAGTAGACGAACGAGACGACGAAAGCGCGCGCTGCACAAGTCGCGAAATCGGCCGCGACTGATAATAGAATACGAGAGCTATATCGAAATCGCCGTACCAGCGCCGCCGATGTATATAGAGAAATAATTTCACCGGTTTTGCGGGCGCTTCCGCCTCGGGCTTGTAATCACCGGCAACACTGTTTTTCTCTTTCGCTTGGCTCGCACACTTTCCCGCGCCGTCGCGCGACTCTGACAAGCTGCAGCAAACCCGCATGTCGCGTTGGACCTTTTCTAATCTCCGTCCCTCCCTCTCTCCGAGCGCGCGCAGATACAAAGCGAGAGCTATTAGTCCATATTGACTCTTTTGGTCAACATAGCCCCTTCTCTCTCTCACACACACACACACCCACACACACACACACACACTCTCTCTCTCTCTCGAGCCATGCAGCCGATAGCTAACCGCGGCGCAGTCTCTCGTTAACTAACTGGCCGATCGGTCGTGTGTATCTCGCGACTGGCGCGCGCGCGCGCGCGGATGTGCGCCCGATTGTTGTCATTGTTTCCCCGCTCGATCTGGAATTGACAATATTGTGCTTTTCGGCTGCTACAGGCGGAAGTGGTGCTGGACATGAGCGAAGTGAACGGCCGGCTGGCGGAGCCCGAGACTCAGACGCCCGAGTCCGTCGCGCTCGACATAGGCGAGGAGACGGAAATATGCCGAGTGGACCTTGAGCCCGAGGAGGCTGCGGTGCTGATACAACCGATGACCGAAGGTGAGTGAGTTTAGCCGATGTGTGCAAGTAGCCATAGTTTCAAGCGTGTATATGCGCGGGTATATTATAAGGAGCGCGGGCCGACGCTTGTTTACAAAGCCACGACTCGATGAGGTGCCTGACTGAGGATGTCGGGAATTCAGCTTGTTCGCGTATAATAGATCGTTTTTGTCGAGTTCTTTGATTTTCGAGCGGGAATATTATAAAAAAGTACAAAACATCCTGAGAAATTACGCATTATATATTTGAAACGCCTCGCGTAAGCTGAATGACCTGCCTCTATACGCTATACCCTCGCCGGCCAATTGTCGCATTAACCGACGCTGCTGAACATAAATAGACTCTCTCTCTCTCTCTCTCTCTCTCTCTCTCTCTCTCTCTCTCTCTCTCTCTCTCTCTCTCTCTCTCTCTCTCTCAGATACTATGAGAGCTCGGGCTGCAATCGCCTCGGTCAATGCCCCGCGCATTTTGGTGTCGTTGAGAAATAGTCTAGACTTTTGCGATGATCACTGCGCAGATGAGTTCTTTGAAGCGTATTCCTCCAGACTGAATTATAGTGTGTAGTGTCAGCGCATCTATACTGACATGAAAAACCGCGCATACCGATTCGTTGCCGTTCAAGGAATACTGGAAGATGCAAAAGGAATCTACATCGTGTCAGGGTTTTCTCTCTCTCTCTCTCTCTCTCTCTCTCTCTCTCTCTGTCTCTCAAAAAGTCGATTAACATTCGAAATTGCTGATGTGCAGTCTGCGGACGGTACTTACCGATTCGCAATTTCTGGAAACGTTCTTTCGCGCTTGCGTAAGAGAACTCCTCTGCATTCTTTTTAATCTTGTAAACAGCACTGGAATCAATTGCAAAAAATGGCAAGGTATGGTATAATAGATACAGGTAAACGATCGATCCCTCGACTATAGCTCTCGAAATTTCCATTCGATCTTATATAGGTGTGACGACGGGCGACAAGTAGTATAGTACGATCCTTATAATAGCATAATGCGCGATACAGGTCACGAGCGAGCGGAATCGCAGTGCTGTTCAAAGTTAAAACTTCTGCAGGACATGAAAACTTAAATGAGTCGAGACACGAAGGCACCACCGCGCGACAAATGCTTCTAATTCCAATTTTTCTCATAAAAGCTCTATTTTCTCACCCCAGCATAATTTTCGAATAATTTTGTCCACCGACCCTCGTGCTTGATGAATTTAGCTTCGAAAATAGCTTTTATGAATTTGTGTGCTGAAAAATATGACATTTGTTGAACAAATCTATCAGAGAGAGAAAGCGGCGCATACTCACAATGCGGAATAACTCTCGTAGTTGATCCACGAGCTTTTATTCTCTTGTTGCAATAAAAACTACTATTGATTGCGAGCAATCCATCAATAACCTACAGTTAACAATTTTGTTGTAATCTATACGATCCGCAAATGAATCAAATAATCAATGAAACATTATAATCAATGAAGATTCCACGCCAGTGATCATAAAAAACAATTACGTATTGTAATCGAAAACCTATCATTACTTTTCGGAAAGGATTATTAAATCGCTACATGATGAATTGCCTTGTTCCCACGCTAAAGTCTCCTCAATATTTAGCCGGCGCACAATCAAACATCTCTCGTCGCTATATTTACACGTATACAGGAATTTTACGAACGTCCTCCCGCCATTTATATCAGTGTTACACATTAACTCCATTAGAAGCTGTCGGACTATACTCGAGCTATATAGAATCTGAAAATATAATCAGAAGCATGCGCTTGCTCATAGCTGCACATTTTGTGTGGGATTTTTTCTGCGTGTTGGAGAAAAAAAGTTCTTCTTCGCCGTTGCTTTCAGCGAGCGTACATGCAGTGATTTGCATTTATTCTCTTAGTAGAGTCTCCTGCCGAACGTCTTTCCGCGACGATCGGTTGCAGACAAGTCAGTTCTTCGCTGATACACGTCGACTGCGGCGATTTCCAAACGTGCGTTGGGACAGGTTCTTTCGGCTTTGCTGACGATAAAGGCAGGTATTTGCTTTGTTGTGGTCTTATAAAGAATCAACTCGATGTGTCGTGATAGAATTCTTAAGGTGCTGGGTTGCGAAAGTTTCAAAAGAATGTAGCAAATAGTAATTGGATGACTTATATGCGTGGAACAAAATTTAGTATACGGAACAAATTGACGATCGCTGTGCCATTAACTTTTTTTGTCTTACGAAATAGCTTGAATAATTACAATTGATCGACGTTTATCAACATTGACATTCTCGTGTGCTCCCTTTGTTTTATCTTATGCTAATTACTCAAGTATTGATTCCTGAGGTTACGTCATTCGAATTGCAACAGTAGAAAATGTGAATATACTCATTTGCTAAATTTTCAACATTGCAAATTTTTCTGACAACGAAAAAGTACGCATAAACTATCAATATAATGATCGTGGCCGATAATGAATTTGCAAGTCAATTATCCAAGTTTCTTGCTCATTTTGAGCATCTTAAGAATAAATTAACGCCTGTGCGAGGACAACCCAGTCATCGCACAAGTATCACAAGTTTTAATATCCAACGAATATCTTTCTCGTTTCAATCGAAAGCGCGATTTATCAATCATACACTTATCATCTTCAGCCTTTGAATATAACGCACCATCAGTATCGGCAAAATCTCGGATGGCAAACTCTCGTATACGTCATCAGCGTCGTTCACGCAGCGGGGAAACTTCCGTAAAAAGCGCTTTCCGCGCGCCTTGTTTTGTATATAGTATACTCGTGTATTATTATTAAATCATCTCTCACGTACGTGACGTTTCTCTCGCAACAAGCGCAAGTCATCTTCCGTAAATAAAACACGCTTTTTTCACCTCTAGTTCTCGCCCAAGGGGTTGTCTCCAATTGATTATTCTCCGGCAATAAGACAAGGTCCCGCTGCACCTGCGCTTACATAGTATAAAATTCAAGTGTCGAGGAAAAGTCTGATGGCTATAATATACATACTTAGCGGGCGCGCTAAGGAGGGTCTAGTTAAGCCTCTCGCGATCTATTAATCCCTGCGACTTGAATAATGCATCAACGAGTTACCACCTCGTTCACCTTCAGTGCTAACTCGACGAGGGATATAAGCAGCTTGTATTATAATATATATATATAAATAATACGCGAAAACCTTATACACAGTGTTTCGCGAACTCGCAGCTAGAAATGCGCTCGGCCAGTTCGAGAGTCTCTCCGGAGCAGAGCGTCAGACGGCCTCGTCTGGAGCGTTCCGGTTTTTTTTTTTCATCGGGAGACGTCGATTAAGTAGCACGCGGCGTTCTTGTTCTTTTTTTCGTATCGCCTCGAAGATCCTTTTTTGTTGGAAGAGAATTTTAATGGCGATTTGATTGCCTTGGTTGAGGTTGATTTCGAAGAAGATCGGGATTGCGTCGATCTACGCGTTATTAAGGTATTTATATGTGCTATCATGGCATTGCAAAAAATTGACCGATCGTAATACATACAAAAAAGGAATTATAATTTAAAATTATTTTTTTCTTGTTGGACTGAACGCGTTTATATTAGGATATTTATTTGCGTATAAACAAATTTTAAAATAGAACAAATTTCAGATAACGGTAATCTGATGAAATTCAGACTTTTTTTTGCGGTGTTAAGCGATTCTTTTTTTTAGAGTATAATAGGCAGTCTCGGTTGGATTTGTCATTTATCATTGAATAAAAGAAATTCATTTGTATGGTTATTATAGGCGACAAAAAATTGTTACTACTGCATTGCGCCTTCGCTGCGTAATCTGTTTATGTTTTTTGTACGATAACGGGAATAGCAAGAGAATAAAATCAAATTATTTTTAACGTGACATCATAAATCTGTGACTAAATTTGTTTGTAAAAAAAAGAATGTTCCGTCAAAAACATTTTATCGCCATTTGAATTGAAATGAATGATAGCACAAGCTCTAGAATAAAAAAAATATAAGTATAGGAGGAATCGTCAGTCACTGAATCATCCGGCAACGATATCATTGCAAAATAACAAAATAAGAGAATATCCATTCTTTATTACAGTTTGAAATAAAACGACATTTTTACTAATCATAATGACGCAAACGATTGAACAGACCGTGGAGTCCAACGGAGATGCCGTCAGAATTCACGTCGAGGCTGCGAAAGTCGCTCATTACAATGGCTACGGTATAGGATGTAACAAAGAATTTTCCTCGACAACGTGTTCTTAATGTGGCACAAGTTACTGTGTTATTATATCATTCATCTCAAAAGCTATTATTTTTTTAATTTACCTCATACACGCGCTAGTTGTTTACTGCTTATAAATGGTTTCAAACATATTTTATGTTAACAAATATTCGTTTACGCTTGTTGACTTTGAAATTTTTTCATTAATCACGGCGAAGAAATTGTAAATTAATAAATTACTTTAACATATAGTGCAAAGTTTTGTTCAAATTATTCCAAAATATAGTAATATTTTGTGAACCTTGAAAGCTTTAGAACGCAAATTCAGATCTGTTTACATATGCAGTAGCACGAATGGTAAATACACATTCGATTCGGCATTCCGATTCCGCGACACCTGTATACACACACCTGAAGCTACTGAATTACCTTTACCCACTGCGCGGCGGAAGTGGCGTATCTCATATGTATAGTCCAGTAAAATTAGCTTTGAAATTGAAATGCGATAGAAATGGCTGCATTTTGGTTATAGGCAAATCGAGGTCGAAAAAGACGATTCTGAAATTTGCAGCTTCCTAGGTCAAGGGGTTCTATGCGAAAACAGTGTGCAAACATTAATTTTGCTTATAGCTCGAAAACGGCTTAACGTACTGTAAAACGACCTGCACCGGTCGAAAGAGCGTTCAATTTTGCATTGGAATCGATTTTTTACTCGTTTTCGTACAGGGCTTGTTCGCGCGACGCGTACAAGCCCTGTACCAGAGGCGCCTCCCACTCCTTCTACATTTAGATAATTTCTTTCTTATTTATTATCTCGGAACTTTGCACTCATCGAACTCGAGTAAAAAATCGATTCAAAGCTAATTTTACTGGACTATGTAAGGTAAGAAATACCTACATAATATGTTTGCTCGATATTAGCGACCTCTTTTGAGTTTTTTGACAAGCCACCGAGCAGTAACAGCTGACCGCTGACGGGGACAGTCGGACAGTTCGATTCTCCTCAATGACAGTTGGAAAATAAAAACAAAACTTTGGTCTCGTTCACAACAAAAAAGTCGAACTTATCATCCGTGCGACCTCTAAGTCTATTTATAGCTTCTTAACGTACTTATCAAGCAATTGCATCCACTGGCTGCACTTGCACGCTGTCGATATTTGTACAAAAATGCGTAAATAATAAACGGCCTACACTACGCACGAGTGAGCACGCATACACACGTGACACGCACCATAGATATACACTACGAGCTATACGAGATTGCGAGAACGAGAACGAGACGGAAGAGTGAGAGAACCGACCGTTTCGAAATGGGTGCGTCTTGTGTGTGTAGCAGTGGTGGAGCTGCGGAGCACAGTTTATCTCGGACTGCGCGACAAGTGGAAGCGCGCCGCGAAGCAAGAGATACTCTGTTGGACTGCAGTTAGACAGCAGATTCGCATCACGCATCAAAGAGAAGCTGCGTCTGCACTGCGCGGCGAGTTGTTCGCAACCTATCTCGTCCGATAAAGGAAGATAACTTACACTTCTGTCAGGTTTTCGATCGTATA
The DNA here is from genome assembly GCF_009193385.2 of Nasonia vitripennis. Lineage (NCBI taxonomy): Eukaryota > Metazoa > Arthropoda > Insecta > Hymenoptera > Pteromalidae > Nasonia > Nasonia vitripennis. The sequence goes on along the minus strand of NC_045760.1, from coordinate 15,077,843 downwards.
ACGCTTTGAAGTGAGTGTTTTTTTTATTATTGTTTATTTAGTACACGAGTACACTTGTCTAGAAATATATTATATAGCTGATACAAACGCGATTTTGCAAACCGGGCAATTCACGTTTCTTTTGATTATTATACGCATATTATAGCATTAGAAGAGAAATTTCTATTAGCTGATGTTTTCCACAAACGCATATTAGTCGTTACGAACTCACGGTGAGTTTCGAGTTTTCGGAGCCGCAAGCGCGCCGAAACTGAAAGTACACGACGATGATGATGATGACGATGATATGGCGCGTACGACTTTCCCTTCGACCGGGACTTCTGGTCTTGCGACATTAAACCATAAGTATCTCTTTCACCAGCGCGTTGACGTTGTCTATCGAGCGAATCCGTATGCGTTTACACATATTTTTGTATCTATACGTATGTATCAGGAGAACCGTCTGGAACGGGTATTTCTTGAAGTCTTGTATTAGATATATGTACATACGTGTATACATATAGGTGCTGTCGACCTTGATGTATGCATGACAGAGTGCATTTCAAAAAATGCAGTGTACTTAAGCTGGAAGACACTAGATAAAAGGATATTATATGTCTGAACTTTAAGCCTTTTCACTTTTGCATGCTAAACGTTAATTTTAATTATGTAAGGCTGTTTTAATGATTCTTTGACATTATCTGCGCTGAGCTATCAGTAACACTCAGAATAGATAAGTTTTTATCACTCTTTGGTTCTGTATTATTTTTCTTGTTATTTCTTTGCTTGCTGTTTCACTTGTGGTTATTAGATTTATAAATTCATTTCCTTTTCTTTAATGGAAATTTATAATTTGTATACATATTTTAATTCTCTCACTACAAGGAAAAATTTTATTTTGCTCAAGTTATTACCATTCAAATAAGTTACCAATTTTGTCATTCCTTTCAGTTCCCATCAACGGCAAAGACATGTCCAACTTTGCAGAGGTGAGTTTTTCAAACATTCATTTTCTGCATTACAAAGAATATTACATTACAAATGGAATTTCTTTTTTCAGCTCGTGCAGTCTACAAGAGAGACATTTTATAGTGGAAAGACTCGTCCACTGGAATTCAGGATTAAACAATTGCAGGCACTCAAGCAGATGCTTGAAGAAAACAGACATGAATTCCATGCTGCCTTAAATGCTGATTTACGAAGAGTATGTGTTAGATTTCATATTTTTTCTTTTTGTTTTAATTGACTTGTGTAGATGATTAATATTTTTTCAATCATCTATTATAGAGTAAATTTGAGAATTACGTACTTGAAATTGATTACACCATCAACGAAATCATTCATTTACTGAGGCATTTAAAAGAATGGGCTGCTCCAGAAAAGGTAATATTTTTTCTCAATTTATATCTAATATTATGCCAGAGTTATCTTTAACAATTATAAAGTTAATGATGTATCTATAATTTAGCCAACAAGAACATTTGTGAATGCTTTGGACGAAATTGTCATTTACAAAGAGCCTTATGGTGTTACTTTGATCATGGGAGCTTGGAATTATCCTCTACAGTTAGCAATAGCACCAATGATAGGAGCAATTGCAGGTGGCAACTGTGTGATTCTTAAACCATCTGAAGTATCCGTTGCTACTGCAAAGCTCATAAATGAACTCATACCTAAATATTTGGATAACGTATGTCTGTTTTTAAGTAAATAGTAAACTTCCCAGTTGTGTACAGATTTTAATAGTCAATATATTCATCTTATTTAGGAATGTTACAAAGTCGTTTGTGGTGGTACTAACGAAACCACTGAACTTTTAAAACAAAGATTTGACTATATCTTCTTTACTGGTTCAACAACAGTTGGACGTATTGTGCGAGAAGCATCAAATAAATTCCTCACACCGGTAACCTTGGAACTTGGTGGAAAGAGGTAAACTATACCTAGAATATAACATTTTTGTATTGAGAATTTGTGCAAATTAATAAATTTATTATTATTTTCAGTCCTGTCTACATTGACAATACAGCTGATTTAACAGTCACAGTCAAAAGAGTTTTGTGGGGCAAATTTATTAATGTTGGTCAAACTTGCATAGCACCGGACTATATATTGTGCACACCGGAAGTTCAAAATGCATTTGTTAAAGAGGCAAAAAAAATTATGAAGGAGTGGTACGGTGAAAATCCACAAGAAAGTCAAGATCTATGTCGTATTGTCAGTGACAAGCACTATCAGTAAGTTAAAAATGTCAAACTAAGACAGGCTTAATGCCAGCCAAAATATATTCATTATTTTATTATATTTTAGGCGTCTAACGGCTTTCTTATCTAATGGTGAAGTAGCTATTGGTGGTCAAGTTGATCCTGCTGATAAATACATTTCACCAACCATTCTCATAAATGTCAGACCATCAGAACCAGTAATGAAGGAGGAGATTTTTGGACCGATTTTACCAATTGTGAGCGTTAGCAATGCATATGAAGCTATTAAATTTATCAATGAACGGTAAGATATTAACTATATAATTTCCATTCTATTTAAATAATTAATTATATAAAGTTTATGAATTTGAGTTACTGTGCATCTGAAAGTATTTTAACTGGTCTTCCTCAAGTGTTTTCAAAATTTTTTAATTCAAACATTATCAGATAAAATACATAAAAATATTTTGCTTCATGTATTAATTGACAATGATTAATTGTTTGGTATAATATTGTTTGTTTATATCTTTTATCATTCAATCTTGCACGTAAATAAGAGTTCACAAAAATAAAATAGCAAATGTAAAATAGCAAATACCACAGAAATTAAATTATTGCATTTTCTACTTAAATATTTCACTTTTATTTGGTGTAGTGATTGCAATTTTATACATCATTTTTTCTGGCAAATAACAAATTTAAATCTGTTCCCTATGTAGAGATAATCCCCTTGTATTGTACCTGTTTACCATGAAAAAGGATGTACAAAATCTGATCATAACTCAAACAAAATCTGGCTCGGTGTGCGTGAACGATACAATCATGCAATACAGTGGTGAGTTATGCTAAGGTTTTAGGTGGTGGTTATTATACGCGAAACGCGTATGAATAATAAAAAATGCAATCTAAAATTTTGAGACACACTACTATGTAATGATCTAAAACTATTGGCATGCTATTACCGCTGATAACCCTCTAACTTGACTCAAAGTGTTTTAATTGGTTCTCACAATTGTATTTGTAACGTTTTATGTTTCTTTGCATGTCTGGTTCTGATGATTTGTTGGTTTAGGGAAAAGCCATTAGCGCTGTATATTTTCAGTACAACTTTAGAAGATGTTAACTTGATATTACAAAATACATCAAGTGGAAATGTGGTGGTTAATGATACTTTATTACACATGACAGGTAGGCTGGGTAACTGGTAGTTTTTTTTTCGGTGTCAACTGCTATTATGCTATCTCTTTAGCACTGCTTTTTGTTTGTAAACGTTGCTTAACATTAGGATTACGTCTGGCAGAAGATAAATAATTGCCTATTTTTAGTTGATACCTTACCATTTGGAGGTGTTGGATTATCAGGCATAGGAGCCTATCACGGAAAATTGTCGTTTGATACTTTCGTGCATCCTAAGGGATGCCTTATAAAGAATTTTAACATTATTGGAGAAACTCTGGCATCGTAAGTAGATTTCAAATTTAACTGTAAAAATGTTCTAATATTTTTAAACTCAATACTTATAGAAATAAAAAGTCACTACGTCAGGCAGTTTTAACTTAAATATACATGTTAATTTTCAGCGCACGTTATCCACCTTACTCGGAGAAAAAGTTGAAAGTGCTGTCTCTCTTGGTTGCTAAGAGGCCCGATATTCCTGGAATGAGATATTTGCCACACTTGCTAATGTTCGGACTGGGAGTTGCCGCGACTTTTGGCATCAGAGCTCTTATGAAGGTACAAAAGACAGGGGTGCGATAAACATCATTTCATCTAATACACATTTGGATAATGGAAAGTCAATTATAAAAGCACAAAAACGTTGCTCTCACATAGTAATTAAACGTACTATAGAGGAAAATTTCGTTTGATATTAGAGATCCTTTTGATCTTATTATCTTTTTGGATTGTAACTTTTTTTATAAATAATAATTTTTACTGTCAGTTTTCTTTAGTGCTTATCCATAGAAAACAGTATTACAATCTTGTTAAACCTGAGATGTCTAAATGTTTGGTTGAACATATTTACGCATTGTTTACAAAGTTGTCACGCACATATTAAGTTTTTGTAATTTTAACGACTTAATGAATAAAGAACTAAACTTGTCAATCTGCTGCATACGTTTTTCCCTTTTTTAACGAGAACAACTTCAAAGCACAAAACGCCAATATACATTATATCAGGTAGAAAATTAAATATGAAATAGCTGATAATATAACGCTATTATTACATTTTTCCAGGATTCCCCTTACGAGGACCAGCCGTGATGTGGCTAAAAGCGGAAAATATTTGTCACAAATGCACGCAAAATATATTATTTTTGTTTACGCATATTTTTATAAAACCCAGTCATAAAAACTCAGAAGTAAAAATGTTCGCAGTTACGGTCCGATAATTCCAGATGTTATAATTGACAAAGACTAGTGGATACATACTGCGATCAGTTTTTCTTTTTGTTTACTGAATAATTACGCAAACATCACGTTAATTTAAGATTTATAATGCAAACATCACACGTTTGTTTCTATCAAAGTAATTTTATCTGTAAATGTTTGTTTGTACTATTTTGTAATGTTAAGTTTTAACGATTTATGTGCTAGCAATTACTATGTAGTCGTTTTGCGAAAAGAGTTATTTAACTATTCTATTTTATGAGTTTTTTATTTTGTGCGCGTGAAATTTCAAAATTAAAATTTTGTTTTTAGTCGCAATTCTTGTTTTAGAATGTTGCAAATTTTTTATCAACTGAAAATTAGGTAAGAGATTGCATTATAAGTGCTCTTAATAAACATTACTAGTGTGGGTGATAGTGTGATGTAAAATACATTTTTTATCTTTTTATGTAATCATTATAAATGATTAAACTATGTATAGTTTATATAAATTATATGCATATATGTTTCTTATAAAAATCTACACTCTATTATTTTCTCCTGTACTATACCTCCGATTCTCCCGTTGGTTCAACAAGTGCAAAGTTTAATTAGTCACTTTCCCTGTCACCGATCGCACGTTCAATATTGATGAAATCTGCATTTACATTATTACAAATTCGACCACTTGGTCGTTTTCCTCGTGCCTAATTTTGCCCATTGTGACGTCAATTTGTCAAACGCTCGACGCGAAATCTTCAAATCGATTTCAATGAATTAATGTCTGGATTCTGCAAGCAGGAATCCCGTTATCGAAGTATTCTAATTAATTGGAAAAAAAACCTTACGACTACAACGAGCACTAGAACGATTTCGCAATCCACGCAGCCGCGACAGACTGTTATTCGACTCGCACAGTCAACGACCGACTCTCATGCACGTGTTTATTCGCCCACAAGATTTCGGCGAAAATAATGACGTACGTACGATGTACGTGTGTGCGAGGATGTCGCATTGACGGCAGATCAGTCATAGTCATCGTGCGCATAGTAATCGGTTATAGGGCTGTGATGCGAGTTTGAAATAAGTCACGCCTGGACCGATTAGCCACGCATCGCGACGTGCTTGCCGCTGCAAGTCCAAGCGGCTGTGATTGATAGTCGCCGCAGATCAATGATTCACATGCAAATCTTCGGGCGGTTTTAATGAATATAAAAGGCAATGCTGCCTGCTTGCTTTGCAGAAGTACCATAGGATCTTCAAACGGCACGAGATGACAGGTTCGTTCAGTTTGCGATTGCTATTACGGGTGTGCATTTTCGGGAATAAACTGAAGATAGTGATTTTTTTGTTGTTGAAGAATTTCGTTTTAAAAAGCAATTATAAAGCGGTCATTTCTGTGAATCGTCGAATAGACCATATCCTAAAATTTGCATATTAACTTCAAACTTTAGTCGAAACAAAGTTCAAGAAAAACGTAGATTTTTGAGATATTTAGGTATACCTTATCCTTAAAATTAAATTCACTCGAAATATGCTTTCCTGTATTCATCTAAACCTGTTCGCAATCGAAACGGCAGACATGAGACCCGCATTCTACATATCTCTGATGGTGCTGGGATGGGCCGTTTCCCTATCCCTGGCGGGCGACCCCTTCGCCAGAGTAAACGACATCCTGAGCAACGAGACCACGCTGCAGTTCTACGCCAAATGCTTCTTGGACCAGGGACCCTGCTCCGGAGACGGTCGTGCTATTAAGAGTGAGTTTTTTAAATTTTCTGACGCCTTGCGAATCGGCGATGAGAATCTGCAAATAAAGAGTGTTCGGTTAACGAGTTTTGAAATTTTAATTAAAAATAAAATTTGCAACGAAGTTCTAACATATCATCTGTTTATTTAGGACTTCTGCCCGACTTCATCTCTTCGAGCTGCGCGAGGTGTTCGTCGAGACAGAAGCAGATGGCCTGCAAAATCCTCTACACTTTGCAGCAGGAAAAGTACGCAGATCTGTGGGTCGACTTTGTGAAGAAGTACGATCCGGTCGGGCAGCACCAGACTAAGCTTCAGAACTTCAGAGAACTCTGCCTGGATAGTTTCAGCATCGCTGTGTGATCATTTGAATTTATTAGTTCGCGAATATACATTTTTCGTTTGAATTTTTACAATAATAAAATATTTGAATTGTAAAGAATGCCTGTGCAATTCATTTCTAACTTTACATGTATCATTTCGCATTTGACATTTCATAATTTGGCAATCGTAATAATATTATGATAAATATTGCGCATGCACTCTTGTAATAAATTTTAAAACATTCCGTAAGATGATCTTTCGCGATTAATTGTTTTGGAAACGTTATTTTTTTGTCCCAAAACTAGCAGGCAGGAATTTTGATCGAGGTACCGAAAAAAAGCACTTTTCAAGGAATACAAATTTTTAGCTGCACATTATACTTATTATAGTTTTATTTAAATAACATGTGTACATTTTCATCGTCTCGTCGGGCACTCGAAACAAACGAGTGTATGAAACGCATATAAACTTGAAACAAAAACAGAGATGCGTCGCCGTGGACAGCTGGACGAAACAAACAATAAATGAAAACAGAAACATTCAACACATAATCTGAGATTCCGCGCAAGCTCTCGTACAAAATACATAATTACATCTCTACTACATCTATTTCTCATTCCCGCGCGCACAAGCGTAAAAGCTTAAGCCGGCGCGCAAGATTAAGAGCTAAAACATCGCGGACTCTCCGAACGCGAAAAAGTCCTTATACGTATACGCTATCTTAGGCCGAGCCGGGCGAGTATCATCTTCGTTTGCTTCGCCGCATGAATAATTAATCGATCACCGTGCGTTATTTTATGTACAATCGTCCTTCCATGACATAACGACTATTTTAAGATTGTGATCTTATGCGCGGTGTATTATCATAATTTGGCGACGAGATGTTCCTCCCGTCGAATCCTTCGCTCAGATCGTCGGCACCAAGTTCGGCTAGGCGCGTACGTGTAATACCTAGACTTTGGTGAAGCTTAGTTCTTCTTCTTCTGCGAGTTGGCGATGGCCTTGGCGAGAAGCATCTTCCACTGCTCGGGCTGCTTCTCCGTGTAGTATAGGACTATCTTCTCAAAGCTGTCCTTTTGCTTTTGGGTGCACTTTCTGCACTTGGTCACAATGGCTTCGGGGAACTTTTCTGTAAGAATGAAGGAACACCGACTTTATAATGCGGAATTCGTAGTTTCGAATAACGTTGTACTTTTAACTGTATACTGTGTTCGTACAAAACGATCTTTTTACTGTTTTCTATGTAGTACGTGAGTAAGCTTTACGATAAGATATAGAAAGTTGCTGCAAAACTTTGTCAAAAACTCGAGGGCGTAAATTCAGAAAGAAACGTAAACGAAGGTTGACTAAATATTCCAGCTTACAAATTTAAAACATTCTAAAAGACTGCGCTGTAAAAACAAACTTTCGTACTAAAAACAAATAAATAAGCATACCTTTGAAGAACTTGGCGTCAGGTGTGAAGCAGGGCGCGAAATCCATGAAGCAATCGTAATACTGAGTCCTGATCCTGTCGTTGGCCAGGATGGACACCACGTCGACGTAGTCGTACTTGTCCGAGTAGACCTCCTCTGCGGTGGCGCAAGCCGCGAAAGCGCAAAGCGCCAAAACGATAGCCAAGCTCTTCGACATGGTGCGCGTCTAGCTCTTCCTTGATCTCACTGTGTACACTGATGCGCGTGGCTCGACGATTGTGAAGTCTGTGTTTAACCAACGCTCGCCGGGATTATATATATACAAACCGCGGGCCCATCGAGCAGCCGCCTGACGTCACTGCTACAGCCGCAGCTGCGATTCCTTCTCTTTCCCCCCTGCGCGATGCGCGAGATCCAATACATGAAAGAGATCCACGGCGGGAGCGCGCGCGAAGGACGCGGGGGTCACCGCCAGCCGATGCAAATGAATCGATTGTAAGCATGCGTGTGTGTGTGTGTGTGTGTACGAGATTCCGAGAGTATAATATACGCGTGTGTAGTGGCCATGCCAGGGGCACCCTGTTTCACGCGAATTCGGATAGGCGGGAGCCGGTAACCGAGATTATTTGTATGTACGGAGGATACTGATGCAGGCAGTGTTGTGAGAGTTTCCGTACTTTTGGGGAATTCCCGAGCGTTCATAAGAGTATACCTGTACTGGTCAAGTTGGGCGAGAGACTGAACTTTTTTTCAAGAGTTTCGTTTGCGTAGCTGATTTTTTTTTTTTTTTTTTTTTTTTTTGTATAGAATAAAAATGAAAAGTCAGCTACAAAGGATTGCATCGGTATCGACATGGATGTAAAAAGTTGCAGAGTACGCATTTTGCAAACAGTTGGTGGTTACTTTGTGAGCAACTTTGATTCCTCTTTGCAAATTTGTACGTCGAAGATGATGTCTATAACAGCTACTCCGGCTATTGAATCATTTATAATCGTATTGTTAGATCTCGCTATATCGCTTGTTCATACATTTTTTCCAAACTTATATACAGGTGTCACAATTATTATTGCAGTATGTAAGATCAATATCTGGATCTGTAGGAGAACTCAAGTTTAGTTATATAAGAATAAAATAATTAATTGTCACCTTTATCAATTTTTCATTCAGCTATATAATTGCTTGCTTACTGCTGCTGATGAATCTAGCAATTACATTAATCATCATTTGCATGAATAAATATTTTTCTGTCACGTTTCTGATCATCTTGTACCTATACCTATTCGTTTATGATTGTTTATAAAGATAGATCAAAACGCGACGAGCGTGACGTGATGTACATGATGTTTACAAACATAATAAAATCTAGTTTTACGTTTCTGATTGAAAACCGCTTGGACTTCGATTACGAATTACGAAAACAGTCGTTTCTCTGCGTATTCGATATTTATCTGGATTTTTTTATGCCTATAGTCCACAAACCGACACCTGTTTATCACAGCTCTTCGCGTCATTCTTATGCTGCCGTGCGGTTGAAAACACGCGGAAAAAACCTTTTTGCCATCTAAAAACTGCCCATATATTTAGACTGCAAAATATCGATTAACGAAAATCAATTTTCAAAAATAGTCTCTAGCCTGTTTTTGGTATTTCTTCAGTTATTTAATATACACTATTTGAATGCGTAAGCTCGTCGTTTATACGTACGTCATTCGATTCTGGGAACTCACCTCGGTTCCAGAATAGCAGATATGAAAGTCGAACTTAGATATTCTTGACCGAACGATTTTATATCGGATGACCTGGGAATGAAGAAGCTGCGTTACATGGAATTTAAAACGATTTTCCCGTATGGCGAATACAAAGGAAATTTTAAAAATTGCGCGAAAAAAACGATAACAATAAGGAACTTATTGTCGAGCACAGTGGATACGTGAGAAGCGAGCTAACCAGTCGACGGCACATAAAATAAAAACTTTCGACGCTGTCCACGTTGTCGATGGAACGTCGGAAGAGCGAGTGTCGCGAATTCGCTGGTCCTGCATTTTTAATTCCAGCCGCGGAAGAATGCTCGTCACGAGTTTCCGCCAAAGCTCAATTACCGTCAGCAGTGCTCTCTTCCACCCATTCAGCTTCACCAAAATATCCTAAAATACATTCCGAGAAACGCAGTTCTCGCTGGCTTCATCCAGTCCGTGCCGTCACGAGCATCAGCCGCGTAACGTGTTTCCATATACGCAAACCTCTCATTACCCGGACAAACATTCAACACCCCCGGCCTCCATTGCATATACTTAACGCCAATGACTTGCTCTTCTGTCGCTCGCGCCACGGCCTCGGCCCGTACAATCCGGCGGCGGCATTCGTGCGAATTCATCAAATTTCACGCTTTTAGCGAGTCGATTATTAGACCGACCGATTGGCGTGACCAGTCTATATATGCACCCGTTGCCCGGAGTACAGCAGTCAGAGCGTGCCTCGAGCTAGTCCTACGGAGCGCAGTGAACGCGAACGCAAGATTCTAACGACCAGGGCGAGCCGTATCGAAGCATGGCATCCACGAAGCGGATAGTGATCCTAGCGGCCGGCGTCTGCCTCGTACTCGCGCTCGTTCAGCCCAGCACCGCGAGCGATCAGAAGTACTCGGGCCAGTACGACGACCTCGACGTCGAGGCGATTCTGAAGAACGACGAGGAGCGCGAGCGCTACTACGCCTGCTTCATGGACACCGGACCCTGTCACACCGAGGCTGCCGTCTTCTTCAAGAGTGAGTACCCGGATTTTCGATTCTCTTAATCTTTGAAAGTCGACTGGTTACGAGAAAGAAAAATATTGTCATCGTTCCAGGCAAGGCACCCGAGGCTGTGGTGACGTCCTGCAAGTACTGCACGGACAAGCAGATAGAGATGTTCGAGAAGATCGTCAGCTGGTTCGTCGATAACAAGCCGAAAGAATGGAACGCTCTGATCGAAAAGACTATCAATGATGCGAGAGCAAAGGGTATCCCGATGCCATAAACCGAGCGAACGCTGTATTCGCTGTTGTAATATTAAGTACGCTGTAATGGTCGATGCTTTAGTAAGTTAAGTCCCTATTTTGTAAACTTTCTGTCGGCTACCCACATATACACTTACACGCTGTATCAATTATATTATCAATAAATAAGAAAATTGAACCGCACGACGGTGATGATACCCGACGGCTCTATCGATTTCTTCAAAATAGCTTCCGATATCCTAGCTCTCGAGTCGGAACGATTACCACGGCTATAGGTAGCTGTTGGAAAGTAAAATGTAAATTCGAACATTATTCAGAGGAGCTGCTAGATTATCATCAGCTCTGCAAAAGCAAACAGGTAGACTAAGTAATGCGAAATTTGCCGCGTCGATTGAAACGAAAATTGTTGGCTGTAATACACCACCGTCGTATGAATTAACTATCGCCCAATGGAATTGCATAAGCTGAGCGATCGCGTATATATGTTTGCTTTGTGCGAGGAATATCGAAGCCGTTAATTCGAAATGTCGAGTTCTGAACATAGCGATGTTCGAAAGATAAAATAAAAACAACTCACATCATTTTCAATGAAAATAACAACAACTATTTTATTTCGTACTACAAAGCTTCCTATGACTGACGGTACGATTGTTGTGTTAGAGACTTTGACGTTCAATCGCTCATTCAGCGCGAGGGGTAGTTTGCTGCCTCCGAATTGCTCCTTTCATCTGGAATTCGTTCACTGCTTTTCGGATGACGGCGTCCCAAGCCGGAGGGTCGTTGCTGGCGAACCATTCGACGACCTTCGCGAAGGCTTCCTTCTGCCTAGCTGTGCACTTGCGGCATTTCGTCACAATGACTTCCGGGATCTTGTCTGCAACGTGCGTTTACGAATAATTTTTCAACCTTATCCCTCTGGTTAATTAGTCTCGCGCATTTAATCGATATACTCCGAAAATCGAGAGAGAGAGAGAGAGAGAGAGAGAGAGAGAGAGAGAGAGAGAGAGAGCTTTTGAATTTTAGCGCGGCGGCTCAAGAGAAAGCGTACCTTTGAAGAAAATGGCATCGGGAGTGACGCACGGTCCGGTATCGAGTATGCACTTGTAGTACTGATTGCGAAGTCGATCGTTAGCCAGAACGGCGTCGACGTCCAGGTGGTCGTACTTGTCGGTGTAGGTCTCCTCTTCCTCGGCGACAGCGGCAGCCACGAGACACACGGCGAAAAGCGCGACGAAGCTCAAACTACAAGCCACCATGACTGCGACGGACTAGTTCTCGCGCTGCAACGAAAACCACGAGACAACTTTCCTGATGACGAACGAGCCTCATTTATATACGCGATCGCGAATTATTAGCGCTAAAACTATGTCGATTTTTCCCACTAATTAACCAGGCGAATCTTTGAGGCACGCTCATTCAGGATTGGCCAACGGTTTTTTTATTTCATTTCGTCCAGTTTTTCCAGTCCAAAGTCAGGCTAATAAGAGATCGCTCGTTTATGCGAGGGTGAAAAAAAGTCAGTGTGCGAGGTGTTACGTAAATCACGTACACGCAAGGTGTCGCGACGCGGGAGAACAAGGCAGTTGGTGCAGGCGCTGAGAAAAAAAAGAAGGAAACTGTCGCAGCAACGCTGTTACTGGACATTTAATCGAAATTAATGAGCTCTTTGAATGCATGCGCTTATTTTCCTGGTACATAATGTAGAGTCGCGTGTGATTTCGTATTTATATTAATATAATTTATGATTATTTTTTTTACTCATCTTAAAAGAAACATAAACCATTCGATCGAATATTCACAGCATTTCATTCAATTGATAATACCAAAGCCATATACGTATCCGGCGAGACATCCCATTTTCATTACAGCAGTGTAAATACAGTAGCTGTGCATATATCTGGACATTCATTCGAATGATACCAGATGCATATCGATTCATCTGCGCGAGAGAGCGAGTAAACACAGCGATTCTGTATATTTGTTAACGGAAGCGCAATACCTAGAATCCCCTCGTAATGATAGCATCATCGACTGCAATTTATCCGCGCCCCCTTTCTCTTGATTCTATAATATTAAATTGTATCGATTCTCGCAACTGCGCCCGGTTACGCCAGCGAAGCACTCGATGAAGCATTAAACAACGTATTGTCTGGCGAAGATATGTCGTTGAGCCTGTTTCTAATCGCGACGACACTTTTCTCTCTCGTCGGAGCCGATGAGGCAGACGTCAAATTTATTCGCGACTACTTTCGCGCGCGCACCGTTAGCCAAATCGTAGCTTTTGGCTGCTGGGATTCATACGGTAAAGTTCAATTCGAAGATACGCTATACACACTATTGTTTATCATGCGAAAATAGCGGCTGTTCTTTACGTCTCCGATTATCGTCGCGCGTGGCCAGAAGCGCACTGATTCACCCGTCCATCGCTTTCTTCTTTTTCGTATTTGTGTTTTTTTTTTAACGGAAACGCAGGCGGCGTTTTTTGAATCACCTTGTTTACGATCGAATATACGATGCGCTTGCAGGAAAGATGGAAGTTTTCCGTAGCTTGGCAGGGTTGGACACAAGGCTATCGCTGATGCCGATTTCCGTTGGCCAGGACATGCGTGAACTCATGAAGGTGAATTACTATAGGATCGGCGTATTCCTCGACCTGGACTGCGAGCAGAGCAATTTCGTTACGGACCAGGTATAATCTGCATTCACTAATATAGTGGAAAAGTTCTCGAGTAGATTTTCTCAGACGGTAGACAGGGCTTATCGATAAATATATAATATAAATATACAATAAATCGATACCAGGAAGATAAACACGCGTGATTTATAGATCTCTTCGTCTTCCTAGTTTTTCCGGGTGAAAAGAGCCTGGATACGAATTTTTTATAGACTGAATGCCGTTCTCCGTATTATACATTCTGCACCAATGAATCAGAATCGATAAAGACTATGGGAATAATATTTTTTTTTAGAATAGCTAGATTCTCGCATCCCGAACAAAACCGGAAACTCTACTTGATTCCCTTCTCCCAGCCTTGCGAGTAGCCCTCTCTCTCTCTCTTTCTCTCTCTCTCTCTCTCTCTCTCTCTCTCTCTCTCTCTCTCTCTCTCTCTCTCTTCATCTTCCCCACATTCCAACTCCAATCTATACTATAAGCTGGCTAACGTCGCAGTTCATAAGCGCTCGTCTGCCCTTCAACGAGTCGTACTTCTGGCTGATGAAAACGATCGGCTCGAGAGCACCTCTCGAGATGCTCGACCTGTTGCCGCTCAGCATCAACGCCGAGCTGACTCTGGCTACTACTGCTACTGGTGGCGCTCACAGGTACGAGCTCTACGACGTCTACAATCCAAGCTACAGACACGGTGGCAAACTCAACTTTACACGGATGGGTTACTGGGATCGGGACGAAGGGCTGAGGATTCACATGACGCAGTACAAGTACAAGAGACGCGGCGATCTTCGGGGCATGGTTCTGAATTTTTCGATCGTGGTGAGTATTGGTAACAGACAATTTCGATGTCGAGTTATAATTTGATTTTCGCCGGTTATAAGAGCTGCATGAATGTAGCGTCTAGGAGATCAAGCGCTTTTCGAAGCTACACGGGCTCCGCACACCCGTTTAATTGTTCTCGTAATCGGTTTGGCTTAACAAGCGCTTTGCGCTGCGGTAATCGAGCGGCTATAAAATTCTTCACCGGGGCGTTAATCAAAACCGCGCGTGTCGATCACTCGTCGGTGCGGTGGGTAGTTTTTGTTCTCCCGCAGCCATTGACAAGGAAAAAAGCCGATGGTCGAATCGATTCCTTTCTCGGAAAAAATTATATATTAATTATACAAGAAGCCATCATCAGCTGTGGCGATTAATCATACCAGCAGCTGCACCAGCGATATCGCGATATGAATCTTCATTCGATTCCCTGTAGAGCACGGGTACTGTATGTGCATTATAAGGACGCAGCGAGCTCTGGTTCAATTTTCAGGTGGACTTTCCACCGGCGAACGTGGACATGGCCACCTATTTGACGACGCCGATTCAGAAGCATCTCGACACCATGCACCGCTACAACTACGCCCTGACGCTGCAGCTGCGCGACTACTACAATTTCACGTATACTGCTTCGTTGCGCACATGTTACAACCCTGTAGATTTACAATTCACAGTCCTACACGCACTATAGATTATATCATGTACTAGTATTCGATGACTCGGCACGCGCACAGACAAGGTATCGCGCTGATCCGACGTGTGTTTGCATAACGTTTCCTAGTCGCATCCATCATCGGCTGCGAAGCAAAAAGAAGGCCTGCGCGCGCTAATCACTCTATACACCGATACGCACAGGATTTTCTCGATAGCGGTTCGCTCGTACAATGTGTGCAAGCGTTTCAGAATGAACCTGATGCGCGGCGGCACGTGGGGCTACCTCATCAATGGCACTTTCAACGGCATTGTCGGCGACATGATAAAGGGAATCGTCGACGTGGGAGCGACGCCCTTCCAATTCAAGCCCGAGAGAATGGACGTGATGGACTATACCGTCCAGGCGTATATGGCTAGGTGAGATTTATGACATCCCATCAAACGAGACTGCTCGGCCGTATCCCGTATATTCGATTTGGCCAAGAGCACATAACTGGCTGGTCCTGCATCTTTTTCTCGTTCTCCCTCGATCCACAGAGCAGCCGTCATATTTCGGCACCCAAAGAGGCAGACTCTGAACAACAGTTTTCTCGAGCCGTTCTCCAAGCAGGTCTGGTGGCTGACCGCCGTCGTCGGCCTGATCAATTGGATCCTCCTGTACTTGACCATCAAGATGGAGCAGCGCTACGTCGGCAATGTTCAGGGCAGCACGCTCTTTACGCAACCCGAATCCGAGACCTTCCTCATCACCAGCGCTGCCATTTGCCAACAAGGTGCGAGAGTTTGAAAAAATGATTGACCCCCGCAGCATGCACGTGTCGGTCAAAGGCAAATTCAAACTTGACCCCGTAAATTTTGAAAAACCATTATTACGAAGATGCGTTGAGCGCCGGGCTAACGCAACGGCCCTTTGTGGACGGAAAAAAATGACGCAACAACGTTTTTCTTTTTTCACTCTCGCAGCATTATTATAACTCAGAGCCTCATCTGAAAAAATGATTGATCACACAGGCTTGAGCGACACGCCGCGAGTATACTCGGGCCGAATAGTCTACATGTCTCTGTTTCTGTGGGCTCTGCTGCTCTATCAGTTCTACTCCGCCAGTATAGTCGGCTCGCTTTTGTCGGAAAAGCCGCGTTTCATCAGGAGCATAAAGGACCTCGCCGAGAGCAGTCTCGAAGTCGGAATCGAGGATATGCCCTACAATCACGACTTCTTTCGGGTAAATAATACCTATATACGAATGTGGGCCACGGCCGGCGCTGCCCCACATATTGATATCATTATCGCCATCGTCCTGTATTATAACGACAGCTCTGCAAAATAATTGCATAACGTTCGCGCCAAACTGCGTGTGTCCCGCAGACCACGAGCGACAAGAACGTCATTGAACTTTTCGAGCGCAAGATAGCGCTGAACAAGCGCCGAAAGAAATTTCCGTACTACAAGGCGGAGGAAGGCCTTCGAAGAGTTCAGAGAGGCGACTTCGCCTTCCAAGTCGACGTGGCGACGGCTTACAAAATCATAACCGTGAGTCGTGTCAGCGAACTCTTTCGCATTGACTTTATGTTAAGCGGAGAAGAGCGATTGCAATCTCGCGGAAGTCGCGACGTAAGTCCAAATCCACTGATGATGTAATCGCCGCGGTCTTCGTTCGCGAGCTCTTGATTTCGATGAAAACGAACGCGAAACGATGGAGAACGACATCTTGAAGCTGGATAAAAGTAACGACGCCAACAGTAATATCGAACATCGTAGAAGGTATTCGAAAAATTTGACACACATAAAATTTCCGATGGATCGTAGCGCTGAACAAAAAATCGCTTAAAATCATAACCGGCCACGGACGACGAATCATCGACTTCTGAGGGGGAATTGCCAAAAAATATAGCCAGAATCCGCGAAGAATTCGAGCTCCGGCGATACGCCGACCTTGGGGTATGCGTGTATTATAATATATAGTGGACCTGGCGCCGTTGAAAGTGATTCTCCATCAGAAAGAGACAAAAAAGAGCGGCAACGCCGGCCATTCAGATATACATATGCTACTATTATATACGCCAAGGTTACTCTGTCACTGTCACCGTTCCACTCGAATTATCGCTCTTACCAATGGAACTTTACGCGCGTTTATCGTACGCGGCGCTAAATGCGCGCGCGAGATTATGTCACGCAATGGTTATTTCTGAGGCTGTGCGGGTTTTCAAGAAGTGGGTTTGTTGTTATTTTTTGCCGATGAGAGTTATGGTCGAGCGCGAAAACGAGTTCTGCGGAGTTGTATACCTTGTTTTTAGGGACTATGGCCAAATCCGAGCGGTGATTGATGATTGATATCTGAAAAATGAAATTATGCACAATTTTAATAAATACATTCTACGATGTATGCGTTGATGGATTGATATACTCGATTGATAATTATAATCGATCAATGATATTGAAAAAGTATAAAATCAATCTTTAATTAAAGCATTTCGAATGTTGATGTCATTCGAAATGTTTTTGATGAGAAAAGAAGATTGTGCGGGGTAAAGTGGCATGAATATTTTTTGTAGACTTTTATAAATTTAGCTATAATCTTAAAATTATACATTTGAATTTCCATCGTCTTAATACAAAATTTAAACCCGAAATAGCTGTATGGTTAACGCGAAAATAAGATCTAATGAAAATAAATATGTAGTTCAAGCCTAAAATCTAGAACCGGTCGATAGTTTGTCTAGAGGGCATCGTGAAAATTTGGACAATTGCTTTTTTAATCGAGAGAAACCAACTTTTTCTTTCAAATTTATCACGACGCAATACGAGAATAGTATCGGAAAACGTCGTCAAATTTCACTCTTCTCTGTAGCACAAACGACAGTCTGTTCGATTAATCGTTCGCATACACACGTCGTATTTACTTGAGTTGCTTGTGCAGGATACGTTCAGTGAGAACGAAATTTGCGATCTACAGGAGATAGAGCTCTTTGGGCCAAAGCACACCGCTACTTGTACCGCCAAACACTCGCCTTTCAAGAAGATGATCACTTACGGGTGAGCGAGCTCGCTTATAAACACATTTTCGAGTGTTCTCTCTGCGGCTCGAATCATAATGCCGATAAGCACGCTTCACCGAACTTGCCGAGGCTCGAGCTGAGAAGTAACGAAATATATTTTGAATTCTAAAAGATTCTATGTGCCATCATTCTCTTACGTTGCAGCTTACGCCAGATAGTGGAGCACGGGATGGCACAGCGATTGGGAACAGTCTGGAAGCAGAAACGTCCATTGTGCCCCGAGAGTCACAGCTCAACCCCGACTCCAGTGAGTCTCGACGAGTTTAGTCCGGCACTCGTCATGATAGCCGCCGCCTTCTCCATTTCTATCTTCATAATGCTCGCGGAGAACCTGGTGCGAAGGTCCCTACGCAGACGGCGGCTACTGACGCCTCTCTTTCGACGAGCCAGCGCCGAGAAAATCGATTCACGCGACGAGACAAAGGTGTCGCAGGAGACGTAGAAGGGAGAGTCCATACTGATGTCTTACTCGTGCATACTCTTTTAGTTCCAGATTGAGATTCCGTGTTTTTGTTTCAGTATATTATTGGATTTCTGTCGCACACCTGACCGAATGTATTATTTTTATAAAGTATACGTTTTAACCGTTTCTTCGAATAAACGCATAATGAACGCGACCGCATATGAGATTATTCCCTCTTATGAATTCTCCAGCCAACGAAAGCTTCGTGCTGTGCTTTTAATTTTTAACGAGTCGAATAGCGATCTGATGTACTCCATTAGAGGCAGCGGTCACTAATCAAAGACGGATAATTCAACGGCGAGTCGCAGCAAGCAGTATCGCGGTATATAGGTAAATTAACAAGCACTTTTTGTATCGGATGTGTCTCGACTGTTGTATCGGATTACACTCGTCGTCGTACCAATGAATGCACAATCGGATTTGATAGTATGGCGGGAGACGGGTGTAATTCCGGCGAGAGAAGCGCCTCGCATTTAGAGAGAAAATTTGATGGTCGTTGCGGATGTATACTTAAAATAAGTGCAGTCTGGCAGAAAGACGTGGAAAAAGAAATGGGAGAAAAGTAGATCGCGCGAGGCGAACACACGCCAACAAGGGAACGAAACATCAGAGACGCTCGAACAGTTGTACGATGTGATTGATGGCTATATCGTTCCTTTGCACCAGTGCAAACTTTCGGTTCATGAAACGTGATTCAAAATAGAGCCAAGAGTTCATTTCTTTCAAGCAAGAATAAGAAAGGTAAACCGCAATGAAGCCGGATTGGAGAATATTTTGCCTCTTTGCTTTAACCATTCCATGGATTAGCTCTAGCGTTATCAGTTCAAGGCTCGTTAGCGATTATTTTCTGCATCAGGGAGTCAAGCAAATCACTGTGTTCGCTTGTTGGGATTTGTACGGTTTGTACAATAGCTGATGTGAAGATGCATGAAAAAGACTAGCATATGACGCCAGAAGAAAAACAAATAAAATATGTGCTTTACTTTCAGAGCGGGCAGACTTCGCGAGAAAAGTTGTTGAATTAGATTTGAAGTTGGCGTACTCGCCTACACATCCGTTAGTTGCGGATATGAGCAAAATGCTGAAGTTTAATTACTACAAACTTGGAATTCTTCTGGATCTCGACTGCCCGGAAAGCGAAGAAATTCTTCGACGAGTAGGATGAGAAAACACC
The DNA here is from genome assembly GCF_009193385.2 of Nasonia vitripennis. NCBI lineage: Eukaryota > Metazoa > Arthropoda > Insecta > Hymenoptera > Pteromalidae > Nasonia > Nasonia vitripennis. The sequence continues at coordinate 15,057,973 of NC_045760.1, read as the reverse complement.
CTGTACATTCAACATCGTCGTACAATTCTTATTTCACTGCATACGTCGAATTTTGATTTCAGGTCACGAGCAATCGATTGCCGTATAACGAATCTTACTTCTGGATGATGACGACGACGAGCGACGTAGTGCCCTGCGAAATTTTAGAGCCACTGCCGCTGAGCATCAACGCAGAAATGACGGTAGTTTTACAAGGGAACGACGGATTTTACTCCCTCTACGACGTTTACAACCCGAGCTACAGACACGGCGGAAAGCTCAACGTCACGTATATGGGTAACTGGAGTCCTGAGAACGGCTTGATTGTGGAACTTACTCAGTACAAGTATAAACGTCGTGGGGACCTTCATGGCATGTACTTGAATTTCTCCATCGTGGTGAGCATTCCACTGATGCTTAAAGCTTTGTGCATAAATTTATATGATAAAGTTCGCCGTATGCGTCACATAGTAATGAGAGGGATGTTTCATGTTTGAATAATAGCAATGTTTCCCGAATACCTTTCTATGATGTCATGTAACGAGCTTCTTTTTCTAAAACTGAATTTGCAACGTGCACATCTATGAATCGATTAGAATATCAATGACCAGTCGGATGAAACTTTTTCTCTTTTATACAAAGTTTTACGAGCGCACATGCGCACTTTTATGAGCTTGTCAAGCTGGGACGATATATAAACTTTACTTCATGAATTGCATAAAACAAGTTTATACACTGCATGCATGCATTTACAATTCAAAATTCAGGATTGATTTGTTCTTCAAGTTTCTACGATTAAAACATTTTTCCTTAAGGTTGATCATCCGCCCAAGACAGTGGATATGAATACTTATCTCATGAATCCCATCGACAGACATCTCGACACGATGCATCGTTACAACTACGCATTGACGCGGCAATTACGTGACTACTACAATTTTACGTAATGTTTTGGCTATACTGATCACATTATTCGTGCACGTGCCGGCTTTGCTTAATTGAAATTAATCGAACATGCAGAATGAATTTACTGCGAGGAACGACGTGGGGCTATAAAGTGAATGGTTCATTCAACGGGATCTTAGGGGACATGGTGAAAGGCATCGTCGACGTAGGAGCTACTCCATTCAGATGGAAAATGGAGAGACTAGACGTTATGGAGTATACGGTTCAAACCTGGGTCGCTGGGTAGTTAATTTTGCAATTCCAGACTATGCTTGTCATATCAATATAGAGTTTAATATGTGTTCTTTAGACCTACAGTGATTTTACGGCACCCGAAGAAGAACGATTTGAGCAATCAATTTTTCAAACCTTTCTCGCGAGAGATCTGGATGCTGACAACGGTCGTAGCGATCGTCAACTGGTTACTCCTTTATTTGACAGTGAAGGTTGAGCAGCACTACAATAAAAATTACGAAAAGAAAAACTTGGGCACGCTGGACACTCATCCGGCATCGGAAACAGCTCTCATTACTACGGCAGCGCTTTGTCAACAAGGTCTCTTGTTGTATTCGTATCAAGCAATATTATCATTAAATTTTTCATGAAATCGTTTTGTTACAACGATTGCAATACTTGCATAAGGTTTGAGTGATGGTCCAAGCCTCTACTCCGGTCGTATCGTATTTATTTCCCTGTTCCTCTGGGCTTTGATGCTCTACCAGTTCTACTCGGCCAGTGTGGTCGGTTCCCTTCTGGCAGTACCTCCAAGATTCATCACAACTCCTCAAGCTCTGCTGGAAAGTACGATGGAACTGGGCGCGGAAGATATCGCCTACAATTACGACTTTTTCGCTGTGGGTATAACGATTGTTTGTTAATTGAACTTACTAATATTGTGGGATTATTAACGCAACGATTTTCACAACAGACGCATCCAGACCCCATCGTCCTCGAATTAAATAAAAAAAAGCTGATGGTTAATAAACATCGCAAGAAAGCTCCGTACTTCACTCCGGAAGAAGGCTTGAAAAAGGTGCAGAAGGGCGGATTTGCGTTTCAAGTGGATATCGCCACGGCTTATAAAATCATCGAGGTAGATTGATTTCACTATAGGAAAGATCTACAGGTGGAAAAATGATATCGTTGTATCGTTGCAGGACACTTTCGACGAAGACGAGATTTGCGATCTTCAGGAGATACGATTACTGCCTCCTGCACACACGGCAACCGGAACAGCAAAGCATTCGCCGTTCAAGAAGATGGTCACTTACGGGTCAGATTTACACCGAAAGACGATTCTCTCGATTCGCTTTTCAATCTTCAATGATTTCTACGTTCTTTTTTTTGTAGAATGAGGCAAATCGTAGAAAAGGGGATGGCAAGTCGACTCCGCCACGTCTGGCATCACAGACGTCCCCGATGCCCGGAAAGTCACAGTTCTCTCCCAACACCGGTTGCACTCAAAGAATTCAGCCCAGCCTTATTGATGTTCGCCACTGGGATAGCCATTGCTATATTCGTCATGTTGATTGAAAATCTCTTCCGTAAATATTACTACATCGTGGCGCGGAGTCCGGCACAAATTTTGCCAGTACAAAATGGAAATCAAGAAGAAAATGGAAGGGTGCTTTCAGCCGGATCAGTATCCGATGTGACGGAATTATAATAGACTCTATGTGTAGTTCCTCGATGTTACTTTAGCGGAATATTAATTAGCATAGAAATATTTTTTACAGCAGGATGCACTCGTAATTCTAAAAATCAAACGTTGGATTTAATGGGTATAATAACGTACGAGTAAGCCCACTCACCTCATCGAAACAGACTGACTTAATCCATGCGATTAAGGAAAAGAAAAACATAATGTACGTGTCAAACTTCATAAAGCCAATAATAAAAGTATACGTCAACTTTTCACGGACGATAAAGAAGAATTCTGTGTCTGCCCGTAACAACGGCAACCCTCTCGACGCCAGAGTACAAAGAAAAACCATAACTATGAAGCAGTAACCTTCTCCCCGGCACATTCCTTCCAGCGCGGGGAGAACCACATCGTTAACCCTCGTCAATACTCTCCCGCATGTACAAAGCGGCATATCGAATATGCAGCGTTTCTCCCCGGAAAATGGCACGCCACTACATGCATATTCGCGCGGCCGCGGCGGATCTACGAATGCGCGGTTCCGATAACAATAATTTTAGTATATCGACCGCCCGCTCGCGACGACAGCCTCGTATTTCCGACGCATAATGCGGACTGAGGCCGATTTAATGAACGCGCGCTCTGCAATTTGCACATCGTAGATGGGAGGGAGAGGGGGAGAGATATGCGCGAGTCCGGTATGAAATTTTGACGAGCATACCTTTAAGTAATAGAATACAAAAGGCCGTTCCCTTTGCATATTATGCACTGCCGCTCTCGTCGCTGCAGCGGTCCGCGAGCGCGCGCTGCATTTCAGCGAATCACCGCGCGAGGGAGCGGGGAATATTAATTGGGAATTTCGAGGATTATACGACGCGGCGCAGCGAAGCGCGGCGGATATAGTATTATACGTATATAGTCATATCGCTGATTGACAAAACATGCTGGCAATCGTGGCTCTCGTCGCGCTGATACCGACAGTCGCTGTCCGTGGAAAAGTATTGGATCCCGGATTTACCATGGAGTATTTTCGTCCGAAAAATGTCGAGCAGATCGTCGTGTTTGCTTGCTGGAATGAGTCTGGTGAATCATGCACACGAGTGACGAGATATTACGTTATTATACAAGTGTAATTATTCTTCTCTTCTCCGCTTAGACAGCTTCGATTACTCCCGGCAAGTCGTCAGCGCGAACACGAGGATCTCCTACAGCGACATTCGCGACGACTTGGAGATGGAGAGGATTCTCAAAGTTAATTACTACAAAATCGGCGTGGTTCTCGATCTGGACTGTCCTAAAAACTATGCTGTCTTCGACCAGGTGGGTATATACTCTCTGCATCTTGCACTAACTATATGCATAGATACACTATTCAAATCAGACGAAAAAATTCGTACTCACGCACTTGCGATTACGCAACGGTCGAGTTTCTATTCGAAATTCAGTCGCGCGCGCGTGATCGTTAAGAGGTGAAAGTAACAGATCGAACGTGATACTCTCCCACTGTACAAGTTCTCAGCGGCGCGTCTGCCGTTCAACGAGTCATATTTTTGGCTGGTCGTAACTTCGGCCACGGAAGTGCCCGAGGCGAGTCTCGCCGGACTACCGCTAACGATCGAATCCGAACTAACTCTGGCTCTGGCTCGCAAACCTTCGCTCTACGAGCTTTATGACGTCTACAATCATGCCTATCGCCACGGTGGCAAACTCAACGTCACCAGCATGGGTTATTGGGACAGCGATGGTGGACTCAGGAACTACCTGACGCAGTATAAGTACAAGAGGAGGCAGGATTTTCACGGGGTTACGCTGAATTTTTCCATCGTCGTGGGTTTGGAATTGTTATTTTAAAAAAGCTTTAACGGAGTAGAGTGTGTATGGCTTTTGGGAAATGGATTCGGATGAAAGTTCAACGAAACTTTTGATACAAGATTTGCAAAGAATGTCTGATTCACACGAGTATATTAACTGTGTGCTGGATTACTTATTAAGAAACAATGATATGTCAAAATGTGAAACCTTGTTTTTTTAATGTTTCAACTGAAGCAGACACGTATTCAATTCGATTAAAGTAATAGCGATCAGTTTCCACAGTTAAGGCCAAATCCACTTCCAAGAAGTCTTGCACTCTCCTCTTAAATTTACAGAACATAACAAAACAATGTAAAAGCGCAATTTTTCAGCTGATGAATAAACCCAGGCCAGACTTCGAGACCTACCTAACTACGCCAATAGACCCTCATCTGGACTCAATGATTCGCTTTCATTACGCCCTCGTCCTTCAGCTTCGAGACATGTACAATTTCAAGTATGAGCATCAACTTTTTTCACTTCTCTTCATCATTATATTCACGCACCAGTACCGAATTAACGATCCCGATCCCATCTGCAATCAGAATAAATCTCATGCGAGCAAAGACCTGGGGCTACGTCGTTAACGGGAGCTTTAATGGCATCCTCGGCGACATGATGAAAGGCATCGTCGACATAAGCGCGGCGCCCTTTCAGTACAAGGAGGAGCGGATGGACGCCTGCGAGTTTACCGTCGAAACCTACGTCGTCAAGTAGTTGCAATTTTTTTCGAAGAAATAGCGAATATCGCGACTAATAATCTGTTCGTCGTCGTCGTCGTCTGTTCAGGCCGTACCTGATGTTTCGTCACCCGAAGAAGAGCGACGTCAGGAATCCGTTCTTGAAGCCGTTCAGAACGAACGTCTGGTGGCTCACGCTGAACGTCAGCATCGTCTGCTGGATTATGCTGCTGATAATCGTCAAGATCGAGGACCACTACAACTCGAAACCAGATCACAGGCTTTACTCGAACGCTTGTTCCGAGACCGCGCTCATCACTTTCGCAGCGGTGTCCCAGCAAGGTTCTATATACCATACATCTATCGAATGCGCAATTGCCGCACGCATGCGTTATGTCACTCGTTGCGCTTATAAATATCCATGCTTTATCTTCGCATCAGGACTGAGCGAGGGGCCTCATCTGTATTCCGGGCGCATTGTATTCATCACGCTCTTTCTTTGGGCGCTGCTTATGTATCAATTCTATTCAGCGAGTATAGTCGGCTCTCTGCTCGCCGCGCCTCCGAGATTCATCAACAACCTGATCGATCTGGCCAACAGCGATTTGCACGTCGCCTCAGAGGACATACCTTACTCGCACGATTATTTCAAAGTCTGTTATCCTCGCGAAAGATCGCGTCGGTCTACATTATAATTTTGGTCATCCTTTCTTCTCGATCAGACCACCACGGACCCGGCTGGCAAGTATCTCTGGGAGAAGAAATTCAAGCCACCGCTGAAGAAGAAGTCTTGGACGACTGCCCAGGATGGACTCAACGAAGTCAGCAAGGGTGGATACGCTTTCTTCATCGACAGTGCTACTGGTTACAAGATCATAGAGGCGCGTATATTAGAGTTAGTCGTGATGCGGATTACTCGAAAGCGCGAGGTGACTTGAAAAGGAAAACTTGTTTCTTTTTTGCCTGCTTAGGACACCTTTACGCAGGCTCAAATTTGCGACCTAACGGAGATTGAATTACTGCCGCCGAGATACGTGACCATAGTTACGGCCAAGCACTCGCCTTTCAAAAAAATGGTCATCTACGGGTGAGTTTTTCGCAATGCGATTATCGCTAAGCGCAAACCTGTCTGTCCGCTCGCGCGCAACGACGAATGGAATATTAGTCTCAGTTCATTGTTTTTCACGCGGTAACGTTAATCTCATAAGCTCTACAGTATCTATTCGTGCAATTACTTTTCTCGACAGCCTCCGCCAGATAGTAGAGCGCGGCCTGACGAATCGGCTGTTCCGCATCTGGCACCACCGGCGCCCGAGCTGTCCCGAAAGCTTCCGCTCGCAACCGGTCGCGGTGGAGCTTCAGGAGTTCAGTCCAGCGATGTTCATGATCGTCGGCGGCCTGATCCTCGCGACGATCGTCATGGCCGGCGAGCACTTGTACTACCACCCGAAACACCGTCGTCGACTCGCCCTACCTTATTGCTGCTGTTGCAGCTCCGACGACGTATAACAGACTCGAGTGGCATCCACATCGTCCCCGGAAACCGGGTCTAGGAGCTTCTCCGGGGATTAGACGACACTCTGGAGCGACGCCAAGTCATGCACCGATCGAACGACGAATTCACCGAGAGTGACACACATACAGGCCTCGTGCGGATAATGAGGACACGGCATTGTTTCGCGGAAGAGGGATTATACGAGCTTTTGTTCTTTCTCGCGATTTCTGTCGTCGATGCATCAGCCAATAAATAGATTTTATTCTTGATATCATGTCTAGCGCACGTTTGACTTTCGCCGTAGTCCTCGAACTTGTACTTTCGCGGAGATGTCGCAACAGATTCGCGCCGCGGCGTATTCACACCTGAAGATCGTTAAAACTTTCATAACGAGCTGCGAAGACGCACATGGCAATCTGCATACCGGTATACAGTCGCGCATTAAACTAGAATGTGACGACCGAGAGTCATTTTCGGGTACAGGCCTCAATATCAGCTGGCAAAGAGAACCACGATAATCCCTATCGCAAAGCCGCTTAACCCACATACGGAACTCGCTCGTCCGGAAACGCGAAATCAATAATTACCGTCGCTCGCGTGAAACTACGTATGCGCGTACATAAAGAGTACTCAGCATCCTTTTCGAGCAAAAATTTAATGTATAACGGCTTGGAATCGATCCGATCACAACGGGAGACGAAATAAAGCAATAACGCCTCGAAAGTGTAAATAAACAGAACGAGTTTTCACTCGAGCTCCTCCTTCGCGTATTTAAATTAGCGAAACGCCGACTCGCGAGAAAATGATGGGTTCTCGGCTGTGTATATGTGTGTAGATGTATCGTGTTTGAAACCAGGTCAGGTTCGCGTCCGCCAACAGGTTTCTCGCGACGGGTCTTGCGACATGTGCTGTACGTTATAGTGCCCGCAATTTTTGGGATGAGAAGTAGCGGTTCTTCTGGGCCGCGCTGGTGTGCGATCAGGGCTTGTGGGTCAGCGACGATCGGCGGGAGACAAACGCGCTGTGTGAATTGGCAGTTTTTACTCTGTAATAAAATGAACAGAGCTATAATGCGCCGTTAGACAGATAAGAGTGTAGAACCGCGAATGAATCATTGAGAAATTTCTATTGTGTATCGCTGCAATGGTAAATGCTCGCGCTGAACCGTCGTTTCGTTGGGAAACAATCATCTTGTATAAACGAGTTCTCTCTTAAATTCGTCGGCAGTTATGAGAAGCACTATCCTATTGTCAGCTGCAAAAGGGATGTCTTTGGGAAAATTCTCATCGCGACTGAGTGAGTTATTTTGTCGACGCGGCTGTTGAGATAATTGTCCCGGTTAAGAGCCATGGTCTCAATCTTCGTCGATTTTTCTTCGCGCTTCAACTATTGTACACGTTATACACACAGTCGCGCGCGCGCATTCCGGCGAGAGAAGGCGTCTTAATGGTCGTTGTTCAGCCGCTTCCTGGAATATCTCTATATCAATTAGCGGCACGCTAAGCTCTCGGTTACTCGAGAAATTAATGATACGTCCTAAACCAGCATCACAGTTACGCAGTTAGCAATGTGCTCGCAAATTGCAATAGAATTTTGTCGCAATTTTCCCTAGCAGATAACGTTAATTGATCGAGCTATAGTACATACACAAGAGATTTTTGATTGCCCAACTATTCCTGGTGTTCACAGCGATATCCATCCTCCTTTGTTTACCAACAACGCAAAATAAAAAAAAACACATCTCACTCGCTACCCGTCACGTGTAAATAATCAGCCATATCCCGACGCACAATAGCTCGACGCTCCCAGCATTTTTATGAAGCGTCCGTACTGTGGCGTCGCGGGAATTTAAAATTCTCATAAAAATATTCTAACGGCTTCTCTTTTTTCCGCAAATCCCGCTTCGCTCGTATACGCAGAAGTAGAAGCAAAGGAAGAAGAAGAAACGAGTCATGAAAATCATACATGTGTCCCGCAGGACACGACGAGGGCCGTATACACGAGGCAAGCAGTATTTTCTTCACGTTCTTCAGGGGCGCCGCATCGTCGCGGGCTTTGCGTGAAAAGCTCCGCGGAAAGCTCGAAAGCTGTATAGCCACAGCCGAGCTTGCGGCAGAAGGAATTCCGCGGCTGCACAGGTATGTACACCGCGCCCGCGAGAAATGCGCGAGCTGTAGCGGCGCTCGTGACTAACGTAATAGATAGTACTGTATAGCGCGAGGATGTTTCCGGTATGTACCGTTTATGGAGTAATGCCGATTTAATGGGCATGGAGTTGAAGAAAAACGAGCGCGATGCGCGCCTCGTTATTTTTATTTTTATTAACGTACGCGCGTTTTCTATTCCTCATATTCTTTATTTCATCTAGATCGCTTTAAATTTAATACAACAATTAATAATACAACAGAAAATTAAAAATAATAATAAATTCTCGGAAAGGGAACCATCAACTCTCCAGAAAGAACGCGAAGGTCCAAGGCATAAAGGAGCACCAGGACAAGAGATAGAGCCCATCAAGATAAAGAAAGATCGCCGGGCCCGCGAAGTTCAGTGCCGCGCAAAGGTCAGCCAAGGTCAAGAGCAAGGACCGCGACTCCGAAAAATCATCGCTCCAAAGTCGAAACGAAGCGAAGCGTCTCCCTTTCAGAGATCGTTCAGAAAGACCTCTGCAGTCGACAAAAGCGTTCGCACACCTTCGAAACGATTGCTCTGCGACGAAAAAAAGAGACGAAGAGAAATGATCGAAAAAAGGAAAAGCGAGAACGGCATTCGCAGCGCGAAAGCGCCGGCAGCATGCGGAGAGCGAGAGAGGCCGTATGCTCTCCCGCCCCTGTCTTCGTACACGCGGCGCCATATAAAAGCACAGCCGGGACTTTTTCTCGGCTTCCGCCGCGACTGTATACGCACTCACGAACGAACGGGCGCGCGCGATGGACAAGCGGATGTGCTGGCTGGCGCTATGCTGGCTTCTCGGCTGTCGCGACAATAAGCGCGACACGAAGATCCACGCCGGTGGTGTCAATAGCCTCACCGGTTCGGTTACCGATCTCACCAACAGCCACGGCTATCCTTGGCCCCAGCCCAACACCTACATAACCAGATGGGACAAGGTCAATCTCGACGAGATACTCGACAGCAAGAGACTGCTGCAGCACTACTTCAATTGCCTCATGTCCAAGGGACCCTGCCCGCCCGATGGTCTTGAGTTGAAACGTGAGTGTGCAGTGCTGCGGTACCGGTACTATCGTATGCTTACACAGTGAAGTGCGCGGAGACGAGATTTATTGCTTTTGTGTGATTCCTTTTCTAATTTATTCGAAAATTTGTCGTGAGTTTGAATACTAGTGATTTATTTTTTCTTTTTTTTTGAGTTGAATTCTTTGTTCGTCGAGTCGCATCGAAATGGCGTGATTTCGATCATCCTCTGGAAATTCAAATTATCTTTGTGAAACGCAGTTGAATTCTTCATCAAGCGCACTACACGCACTGGAGTGAATATTCTAATCTTGAGTGGTAACGAAAAAAATTAGAGATTGTATGCAGTCTATAAAGAAAAACATTATCTCAACGGTATCGTTTATCCATTTGAAAACCAGCTAAATGACGAGTTGTGCACTTTAAAGACGCATGCTTTACTTAATTCCGCGATTACAAGGCTTGACTCACGCAGATAATAGCAAAGTAAATACGCATGTTTAATCTCGAATTAAGTTCTAGAAAAGACTTGTTATTCAAATTTTTCAACCTCATAACGACGTATTATCCTTCCGCGCAAAATTAAACTTTTTATAATGGGCAAACGTAAACAAAGATTTTGTATTCTTATACGGCTACAAAGAGCAATTTGTGAGGACAAAATTGAATGGACTTGATATGTATATTAGTAAGCGAAAAAACCACGCGAGTTGAATGAAAACATAAAAGTTCAATGACATGCCAGCGTCAATGGAATCCCGGAAGATTAATCACCGCTCCTCGTTTTCATATAGAACGATTTTAAATAGATCCATCCGAGCCATCAGTGGCATGCGTATTACATTCGGCTGGTTTCAAACAGTGCATTCATCACGTTCTTCCGCTGCGCATTTTGTCGCAAGTTGTTTACAATCTCAAATTGGGATCCGCTTATTCCGCGGTATATTTTTAGCCGCGCAATACAATGGAATCTACTCGCTCATATTACTATTCTAAATTTTCAATTAAAACCACTCGCTTCTGTATTCATTCGACGCCGAATACATTATAATATACCGCGACGATCGATCCAAACTTTCTATACAATTCAACGTTGACGAAATCCAGCCGCGTGCATGCTTAAAACGCCAGTAAGATCTCAGCCATGACGACTAGCACGACGACGACACGCGTCCGCACTCTTGTCTCTCAACTTATTTCGTCGCAACCTCCTGCGTACACTTATACGCAGGGGGCAGAAATCTCACGCAGTAGCGCAAGCGGAAACCGCGCGCACACAAGGTCGATCGCGCACGTGACTTACGCAACTGCATCGCGATGCACGAATCGCCGGCTTCGCTGATCGTTCGCGGATAGAGAACGCGTATGACTTTATGGTGTATACTGTTTCCCGTCCAGCTTGTAATTAAAGAGCTCTCGCGCTTTTTTTTTTTGCTTATCATAAACTCGAAAGTTGCCGCTGCGCGTAATCTGATCGGCGAAGAAAGGACGGTTGCGTGCCGCCGCCGCTTCTGTCGTTTCTGTGTCGAGACGTGTATTGTTGTTGCGTCCTTTTTTCGTAAGCGCGCGCGCGCGCGAATTGGAAAAGTTTGAATCGTTACTTATCTGTTGCAGGTAATCTTCCCGAGGCGTTGGCGAACGCCTGCGCGAAGTGCTCCAAGAGCCAGATCGAGGGCGCTGTCAAAGTTATTCGCTACCTCAGGTGAGTTTGACAAAGTAGTTATAAGACAATGTAACCGATGATTGACACTCGTGTAATAGTTTCTTATGCTATTGCTCCGCGTAATAGCCTAAGCTATTGATATGCATCGGTAGTATGGAGGCAATCGATTAATCTTCGTTATTTACCGTCGCTCGATCAGCTGCGAGAGAACAAAAAATATCGCGCATTCTGTCCCAGAATTAACAAAGACTATACGTTTCTACTCTCGCGGGTCGTCTCTTCCTCTCTCGACAAAAAACGAAACGGAGGCAGAAGCAGGAAGCGTTCCGTCGCGCACGCTAATCGCGGATGCTCCCCCACCCACGCGTGTATGCTCGGATTTTATCGGGGAGCGAACCACTTTCGTGTCCGGAATCCAAATAGAACGAAGCGCATGACGTGCGCGAGTAAATATGTACCTACTCCGCAGCAGAGCGACAGTTGGTCAATCGTTATTAATCGTCTCTTCATTGTGGGCTCGTATACGTATACGTACGATCGCTTGTTCAGTGACTCTCGCGAGGGCCTTTTGCGGACTGATTGATGGTGCAGTAGACTAAGTGCGTGTTTGCTTTCGAAATCAATTGCTGTACGGGTAATACATTTTTTTATGATCGAAACGTTAAGCGAATCACCGCTACCTACCCGAGCATTGTCCAAACTTTCATGTTTTGACGAACTTGTCGCATAGTCGCGAGGAGAAATCAAGGCGGGTTAAACTTCGAATGAATCACAGCAGCCGGAGATATCGCGCAGGAGATACGCAGAGCCAAATATTAATTACGACTGTAGCGCCGGATTATCATTCAAGAATGTTACGTGCCTCTGCAGAGCAGATGTATTTTAAACCTTCTCTCACGCGGGATTATATAAAGAGAAAATTGGCGAATTCGAAATTTCTCCTAATCTACATAAAAAGAAAAAAACTATATATACACATAAATAAACATGACTGAAGCGCCTTTTCTCTTCCGATTTCAGAGAATTCGAGCCGGTCAAGTTCGAGATCCTAGCCAACAAGTACGACCCGCAGGGTATCTACCGGAAAATGTACTTCGAGGCATCGCCCGAGGAGACGAACAACAGCCTGAACAACGATCAGCAGTCTATCGATAATCGTCGCCGACGACGACGTCGACGAAAACGTTTAGCTCGTTGACGTAGCGCGACAACGCGTTCCTTTATTATGCAAATCTGTTGGGATTCGAGGCTGCGGTGCGTTCGATCGCGTGTCTGCAGTCCGAACTCGTGTTTTATTTATGCTAGTTATTTATTACATGCCATTAGTCTATAAGTGTTGTTATTATTATTATTATTATTATTATTATTATTATTATTATTATTATTATTATTATTATTATTATTATTATTATTATTATTATTATTATTATCATTTTTATCACGACGATTGTATTGTTAGTTGACGAGCCGAACGCGCTATTTTTATACACGAAAGATGATATTGAAAGTGCGAATAAACGAATAATATGCTTTCTCTTCTATGACAGTGCAAAATTATTTTTATTTTCTATAAAACCATAATAACGATTCTCATTTGCAGCACCTAAATATATATCTTTGACTCTTCTACAGGCGTATAATTACTAATCGATCGCAGTATATTCATCAGTCGGTATGACAATTATTGATTCGACTATAGTCCAGCTGTTGTTTTGGTATAGTTTGAGAATCAGCAATTGATACTGCCAAACTTCTCCTCGAACTTTCTTCGAAGCGCTCCGCTCGGGTCTCTTATTTTGCGTACCTCTTCGTAGTCAGCTCTTCGCTTCTGGCATATGTATTCTAAGCCTTCCTTAAACTTCGCTATGTGCTCCGGCAGGCATTTGGCGCACTCGGTCTCGATTATTTCAGGAATCAATTCTGAAAGCGAATCGTGATTTTTTAAGATTGATATTTGAGAATTTTTTTTTTTTAGATGGAATACGCTTATCTTATATAAATTTTGAATTTTCTGACTTTCATTTTTAGCAGCGAAATTCGTTGCAATATTAAGATTGCAACGCTTAAATATTCACCGTAAAATTTAAGGAGAAAATTCGTCATTAATGTTAACCATATCCACCCTTTATCGAAAGTCTACAAAGAGGCATCTTAGCCCTCTACAAAGCGTATACAAACACGATACACTCGCAATCGATCCCCATCCGATAAACGCCACACATATACACGCGCGAGCACTTACTCTTGAATTGAGTTACGTCTCGAGGGCATCCAGAGAGCTTATCCGCTAGCAAGCACTCCTTGTACTTCTTGAAGAGCCTGTCGTTGTCCACGATCGGTTTGAAGTCTATTTCAAGCCACGCCTTGGGATAATGGTCCCCGATCTCCTCTTTCTTCTCTTGCGCTTGAGTTACACCGACCATCAACAAGACCGCCAACACAGTCAGGTAAACTCCGTACTTCGACATTGTTCTCGGCTGCTCTCGGTATGCCTACACGATTCGACAGCTTCGCGCCGATTAGATCGATCGCCACTGCATTCGGACTCTTTTATAATGATCGCCGGCAGAGTTTTTCCGATCCGTATGAGATCCTCGAGGCAAACCTGTTTCCAACACAAGTGACTTTGAGATTGTGTAATTTGCGCCGGCCAGTGGGTTAGATTTATGTGTAGAACACTCGGAATCGCTGACGCCAACCTTTTTTTCTCTATTTTTCACTCGATTTGCATGTTCAACAATAAGAGTATATGCGGACGCCCGATCCAAAGACGTCAGAGTGCGATTTGCGCAGGTATAGATTCGCTTTTACGAATCGGAAAAAAAGAAATGACTCGCTTCATTGTTGTGCTCGCTAAGAGATGAACTTCAGTTCGTTTACGATTTCCATCAAAATTGGTTTATAACCTCTCTAAAAAAATAGCTAAGGATAAATTCTGCATTATAATATACAAGGATTTAAGATGCGTCTATAAAAAATTTTAGGGAACAAGGAAGCGCTCCAAATTATAAGATTATCTCAGCATGGAAAAAATATGTTTACCTCCGTCGCAAAAGAGAACAGGTTCTGCAGAGGTGGGCCCACACGATTGGAGTGGAATGAATTCGCAGCAAAAATTGTCACTTTCTCGAGCTCTGCGAAATGTACATCCGGACGACAAGCGATTGTACCGGTGTATCGAAGCGACTGCAAGAAAAATGATCGATAATCCAAATCAAGACGTAGCTACTACAAGAAACTCTGAATTACTTACCGACTGCGACTGTTCGGAAGACTCTTCAGATTTGAACAGCTCATTCTGGGACTTATTCAAATCCAAAAGCTACACGGAAGAGCAGCTTCAGCGCTTCCTCGACGTCATTCAAGAAAGACTCAACGAAGAGCTAAACAAACGTATCACCAGTAACGACAAATGTAAAGTATGCACTACGAAAAAAGCTGCCGAGTACTGTATCGTCCGCGTGATCGTGAGCTCGTCGAGTGATGACTTCAGCAGGTATACTTTCCTTAAAAATCGCTTACACGGCTTGCCGATTTCTCAACCGATCGAAAACATTTCGAACAAACACGAGCAGCCTCGATGAACTCTGCTCCTGCATCAGCGATACGGAATCCGTCCCCTTGTCGTGTAGCGAGCGAAAACTCGCGCGGGGCAAATGCGAATCGAGAAGCAAACCGATCGTCTTCCGGCACTGTGGAAACCTGTTAAAGGTCCCTTCGGATTCTTTCGACCTTCCGTTGAAGCCCTTCAGAGTAGACTACGTCGGAAAATCTGAGGAGATCGGCAAGTGGGGCGACTTCTTCGATCTTGTTGACCGAGTATTAAGGGAGAGGGATTTGAGGTTGATGAGACGTAGAATGAAAGATTGGGAAGGTAACTATTGCGCGGACGTCTGCACGATGATGCCCAGGCGTAGGGACGATTTCGAGAATCTGGAGAGATTCAGAGACATCGAGACCTACGGGTTCTCCACTTTCTGCAGAGGACTCATGAGATGGTTGTCTACATTATTCCCCTACGATCACAAACTCTACGTTGTTTTTACGTCAATGATTTTTATTCTTCAGGTCCAACTGTACCACGAAACGGTGGGACTGCATAACTCGTTACCCACACCTCGTGATCCACTTGCCGTCGATGAGCTTTCCCTGTCATCTCAGATGCACAGCTCGAAAGCATTTCGAAGCTCTGCAAAAGATTCAAGTATCGTAGCCTCGTATCTTCTACATCGGCAAAGAAAAATGACGAAAAATATCCAAAACGATCATCCTCCAATGTAGATCGGCAGATTGGGTTGGCTGGTAAACGAAAACGCCCAAGTTCTCTACGTGTACCCGGGTAAATCGAATTTCGAAACGAAGTGCATCCTGGAAAACTTCGTGACCATCGCCAGACCCGACGTGTCCCTGTCAAGGCTGTGGATAGTCGAGAACGACGACCAGTGGTTAATATCGAGAGACAATCGTCGCAGACGATGAGTAACCGGTAATTTTCGAAACGGAAAACGGTTAATCGATATGTTTACTTCGAAGCCTCTGCGAAGACGTGGAGGAGGATTACCGCAGCGGCTGCGAGAGTCTCTTCTACACGCCCAGCGTCTATCGGCGAGTGAGGCACCTCACGGCCGGCCGTCACGGATTCATTATTCCGGGCGTACTCAGCAAAACGGACGTACTCATCGCCTGCGAATTAAAAACGTCGATCATAGGTGAGGAGCGCTTCAATTAAACGGAATACTTTTCGAAGAAGTATACCATACAATGTGACGCTGTTCTGTCGTTGATTCATCTAAAGTTCGCGGCCACCGCGCAGTAAACGGGCAATTTATATCCTTATACAAAAAGTTTTTATTTGCATCTGCTCTGTCGCGTCCAAAAAAATCACACTTTTAACGACGAGCACCAAAAGCGTAAACACATCGATCGTTGATTTACGCACCGGCTTGATGATCTCCCAAAAAGAGAAACCGCGTCGGTCAGCAAAAGAATGGGGGAAAAAAGGCAATCGCGATAGTCGCATCAGCGACAAAGAAAACACGGAGCGGTAAGCCAAGTCGCGAAGTCGGCTGTGCCGCCGCGCGACAAATGCACGTTGCAGGTGAACGACACACACGTTTCTGCCTCTTTCTTTCTCTTATCTCTATCCGCGCGCAGGTCCCTGCTTAAAGTTCCAGGAGCGTCTGCTCAACAAGCGCTACGTGCTGTCGCTGCTGGCCGAGTCGCGTGTCCCGCATCCGCCGTTCACCGACGTACGGAATTTCAGCGACGTAAGGGATATGCATGTTTCGTGTTTACATTTGAGATACACATATGGGATTCGAATTTCCCGCTTCGATGCGTCCATCAGCTCGAATTTTCATACATTTTCTATCTTCCCTGGCCATTCGTATAACACAACGTGGTATACCTGTACAGCTGTGCGAGAAAATGTCCGAGATGATGAGGGCACCGGAGGAGAGAGGAAGCGGGCCGAGGAAATGGCTGCTAAAGGTCAACTGCGGTTTCTGCGGCAATCAGAGCGCGCTCATCTGTCTCGACGAGTGTCTCCGGTCCAAGGTGAGCCGAGATGCAACTGCGGATATCATTGCTTCGCTCAAGTGCTGCGTATCTATATCGATGACTGCGATCGAAACGGGGACGATTTGTGATCGCCTATGTATATAGCGTCTTGCCATGCTCGGTTGTTTCTACTTAGACAGTACGTTATTTTTCTCTCATTCTCTAGCTCGCGGCTTTGAATTAATCTACGCGACGCCTGATTTCTTCTTGTGCATTTGAATACGCCGAGCTGGCTGCACGTGAATTCAAGTATAAGAAAAATGCATCTTAAAAAGTGGCACACTTTCGACGCTGATGACCTAGTCCGCGCACAGCTGTACAACATATGTTCTTAAACACACATACACATTCGCGCACGTGGCTCTGCAGCTGTACGGTTGTATCGGAATAATTGGAATTTTACATTTTCCTCTCGAAAGGAAGAAATGCCGGCATATCTGGCCGACTTGCTGCCACGAAAGCTTAAAGTGAATAAGGAGGCTTATAAGGACGTCAAAGATTTCTTCGTCGAATTGGAGCAACACGGTGAGTGTGATATTGTAATTTTAGCTTCTCGACGCTGATTGACATTTCGAGTAGAGGATGATGATTTGTATTTTTGAAATATAAAGTCGCGGGAAACACTAGCCGTATATATCGTAACGCCGATGTTTACACGCGAGAGAAGGAGTTGCGCAACGTTTACGGAAGTAGAGGCGTAATAACAAAGGTACATGAGCGCAATGTTTTGATCCGAGTTTTTCGGAACGAAAAGTTTACTTCGTTAGCGATTGTGAAAAATTAAATTCGCATACGTATAATATGTCACGCGACGATACGTTCGCTATATGAGGCAGACCCTTATTTCGACGACGTCTCAGTCATTAAAGAGACAAACAGTGTGCGTGGGTTTTGCGTGCAATGATTGGCTTCGTTATTAACGACCATCCATAGAGATAGAAAGTTAAGTCAGTGCAAGCAGACATGGTAACGCTCGTAGTGATGCTTCTGTTCGTAACCATCGAGGTGATGATGGTGAAGGTCGCGATAGTCGAGTCCGATAGAGGAGACGAGAGTCCTTGAGAATCTACCCTCGTCGAAGAAAAGAGAAACAAAATAAATCGAACCTACTCTCGTCTTCAGGCGGAGTGCTAACCGTCTGCCCACCCGGCAATTACCGCTCGGTGAGCCTGGGCTGTTTCATCGAACACGACACGGCCAAGGCTTGTCTGCGCACAGCAGCTGACGTCATCCAGTGTCACGAGAACTGCTGCTGGATCGACCTGGGCTACGTCGTGCCACAGACCAGTCTGCCGGAGGATTTGCTCCAGGTGTTGGTGTCGAAAGTGGGCGAGGTAATGGTGACGGAGCAGTACATCGGCTTCTTCGGCGTCGACGTCGTCGTCTTTGAAGAGGAAAAGGTATGGTTGCTGCTGGGATTTGAATTAGAGAATATAGCTGATGTGTATTATTTTTCCTTGTACGAGTGAGATAAAAACTTTATGGAGGATCGTATGCAGGCGTCCTTCGTTGGAAATTGCAACTTATGCGTTTATACTTTGTCGTATTCAGTCAAGAGAATCTGCATACGCGCCGGATCAAAGTAATAAGCGTTGTTGTATTTTACAACATTTAAAGGCATGATTTGATATTGAGTTATAGTATAGCATGCATCGATTCATACGAAATCCGGTTATTGCTTTTTTAAAAAGACAAGGATCTATATTATGTGAGAGATTCAAACCAGGATATTAAATTAAATTTTTTTAATTTTCACATAATTATAGAATTCATATCTTGATTGAAATTTTCCGGAAAATGTATATCCTCTCAAAAAATTGACGGCCGGGCGTTTTAAATAACTGGAATACACAATTCAATCAGCTGTTTCAAAAAGAAGGATCTTCCATAGGAATTAAAGTACTGGGTGGTGGACATCGATCCCTACTACACAGACCTACTTTCATTCGACGACTGGAGAAGATTTTGCTTGGACATCCCGATCTTAGCGAGGTAAGTAAGGCGACCGCAAAAAATTCTCTTCGTCTTCACTACTTATCCGAAATCATCATCCGATTAAATTCTAGTTACAGCGAAAATTGTTCTCCATCGCCATGCGAAGGATCTCGAAGACCGTCGAGCTTGACTTCGAATCATCGTTTCGTCGTCTGCAGCGGAAAATTGTACGTCGACGGTCTACTCCTCTCGTCTCTCCATCTATTCTCCGATCTGTTAAAGCGACAGAAAATCGCCTATAGTTTCAAGGTATACAACTTACACTATATACTCGGCTATACGATAAACAAAAAACTTTACGATCGTGACACTGATTCGTCATTACGACTCCACGCAGGCCAAAACGGGCTGCATGATCTGTCCCCTCGACGGCGAGAAGCGGGCTTTCTTGCTGTTCAGCTTCTGCAGATCGAGGGAGTCAGCTCTGAGGAACTTCGTCACGGCTCTAAAGGCTCTTAACTCGGCAGCCTCGAGGAGTGGCGACTGCAGTAGCCTGAGGAGCAACGTCCTCGTACGTATACGGCAGCTAATATTTTCATTGAATCATCCTCGTAAAACGATCCGAGACAACCCTAACCGAGCGCGCTTTTAATTACACCGTGAAAGCAGCCGTCATTTTCAAGAAAAATCGTCCAATCTCTTTTCAGAATCTCGCGCGAGATATGGAAAGAGTCTACGGCCTGGCCTAAGAGACGCGAAAAACCAAGAGAAATGTCGCGTCTCGGCTGCATAATGACGAGAAGAAAAAAGCGCTTTTCCTTTTTAAGAGAGAGCGAGGAAGAGAGAGAGAGAGAGAGAGAGAGAGAGAGAGAGAGAGAGAGAGAGAGAGAGAGAGAGACTGACCGACGACGACAACAACACACTCTCTCACGACTTCTGCTGCTGCTGCTGCTGCTGTGGCCTCCTCCGCTCAATGGGTTTATTAACCGCGCTCCCATTGTCTCGTTCTAACAATGGATAAACTCACGTCTCGTTCTTTTGTCGCTCGCGCTCTCTGCATATCCATATACATTGGCATTGCACACACACAGAGTCACCTGGCTCCGCCATTGTCGCGCTCATCCGACAGTCGATAAGTCGGGTCAGGCTATCGAGCGAGAAACGAGAATTTATGTATTATATAGCTCTTATACATGCAAGTGTACGGCCGCGCGAGAGCGACGTGTATATGTGTATACGCATAGTGCGCAGAGAGCGAGGCTTTGTTCTTATCGACGACGGGTACGGCAGACGCTGCTCGCGGCTCGACAGAGGCCGCGCGTGTGTATCCGCAGCACAGAGCAAGAGAGAGAGAGAGAGAGAGAGAGAGAGAGAGAGAGAGAGAGAGAGAGAGAGAGAGAGAGCTGAGGCGGCTTTTGTTGAATTATGCGCCGCCGCGGAATTGCCAGTGAGCGCTGAGCCGAGCTGAGCTTGAGATAGGAGGCCCGAGGAAACATGTGTGTCATTGTCTGCAGCGCGCAGCCACAACGGCGAGCACAGCTGCTTTTTAATGATTACGAGCGGCGGGTGCTCGCTAGAGGATAAGCGATATTTTTTGTTAATTTTTTTTTCTACCACTTTGTACACATCGGTATGTAGAATATACCTACGTTCCATAATAATAGCTCAACTTGGCGACCGTTGAATCGTCGCCTCCAACAACCCTCATCAAAGTTACAGCTCAAAGCACATATAATCCGACAAACGCTACCGCCGCACCTTTCGCAGTCCATCAATCAAATCGGCCCAGAATCCGGGAGCGTGGAGACCGCATCGCGCGCGCTTATATGCTCGGAATTTCGCGAGCTCAAACGCCCCACATCGGTGATCGAATCGTGTAAAAAAAGCGTGATCACTCCTTTATCTGCTGCACGTTTTCATCCCGAGCGTATATATGTATATATGGGCGAGTTGAGGGAGAGAAAGAGAGAGATAGGCGCACGAAGGCTCCGACGATCGACGTATATACGTATAGCCCCTATCGCCCGGTATTAATCGGCCTGCCGCTCAAAAGAGTATATATGCGCGCGCTCACCTGGGCTCTATATCGACGGGTCGATTCGTCGCTTCGCCTATACACTGTATGGAGCTTCTTTTTATTCTCTTTCTCTGTATCTCTCGCGCCCTTTCGGTGAAATTCTTATTTTTAGACCGTTTGAGAGAAGGCCGCTTTATTTGCGGCCACGGTGATTGGCATCGGTGTATATATGCGTAGCTCCGCGAGAAAATATGGTTGGAAATTATAGGAAAATATCGATTTTATCGCGGTTCTACGTACATTATATCTATAGGTATGAGTTATTATAAACACACACACACACACACACGCGCGCGCGCGTACAGACGCGGAGAAGAGAAACGTATCGCGTTCCTTTGCACCCTTTTTACGAAACTCTGTGTGTTTATCGACGAGGTGCCCTTTATAGCTCTCGGCACATACAGGCGCGGGGGAAATTCAACGGCGACAGCTGATACGACGTCGGAATATAAGTTGCGGGAACGTTGATGTAAACGTATCTGCAACGCGCCGCGAGTTGCGACGAGAGGCGATACGAATGGACGAGAATTTTAGAGCGTATCTCCCTTTCGTGTCGTTCGTCGCTACTGTGTACAGGTGACAATAAAACTCGCGTTGAAAAGCTCGCCTGGCGTCTAATTACATATCGAATTATTCTACCGCGAAATACTGGGTCGATCGCAGCCTTGAATCGCGAATGGAAAGATGACCCTGCGTGTACACGCTGCGCGGGAGAAAAGTTGACGCGCGGCATCTCCACTGTCATCCGCTTCTCTTCCTCTCCGTCGAAAGGCAATTCCTGACGCGATAAAGTCACTTCACTATAGATATATACTCGACGTGTCAACACTTCTGCTCATACGTGTGTGTATATACGTACCTGTGTGAACAGAATCACGACGACGAATTTCACAACAGGTGCATAAAGTCGTAGAGAGAAAAAGAGAAATCGCCGGAAATTGATCCGCGTGCGTGTCGATATATGTATATGCCCTTAGGAAAGCGAATCTACGACTGACTTTGCCTTTTGATACAGATATTTTCCACTATCGCGTGACCGCCGTGAAAATGGGAATTCACGTGTCATACGGGAGAGTCTCCGGGAATATCGAAAGATGCGCATCAGTGACAGTTCAGAGACGGGTGTTACATTTTCCCTCTAGCCAATCGGTTTGGCAATCAAGTGGATTTGCTCCCGATTGAGAACGCGAGAAAATTAAAAAAAGAACGAAGGTTTCACCAAACTTTCGAGTGAACTACGAATGCGCGCTATACACATACGTTTTCCACTGCCATATCAAAAATCCTCAATCGCAACCAAAGTAATACCTATAGCAATGTATACAACCATTACTACCCGCAAGCATGCACCCGTTACTCATTCGCCCGCCTAGATCAATATTACCGCACCTCACGCACACACACACACTGAACCCCTCACTTTACAATCCAAACAAATCCCACGTCAATCGCGTTTCAAAACAACAACAGCAACACACTGCAACAATAACCCCGAAAACAGCGTCTGCGTGACGGATCCATATTTCTCTCTCCCTCGACCGCTTCCGCAACAATCGGCTCTAATCTACCTGCGCGTCTTGCCGAAAAACGGCGCAATAAAAAAGGTACAGTAACGCCACGCGCGAGTGAACAGCACGCGAAGAGTCTCCCGAAAAAGGGAGCTCGCGCAAAGGTGGATAAAAATAAAGAGAGCCCCTCCGCCCAAAGCAATGCGCGAGCGCGTTTTCACGCACGCTATATGCTTTTTCCGCTTTAATCACCGCCGGCGCGCGCGTTTATACCGCGTGTTTCGGATTCAGACTTCGTCGCACGCTGCGGCAAAAATTAAAAAAAAGTAGACGGGCTTAACAAGACACAGCCGCAGCCGAGACAGAAGAGGAAGAAGAAGGGAGGAAAAGAGACGAAAGAGACTCGGAATATCCACTTCGCGCGCTGTCTCTAACGAATCGGACGCGCAGAGCGCAGTAGTGCAATCAACGAAGCAGAGCTTTTTCTTCATCCGAAAAAGGCGAGATCCACTATTTCGACGCTCTCTCTCTCTCTCTCTCTCTCTCTCTCTCTCTCTCCGCGACGTTTTTGTGTTCTCTCGAATAAAGTGGCTGTATAATATCGATTGAAAATCCCCGACCTTTTACGCGCCGAGAATTTCCATGAGCGAGGGCACTGCTACTCCAGAGAAAGAGAGAGGGAGAGGTAGAAACAGTAACGAATTGCGCCGCCGGTAATAAGTCGCTATAAGAATTACCTGAACGAAACGTAGCTCGGTCTCGTGACGGAATTCGACCCTTTCGCGAGCTTCCAGGAAACAGGAGCAATATTAAGTTTCGCGCGACAGCCTTTTTGCCAGGGACAGGTCGAAAAATACAGTCAATTGCAGACCACTTCTCTTCTTTATCGTCCGTTTGAATATTCCGCAGCTTTTGACCTCCCTGCATCGGATGTCGACCTCTTTCGATGGATATTCAATGCTGTGCAATCGTTATATACCTATATTCAGCTATGCCATCTACGTATGCGCTAATTTCCATCGCGACGACACGGGCTTCTTAAAGGAATCCGATAAGTCGCGAGGAATTCTCATTACGTACGACGCGAGCGTAAAATTCTCCCGACTACTCCGAGAATAATATCTCTCTCTCTCTCTCTCTCTCTCTCTCTCTCTCTCTCTCTCTCTCTCTCTCTCTCTCTCTCTCTCTGTACTTACGTGCGTATGTATTTCGCGTTCCGGGAATTGATATAGATAGATATACACGTGGAGTGTAACACGTCGGAGTCGCGTGGCGCCTTATACCCCGAATAAGAAAGTCCCGGCGATGAGCAGCAGCAGCGACAGCGGCAGAGCAATCTCGACGCCGCGGGCACATGATTGCTGCGAGAGCAGCCTCTTTTCGCAATCAAAAGTGTTTCAGAGCCCCGTAGATTGAAGCGAGATGTATAGGTGGCTGGCTGTATAGCGCTGTCCGTGGGCCGAATACTTATATGTGTATGTATAAAAGCAGCCTCGTGAAGGACGTATCTGTACGCGCTATCAGCTCATTCTTTTCGTCGTTTTTCCTTCATTTTCAACCTCGGCACGTACGCGTGTGCGGCGCACAACTCGATTCTTCGACCAAAAAGTCTGTCTTGTGTATAGCAGCGGCTATTGTTGCCCGCGCGGAGTGTAAATTAATCCTTGTGTACGTATACGTCCCGAGATATTATAGGTTGGATAATACATTTTTCCTAAAGCATTTCACGCGGAATTCACCCCCGAACTATAGATCAGCTATCTCGCGAATCCAATTCCGCGCACGGCGCATCTCTGTGAACGGAAAAAGCACATATACGCGTCAGTTGAAATTAAGTCGATAAATCACAGCTCGGCTGCTACACACATACGTACAAGCGCGAAACTTTCAATGAAGTCATTTACGCGCGCGCGCGATCGATCGCGCTTCCAAACAATTTGTCGCAAACAAACGAGCCGCATTATACGAGCGCGTGTTCCAATTCATAAATCCTGGGGGCGCGGGGGAAAAATAGTGCGAAGCTGTCGATCGAGAGTGGAAGCTTCCCCTCGTAGTCAACACACGGGTTTTTTTTTGTTGCGACGCCGCAGAGTAGTAGAGCTTGGTTCGCTCCTGAAAGACCCCCCGCGTCGATCGTTCGTCAATAGGCCTTGGTAAATCGAATCACATTCGGATTGAATCCACTTTGGTCTACGCGGGAAACGACGCGGCTGATTTCGTTTAGGCCTTTGGACGCGTGATGACGCCGGGGCTTTAAAAGGGAAATCGAGTGCCGATTGGCCGGTGAGCTTGGCCAGCGTGTGAAAATGTTGTCGCAGCGAAAACAAATATCCGTCTTTCATCATTGCATTATGAAGAAGCTTTAAGAATCACAAATTTATGAATAAATTGTACATTCGAGTTCTGGGCTTGGGAAAATCGTTGTTGCCTCTTTAATTCTATATATCTATAGATATATGGTAAACGAGAAAATGATCCTTTGCGATGTATTTTTTGAAAAAAAGTACTAGGTACACCTAAAATTTAGATAAAAATTATGTCATTGCTTGAAATCATTAACAGATGCGTTGTCAGAGCTTTTCGATCTTAAGGGGCCACCACACCATTTATATAGATATACTATAAATGTTAATTTACGCGATCACTTGCTCCCAACTTCTGGAAAAAGGAGGGCTTTTATGACTCTCAAAAAATTACAGGACCCAGCATTTATCAACAGAATCCCATAGGAAAAGGAATAATTAAAATATACTTTCCAGATATGTCAAATATTTAGGGTCTCGAAAGGAAAGCGTACTTTGAAGTATCTTTTTCTCCAGGATCCCTTTGACGCATGATGTCCAGCTCACTTCCGTGCAAAGATCGTACCAACATCTACGTTCTATAATTTTTTTAAAATCATAAAAAAAACCCGCACGCATTGCGCCGATCCCCTTCATCATCGGTCGCAACTATATACTACTGCGCCGAGCCACTACGTCAGCTGCAGAGCAACGTCGACGACTTTTTGCCCCCGAGAAGCAGCAGCTCGGCGAGTTATTTATCACTTACTCGGCCGACTATTTTCCAGCGCTTATGACTTTTTATTTTCACTCCGGCCCGCGGATGCAGCATACGAAGAAAAAAGAGCGTCCGAAGCGACAAAGAGCAAGAGAGGTAGAGGAAGGGAAAGACAGAGGCGAAAAGAGCGCGCGAGATGTTGGCGAAAACGGAACAGCAGCAGCAGCAGCAGCCAGCAGTGCACACCCCCACCCCACCGTTCGATCAATACGCGCTATGCGACTCTCTCTCTCTCTCTCTCTCTCTCTCTTTCGCTCTCGGCTCTGACGTGGTGAAATGACGTATAACACAACCTTCCCTCTCTCCGCCGGTAGCATACGTGTACAGTAGGTGCATGTGCGGCAACAGTAGCAGCGCAAGTTCGAATCCCCGCGCTCGCCTCGATTTAGCCGTGCGTACGCAGGTAATGGACTGCGAGGGAGTGGGCAAGTAGTAGGGCTCTGCGACAGACCGGCTACTGCACTTGAGAAGGAGGAGAGAGAGAGGCAGTGCAGCAGGACAATTGGAAGAGAGCGTCTGGTGTGTACTTACCGAGGAACCGAGGCGCTCGCGCTGCAAAGTAAACGTAAAAAGAGCGAGTGGAGCACAAGGTCGTTAGCCAGAAGCGGCATATATATATATATACACACACACACACACACACACACGCAATAGATGGCTCGACGATCGTCGCTGCAGGTGGATGTCAGTCTGCGGGGGTAATTGCCTCGTGTGCTCAGGCCATTCTTGTTAAGACGGATAATGGATGATTCTCTTTGTCGTCGATAGTGATCGCGTATAGACCCTCATAAGTATACGCGTCTAAAGCTGTGCGGGAGTATAAATGCGCGCGCTCGCCATTAGTAGTAACAGTCGAGTTGTGTAAGCCGCGCGTTCCTCCTCTCTTTTCTAAATTGTCGAAAACAATTTGAATTTCCGTTCGTCGAAAACCGTCGCTCAGGACGGCAACTTTTTCCATTTTACAGCAGTTTCTCGCCGACCCTCCTCCATCAGCAGTACATCCGACATTCAAGCTCCGATAAACTCCTTTTTTTTTAATCAGCATATCCGGCAGCGAAAGTTCGAAAGAAAAAAGAACAGGAACGAATATTTCCTCCATCGAGTTCGGTAAACAATAAAGCAGCAAAAAGGGACAAGAGCGAGAAAAAAACCGACGCGCTCGTCTCACCGAGCGCATTATGTTCGATTGGCTATATTCTGCAGCGCTCGTCGGGCCGCGAATATAAAAGGGCGCGCGAATGAAAAAAACCGCGCCAAGAGAGAGAGGCTCAGCGAATGTGGAACGAGGCTGATGTGTACACGGGAGTTCATTGTTTTTTCTCTGGAATACGCGCGACGCCGGGGAGAATATGTGTGCAAAGTATAGCATAGAAAACTTTGGATTGGGAATTCACCTTTTCCCGGAGTTCCTTATCAGGCGATAAATCCGAGCCGGCAGAGAATGGCCGTGATCGTCGTGCGAATGGAAAAAGTATACACTGGATGGTCGCCGTGAGAGAGAGAGAGAGAGAGAGAGAGAGAGAGAGAGAGAGAGAGAGAGAGAGAGAGAGAGAGAGAGAGAGAGAGAACGATAAAGAGCGAGTTTTATGGCTTGTATATTCTTATTGGGGCTGTAAGAAAATTCGAAAGAGAGCTGCTGCCTGCTACTTATACACTTGTGGGGAAAGTTTGAGCGATCGCGTTGAGGATTACGCTTTATCGACTGTTTATGTGCTGCGAGCGGCTGGTTTCGTATATAAGTTTTACGAATCGATTGTGCGCTGTGGACGCGATCCCGTGATTGATTCTTTCCTTTTGAGTACGCTTTGACGTGATTGATGACGAATTGAGACAGAATTTCTATATTTAACTGAATCCTACAAGCTATTTTTAATCGAATATTTCCTATATACTCTGCTATAAAGGTAAACATCTATTATGAACAGCAAACAGAATTATACAACGTTGGAACCGTTTCAAAGTGATAATTGGTGTTGCATATGCATAAAATACCAAGTTTGAAAATAAACTTGCTTATCCCGGTGATACTTTAGCCGTATGTTAGTTTATTCACCTATAATTATTCTCGTTGTTTAATGATTGAAGTCTAATTTGTTCTCTCTCAGCCGATCGTTGTCTTATAAAGTCTTTATCAAACAGAATAGATCACTAAACCAAGGTCATAGAAAAAATGGACTACCAGATTTCCATAATTTAACGTGTCAAGAATAATGCGCTTTTCCTGTAAGCTCACATCACGCATAGAAAAAGACACCATTCGCGCATCGAAACGTGTTCGCAACATTACGCTCCTCTTCGCACAGTTTAGATAGGTGGCCCCTCCAAGTAATATTTCGTGTACTTTGCCTCCGGGTGGATTTAGAGCTTGTGGGATAAGCTGCTTACAAACCCGCAGAGTAAAAGTCGTTTTCGATCATCGAGCTTTCCTCTGATTTATTTTTTTTTTTTCTACACCGCGTGCGCGTTTTTGCATTCAACTTACTATCTACGAGAAAACGCAGGAAATAGGCCACTTGTATTGAAGAACAGAACTATTTTACTTATTTTTTCCCCTCTAATTCACTGTAGGTTATTCAAAACGCAAATAGTACAAAAATTATGTATGTGCAAATTACTCGTATTTTAGATCTTTGCTATGGTGATCCGCGGATCATCTCAAAAATAGAAAGGCAACTTTATTTCGCGCTTTGATTTTCATTGCAAAAACTTAAATCCTTACCTTCTTTTTTTCTAACTCTCGGAAGCATCGTGTCAGATTTGCACCTAACGCACGCAAGCCTCTGCTCTCCGCTGAAAAAAAAACAGAATAGAATGGATCAAATGTTTATTTTCAAGCGACTAACAAAACGAACGAAAAAAATACACCGTGTGAATTTGCACAACTTTCGTTGTATACGCTTCACCGATCTAATTGAGAAATCCTTTTTTCCATTAGTGTCTCCCCGAAAAATGCTTGGCCACAAGCGCATGCCTGAACTTAACTTCCAAAACTAAATTAAAAAGCCAGCGGTTTTTCCAGGAATATAGCGCAAGCTCTTCTTTTTTAATTAATCCGCATTGATTTAGACGCTGTCGCCCGCGCGAACAATGCGCGTATTCAAATTCTCGCCGTATACGTAAAGCCAGAAAAATATGCGGAATAGAAATGCCTGGGACTTGGCGAAAATCGCGTGACGAAGAGGACCCTCGTGTCAACGTGTGTCAACGTGATTTCGATAACGGTTTCACTCGATCAAGAAAGCAGTCTACTCTACATCCAAACAGAACGAGATTATACTTTCTCTATTTTAAGGTCAACGAGGAAATACTGCGCGGCGAGCATGCTCTCGGCCTCGTATATATACGTACACGAAAGTACACTTGCCGAGTAAATAATCAAAGAGCCAAGAGAGAAAGAGATGGGCAGGGCGAAATTAATTCTCGCGATTCTTGATGTTTCAATCCGCGCGTGATGCAGCCGTACAGCTCGAATTTATGCGAAGTGACCGCGTGGAACCGAGTATATTATAGTGCCGCAGTGCGGAGTCGACGCAGCGCGTTCTCCTCCCGGGGCCTATATACCTACCGCGCGCTATACTACTCCGTTCCGATGTGCCGAGCTTATATACATACGATGTACTCGGGAGAGAGAATGAGACGCGCGAGAATGGATCGCGCTGTAAGGATTTATTCGCACGTCCGCCGTCGATGGTCTCTTTTTTTTCACCTGTTGGATCGAGCTGGTGCTAACCTGTTAATTTCTGGCAGCCACCGCTGGTATTTTACCAGAGTTAATGCCGGGGGCTGCGCCGGAATTTCATCGGAATAGTTTTAACTCGAGACTATCTCCCTTTCTCTCTCTCTCTCTCTCTCTCTCTCTCTCTCTCTCTCTCTCTCTCTCTCTCTCTCTCTCTCTCTCTCTCTCGCCCGAACTTTGTTATTCCGAGCTCGAGTACTGTTGCCGCGCGCTCTCGAAAATCTCGAGTTGTTGTTGCTCCCGTTGCTTTCTTGATTGTCCCGCCGAGTTTTCAGCGAACACGTTCTCGCATCGCACGGCGCGGAGGCAGAAACGAAAATTAACGGCGGGAGATCGTTCGGACGGATAATGTGTACAAATGTGCATAAATACGAATATACGCGTACACGCAAAGCACGTCGCGCGTTTCCGCGATGACGAGCGATTCGTTTTAGCGATTTGTAAAATGACATTATTGTGACGGGGCGTTTAATGCCACAAGGGGGAAGTTTTCCAAGTATAGCTGAATAACACGCACTTCGCGTATTTACTATAATCAATATGGCCGTTATTGCACGACTCGAACGCGGATGATTCTATTAGCACCGTAAAACCGGCAATGTCAATCAGCGTTGATCCAACGCTGCGCTGCATCGTTCAGAAACAAAACAGACAGAGTTCGATTGGCCCCTGTATGCATCGCTGGAATAAACTGCTACTGCAGAAATATTATCATTGCTCTATACTGATTCAAAATAATACACTCCCCTTGTTATTGCGCGAACTATGAGACTCTCTCTCTCTCTCTCTCTCTCCAGTTCTCGATACATATCGCACGCACTCGATCGAATGTGCCAATAATCGTCGGCTCCGCTTTTTAATAACACTGCGCTAAACGGGTTATACATTTTAAAAGCTCTGATCCGCGTCGCATCTCTCAAAATCACATTAGCAAAAGATACAAACTCGACGTATAAGATTACAGCGCGCGCCAGCGTACACCTGTATAGCAATGGCTCAATTTGCCTTTGATAACGTCAGTGCAGGTATGTATAGCGCGGCGAATACTCATCGCGCGAGCCCTTGGATCATCAACAAATGTAGGCGCGCATTTATTTCCTTGAGGAGCTCTCGAGGGCCGAAACTATCATTGTGACGATGTACATGTAGCTGAGTGCGAAAGCCTCGATTTTATAAGCTGAAGGATTGCAACACGAAAGTTCGTCGTTATTTTTCTAGCGCGAATCGCGATAATAACACAGGCAATAAAAGTTTAACGAATTACCGCGAAGTTTAAGTAGAGCGAGTCTCGCTACGGCCGGGCAGTATAGGAGCCGTTTCCAAGCGGATCTTCGGGTACGACGGCCTTTGTGATCCGAAATTCAAAAACTGGAGAAACTCCGTCAAAGCTTGGTAGCGAGACAAAGGGCCGCGCGGTGGCTGACAGATCTGCGTAATTACGTATGCGGTACGTGACACCGTACACGCATAAAGCCCGGACCTCGATTTCCCAGCCGACTACTATACGTCTTTCATCCCTTCGGGACTTTGGAGCGTTAATGAGGCCGAAATGCCGGACTGTCCAAAGACTCCTCGTCTTGCCTCGCTGCTCTGTATACACATCGCGCGCATATATATATATATATATATATATATATATATATATATATATATATATATTGCATATGCTTTATGCACCGGCGCTGATGTGCAGTGTATTATATGCACGTACACCTAGACCTAGAACTTGGGCAAGTTTGGTCGATCGATGCAGTTCGAGTGCGGAAGGGTTCAGGGCTGGCCTCTCGTGTGAATAACTGCCGCTAATATCGTTTGCGACTGATTGGAAATTGTGCCGCTTTCGCATTGATCGGCTGATGAGAGAATTGCCGATAAGGAGTCGAGAGGAAAAGAGAGAAAAAGCTTCATGCGACTTGCGACTTGCGACGCACAATTATATAAGCGGTAACCGGTTGAGAGCGGTTTGTGTACAAAGTTTACGAGTGCGACTGGCTTCGAAGGCACTTTCCTAATTCTTTCGAGAGCTTGCGCCTCGAAAATAGCAGCTGCGGCCACTCGCGTGGAATAGTAAAGTAACGCCGGAAAAATAGGGCGTGCGCGGGAAGGATCTCAAGGCGGCGGCCAAAATTATGTATACCCGCTGAGAGGAATATGATAAGCGTCGATAAGAAGGAGCCCCTCCCGCAGTAGGCCACGACTAATTGGACTTTTTTCCAGGCAAAAGCTCGACTAATTAAGCCGCCATTAATCACTCAGGCGTGCAGGCATACGGATACACGCGCGCATGCAGTGCATACAATGTGATTAAAGCGTCGCGTTCGCAATTAAACGAATTGAAGCGACGCACGTGAAATTCCGGTAACGATGATTTTTAATTCACCCAACGAGGCGCATAAAAAAATATAGGTTGGGCGCCAGCCGCGAGATTCGACGAAAGGAGAAGATATCAGTATAACGAGTCTTGATTAAAAGCGCACGCGCGCAGTAGAAGGGGCAGATCTCTCTAATTTCGTTGGCTCGAAAGCGTGCGTGATGCTCGACTCGGAAAATTGAGTGAGACACACGCGCGCGGTGTGGGTTTTTTTGTATTCAAGGTTTCTGGAGTTATTAGTTTTTTTGAGGCAAAGGTGAAGTGGAAACCCCGCCTTTTATATTTCAGGATTTTTGATCTCCAGTCCGAGTGGTCACACATGCAGAGAGAAAGAGGGAATGAAACGTGCTCTCGACCCGAATTTTTTCGGCAAGCACGTGTGCCCGCGGACCAGTGAAGTCGACAAATTTCGAGGAATATTTTTCATCAAGCACCGACATTTGACTGTCGCTTACTCTCGGGTGAGAAAATTTTCGGGCTAAGTCAATTCAGTTTCGTCAGCATCGCATCTCCGTACGATAGTATAATTTTGAAAATATAATATTATTCGAAAAGTTTTCGACGCGCGAACTGTGCCGAAATCATCTTGCGACACTATTCGCATACAGAAGTCGCTTTCGATCTCCATAGGCTCCGGAAAGCTCTCTAATTAATACGGTCATCGCGTCTCAATCCGCATACTGATCGCGCGCTGGCACATTAATACCTAGGAGACGATCACGTTTAATTCGCAGCCTTAGACACGCGGTTGAACTGCATTTCGCATAACGGCGCGCACAGGTATATAGCTGAGCTCGTCCTTGTTTGTGCGCGTTTCTCGTGTAACGAACTGTTCTGCAGCAAACTGTATGCGTAGTGCGAGTACGAAGTAAACAAAAATATTGGGTTAATGGGATGTCGGAAGGAGAAGAGAGAAGCGATTCTGTAGAGTCAGCTCTCACCTCGATGTGTACTGCAAGCGGGCTCTCTGTTTTACCTTTGCGCGCGGCGATCGCCCGCTAGAGTCTTCTCTTTGTGTATACAGTTGATGCCGCGGCTTCGACAACGTCGCGAGGCGGAATCGTTAAATAAACTCATCGGGCGACGGAGATCAACAGTTTCGATGATGAGATACGTGATGGGTTTGACTTTTAAACGAATGCACTATAAACGCTAAGGAGAATAATCGTCAGCGATACGAAGAAGAAAAAGGACTCGACGCGGAATCGATAATCAACGCGTTCGGATTCCGGTGATATTTTTTTCAAAGCATGCGCAGCCATTAAAAAGAATGACGCAGTACGGGTATAAAACTCGCGTGCATGAGAAACGTATAACATTGTTTATGGACAGACGGGCAGCTGCGCACGCTCCGAGGAATAAACTGCGCGTTCTTTTTTTTTGAAAAGCACGAAACTTTTCTCGAAAAAGCCGGCGAAATTGAATTCGCGACTGATCAAGCGAGACAAGTGTGCGCCTCCTCTCGAGAGTCTGTAACTTTGGCCCCGATATCGCGAGCACAATGAGTCGTAAAAAGGCTCGGGTCGAAAGAAGCTGAGGCAGGCTCGAGAGATGACACGACGAGCACGTTATACGTCTCTAGGGCATAGTCGCGGCCGTTTATATCTCGTTCAACAGTTAGCGAATCGATCCCCCTTCTCTGCACACTCGACTGTATAGACCACTGCATACACATCAACGAAGGAGGCGAAGCTTATTGTGTGTAAGGGCCTGGTGTCTTGACGCCGCTATCATTTGTCGAAGCCGCCGGCGGAGGGGAGAGAGAGAGAGCCTTGATGAGATCGCGGCGCCGATCTGAATAAATCAGAGTTTAGAGTTACACCCCTCGATCTCGTTAACGCTTCAAGAGGAGGATCATTGTTTTTATGATTGACCGACGGCTGTGCGACGAATGATTGATGGATGGAATTGAATGAATGGCTGCTCTTCCTGCATGGAGAGATTCCGTGCGACGAGGGTCGAAAGTTCGTCGACGCCTGCAGGGCTCGCTGCATTGCGTTGCCGATTGATATAGGCTTGTTTCGTATATCGAATCGCGTACATGGTATAGTACAGTTTCCAGCGTGGAGGTAGCGAGAGACTTTCGAGGAAGAGACAACTCGAATTATTTACACTCGGCAATCGCTGCGCACGTATGGAACAGGCTCTCATTAACAATTGCTGGCCCGACGGCTGTGAATGTTCGCGTTCGAGTAATTTATGGAATTTCGGGGAGAGAGAGAGAGAGAGAGCAACACTGTGCATTTGTGTCGCAAAGTCGTGCGTCGTCAATATTACATTGGCGTTCGTTTCAGCCGCCTCGGTTAGAGAGCCTCTTGACTTGGAGTACCACGCCCTCGAAACGAGTACACACATACGAGGTGGAAGCTCGAAAAAAGTCGATCAACATTCGTGAGCCGAAAAGCTTCTACGGCTATATGTAAGTATAATCACAGTCACGGCTTGCTCTCCCGTAACTCGAGATCCATTGAAAACAGCTTATACAGCGCACTCTGCGAGACGAACGGCCCATATATACGTGCGGGCGTACCGCGCGGTAATCTACTTTGGGACGTAATGGCCGGTGTCTTGCCGTTACATCTGCAGCTATAATACGTGCTGATCCTTATTACGGCATACGGTGTACAAAGCGCGGGCTCATCATCGAACCCGCGGATTCAATTTGGCGAAACAATTCCGCCGAGAGCTGGAAGGGGGGCAAATTTTCTTGGGGGAATCCCGCCGCGGCATTTCGCTCACGAGCCTGAGTTTATGCGTGTATATTATGCTCGCGCGCGCGAGGTATGCGGCGCTGCACGAAAAAGCCGATGAATTATTCCGACCGCGCGCGTTGAGTATGTGTCTCTCGACTCTTGATTATTTGCAGTCGCGAGTGTATGCACGCACGGATTTGTTGCGGGAGTCAGTTGTTCTCCGTGTGCGCTCTGGGGATACGAGCTGTCTTGCTTTATTTCATCAACAGCATCGTCGCGGGTCAGGCTTTTTCGGGGTTTATCGATTAAGAGTGATCCCGAACGAACGTCAGCTCCGCGAGCGAATCGGGGAATACCCTCCGATCGACAGGACGGCAGTCTCGGGACGTAGCGCGAGCGACGCACAGATGACCGAGCGGGCATCGCCACCCACGGCGGCTTGACCCAGAGCCATACGCGCGAAGGTAGACTGCAGAAGCTGGCTGCCGCAGGTGGGCTCCTTGCGTGTTCGGCGGCGGTTGCAGCGCACCCTCGTACCTCCCCCCGGCAGAGCTGCAGCAGCGGCGGTTCGATACGCGCGGGCGCGCAAGCTCCGCGCCACCCCTCCACCCACGCTCACTCACTCTCTCTCTCTCTCTCTCTCTCTCTCTCTCTCTCTCTCTCTCTCTCGCACACACGTACACCATGGGAGGCAAGCTCGCGCTCGGTCACCAGTGCCGCCTCAACTCTCGCCGGAGACGCCCGTCGTTCAGCCGTGAGCTCGCGTTCTTCTTTCGTCGTATCGTCTGTGCGTCTCTCGTGTGCATACACCGAACGCTGGGCCACTCGATCGGGACGTCGAGGGGCGGCGGAGAGGCATTCTCGTTTACGGGGTCCGCTACGCGCCTCATCCGCCTCCTCTCGCTCCCGGAGTGCATTCTCCTCGCGCAACCCAGTCTTGCCCTCCTGCTCCTCCTCGCTTCCACCCTGCCCCGCTCGCTCTGTTTTTCGTCCGAGCGGCTGCAGCTCGGACTGGCTGGCGCCGCGAAGGCCTCGGAGCTCTTCTCTCCTGCGAAAGCTCGACCGCGATCGATTCTCGCAGGTCGCGCTCCCTTTCTCTCGCTCTATAGGCCTACACCTGTCCCCGCTGCGGTAGCTCGCTCCGATCCTTTTCCCCGCGATGCCCAACAGGTGTATGTGCACGACGGTCGCGCGAGCTTTGGAGGAGACACGTTCGAAGTACCAGTGTCCGTTTACTTTCGCAGGCTGGCAGTGACGATCGTCAGCGACAATCCCACGCACGCACACACGTTGGGGGAGCGATAACACGGCAGGCAGAGATACCACAGCAGCAGCAGCAGCAGCAGCCGAAGCTCCACAAGTGCGCGCGTGCGGCGCTTTTATAATTATTGTATGTATATGTTGTGACATGTGCGACGTAGCGGGGCGAGCCTCGAGTGCCGGTGCAGCCGACGAGTGCCGCCGCTACCGCCGCGCTTCCAGATGATCGCGGAGAAACCGACGACGACGATGCCGTGGAAGGAGAGCGAGGGGAGAGTAGCGGACGACATGAGGCGCTGGCGCGAGATCAGGAGCCGCGACGGCTGCACGTGAGACCAGCAGCGGCACAGCACTCGCCTACGTAGTTGGGAGAATATGCCAGGCGTATATTCCAAGGCCATGCTCATCCGATGACTGTGACTTCGTAGTTCGTATTTCCAAAGAAGATTAATAGTAATAGAGTAGTAGTAATCAGCGCCGCGCGGACAGCCATGTAAATTGCAAAGCATACTGCGCGGCGAGATCATATTCGGTTGATACTAAGACTCTGAGTGTGCGCGCGAGGAAGCGAGCTTCTCCGGGAGATGAAGAGCTTTCGCAGACGCCGAAAATAGAGCCGGAGAGATGGAGGACCGGCGGCGAGCGGAAACCAGACGTGGCCGCGTCTGACGCAGCAAGAGAAGGCCAGCAGCGGCAGCGGCTACCATGAGCAGGCAGCGGCTGCATCTCTCGAGACATCGCCAGCAGCCGCACCGACCTGACCAATGACATCGCGGAGAGCCGCTGGCCAGCCCGAGGGACAGAGAGATCCCCGCAGCAGCGGCAGCTCGGAGGACAACGGCTTCGGGGATCGGCCCCAGGTGGTCGGCCTCCAGCAGCAGCCAGTTCCAGCAGCGCCTCCGGCCCAGCCCAGGCCGTTCGCAGCCGACAACCTGGCCGATCGCCGGCCCCAGCTCACCGGCAGCCTGCAGAACCTTGGGCCGGAGCATTCGCCGCCCGTCCCGCCACCCGTGCCCCCGCGCACACCCCAGGTGAGGCAGCCCCGCGGTCGCCGCGGCGTCGGACCGGCCCCGGCTGCTGCGGCTCGACCCCCGCCGCCGCTGCCCGTCAGACCGGCGCCGGAGGCCCCGCCACCGCCGGCTCCGGCACCGCGGCCCGCCGCCGACGACAGCGTCTTCCTCGAAAGCGCCCCCGACTGCCGGCATGGCGGGAACGACGAGGACGACGAGGACGAGGACACGGACGGGGACGAGGAGGACGAGAAGGCCTCGGTCATCTTCGCGAGGTGCGGCCGGAGCGCGAGCAGCCGGAGCCGCGACGACGAGGACGAGATCATGGCCGAGGACGTGGAGCTGCTGGACGAGGGCCCCGGGACGTCGAGCGGCCGGAACCGGCTCAGGCCGCCGCTTTCCACGACCGCCGGCCTGTCCGCCGACTCGGGCACCGGGGCCGACTCGGGCAGCGCCGAAGTCGCCGTCGACGGGGGCGCCGGCACGCCTCTCCAGCAGCAGGAGGCGCCAGCCGAGAACGACGAGGACGGGGACGCCGAGGGCGCCGACGAGGTCGCCGACGACGAGCTGGCCGACGAGCTCGACGAGCTGAGACGCAGACACGAGGCGCGGAGCGCGCTCACGCCGAGCGGCGCGAGACTGGCCTCGTACAGCAGCTCCGGCGGCAAGGCGGCCGCCAAGCAGCAGGTCAAGCCCTTCACCAAGGACAGCCTCGACAGGCTGGAGAACAAGCACGTGCAGCTCGTCAGGGACTACGGCTTCCAGCCCAAGAGAAAGACTTCCGTCGAGGACGGCGGCGTGCTGCCCCACAAGTTCGAACCCTTTCCCTCGAATCTCTACGGCAGGCCCCTCGAGGAGATCGACAATTTTATTTACGACGAGGTGAGTACGAGCTTTCATTCGATTTTCACTGTTAGACCACGGGCGAAGATCGTGCTGGGGGGTGCATTAGCCCGCATCGCCTCGATGTTGGTGGTGCTAACGAGTTTGGAATTTCGACACATACACGCGCGTACAGCGATCGAAATGGGTAAATAGACCTCTCCCCATTCCTCCTTCTCCGTTAGCTCGATCCGCGGGAATACAGCGATTACCGCGCAACTACACGTCACTTGATATTCAGAGCCGCGCGCGTATACACGTCCTGCTGCAGCGAGCCTCGCGCGAACAATCCATAGCTGTCGCTACTGATTTCTGCTCGGCCCGGATGCCGCGGTGCTCCCTATAATATATAGAAGATTGAAGATCTCTCCGAGCGTGTGTGCGATCGCCGAATACGTTTCATCAGAGCTGTGGACTTCTCTCAGCACTTGTTTAGGAAAATTGGAAATTCCTTTCCGGCGTACGAACGTGAGAAGAAAAGCCGGGTAATAAGCTGCTGGAAATTTAAGAAAGTTCAGAGACTGCGATAAAGAGTTGCCGTGAAGAGAAGCGGCTGCAAGCAGTATGGAACTTGATAACCCAATAACAGTCTTTGTAGTCAAAGTAATTGAAACGGCAGAGTGAGAGAGAGAGAGAGAGAGAGAGAGAGAGAGAGAGAGAGAGAGAGACGGGGAGGCGAACTCGAGCATAAGGTTGATACGATGAAAAATTACGGCTTCTCTGAAAATTGAATCGTTCGATTATTCAGGTGCTTTGCACCATTGCGCTGTATAATGTACAGGAAACGGCCGTCAAGTATACGGGGCGCCATTGCAATTTTGCCTGTAGCTTTTCTAGAGTTTTGGACGAAATTAGAATACAAAAACAATGACGAATTATCCTTGATTTTGGGAGAAACGTAAAAGTTATGATTTCGAAATGCTGATTTAAATAATTGGTAACGTTATTTTATAGAAAAACATTTGAAGAAATTATGATCATAAATAAAAGTAGGTACATGCAATAGAATATTTAAAAATAGAAGTCTTATTTTAGCCAGAACTTTTGGAGCAATTGACAAAAATTACTGAGCTCCCGCTGTTCGCGCTTATTTATAATTCACGTACAAACGGAGCACCAATTTACATTCAAAAATGTTTGCTCTTCGCAATACCATTATTGTAGTCTATTCTCGCCGATATACGATTCCAAACCTTCGATATTTTGAGATCGTATCAATAAAAGACTTTCAGCTCTATAGCTTTCAATATAATTAATCGATTCTAGTGAATCAACAGTAGCTTTTATAAATTCCTCTGAACAATTCAAATTTATCTGTAATATAGTTAGCAAAAAGATGCATGAAAAATTCTTCACGCTTACATGTTTACAAGATACGAATCTAAATTCGTTTCTATGTACGCCATTGTAAATTGCACAATCGTGTCAACCGATCGATGTCCCGTACCTGTATCGCGATTCCCAACTCCAATAATAGAAACGCATTTCTCTCCTATCTCTCTCTCTCTCTCTCTCTCTCTCTCTCTCTCTCTCTCTCTCTTTCCCCGATTTACTCCGTAGTCGTAATAATATTTCTCGCGATCTGTATACTTACATTCGAAGCCATCCCACTATTAAACCTGCCTCATGAATGCAAAGCCTTTTATACCGCTGCAATATATGCATTCACATCCCGACGAGGTAATTTCAGCCGGGAGAAAAGAGCCACCGCTCGAGAAATCGAATTATTTTTATGCCGCATTGGCCTTCCATCCTGCGAATAACTGCGCATATCCGTTAAAAATTAAGACCACTCCGCGAGCGAAATCTTAGCGGCGAAGATTAGATTTCGCCGAGTTTGCCGCTGAATAAACGATGAGGCGCGTCGGAGGCGGGGGAAAAAATGAAGACGCGAGAGAACGAGAGGAGAGGCATAAAGCCGAAGAATATAACACTAACACAGCGGCGACGCGTGAGCCGGAGGAAAGAGCAGCGAATGAAAGATTAAGGGAGAGAACGAAAGAGAAAGAGAGAGATAGCGTGTAGTATAGGCGAAACGATGCGCTGTTTTTATACTTTGTATATACGGCCGTGAGCGGGTTACTGTTTCGATGCAAATGCGATGGAGTAAGTAGCACTACGGGCTTCGCCACCGGCGTATATGCGGCTCTTTGATTTCGAAACTCTTTCGACGTCCTCGATTAAGCGGAGCGACTTCGAGCGATAATGCCTCGATTAATATTCAGCGCTGAAGAGAAGAAACTGATTATATCCGAGAGCTTTTGTACATTTAACCCAATCGAATCCTTATACATATAGCTATACATTCTTCTCTATTCCATTTAATCGACCGCTCGCTAATTGACGCTTGTCGCCGAGCTACAAGTACGGCTGATGCGGCACTAAAGATGGAAAAAATCAATAGCAAAAAGCGTGAATTATTAATTCACCCCGCAGCACGGTGGCTGTAAATTCCGACGATTGATATACGTGATTCTCCTGGCGACACGCAGGCGATCACGTGCCATACACATCGATACTTTCACGGTTATTTCAATAACTATTTCGCGATATGCGTACAACGTGACGACGTTTTTTTCCCCAGCACAGTATGAACAATGGCTTAAAATACTCAGTGTTTAGCGGACGCTGTTCGCTTCGGTTTTATCGGCTCGAACGCGTGTGTATAGGAATTCCAGCGCCACTGCACTTGCACCGGAAATTGGCTTTCCTAACTTGGCGTCGCTGCGCGCCGCGAACAAAGCTCGCGTTTGTGCGTGCATGTACATGCCCGTTTCTTTTTTCCCTTCGCGTTCTGCTGTTTATCGGTGAATATACGCGGGCGCACTCTCGCGTAGACGGATTGGAATTTCGCAGTTTTAAAATTCAATAGGGAATTCGCGTGTAATTCCCCTCGTACACACATCGGGCGGCTGGTATTTCTGGATTTTCGACTTATGAAACAGAGCCCGCGGTGCGCTGCGAGTAGTGTCTAATATAACAGTCGCTAGAGGAATTTAATTCTCCTGTTTTTTATTTTCGCGGTAACGAGCATTAATTTGTTGAGTTATTCGTATCGCCCCGAGCTTTTTCATTTCGGCGCGAGTTTCGTGTATTGCGAATAAAAGTTCGGCGCACGACGTAGATGTGAAATTACCGAATCGACACGGGGCTCCGATATTCAATAAGGAAATGTAAACAAATATTTAACTGTGCTGCGTCGAAAAATTTCCGAAATGGACTGGAGCCATTTGCCATTATTTAGCAAAAAACGCTAACTAATTGTACGAACATATATATATATTTTTTTTTACATGGCATTTGGAACTCGAAAGTTCATCGCCTCATCTACGCAAGCCTTCCACGCTGCCCTATCTTGTGTCAACCCCACCCAAGATGCACCTCTTCGATCGACACCCACCCGTCCTATTTCTACTAGATTCCCTTTTACGTTGTCCTCCCACCTACGTCTAGGTCTACCTAGAGGTCGCGTTACCATCGGCCAGCCCTTCATGACACGCGCTGCCGTACGGTCGTCTCCCATTCTCGCTACGTGCCCTGCCCATCCCAATCTGCGCGATTTTATTATTCTGTTAATATTTGGTGACGCGTACAGATTGTGTAACTCATCATTGTGTAGTCTCCTCCATTCCCCGGTTTCCTCATCTTTCTGCGGCCCGTATATTTTTCGCAAGACTTTATTTTCAAATACCCTAAAACGGTTGTCCGCCTGCTTAGTGAGAGTCCACGTTTCGCACCCGTACAGAACCACCGGCAGTATTATTGTCCTGTATATTCTTATTTTAACGTTTTTAAACAACAGCCTCGACTTAAGTAAATTACTCACGGCGTAGAAGCAAGCATTACCCGAATGGAGTCTCTTATTTATTTCGACATTAATCTTGTTTCTATCATTTATGGTCGTACCCATATACCGGAATTCGCTAACCTTTTCAAAAGTAAAATTCCCAACTCTGAGATCTTCCTCCCCTCTGCAGATGCCTAGCTTATCCACAATCATGTACTTTGTTTTTGATTCACTCACTTCTAACCCTGTATACTCCACCGCTTTTATGAGGATTTCCGCGTTTCTTGCTACCGTTTCCCTACAATCCCCCAGTATATCCAAATCATCTGCGTAGCCTAGTATCTGCGTTGTTCCATTAAGCGTTGCGCCCAGCTGGCTAACCTGCATTTTTCTAACGGCATACTCTAACGTTAAGTTGAACAGCACCGTAGAGAGCCCATCCCCTTGTTTTAAACCATCGCGTATCATGAAGGGTTCTGATATATTACCGCCTACTCGGACCTTTCCCGTGCTTCCGTTCAGACATATTTGAATTAATCTCACGAGTTTTTTCGGTACACCGAGAAGTATTAGAATTTGATACATTTTGCTTCGCTTACTACAGTCGTACGCTTTTTTAAAATCTATAAATAGTTGGTGTATGGTTTCGCAAAATTCCCACTTTTTCTGTAACAACTGTCTTATGGTAAACATTTGATCGCTCGTCGATCTGTTGCGCCGAAATCCGCACTGATAATCTCCTACTATATCTTCCGCGAATGGAGTGAGTCTAGCTTGTATTACGTTTGACAGAACTTTGTAGCACGTTGCTAAAAGTGAAATACCCCTATAGTTATTGCAGTCTGTCTTATCCCCCTTTTTAAAAATCGGTATAATGATAGATTCCTTCCAATTTTCGGGTATTGTTTCATTTTTCCAGATGGCACATACTAGTCTATAGATTTTGAAAGTGAGCTCGACGCCCCCATATTTGAGTAACTCAGCTGGTATAGAGTCATTTCCCGCGGCTTTGTTGTTTTTTAGTTTTTTAATCGCGGCCTCTACTTCTTGGTAGCTCGGTTCCTCCACGTGGGGTTCAGCAGTGTGAATTTCGTCCCCTAATTCTTCGCTATTTTCGTGCACGTTTAATAATTTATCGAAATAATTTTTCCACAGCGACAGTAATTCGTTGTCATTTGTTACGAAGTCCCCGTTTTCGTCCTTCATCAATTGCTCTCTACTCCTAAAACCCTTACTGATGGCGTTAATCCCTCTGTACATTTCGCGGGGGTTATTATCCTTACTGTTAGTTTCTATTCTCCTAATAAGATTCTTTTGATACTCCCGCTTCTTATTTCTGTAGATCGCGCTCGTCTGTTTCCTTACTTTAGAATACTCTTCTACGGTCTTATCGCTTCTATTTTGTAAGCTATCTAATTTAGCCTCTATTACAATGCCGCTACCCTAAGCGGGTCTTGGGCGTCGTCGTCCAGATCGGACGGGTGGGTGCCTAACACCACTACACAGCGCGTCCTTAGGTTGCGGATAGAGGAACAGCCCCTGAGAAAGAGGTTAGCTGCGTATAAATTGAATAAACAGCCGCGGACAGCCGATAGGAACAGGCGTGGGTGTGATGAGCCCACACTGTCGAACGCATTCATCTAGAAACACTACGCAAGCACCACAACAACAAAAACACTTCACATTATCTCTTATCTCTCAATCTATCTCTTTCATCACACATTACAAAAATGGGCAAAAATCCTGCGCGGTAACGATGCCAGCGAAGGCGCGCTGCCTTGCAGGGGGGCGTTAGGATGCGAGAATGAAACCGTAGTGTGTCTGACGACGAATTGACACTGTCCTCGTCAAAGTCGGAAAGCTCTCATACTTAGTTCTAGAGAGGTATGGGAGTTATCACCTCTAGAACGGTGGACTCACCTGCGATCGGAACAGGATCCGAAGCGCGCGGGTTTTAACATAATATCGTGGCTCAAAAAAATCAAATCCGAACCAAAAGGGACTTAAGGGTTGGAACTTGGAATGTTCGCAGTCTATACAGAGCAGGTGCGTTTAAAGAACTCGTAAAGGAAGCTGATAGGTACAATCTAGATTTGGTAGCAATACAGGAATCGCGGTGGCCAGATGGCGGAGTACTAGCATCGGGTAACTTCACGTACCTGTATGGGGCCGGGAGTGGGGGATCTCTAGGAACCGGATTTCTCGTAAGCAAAAGCATCATACATTCGGTTAAAAGTTTCAAATCCGTCAATGATAGGCTCTCGTACATCATTATCGAAGGTGAATGGTATAGATATGTATTTATTAATGTACACTGTCCTACGGAGAACAAAGAAGAAGAAGCTAAGGATCTCTATTACGAAACTTTAGAGCAGGTAATCGACCAGTTCGCGTCTTACGACACAAGAATAGTATTAGGCGATTTCAATGCTAAAATAGGTAGGGAGGAAATGCTCTTTGGCTTTTTCTTTTTACCCAGTACTTTGTTCGCGGCCTCTTTTACCGTTTTTTCGATGTCCCTCCATAAGCTATTCGGTTCGTCATTCCCCTCCGGCGATGTGTTTGCTTCTTCAAGTGCCAGAAACCTGTTATTAATTTCTATCTGGTACCTAATTCGCTCTGTTCTATCTCGTAGTTTCTCAATATCGAAGCTTTCTACCTTGTTTGCTCGCTTACTATTTTGATTCGCTACTAGTCTAGCTCTTAATTTGGCTACTACTAGGAAGTGGTCCGAGTCGCTATCTGCCCCTCTGTAAGCCCTTACGTCAAGAACATTAGTATGACGTCTTTTTTCAATGAGGAAATGCTCAATTTGGTTCTGTGTGGCCCCGTCCGGCGATGTCCACGTTGCCTTGTGTATGTTCTTGTGCTTAAAACACGTATTTTTGATTATAAGATCTTTTGCAGCCGCGAAATTTATGACCCTAATACCGTTATCATTGCTGGCTTCATGCAGGCTTTCCTTACCTATAGTAGGCCTAAACATTTCCTCCCGACCTATTTTAGCATTGAAATCGCCTAATACTATTCTTGTGTCGTAAGACGCGAACTGGTCGATTACCTGCTCTAAAGTTTCGTAATAGAGATCCTTAGCTTCTTCTTCTTTGTCCTCCGTAGGACAGTGTACATTAATAAATACATATCTATACCATTCACCTTCGATAATGATGTACGAGAGCCTATCATTGACGGATTTGAAACTTTTAACCGAATGTATGATACTTTTGCTTACGAGAAATCCGGTGCCTAGAGATCCCCCACTCCCGGCCCCATACAGGTACGTGAAGTTACCCGATGCTAGTACTCCGCCATCTGGCCACCGCGATTCCTGTATTGCTACCAAATCTAGATTGTACCTATCAGCTTCCTTTACGAGTTCTTTAAACGCACCTGCTCTGTATAGACTGCGAACATTCCAAGTTCCGACCCTTAAGTCCCTTTTGGTTCGGATTTGATTTTTTTGAGCCATGATATTATGTTAAACCCGCGCGCTTCGGATCCTGTTCCGATCGCAGGTGAGTCCACCGTTCTAGAGGTGATAA
Source organism: Nasonia vitripennis (assembly GCF_009193385.2). Classification (NCBI taxonomy): domain Eukaryota; kingdom Metazoa; phylum Arthropoda; class Insecta; order Hymenoptera; family Pteromalidae; genus Nasonia; species Nasonia vitripennis. The sequence continues at coordinate 15,013,103 of NC_045760.1, read as the reverse complement.
CCCCCATACCTCTCTAGAACTGAGTATGAGAGCTTTCCGACTTTGACGAGGACAGTGTCAACTCGTCGTCAGACACACTACGGTTTCATTCTCGCATCCTAACGCCCCCCTGCAAGGCAGCGCGCCTTCGCTGGCATCGTTACCGCGTAAGACCAGGTGACGAATCATTCTACACATCCCCTTTCGGGGCAGTTGTCATCGCTCCCGCATCCTCCTCGTCAGCAGGATTTTTGCCCATTTTTGCAATGTGTGATGAAAAAGATAGATTGAGAGATAAGAGATAATGTGAAGTGTTTTTGTTGTTGTGGTGCTTGCGTAGTGTTTCTAGATGAATGCGTTCGACAGTGTGGGCTCATCACACCCACGCCTGTTCCTATCGGCTGTCCGCGGCTGCTTATTCAATTTATTCGCAGCTAACCTCTTTCTCAGGGGCTGTTCCTCTATCCGCAACCTAAGGACGCGCTGTGTAGTGGTGATAGGCACCCACCCGTCCGATCTGGACGACAACGCCCAAGACCCGCTTAGGGTAGCGGCATTGTAACAGTACGAACATATATATGCAAATTAAAAAACGAAATCAACAGCCTTGCCCACCTCCGCAATCGATTTCACAAAGACGAGACAAATCATAACTATATACGACAATCAAAGCTGAATCTCGATCGAACAATTGCCAGCTGTAGCAGCAGTAGCAGTCGGCCTGCGCCGAATCGACGAACTCAGAATCCCAAATTCGGCGATTCATTTGAATTCCACGCCGGCTGCGATCTGGTCTCGCAATCTTATATCGACACAGTAGCCCCACAGAAACACGACACACTCGGCTATATAATAGCGTCGAAATTCCTTCGACTTGGAAGCTCTGATTCCATTAGTTAGGCCTCTTGGCGTGCTAAGTAGTTAAGGCCATGCTGCGATCAGACGGCGAAGAGCGCGAGAAACGCGCAGAGTTATATCTATATATTAGCACTGCTAGTGGTACAGCCGCAGGTATTGGAGGGGACGGGAAATTAGGTCTTTTGTACGAGAGTTTGGAGATGTGAACGCGCGGCGTGCGTGTGCTGCTTGTTCGAGAGCAATCTGCGCGCGGCTGATGTGCGCGATTCGAAATCGACTTTCTCGAAATGCGTAATTACTTCCGCCTGATCTCGCGGATAACTGCGCGTGCGCATCAGCCCATGCAAAGAAAGCCGATCGCCTCGTCATACTTTCCGGGGTAGAATCGAAAAGAGAAGTAAAAAGCCGCTAACGAGGAAAGCCAGACGCGATAGAATTAGAGAGCGTGCGCGGGAAACGGTCGCAAACCGCAGAGAGAGAGAGAGAGAGAGGAGAGCTCACCGCAATGTCAATAGTCGCGGTGTATATATAGTAGGAGAGAGAGAGAGAGGGGCCATTGAGACTTGAGCGGGGCTCGGTTTCCTGTTCGGCTTCGCGTGTAATTATACGGGAAAGTGCGCCTCGCTGAAGAGTAATCAATGGCTCCCTCTGCGCTTGAAAATTATCGAGCCAAGGTATAAAAAGAGAGGGCTAGAGAGTGCGTTTGGTTCGAAACTGCGAAAAAACAAACGAGTGTATCGCATTATTCTTTTTTCGCTCGCAAATGTCGGAGCAGTCCGCGCTCTTGTTACGGCGTTCCGTTCGAATTTCCCGCGGCCTGAGATTCTCAATATTGTATCGCGCGGCGTCGCTGCGGCCGACGACGCGCGTCTGAAAGTTTAAAACTTCATTGTTCCCGCGGCCGCACGTGGCGATTCTCCGCCTGCAATAAAGCCTGCTGAAACTTTAACGAACACCGCAGCCGCGTGTAATGTCTCAATTCCCGCCTTATATCGCCATAGCTCTTGGAGCTGGAGCAAAAAGTGCTCGATGTGTTCGCCTCCTCCCGATCGATGAACTCGGAGAGAGCCTGGAAAGGATTGCGTCGCGTTACAGCGAAACGAATGCGCGTGTACTTACCGTTCTCTCTCTCTCTCTCTCTCTCTCTCTCTCTCTCTCTCTCTCTCTCTCTCTCTCTCTCTCTCTCTCTCTCTCTCCCTCCAGCTTAGCCTCGTTGGCGCTCGTCACGATAAATAATTTTCACCCTCCTCTCTCTCTCTCTCTATAGCTTACGTGCAATATTAATCGGGTCATGAGCTATTTAAAACACCTTAGCCTGCCGAGGGTAAAAAAAGAGATAATAAGCTCGCCTGGAGTAAACGAACTCGCGGAAAAAATAATGAACGATCGAGCTTCCCGCAGCTCTATATTATATGCCTATATAGACGAGTTTCGCGAGAAGATGCGCTAAATGCATGTAAATATTATATGTATACACGGAAACGGCTCGTAAATACGTCAGAGAACACGGGAGAGAGGAATTTGCAGCAGCAGCGCGCATTTGCATCGATCGGCCACCTCGCGTAGGTGTGCCGGACGACTTTTTCGCGCGCCGTGTGCTGCGCGTTTCTGTTTTTCCTTCCGGCGGCGAGCATGTATACATATATACAGTCGCAGTGTAGTAGACTGGAATTATTGCTTGGGGTGAATGCTCGAGGTGGAAGAGAGAACAGAGTAGCTACCGTGCTTTCTGCCGCAGTGCGTTTGTTCCGTGCGTCTCGGATCGATGTGGGCTTTTCTTTCGAGGCCGCAGCAGCTTTCTCTCTCCGCGCTGGATTAGAGGTTTTTAGCGATACTGCGGGACGAGTTTCGGATATAATGGTGTGCATAGGTGCTGCGGCAGCGCGGTGCTTGCGGTGGTGTGTACTCGGATGTCGCGGACCCTGATCGATGAATAATTCCATCGGAACATATAGCGCCCGAGTATATTTAAACCATGCGGCCGGCCGCTGCGTCGGCCAAATAGTTCGCTCCTGCAATTCGGATTAAAGCTCGCGGATTAAGCTTCTTTTGAGTCTTTTGAACGGCATGTCGTTAGACGCTCAGGATTTCTTTCCCGCAGTCGTGCACGAGTGGAATTCAACAATTAAACGCTGATATTAAACCCTGCATACGACAGTGCGTGATGTAGAAGGGCAAGCGTCCAGAGAGACGTCTCCTTGACGACGCCCGTCAAAGCCTCGATGCGCGCAATTGACCTTGTCGGAAGGGAGAAAATTCCAACTGCAGCAGCAGTCGCCCACGCGGACGCGATTCATTATACAGAAGGCGTCGGTCTGACGCGGGAACGGCAGTCCGAATATGTGCATAAGACGGCGAAAAGTGTGTCAGCGCGACGTTCCATTTTTTTCCTCGCGTTATAGCACTCATCGCAGTAGCTTTTTTCGGCTCCTCCTCGTGTGCGTGTGCAGGGTATACGTGTGCTGGAGAAGGTCGATATATATGTGAACGTATACATGCACGCGGGAAAATTACACACAGAGATAAGATTTCGGGGGGAAGCTCGAGCGGGAGAGATTTTTGCGGAAACGGTGTAGTCGTCGGGAGGAGATATTTAGGGCCCGCAAATGTCGATTCGAGTGTGGAAGCAGCGAATTTTTTACATTCCCCGCGAACTACGCTTAATGCGATGAATTCATGATAACCGACTCTGCGGACGAATTAGATGGCAATTTTTGCTCGCGACGACTTCTTGTATCTATATGCCAGCGACCGAATGTGCTGAATTTATAAGCGCGACGATATGCAGCGAGGAAAAGCGCGCGCGCGCGCGAGTATAATCAATTAAACTTTTAAACGATCTAATTGTTAACCATTAGTCACGTAGACGATCGCGCGCTCGCGACAATATACGCGCACGTATCTCTGCGGCGTCGACCTACTTCATAACTTCGTGCTGCGGAACGTTATTATTTTGGTAAATCAACGGGATTTAAAAAAAAAGGACTCGACCCGAAAAAGAGTGCTTGCTCGAGTCTAACTAAATTGTGCTGGATTAAGTGTCTAGTACGATTGAAACATGACCGTACGTAATTTTTAATACACCTATGTGATCGCGTATAAACTGTTGCGTCTGACTAAACGGCTACTCGCGCCACTTGTCCAACCGATCCGACTCGTTGGACTACCAGGGATATAAAATTAAATCTCCCCTCAAGAATGCAGCGCACGGTAAGCACGCGCTACAACACTAACGGCGAATTCCTTATTTCGCAGCTGGGCTAATTGAGCGGGGGCGATGCAGTATACGCCCAGGCGACTGCATTCCGGAGCAGAGCTGCAAAAATTCCAATAAAAGCACAGCGCGCGGCGGCGTACGCCGAGCGAAGAATCCCTTTATCATCAGCTAACTAGCCCGCGCGTACTTAACTTTCTACCTACTTTCGACTTTCTGCTCATTCGACCCTTTATAGCGTTCGCACTTTGAAAAGAGCGCAGCCAGAGGGAGAAGCATGCGCGGGTGTATTGTACGTGCTATATATGTATGGATAGGTGCTGACCGCGCGCGCGTGCGTCGGCTACCGCAGTGCGGCGCCGACAGTAGAACCGCCGAGAGATCCGTATGTGTTGGGAGCTGCTTTTGTTTACGGGCGCGGAATGCACACGATTCAAGAAAAATGAATGATCTCGCTTTTCCTCGTTCGCGAGCTGATATACTCACGCGTCGGCGGAACAGAATAACCGTCGCAGTATTGAGAATGCGAAGGCGAGATTTTTCCGGCTCTGGCGCAACGTCATCCAGCCTAATGGGCAGTTATAACAAGTTCTCCCGCGGTCGTGCGGTGTGTAACCGAATTAGAGCCGCAAGCTCCAGGAATAGTCGGAAATAAATCGAGCCGACGAGAGAAAAATCAATGCGTTCACGCATCCCTTGAAATATTCACGCCTCTGCATACAAGCCCTCTCCTCTTTTTAGTGCGAGACGGCTGAAAATAGAGAGAGAAAGGGCGGTAGAAACCAGATTTTTTACGAGCGGCGCACGTAAAGCGGTTTGAATTTCATTAAATATTTCACGAGAGCTCGCGAGAGCCGAGCGCGTAAGCGGCTGACGAATTTCAATCCAGGGAGATGCGTTTCGCTAGCGCTTTGAAATTCAAAAGTTCGCGGCGCAGCAAGTTCCGCGTCTATGCATAAGGTCTTTGCATCGAGTCTAATCAACACGCGCTACGGCAAACTTCGAAGGAAGAGCGGCCACCGACAAATTGTCTCGAGAGGCACGATTAAGAGGGCCCGATAGCGTTAATACCAATTTCCTTTGACAAGCGAAGAAGGATGATCGCCGGGCACTAATTATCGTCCAATTTGCCGCCTGAAGTGCAGTACACATACGACGAGGCTTGACAGCAGAGTTCAACGTAGGGCTTGCACACGTGTGTGTATACCTGTGGCTCGGATTAATGACTCGCGAACGAATGATTAGTGGCTCGCGTGGACGTGTAAGTTCGCCGGGCTTCTTGGAAGCCTGCCCAAGTTCGAGGGACTTGCCAATTCATCGCTGCGCCGTGGCTTTGAATTATTTTAATGAGCGTTAGCTCGAGGAAGCTGTGTTGCATATAGTGTGCCCTGCTTGTCGAGGAACTCTCAGCTCTTCGAATTTCAACTGAGAACGCGTATTTTTCAAGTACTTCCCTGTTACAAATATAAATGAACTTGCTGAACGATTTCGTCTCGAGCAAGTAGAACGTTCCGGATACGGTAAGACTCGCTTGCAATGGAAACCGTTTTGGAACACTCTTCGCGAATGCAGAGACACGGCTCGAGTTTGATAGATGCATCTGTTTACGCAGATTGACGAAGCGGCCTCGATCGATTAGCCTTCGGAAAATCGCGACACATTTTCCCCTGGATATTAATCGACGTTTTAAAATGATTAATTTTCAATGAATGGCTCGCGATTGTACGCGTCATCGAACATTTCACGTATGTACAATCCAATCTGTATTCATGTTTGTACGCGTTTTGGCAGCTGCGGCGAAATTCCACAAAGTCTCTAGATTGGATATGAGTAACGTTCGCCATTCCCACAATGAAACACACTCCTATGGAAGATTCGTTCTACACACAAAGGCGCCTCGAGAATCGACGTCCCGTGGACATAATCTCAGCCAACTATGTCAGCAGCGACAGAGAGACTTAAATTCGTCGATAAAAAAATAAGTACGCGATAAGATGAAAAATCAGCATCCGAAATTCGCTCGAGCCTTTATAAAAGTCAGGCCATGCTCTCCTCCATCAGCGAAGCCCTTGACTCGCTGATTCTTACACTCGGCTCTCCCAACTGCACACACAAACACATGCACGATCGCGTCGAGTGCGGAGCGAGCGAGCGTAACCGCATAGCAGGCGAGTCCGCGCATATTGCGCCGGTTATTAAAGTCCGCGCGAGCCGCCTAAGCAGCGCGCGGCAGTTCAGTGCGCGTGCTATTGCCCCACTTACACGAGCGCGGCGGGCCGCCACCGTCGCCGCAACGAGAGCACATAACGCCGAGGAGTAGCTCTAGCCTATAGCTTATGTACCTGCGCCGCTGTACACTCCGGTGGGGAGAAAAAAGAGGCCGAAGGTCGCACTGCGCGCTTTTCCTCCTCTCTTTCTCTCTATTTCTCTCTCCTCTAGCTTCTTAAATTAAACTTGAATGCAGGCGCCGAGGCGACCGAGATTTTTCCTACTGCACATGCGTTCGACTGCGCGCGGCCGGAAGGGTTTTTTTAGAGATTTATCGCTCTCGCGTGCTTGATTCTACGGAAATTATTCTCGCAATAATGATAACGGCATAATATCGCAATAATGATAATGCGCCGACTCGCTCATTTCGCCGGCTTTTTATGTTTGCAGCGTTTCTCCGAGCAGTAGGGTAAATAGAGCCGGATTAAAGTGCGTTGCACGCCGAGAGGAAGAAGCGCGCAAGCGCCTGCATGTGTGTATACGTGTAGTGGCGCGGGGCACTTGTTACGGCGGCGCGCATGCCAAATGTCATAAATTTTCCACGTTAATATACGCGAGCCTGTCTCCCTCTCTCTCGGCGGTAGTCAGTCGTATACGTCGGCTTCATAATTCCGACGTGATGTATTTTACAGGGCTGCGTCGCTGTGGATGTGGAATTTCGAGCTGTTGCTGCTGCGCTAATTAATTCGACGATTTATAGACACTGCGCCGATTTTGCATAAGCTCGAGTCTAATTTTCGCTGCCTGCGCGTGCGTTATTGCAGTGTGTGTACGTGTTTTCATGCGCAAAGGTGGGCGGAGGATATTATATGACGGGCCGTAGAGTGAATTCGCGCTTACGATATTGATACATATATAGCGGCGAGACGTGCGACGCGCGTCGAGTTTCTCGCTGCATTGGTTGAGTTTCAAAATATTAGGCGAAATTCGCATTGAGAATTATTCATGTTGGCGGCTGCGAAAGAGAGAGAGAAAGAGAGAGAGAGAGAGAGAGAGAGAGAGAGAGAGAGAGAGAGAGAGAGAGAGCTGTATATAAGCGTTATGCATACGGTTATACATATACAAACGAGGGAACGCGAACAGCGCGCCCCGGGAAATGCTTGCCGTTCTTGACACCTCAGCGTATAGCCTTTGAGAGCCGAAGTGCGAAATCGTATACGCGTAACTCTTAAACGATAAAGCATCGTAGAATAACGCGTGCTCGTGCGATTATGGTTGCAAACCGCGCGGTAAAAGAGAGGCGTATTCGAGCATCAATGAAAATGGCCGAATTTGGTCAGACGCGCCGAGATGGCAGTGGCCAACGGCCACTTGAACAAAAAGCTGTGTCCTGCGCAAAATTCGCGAAATAATCCGGAAGCCCGCGCAGTGAAAGAGAAACAAAGTGGAGGGGCCTCCGAAAACTCGCACATTCACCGCGACGTCGTCCGCACACACACACACGGGCGATGAAAGCTTCAAAGCGAGCCGAAAGCCGAGGTCGAAAGAACGCCGCCGCTGTGTTACGTTGCGGCGGGGAAATAAGGGATTCGAAAACGTCGAGTTGCTCAACTTCGCGCGCGATGTATGCGGGCGATCCGCGGCACGTGTGTATACGAGAAGTAAATATTGGCGAAGGTTAGCGGCGCCTGGACAAAAGGGACGACGCTATGAATATTTCAGTCGTGTGTTACAGTGAAAACGGAAGCGTCGCGTCACCTCGAGCGACTTTCGACCTTATATATCCGCCGACCGACTAGGACGCGCTCTTTTTTTTCCTCGCGGTGGTGCATCGGCTAATACAGGATTTCAATTCCGGAGTTGCGAAAATCTTTTATTTACTTTCTTTCGCGAGATGCATATTCCGCCCGGACGAATATTGCGACCGCGCGGTTTATTAATGCGCTCGATTTTTCCGCGCGAATGGCTTTTCTGGAAATCGCTTTAGAGCGACGAGCGCGCGTGCCTTCGAGAAATTCGCGATGGAGTGGAGCTTGAATTTTTCATCTCTCTCGCTAGTGGTGCTGGTAGGGCGTACATATGGTTCGTCATGCGCGAATTTTTTGGGACAGATATAGGTACATACGTAGAGGCTGTGCTGTGGATATACTATGTCACAAAAAGCGACTAAGCGGCTCGGCTCCTCGAACGGAATTAGAAAAAAGCTGCGGTAAGATAAACTCATAGTTCACCCTTGTGCCTCCTCGACGTAGTGCTTTTCCTCGTCGGTGCTGTGTTTTTTCAAACTGGACGACGACTCGACGGCCCGTGGAATAACGTCCTTTCCGAACACCCCGGCACAAAAGAGCTTATATACTGCGCCGGGTGCCAAGATTCAGAGCTACTGTCGCTCTGTATATACTGCGCGTAGCGTATAACTGCAGAGCAGCGAAAGCGACGGGCAGAGGATGAGAAAAAGGCGAGAACTTGTCAAGGGTAAAATTGGGCGAGCTTGAGAAGATGTGCAGGCAGCTCTTTCTCTCCGCTGCCGTGTTGACTTGTTTTTAAAGTGCGACCAGCGAAAGACGGGCACGGACCGAGAGGCACCAGTGCATGCGCGTGTAGTCTTTTTTTTTCATCGGAGAGGGTTTCTTTTATTTCCTCTGTCGAAAATGTCGAGAGAAGAAGAGACGCGACGAGAGTTATTATTTCAGCCGGCTCTGTTTAATTTAATTACTTCTATGTCCGGACACTCGCGCATTTGTTCGGAGAACTTGGCGAGAGTTTCAGAAACATCGCGAGTCACTCGCTTGGAAAATATCTTGAACACTTTTTCGGACCACTTGAAGCGTGTACGTCTCCTCGACATCGTATACCTAGCAGTAAACTTTGCGTATTTCTCGAAAAGCAGTTCGTCATCGTTGGAACAAAAAAAATACAGCTTCAAAACGCGGCCTATATTTCCATTCGCCATCTTACCCAAGTTTCGCTCGCGCAATTTTTCTCCGAAGCAACGAACTTTCCTCCCGCTGTGTGTTAATTAACCGCACGCGTGCGCTATGCACGCATCCGAGCCAAACTCGCAACAACACGCGAACTTGGCGCGTTCGCTTCCACGGTACATACCGCGCTAAATCTTATACATATCCCCCGAAATGAAAGAATCATCGCGGCCGCAACATTCCAGCTCGGAATTATCGAGCTTCCGCCTGCGATTCTTCGCTTAATCCCTCCTCGGCTGTGTTCGGTATACATGGGCCGAATTTCTAGCGCTGCATCATACGCTTGCCGAAGTTCAAAGTTGCGCGCTCGCGCGCGCGCGAGAGAGAGAGAGAGAGAGAGAGAGAGAGAGAGAGAGAGAACTCGTCGTTAAAAAATTCAACGCCGACAAGCAGCCGGTATACACATCAGAGAGATGGAGTTTCCTCGTGTACCCCGTACATGTTATTCATCTTGTTTCTTCTTTTTTCTCGACCAGCAAGATCTGTCGATGCGATGTGCATCCGCGCGGCTCGCCTTTCTCGACAAACTATGCGCGACATTTATCGAGTCGCGAGTCTGCGTTGTAGAGTGGCGAAAGATAACGGATATATATATATATATATATATATATATATATATAGACACACACACACACACACACACAGGGAGACACTCGGCACGAGTGGAGTGAGATGGAGAGGAGAGCTTGTAAGAGGCGGTCGCGGCCAGTCGGGAGCTTGAAATTTATAAAAGAGAGAGAGAGAGAGAGAGAGAGGATTGGCCGGATGCGGAGACGCTGAGTTATGTGAAATTCGATCGACGCTATTTTGAAGCAGGAAGAAGCTTATCATTTTATTCCACTTGCGCCGAATTAGATCTATATAATACATAGATCTCTTCGCTGTTAACGAAATTATTATTGCACTAATTCAATCCTCTGTTCTCGAAGTGGCTTGCGAGGAAAGTGGGTCAGCACGGAAACGCTGCATAATATAAACGAATCGCGTATAATTCATTGAAAACGCGCCCTGTATATAAGTGCACTCAAGTTAGTCTGCCTCAACTAACAAAGCTCGCGCAATCGAGCGACGCTGTACAACACTTCCATCCCGGGATTTTTCGAGCCGCAAAAACGAAAAGCACTTCGTCTCCTTATAGTCTCGCATAACTCCGCAGAGAGAGAGTGAGAGAGAGAGAGAGAGAGAGAGAGAGAGAGAGAGAGAGAGAGAGAGAGAGAGAGAGAGAGAGAGAGCTGGCGATATACTCTCCCGACGTATAGGTATACGTGTAACGTAACATGGCGGAGCCTCGACACGCGGCGCATCAAACATTCACGCGCTGCTCGTCATAATTGCCGGGTGTATGCAGCCGGAGTGTATGTGCACAGTGTCCCAAGGGCTTCGCCTAGAGGCGCATCCCTCGTGAATTTTCTTCGCCGCGATTGATCCGCTAGCTGCTACGCGCACACACATGCATGTGTATGTATATAGGTGTGTATACTCGCAGCGGGTGAGCGACTCGATTGGCATCAGGTGCCTGATGCAATATGCGATGCACCGACGCGCCCGAAAATGTGCGTCCGTTGGGAGAAAGAGAGAGAGAGAGAGAGGAGAAGTATGCGCGCATTCATTTTTCACATTGCCCCAAGGATGCGGAACTCGTGAGCTTCTTTTTCGGGCTTGAACTTTCAGGCCGAGATTCGGAGTGCGGTTTTCGAGACTGGATCCGTCAAATCCCAACCCTCGAGTATAAGAATAAAAATAGATTCATAACTTTGCAAAGAGCTATCGCGTCAGCCGTTCGCTAAAAATGATTCGAACGAAGAAGAGAAGCAGCTCGCTCGCTCGTATAAAAGCTCGACATCGACGAGCCACTATTATACACGCGTTTGGTGCATTGCGCCGCAGCTGCGGCAGCAGCCGCGAAAAAGGGAGAAATTAACGCTCGCGCCGCGAAAAAAAGAAGAAACGGCGAGTTGGTGAAAAACGGAGCCCGGGAAAAATCCGAGTGTCAGCTCGGTACTTGCTCCGCTCATTAATGCGCGTGCGATGCAGCTAGCACTGAATTGCACGCGCGCTATGTACCCCTGCTCTTTTCCTCTCGACCTCGCGCTCGGCTGTGTGTTTTCTCTGCTCCGTGTTCCGCGAGTCTCTATGCGTACGCGTGTGCGAGAAGATGCCACGAGTTTATACAGGTGTATATACATCCAGTGCACCGCGTTTGGATCATTGCTGATGAGGTACAGGAATCGATGTGTTCGGCGCTTGTAAAATAATACGCGTGCAGACTGCACATCGAAAGTAAACTTAAGCTGCGTCTTTTGTATGCGAATCTCATTCGGTGAAATCTCAGCCCACATTTCTCCGGCGCGGCTACGTGACAACAACTAGAGTGAGAGAGAGAGAGAGAGAGAGAGAGAGAGAGAGAGAGAGAGAGAGAGAGAGGGAGGATGCATCGCAGAAAAGCGTTTCTATCCGCAAAGCTCATACGAGGGAATCACTATGTATACGATTTTCACCACCGCTATGCGCGTGCATACATGCTATAGACGTAACCGCGTGTGTATACATAAAGTGTGTCGCGCGCGAGAGAGAGTCTTTTCATCGATCTTCCGAGCGAGCTTTCGTAGACGTATACACGCGGTATATATGCGGCCTTACACAAGCCGCTGTATACCCGGGCGCGCGAGCAGGGCATTCAATGACTGGATTATTCGTCGTCTTCGAATTTATCTCGAGGTGTGCTCGCTCTCTCTTTCCACTTGTTTTCGATGTGTGCGGGCGGGCGGCTTATCGCGGATTTGCCCGACCGCGCCGCTCCGCTAATGCGTTTTTACGAGCGAGCTTTTCTCACTCGCATAGTGGCTTCGCGTATACACGCTCGGCTAGATTACATCGTATAATGGCTTGTCGTGAAACTTGTGTTTATTCTGTGCCGCGATGGATGCTGATCGAGATCATATAAGAAACGGCGAGGAGTCGCCGTATAAACAGTTTAGCGTAATTAGTTCGCGGCGTTGAGATATAAGCTCATTCTCTCTACTACTTTCTTATCTTGCAATACAATTAACACCCCATTAACTTTCGTTAAGAAATACGTGTACGAGCACGGTTTTATATTTCGAGTATTTATGGAAATATTCCCAGGTCACGTCATAAACCTTTCGCCCGCTGACCGGCCCCTTTTTTATGTGTATGCGAAAGTGTACGTCTAAGCTGCAGATCTCTGCAAGTGCAGCCCTCTTACTCTCGAGTTTGCTCTGCGCCAATATTTTCTGTATCACTAAAACTGTGACTTTATTTCAGTAAATACTCATCATTTTATCCTGCTAAATCTATTGGATTTATTTTACTCAATAAATTCAATACTTCCATTCGCTTTGTTTAATCGATCACAACGAGCGTTCGCAATTCCGGGGAGGAACATCCATCGAGCGCACGCGTAAACCGTAATCCGACTACCCACAACAACACAGCAGCCCAAGCCCGCGTATATAGTAATAGAGTATCGCACGCAAGCAGCCGTAAAGACGAAGGATGACGGGCCGCTTAGCCTCGAGTTTCTCGCCGAGATCGTGGCTAATTGACGGGCGGCCCGTTGCGGCTGCTGCCGTTGAATGGGACGAGCGGAAGTGTATACGCAGCGGAGACAGACCGACGCGTTTGCGCTTCAAACACGCATGTACACTCACGAAACCACAGGACGATGCATTAGCCGCGTTTGATGCGACGAGGTGTTTGGATTATATAATACCCATCGCCGTGTCTTTCTTTTCGCCATAATAACGCAGCTCTCGGTTCTTGGAACTTGAAGAAGAGAGAAAACAAATTATCAGCAGCAGTAGCACAGCGCGACGTCGCTGAGAATTGAATAAACTTTGCCGCGCTATCGAGCGTTTTTACAAGAGCAACTCTTGTTTACCTTCTTCGTTACACGCGCCCCTGCATGTGCACGCCAGCGGGAGGGGAAAAATTGGCCAGCTGCTAAAAATAAGAAATAAATGACTCTCGGAAGCCGCATTAAAAAACTGCCCGAGTTAAATTCAGTCCCATTGGGAGCTGAGCTGGGAAATAAATCCGAGCTCCGTTTGTGCATTCGAAAGTTGCGCGGGCAAAATATTGCGTAGAAGTACGCAACGTCTTATTACCTCCGAGAGCTCGTATTACTTCCTGCAGTACACTTATCACAGTCTCGACGGAAAAGTCTCGGGAAGGAGTTTGGATCGTTCGCGGGGCGCAGGTTATTTATCCCGCAGCAGTAGCAGGCTCCGACGCTCGAATTAACGAAATATGTCTCTGTCGTATACCTGTGTATAGGCGTAATTATAAACGCGAGCAGTCTTCTATAATATGAAGGAGGAAATCCGAGTGTAGACATGAGCTTCGGGAGATTTACGGTCCTCTCGTTTGCGACATGCGTTTTTCAAAAGCTCCAGCCAGGAAAACTTTTTCCGAGTTGACAACAGTGCAGGCGAGCCACGCGCGGACTTAATTTGGCGACGTGGAAGAAAAGCGGAGCTCGTTAAAAATGATAATTATACGTAAACGGAGAAAAATCCAGCCAACAACAACAACAGCAACAAACAACGTTGGCTCCAGTTTTCCAACTACAATACACACACACAGAGCTGACAGTTCGAAAAGCCGCAGGCGGGAGTAAATCATGTAAGGCGCACGTCGCCAAGATTTAATAACTGCCTCTCGCGCGCAGACGCGGAGCCGAGAGGCGAATGTATAATTCAACGCGGGTCGGAGACGCGCTTCAACATATACGCGAGGATTTAAGCGCGTTCATGCACTCGTCAAACTTATCCTCGAAACTCGACTATTTTAAGCCGCAGTGAAATTATAGCGGCGCTTTGTACTGATTCTCTAATAAACTCGTCCCTCCGGCCGAATTCAACTAAGCACACGCGGCTGCAGTGTATATATAAATCCGCAATCACGAACCCGGATTCAAGTATACGCTCGAAGCTCGTTGTACTGCAGCGTCTGCTGGTGTACTTTTATATATATATATATATATATATATATATATATATATATATATATATATATATATAAGTACACCAGCAGACGCTGCACCTATATATATATATATATATATATAATATATATATATATATATATATATATATATATATATATATATATATATATATATATATATATATATATATATATATATATATATATATATAGGTGTATAAGAGCTAGCGACAAAACTCGCGACTCGTCTCTCGCTAATAGAAACGAGGGCAGCGGATGAAGATGCTAATTGTCGTCCTGTCTTTTCTGAGTTTGGTTGACTTTCTCGTGAGTTTTCTGAAAAAATAAATCTTCTGGAACTGTATGCACCGCGTAAAGAAAGCGACGCCCCGTTGCAACGCGTCGCGGTGCTATTAATAACGACATTGAAACGGCCGCCGTCACTTCTTTAATACGTGAATCTTCGTTCGCCTTACGCATACAGCTTCAGAGACCGCATCAAAGAGTACAGGGGATAGGCAAGCGCGTACATATAAGCCGCAACTCTCGGTCTTACCGTCGCACCTGAGCGCGCGCGCAAGAACGCCGTCTGAAAGTCTCGCTGCACAAAGAGCCGAGATCCGGCCTCGAGAGGATACCGCGGCGCTCGTCTCTGTCTCTCCCTCGAAAGCGGAACGATCGGCGGCCTCTTTGTCCTCCGCGCGCCGCACAGAAGTGGAACGAAGGACGGCTGCTGCTCTGAATAGAGCTCCGAGAGGAGAAAAAGGATGGGAGCATTATCGCTCGGCCAGACGCGCGCGACGCCGAATCGATATTTCGCGGCTGCAGCCTGAGAGAGAGAGAGAGAGAGAGAGAGAGAGAGAGAGAGAGAGAGAGAGAGTGAGACGACAACGTAAGTGCGCTCTCGCCTATATGTATATTATATACGTCTACGCTCTGCTGGCCTTTATTTGTATCGTGGCGCGCATCGAGGGATTTTATTGCGGGGGAAGCGGTATCTCGTCCGGGATTTTTGGCCACGAGCGAGCCGCCTTGTCTGGCTTATATGCTCTTTGCGCGAGCTCGGGAGCAGCTGTTGGCGATTTCGGATCGTTTGTGCGGTTTCGATTGCTGCTGCTCTGGAATTTTCGGAGATGCATTATTGGATTTTCGAGCGCGAGCCTCGTGTTTTTCTCCTCCCCCCCCCCCCCCCGATATATACTCTCGCGGGGAATTGCCCTGGGACGTTTCGTTGAATGTGCATCATGGCTCGTTTTTTCTAATGGCTTTATTAGATTTTGAGACGATATGCGCGTTGAATATAATAAAAGTCACAATTTCGTTAGCCGGAAACGTGTAATTTTATAACTCGAGTAGAAAAAAACAGAAACGGTCGGACGAGCAGTTGTACGGAAAAGGCTTTCAGCAGCGCCGACTGTGCGGTGTATATAGCCTTTTTCAAGACGTCCGCTTAAAAATTTTCCGCTGTATAGCTATATACAGCTCTTTCTCTCCGTATCGCGCGCACTTCTTATTGGAGCCGCGCGGCTCCTAAAAGAAAATCGTTAAACCTTAATAAAGCGACGAGGAAAAAAAATTAGCCCATTCATAGCACACAATTTCCGAGTTATGAAGCAAACTTTTCGAACTATACACCTCGCGCACAGCTGTACATCACGAATATAAGTTCGCCCTTATATTCGAATTCATTGCGCACCAGCACGTGCGATCCACGTGAATAGTAATTAAAATGCCCGACGAATACCTTTCCAGCGCCTAACGCGCGTGTAAAAAAAGGATACGCGCACTTTTTCATCATCGCTGCTTCGGCCTTCCAAGCGTGACTAATCTGGTTTTTCTCTGCTCTTTCCAATCGGTTTGGTCTGAGGTATGCGGCTCTTTTGTCTATATATTCCATATCCGTGCTGCTTCACGTTTCGCGCGCGTTTTTGCGATTCCATCGTTGCCTGCATCAGACGCCACGTACCGCAACCGGCTCGCGTTCTTTGATCAATTTTTTACACACGGCGTTTTTTTTCCATCGCCGACTCTGCATAGTGTGTACGGCGCTGCCGCAGATGTCGCGAGGTGATAAAATTCAAATTGAAGCGCGCGCATGCAAATTCGAGTGACGGAGATTCCGGCCTGACGCGGCCGGCGAGGGATTAAGCGGCAGGTGTGTTCGCCCGACGGGAGGAATTATTTTACGCGACTGGTATAACAATGAATATGCTGATTTTCCGTTTCAATGCGAGGCGGCGACGACTCGCTCCGTTTTATACAGCACATCGTGTGTATATTGCGCAGGATTGTCCCGGAGCTGAGTAGTGATTTCAAAGGATATACTATTAAAAACAACATTTGCGCTTTTTACGCCGCGCTCTCGTATTCGAAAATTAAAACCGGCGGCGTGCAGAACTGCAAAGACAAAAACTGCAATATAACGGCTCTGCGGAAGAGAATTTAATTCCTTGATCTCTCTTACGCAACAGCTCGAAACTTCATATTTTCGTCCACAATACACACATATGGCCACTGCGCGAGAGTGTTGAAGGATTTAAAATTCAATTTTTCACGAGATAAAACTTGACCCGCTGTACGCCTCTTGTTTTCGTTGACGAGAAAACAATGCAGCGAGATTATCTCGTGCGCGCACGTGTGTACAGGCTTACACCTCGACGAAGAATCGAATCTCGTTATGAGCAGCAAATGAAATCTCTTATCGCAGCTTCGAGAGATATATTATACTGCTGTGTCACACGACTCGCGCTGATATTTATAACCCCTTGCGGTTAGTTAAGACATCGCGATCCACGCGCTAGAAGAAAAAAAGCAAGATTAAAAGACTGGCGCTATAACTTCTGCGAGTATGTGTGAAAAACGCAGCCGCACAAGCTCATGCTGGAAAAAAGGTCTATCGATGTTTTATAAACGCGTTAGCCTTTGCCTCTTTACTCGCGCCTGTGTATAAAAATACGTGACACTGCGCCAGACTCGTCGTCCAAGTTTTTCTTCGCGAATTTTACTTTCGGCGGAATTTACAGCGCGGGTCGGAGCACGAATTGTAAAATTGTATTAGTTGTAGCATTATTACTATATCGTCACACGTATGGACGGCGCGCGGAAGGAATTCGGGAGGTTATGTATTGCGCGTTCGCGCGGGGGTGTATTATATACACTTGCGCTGATAACATAATCGATTCGCACGACGCTCTGCAAAAAAGGCTCACAGTCGTGGGCGGCTTTGAATTTTTTTTTAGCGCACGCTTTACGACGCCGTTTATGTGGCTTCTATTGCCCTCTCTCGCGCGCGCTTTGTCGCCGTGTGAATTGTTATTTAATTATTATGTTGACACTTGCACATCCATTGCTGCGAAATAGCTTTCTTTTCCATCGAATTATTGTCGCGTACCAACGTATAGTCGAGCCCAAGAGGCTGTGGATAATCCTCCTGGAAACGCGGCGCTGATTACGCGCGAGAATTGCACTTCCGGAAACAAACCGCAGCACGAGGGTCGTGGAATCGAATTTCGAGAGACGAGAGACATTACGACGACGCATCGTATCAGTAGTAGTCGGGCTCCGGTTCCGCGCGGCTGCTGCAGCTGCTACTCGGTTTCGGATGCGTTTTGCACATACGTATACGTGTGTACGCGAGAACGGCGTTAGCTGTGAAACAACGCTGCTGCTACTGGGGCTGAAAGGGCTATTGTTGTAGAGAGGCCGGCGGTGAACCGGGCCAGAGGGGGCTTGATTGCGCAAGATTTGTGGCCAACGGGCTGAGTGATGGGACTTCTCGCTATACTGTCTTTGTTATCGAATGAAAAATACGCCGTCGATTGCAGCTTCGCCGAAATAATAAACTGTTTCGAATTTGTGTGCCTGCGATTATAGAGCAGCCGTTCATTATTCAAGTCGAATCGGCAGATTGCGGGGGATACTTCAATTTTCCGCCCTACACGCGCTGTAATCAATCGAACTCGAATCTAATTAAACCTTTCCGAACGAGCGATCTCGCTGGATTCTTGCCCGAGTTAAAGGCGCAGCTGATGTGTCTCTGAAAAATGCACGAGACTGGCAGCTGCCTCGTTAAAAAATAACGCGCCGATGATTGAGCGACGCTGCGTGTGTTATTAGCTAACGAGGATGATTAGTCAACAATAAGCGATGTCTTACATTATGCCGGGGACGAATCCGACTAATTCCGCGGTAATTAGCTCGCTTGTAATGGTTAATTTCCTATCAGCCTGCTGTTTTCCTATCGATCCCGCGCATCCTCGCCTGCAAATTGCCGCGGTGTGTTGACTGTGCAGTGTACTAATTTGCAGGAAAGATAGAGTACGCTCTTTTTTCTCGAATAAAAAACCGCGATACTTCTTCTCGTCTCGCTGTGCTCGCGGGAGCGAATGTACAATCAGCGTCGGGGTAGCCGCTAACAACAATATTTCACCGCGATCGCGCACAAAGCAGTTCTTTCTTTCGAACCGAACTACTTTCTTCTTCTATGCGCTCCGCGGCTGTTCAAAGAATGCAACAGGCTGGAGTCGCGGCGGCGGCTTAATATAAATCAGCCGTATCACGTGCGCCGCGCCTCCTCGTAAAGCACACGTCAACGTCATCTTGAAACGCACGCGCGAGCGTATAGGTACATACCTGCAGCCGCAATCCGGCGGTCAATATATATCCCTTCGGTGTATATACGTTCATCCGCGATATAGCTACGGTCGTAACTATAATATGCGTTGGTATGTATCTCTGAGTACGCGGACATCAGAGAAGGGATGTATGAGCCGGTCACGGATATAACGCTTGGTGAATTCGATACAGCGATGTGACGATCGATCGCTTGTGTTGAATAAAAATGATTGCTGCCAAAGTGATTTAATATTACGCGACTTTGTCGGGGTTAATCCAGGGGCGTGCGCGGGAGGGAAAGAGATGACGGTTGTGAAAATACACGCTCGACGTTTATTTTCTTTGCGGTAAGCGGACACGTGCGGGACAGTCTTACCGCGGTGTAACAACGCTAATAGCGCGCGTGTGTATGGATAATGGTTGGCGTTTCAAAATGCATAGATGGATTAACTTTTCGGTTGGGTGCATGTTTTTTTTTTTTGTTTCCCGTGTTTGCGTACACTGAGAGAAAAGAATCCTTGACACAAAGAAGAATTCTTAACTGTTAAGAAAATTGGATTAAAATATGGATAAATCCAAGCGTCTTAATAGTTAGGTTTTCAGATTTTTGAATGTTCGTAACTTTCTTTCCGTCGACGTAAAATCACTAGCACTTTATAATTACTTGTTTTCACTTCTTATTATCATTTAGTATCGCTCTAAGACTATTCGATGTTGAAAGATTATTTGCTGTTGCAAAATATATTCGAATGATAGCACGATAGGTATCATACGAATATAACCTTACACATAACCCCGCTTTTCTGTGTGCATGAAACTATCACAAAAGTATTTATGCATACAGAATCTTCAACTTCATCGAACAAGCCCTACGATATTTTAAATGTTGTGCATCAATATGCTTTCTTCCAGGTACGTAAAAAAAGCATATCACGCGTGAAATAGTATACACGCATGTACGGGTCTCCGATTGCAGCCGACACGTTTCGACGCCTCGCGTACTCGCGTGCCGACGAGTCGCGCTTTTGCTGCACTCGGTCGATAAGTCTTTACCGACAGTGCGCCACAATCGCTCAAAAATTCCTAAATCCTTAATAGTTAAGAATTCTTCTCTGAAGAAATTTTCGTTTGCAGCAAATACATGAAAAATAAACTGTGGTTAAGTCGCGAATCCTTTGCGACAAGGATTCTTTTCTCTCAGCGTAAGCATTCGGGGGTGGGGGGGGGGGATATTGCGTGGATGAATTTCGGTTAACGACAATTTGCTCACGTGCGGACGAATTTTTCATGAAACTTTATGGATCCTCGTGAAAAATTCATAAACGACTCGGTTGGCTTATATGGTAATTTATGTTGCAGCCTCTCACCTCGGTATACATAACTCGGCTCTACCTCGGCGATTCTTATCGCGAGAGCGGTCCATCGTCGTTTCAACCTCTGTACTGATATACCAAGGCAACTCGTCCCCTAAACTACGTGACTCTGCGTATGCCAACACATACACACACAGAGAGCAGTGTATACACGTATCCGCGTGTGCGAGCGTGAGAAGCTGCTTATAACGCAGAGTATGTAAATCACGGTATTATCAAGACCGGGCACGTAGCCAGTAACCGCTTTCTCTCTGCAATCATGGCAAAAATTCTCGCCCGCGCAGTTTCACCCGGGCATAGAGCCTTTTTCTACTCTCCTACTCTTCTCTTCGCTGAATTATACGTGTACAAGATACACGGTCGCATACGTGTACCTATATATGATAGGATAAATGTGCACAACGGGGTCCTCTCCGCAGTGTTAACGGAAATCCTTGTACCTATGTTACACACACTCGCGCGCACGAGGGGGAGCTTTAAAAATTGAGCGCTGCGCCATTCGTTCCGCTTCTCACCTGTGTGTGTGTGCAGTGTGTGAGTGCGTAGGTATTGCAGTGGCACTGCATCTTTCACAGGACGACGAAGATTCGGCGCACTGCGCGCCTATACACAGCGTTGTATGCATTTGCAACGACCGAGAGTGGGCGATAAAGTAAATTGAATCGCGAATGAGGCAATGAGCTATTGTGCAGCTTTGCTTTGCGTCGTAATTTTCGTTCTACCGGCAGCTACACACACGCCTCATCCAGACAGAGAGAGAGAGAGAGAGAGAGAGAGAGAGAGAGAGAGAGAGAGAGAGAGGGGGGGGGAGATGAATGGTTATTGCGCAAAAAGCGGCTTTATTGTGTTACAGGATATCGGGATTACTTTACCGATGGCAACAGCCGAATCCGATCGCGAAAACACAGCTATAAATTAATACATTTGTAACTCGCAAGCCGTCGCAGGCATATCCATATAGACGAGCGCCTATCTCGCGAGCGCACTAAAAAGGATCATTCAAGGGACTATTAAATGCACACGAAGCTAAGAGGAAGAGAGAGTTATGTGCCATTGCGTGCGCCGTGTGTGAGCTCGAAAGCTCGGCAGCACCGGAGGCTCGTTGCACATTTGGATCCGGAGGTGAGAGCGCCGCTCACGCGAGATAGGAGAGACGTTTTAGCGCCGGAAAAGAAGGTTAAAACCAAGTGGATATGGCACCCGCGCCCGTTAGTTGATTTTTTGGGGGCTGAAGAATTTTATGCCTCGAAGAATATTCCTGCGAGATCATTTTTCACGGGTATATCAGTAGAACG
Organism: Nasonia vitripennis; assembly: GCF_009193385.2. Classification (NCBI taxonomy): domain Eukaryota; kingdom Metazoa; phylum Arthropoda; class Insecta; order Hymenoptera; family Pteromalidae; genus Nasonia; species Nasonia vitripennis. The sequence continues at coordinate 14,991,613 of NC_045760.1, read as the reverse complement.
AGCCCGATTTAGTCGAACAATTCCGTCGAGAGAGTGAATCTATTTGCTGTTTCTCATATATCTGTTTGAAATACGACCACTTCGCTTCAGTTTTTCCCTGGGTATTTATAGCTATTTATCGAACATCAGTTCTCACAACTATACGCACGACGCTACCAAAAATATTCGAAAGCTCCATTTCGAGCTTTTCACCGTATCCCACTACCTCTCTGCTCTATAAATAACGGACGAAAGAGCTTTAAACAGCGACTCGTAAAATCTTCGCGCACGACTAGAGCAACCCTCTCGCGAACCGGCTCCTCTCTATCCACACTGCTATTCGCCCCCGCGCGCGCGATCTTACGTACACCTATGTATATAGGCACACTGCGCCTCCTTCCGAAATAGCGATGCCAGAAAAAGAAGCCCAGCTCCGCATAGCAACAGCTTTGTGTATACGTATGTATACGCAGCGAAGCCAATCGTCGGCGTTTATCGCGCAAAGATATTTGGCAGGCGTCGGCCGGCACGTTTTCGCCGCTCGATTTCGCAAGACTTGTTGCCCACCTCGCGAATCGATCAACAGGTTCAAAGCTGCTGTCCGTCACTTTTTTTACTTAGTTCGTCTAGGAACTTTTGGAAAATCAGCAATTAAAATGATCAAACGCCGCCGATTATCGATTCTCGTATACTGCACGTGAGCTTGCGTGGGACGAATTATGTACGCGCATGATAAAGTTCCGAGGAAGGAGCTTGCGTACACTACAAAAGCGTGCGTGCAAAGAATATCGTAATTATACAGCTACTCTCTATATCTCTGGGGAGAAAATTATCGCGAACGAGTAAGCGATAGCTTGCTGACTCGCTTATACATCGCTCACTTTGTGTGAGTCTCTCAGTTTCAATCTCTCAATCTGACTTCGTTGATATAATGGAACAATGAGAGATATATTCCGCTGGAAATTCAAGATTCTTATTCAGCAACGCGATATCGAAGTCGGAGATCGAGATGATATTAATTACCCCATCAACCCAACTCCTGTAAAAATAGACAGCCACGCGAGAGCGATTCGCGGAAAGAAAAATCTCCGCCGACAGGATTTCATATTTATTGCACCGACCCGTTAAGTAGCGCGAGCACGACGTTTACACGGCGAGCAGCAAAAAGGAGGGAAAAAACGTAGAGAAAAAAGCTCCTATCGGATCTTCGATCTCCAGCTTGCGTGAGTCCGAGATAAGGAAGAAATACGCAAACTCGACGCCTTGGCCGTGCGTGCTTTGCTGCTGCACGCGTGTTAAACGTATACACTCGACAAATGTACAGATATTACTTACTTCTTGGTCGCGACGTCAATGTCGGAGACTATACACACGGGCAACTTGTTATACGTCGATGTAATTGGAAGACAAGTTTTCATTCGTTTCGCATCGTAGTTTTTGACGTACGGAAAACGTAGAGCATCGTCCCCAGAGACAATAATACTTTTCAGGCTAAATCGGCAACGACAACGCTGTAATTTATTATTAAACTTCCGGCGCGCTCGCGCGCATCAGGTATAAATATAAAAAGAAAGAGTACCGCGCGCGGAACCGCGGATAAAAGTTCGTAAATCGCGTTATATCGGTAATAAAAGTCAACATCAATTTTGAATCAATATTCAGTCCCGGGCGAGCCATAACCGTATAATATGCGCGCCTTTGCCCGTGCCCGCGAGAGAGAAAGAGGACGGCTTTTTTACGCCCTAACCGATAATGGAATACACATAACGCGCGCCGTAGAGTCGAAGCGCGTTTGATGGCGTGTACCAACGTGAAAACCGGGAACAATTCGCTCGGTCAAACACACACACACACACACCGCGTTTACGACAATATTGGTACCTATTATACGCAGTACAGAAAAAACATCCATAAAACTGCGCGAGCGTATTTTCATTAGCCAATCAAGCCTCGCGCGAGAGGAGATACTCGCGCAGCTGCAGTGAATTCGCATAAGTCTCGGGTCGAAGCAGTCGAGTTTATAACACACTCGAGAACGTGTTAGGCAAAGGCGCGGTGATTCGCCTCTTCCGGATTAATATCTGTGAAAAACGCGCGCAGCGGCGTCCATGCGATTCGAGGAAAGACGCAGAAACTTTGCCCGCCCGATTCGCGTTGAAAAGGAGATGCTTTGAGAGTTCCTCGTCTCGTTTCGTTGAACGGTGGAACGTGTAGTCGAGATTCTGGGGAATGCATATTGGATTCGTTGCTTTTGAAAAGCTTGCGCGTATTTGGAAATATATATAGAAGTTGAATAAGTCGGGATTTCTTAACTATACGCGCTTCTTTGAAGTACGCTGCGTATATGAATGAATTAATATATCTTGAGGCGGTGACGAGAGCTTTATGAGAACTCGAATGAAAGTCATTTGATATTACTTCGCGACTCGGGCTGGAATAAACTGAAAAGCTTGCTCATTATTAAAAAAACCCGTATAAATCGAGTCAAAAGTCAATAAGTCGCAAATCACCGTAAAACTCGCTTTCCGCGCGTCTCAATCAAGAATCGAACGTCGAAACGAACAAATTGAGGCAAAAGACGAAAAGGGAGAATGAGTCGCGTCGTCGACAAAGGCAAGAACTCGAACAATGAGACAAGACCGCGACAGAATTCCACGAGACCGGCGATCGATGCAAAAGCCACCGGACTAATTCCAAAGAGCAAATCACCATTATATGCACGGCTATATTATTTCTCTCACGGCGCGAGCAGTGTGCAATTTTTCAGCCGCGCCTCGCTCCGTACAATGATTTCGTGAGTGAATGGAGAGGGCTAAAGAGAGAGAGAGAGAGAAAGAGAGAGACCGCAATAGAGCCTTACGAGACGCAAGCTCTAAGATTGCGCCGTAGGCGATCGCGATAAACATTGATAGCGCTGCGTGTGCGGGGTATAATACATTGAAATTTTAAGCGCGCGAGCTTCGCTTTTATTGCCGCCGACGGTTCACTTTTATGGAAATCCGCAGTTTCTTGAGGTGCGTGGCCGTGGGGATCGGTTTATTAAATTTTTTTTATCTCTCAGCCAAAGCGAAATCTCGGCCGATGTTGGGTATACCGTCGTCGTTAATTCTGCCTTGCTCTTGATTATCCTTATAGTGCGCTAGACGTTCATTATTGTTTACGCAGCGGCACGCTTAAGTCAATTACGGGCTAACTTCATGAGGTATTCAATTGAGAGTGTGTACAGTTAAGCAACACAAGCCATCCGACACATTTATGTATATCCGGAGAATAATACCCATTCGACTCGACGCCAAGAAGCTCTCGTGGCTTATTCATATCAGACACATGATTCGCCCTCCTCGCTCCCAACGGGCCTGAAAATTTAATTTCCCAAAAAATCTTTCGTGTATCCCCCAAATCCCAGAAGAAGGTGAAAACGTCAGGACCCTCGTCGCACATTCCCCGACACAGCTTAATTAACAGCAACGCGTCTCTTACCCGACTTCCGGAAGCCGCATCAATGCCACGGTTAGGTGTATCCACTAACAGTGTGTACTCCGCGGGAAATCCCATACGGTTTTTTCTTCCATTTCAAGTTCTGGGTCACGTGACGATGGAACTGTGAGAGGCGGAGGGGATGAATGGTCGCGCTCAGTTGGTTAAACTTTAATTAGGAGATAACGCATTAATTGGACTGGCGGAATGAAGAAAAAAATATTTTCCTTCAATTATACGCAGTCGGCAGAACGATGATCAAGAGAGGGAATGGTCGTTTCAGGCGGGGCGTTTTTTAATTTCGATAATGCGGAGGGTCGGGAGCTTTTCGGGGTGAAATTAAAATATTCAGGGATTATACTCTCGGCTCGTATAACGAAGCCAGAAAAAATGCGCTCTTTGCACTGAGAGGATTAGGTTAATATATGACGCTTTGTTTGCCCCGCTTGCGAATGCAGCTTATGTTGCTACGTGAGAATAACGAGATGGAAAATTGAATATAAGTGAGCTTTGTAATTCCGCTCGTTTATGCGCCAGACATAAAACGCGTTCATAATTTCTCGCTGTTTACATCATACCGAGGAGAGCTTGCTCTGAAGCCAAGGCTCAAGCTCTATGAATTGCTTATGCATACGTACAGAAATTGACAAGTTAAATCAAGTTATAGAGTCCATTATTACCCATTAAACGCTCTCTGAAAAAAGCTCCTCGTAAAAAATTCGAGCCCGCACAGCCGCGGGTAATCGTGACGGTGAGCTAAATCTCGAAAAACAGATCCAGCACGTCGCTCGAAAAAGGAGAGAAGGGTCGCGGCTATATTCTGATATATTCGAAGAGAAAAAGAGAGAAAGATAGTATCCCCCGGAGTGCAAACAAAGTAGGCCAGCCAGGCGGCTCGCGGGTTAACAGCGCGTCGAAAAAACCGATAGAGGATAATTGAGGGCCGAATCAAAGAAATCCGAACGGAAAATCGATCGCGTATTTTCGATTTCGAACCAGCGCATCAGCTATATAGCTTATAGCCGCATTGTTTATTAATAACGACGCGCGCGTATAGTAGTGCTGCGGTGTTTAGCCGCGGAATACATTTTAATGAGAACCGGCGCAGCTAAAGAAGGGGCTTTCGGGAGCCGCAACGAGAAATTATTACCGACTGCGTAATAAAGCGCATTACGCGAATCCGCGGCCTATAGCTCCCGCGCGGGATCGCGCGCATGATTGGACGGAGTTTTGTTTATGCTATAGGTGTATTGGCATTTCAAGAGTTCGTACACCTACCTGAAAATACGCTTCGTTTCGACTTTAACGATGTAACGAATACGTTCGCGAGACGAATCCCAGCAAGTATATTCATTACGTAACTTTCGAATCAGATATAAATCGAGCGCAATCGAGCTTGCACTATTTTTCCCTCCTTATATCATTCCATATCCATTACATCTCCGCCGACAGTTTAACGATCTCCTCGCAACTTCTCGCGATCATTCCGCGATTAAACAAAACTTATACATGCAGAGAGAAAAAGAGGGAAAGGGCGCAGACACGTAAGTGTGCAAGGGTAGATCAGCCGTATAGGCGTAATTGTTCCCGCGCAGCGCAGCTGAGATGCGATCGCCGAGCGATCAATTTTCCATTTCCAGGAGGAACAAACTTTATACCCCGGCACCGCATACAGCCCGGCGAAAGATTTAGAGTCGGCGGCGGCGCGCGATGGAAAGTTCCCCCGCTTCTTCTTCTTCGGCGCAGTGTCCGTGGCGGCATCGGCTCTCGATACCGTTACGTTCGCTATACTCTCGCACCGCAATTTGTTTTGCTGCGCGCGTGCAAGTAGATTGCACCAGCTCCCCGAGGAGGATGTAGAATGAAAATAAAGATAGATGGAGTTGAAATAAGATAAGAAGCTTGTGCGTCTGTGGGTGTGTGTGTGTGTGAGAAGTTCGAGTCTCGCGGGCGAAATTCCACGTGTGGAATGGGAAAAGTTCGGGTGTGTCACTCTTTTTTTGTTTTTTTGTTTTTCGCGCCAGCTTGCAGTGCGTGTCTGTGTGTACAGTCGTTCTCGAAAGGCGACGATTTATCGGCGCGCTGAATTTTAATGGTATGAGATGTCTTTGTTTTTTTCGATTCCAAGTCGGAAACACACAGTCTTCGATCTTCCGAGAGATTCGTAAAACACGCGCCGAGCATACAGGTCTCGTGTATAACGAAATATTTGTCGCGCGAGTTGATGGCTCGTTATTCACGCGTTACGCGGCGAGTGCACGCAGAGAAAGGAGGCGCGCGAGAAAAGCGCGGAAAAATGCCGGAAGCATTTTTCAATAAAGTGCGCGCGGGAACAGACGCTGAGGAAGAGCTTTCTCGAGAACGGCTTCGAATGTATCGTCTTTTTGCAGCGGCTCGAAGGATAATCGAATTAAATTTGTAGACGTTTCGTTCTTCCTCCTTTTCTCTCTCTCTCTCTCTCTCTCTCTCTCTCTCTCTCTCGCTCTCTCGCTGCCGTAGATATAGCTGCTATTCAGTCGATCCGTAAATTGCACGTCGGATATCCGATCCCGTTATCTCTTGTCCATAGATATATATAGTTATATGAAGCCAAGCCAGGAGGAACAAACGCTTGGCTCGGGCTACTTCCGTTTGATATTTCCCGCGCGAGAGCCTCGAGATAGAGGAGGAATTATGTCCCATGTATGCTGGAGCGCTTTCGCGAAGATACTTCCATGCGCCTTATAATTCGACGCATTTGATATTCCGTAACAGCTTGCCTGCGAGACTCTGCAGTCTTCGGATTTTGGAATAATTGGGGCATAAAGTCTTGGAGCTAGATGGTGAAATCAACGGTTATATCACTCTCGGCTATATCGACTCATTCGCCATCTATGTCTCTATAGATGCATCGGAACTATATTAATCGTACGAGGGGAGCGTGTCGTTGGAATCATCGTCGATAAATCACGAGCGGCGGTGGCGGCCTCGACATTTGACGAATGCGGCTTGTCGAAAAATGACAAAAGAACGCGCCGATCGCTGAAAAAATTCCCCCTCTAAACGGCTCCACGAGCAACAAATGTTTCCTCCCATAACGCGAATAACTACCTCATACTTTTCCGTACGTGGAACACCTGAAAGCTCAGACCACGTCGTTAACCGATGCTTCAAACGTTCGCAGCGCGCTGCACTTTCGGAAAAGCCCAGCCGACTCTCTGTCTCTCTGAATTCCTAATTACGTCCTGCATAGTTGAAGCGAAAGTATAGCGAAGCTGGCGGCTGTGAACAAAGGGAATAGCCAAAATCCATTATTCCTAGCGCGGAGCTCGTCGGCAAAGCTCAGCGAATTCTCCGAAACTCTTCTCTGATATACTCGCGCTGCTCGTGAAAAATATTCCAATCTCGAAGCACCTGACGTCAATGCGGCAATTTTTCACTTGAAGCTCATAACCACACGTATAGAACAGCCTCTATCGCGGTTGGGCTCAGTAGCGGCTACTGATCCGTCGTGATAGGATGGCCCAGAGCGTGGTCCTCGTGTTGCTCGAGTCGGCGGATGTCGCTTTGCCATACCTGTTGACGCATCCTCAACTCAGTGCGTGCAAGTATGCGGTCGACTCACTGGCCAGAGACTACAAGAGCCAGGTGGATTCCAGGGCCGACTGGACCGAGGCTGGGTGGAAGGTCCAGAGGATGAGGAGACGCTACCGTGCGGAGATCGGCTTCTGGGAAAAGTATCTCAGAAGTTCCGAGGACTTCTGGAAGAAGAGCGACCGCGTCAACGCCTATCTCTGGTACTGCGAGGAACTAGGGGGTCATTATGACGAGGGGCCGATGTCGTGGAAGGGAAAGACTTCCGGTGATGGCGAGTGGGAGGAGATCGAGGCCCACGACGACGCTCGAGATTCTGGGAACGATCACGCGGTATAAGTGACGAAATTCAAACCAATTTATTGATACGTTTTCTTTTTGCGCGAGCGAGTTGAGTGTAATCAGAAGCATGTATGAATTCGCGAACGTCAAACAAACGATTATATCACATACGCGAGCAGACCGCATATACCGCGTATATGTACAAGCTATTTCAATATCCAATCAGTACTATTGGAACTATGGTAATTGTACCTGTCAGCGCACTTTTATAATTCAAGAAGCGTAATCACACGACTGTAGCGAGTCACCGCGCATTCATATCGCAATTGAATTTTTCGCGCATTCAAACCAATCACTGCCGACGGAATAAGCTTATTACTCGGTTTTCCATTATTGTATGATCATCTTTTCACCATTATTTGACATGGATCAGCCGCGATATCATACATAATCATATGATATGAGCGTTTTTTTATTCTAGCGAAAAAACGCGCACGCGATAAGACCGAGAACAAATACATAATACACAAATTCCATATCCTAATATATGCGCAAATCCAGAAAAAACCGGACACTTTTGGGGGTCTGAGTAAACGAAATTGAAATTTGGGGGCCACCTTCGATCGTAGTAATACACATTTTTGGATTGCGCCTTCAGACACTGAGTGAGTAAAGTTGAACCATGGCTAATTTTCGTTAATTATTTCCCCATGTTAAATTCCCATAAGAAAATTTAAAGTGCCCGGATAAAAAAGAAGTATTTCGTGATCTTGGGAACCCAAGGTTTTTCGGGTTCTGGGTGGCCTAAAGAACCCAAAAAAGTTGGTCTGGGAGGTGTGCCCTCAAATTTCAATTTCGTTCACTCAGACCCCCAAAAGTGTCCGCTTTTTTCTGGATTTGCACATATAAAAAGAAAAACACACTCACCATCAGCAGCAGCAGAAGTACATCCCATCACATAAATCCTAAAGCCACACGGCTGATCTCTCCCTAGCTCTGCTTCCTAATTCCATAGCCAGCCGCGCGATTCAGCGCACGCAGTCTAATATACTTAAGGGCGCCAGATTCAACTTGTTGCGAGGCGCTGATTTGCGATTCGCGCAGTGCTGCAAAAATAGAGAGCCCACTCTCCGCATGCTACCTATACAGTTGCTGGCGTTATGCTTTGTGCGCGTCGGTCAGAGCGACGATCGTGAAAGGAGCTTCTTATTGGCACATGGCCTAGTTGCGCCGCGCCGGAAATGGAGTTTGCTAAATAACGATTCACTCTTGACGCCGCGCTGCGTATCGTCGAGCACTTCAATGCCGATGTCAAGAGAGGAAGGGGGGCGGGGGAGCACCAGTTGGACGATGAAGATGAGCCATTGGGGTTTATCGTTGAGCGGGGTCTATTGTTTTCGAGGAGGCTTTGCGCGAAATGCGGAAGATTTTGCTCAAAGTCTCGGGAAAGACGTTGGGTGCGGTTTACGACTAACTTCGCGACTGATGCCGCGTGTATTTGAGTGGGAAATTTTGTCTTTGTCAATTTAGGACGCAATTAATTTTTCATCCTCGAGGAGTTTCAAAGCAGAGTTATAATCTCTCAATTGATAAATATATGTTTTTATTATGGTATTGAATTATAAACGAACTTGCGCGTGCAAAACGAGCGATGAATGATTTGCATGATGTAATTTTGCAAAATTAAAATGTACGTATTATATCATCAAATATTCGATCAGACATGAATTGGAATTAAGTACTCTAGTTGAAATTCTGCAGTATGCATGCGAGTGATTTCCTGATGTAACTTGCAGCGCCACCATCCTATTATATATCTCGTACAGTATTTATATAGCTGACATTTGACAAGTTCATTCGCGATTTCGAATTAAAAATTAACTTGCGAAAGACCAAAATTCTCGCAGTCCTGCGAATCCCAACCGTAAATTATAAATCAGACTCACAAAATAATCAGCCGCGTCGCAGCTCCCGTCTCTCACGAGCAATTTGAATCATCCGCCGGTGAAACTGCGCACTTGCACAGGCAGCTTCTGATCGAATTTCAATTTAACGCGAAAAAGCTGAAAATTACCGCGCTGAAACACGCCATCTCACTGAGGATCTTTTTCTTCCATCGACAGAGCTCTTCTCCCCCCCCCCCCCCTATCTCTTCGGCTCAGTCGTAGGAAATCGACTTTTCTATACTTTGTGGATATAGGTATATAGAACTGCGCGCGCGAGTAATGCATCCGACGAGCGAGAATTCGATTTAAGTTCGGCTCGACTTAACGAGCAGAAACGGCGTGGACTGAGCGAAAAAAATTCAAGTTTATACCTTTTTCAGAAAGTGCTATGCTCATTTACTCCATTTATTATATACCGATATTAAAAAGTTCAGCGCGGAACTGGCGTGCATCTAATGATTCCACGTCCGATGCACCATACAATAACCCGCGGCTTCGAAGATAAACCGCAGATAAGCCTTCCGGGAGAGCGACAATCGGCAATTCTTCACGGAACAAATTATCGCCCCCAGCCGGCCCCGCATCGGAGCTGAAACTTTCGCATGCGGAGCATTTTTCATATACACTCTTCTATGGGCTGAGGAAAAAACAGCAGCTGCAGCATAGCACTCAATCACCGCGTGGATGCATTTATGCATAAGGTGCACGACCGGTATTATACATATGAGTGACTTACAAGTGCACACAGCAATCCCCAGCAGTCGCGCGCAGAGCGCATACAAATCCTGCGTTTATTCGTTGAGTACACTAAATTCGAGAGAATTCGCGCTTCACGTCGGTGTGACTAAATTTTCCACCGATATGATAGCATCATGCAGTAAAGTACGACTGAGACATCAAACTCGTTCCGAATCAACTCCGCGTGACAACTCGGCAATTTAATCGCGGGCTATATATCTCGAATTTCCCTGTGCGTATCATACCGCACTCTCGATCAAAATTCCAATTAAAATCCAACCGGAATCCAAACTTCGCCGTCGCCAAGAGAAAGAGAGAAGAAAACTTGGCTCCAAAAAGAAGAAGAACAGCTGAACGAGCTAGTATGTGTATATACATGTAGAGCGCGGAAATCAGACAGCGAGAAGTAACCGACAGGTTAAAGCACTCAAGCGGTGCAGGTGGCAGGAGTAAAAAACAATGGGAAAAGAGTAGGGGGCGAAAGTGGAACAGCGGCCTCGGCTTTGCGCAGCGCCCCGAGTGCGATAGAGGACTGCGGAAAAATACACGTGCATGACTATATACATATATACTCCATACACGCACGTCACCGCCGCCCGATGTATATGTGAATTTAGTAGTCTGTCGCGCGTTTTCTGATAAAACGCCGGCGTTTGCGCATTTTTCGCGCGGAGAGAGAGCGCCGGTAATTAAATCTTTAAAACTTAATTAAAAGTTGCGAAAAAGGAGAAAGGCTGGTGTTTGCAAAGCCGACAATTTCATACGTTCACCGTAGCTCCCTCTCTCTCTCTCTCTCTCTATCTCTCTCTCTCTCTCTCTCTCTCTCTCTCTCTCTCTCTCTCTCTCTCTCTCTCTCTCTCTCTCTCTGCGGATGTAGGCCAATTAACATGCGGAAATTCTTTTCGTTTCCGCCTACATTTTTTCGTAAACCTTGCACACACGTCGTTTTTTATTCATCCGACTATTAACGAATTGATTTGGAGAAGATTGAGAGTGTTGATAAAAAAGATTCCTCGAGTATACACGCATCCCCGCGCGGAGTATTTATTCGGGGCAGTTAAAAGCTCACGGTACCCCCTGGCAGCTGGGCGCATGCAGATTTCGACCCGCATTTGAACAGCGTATTAATCTTCGGTTATTTTTTTCTCTCCCGAAAGCTGCACGGCAGGAAAAAAGTGTTGTTCCCCACGCGCGCGCGAGCGAGCAATCGATCCTATAACGATGGCCCGAAAAATAAACTGCTCCGAGCAGCGCCGAATAAAAACAAATTCGTCACTACACACATAACACGACAGTCGTAAATCTAGGGCTCTGCTCAGCCATTCATGAATTCACGAAAGCAGCACTTTTTCCACGCGATAATCTCCTTTCCCTCGGCTCTTTTTCTCCCCTGCACGCAAAAAGCATTTCCAATACAGCCTCTGCACTTTGGGGCCGAGTCGAAGAAAATCCCTTTTCCTCGATGCACACTCTGCGCACAACTCGAAAACACAGAAGAGCAGAACTTACGTTTCCTGTTTTCCTCCCTCGAATTCGCCTCGGCAGAGCGAATAAACGTCGCGGGGGCACCGACCCTATTATATATATGTAGATATATAGGTATATACGAACACTCGGCGGTGGCGCGCCGAGTCGGGCAAACAAGCGGCGAAATTTTGTTTATCCTTATCGACACGTCGACATGATAGCCGCGGCGCGTATTTGCATTGCGCCTGGCTGGACGTGAAGGTGTATGCTTGTATAGTCTACTCTTTCTTCGGCCGCATGGGAATTGCGAGCTGAACGACATTTTTCGGGGCTGAATTATTGTTTTCGAGCCGCGTTGATTTACGAGGAGCTTGTTACCGCGGAGTAAATGAAATTTTCCGCGGTGATTAACGATTGCACTTGTACGCGTGTATACTCGTACAAACGCTGATTAATATATATGAGGGTTATTACTGCGACGTGATAAAATATTCTGTTGCAATTGTATACTCGTTGCGCATTCTGCACAATAATGAATATGCAGCAAGATTAACAAGATTTGTGTACTTTAATTAGGTCCAGCTTTATTATTCAAAGTAATCCTGCACTGTTGTAATCTTTCACTGGTATATTAGTGGCTCTTAACTAACTATATTATCAAATTCGTCTATGCGATAATACCCATCACACGCACATTGAAACGTCTATACCGCTATCAGAGAGTATATCTATATATAGGGATGATTCTTTCTCTCAATATAACTTATACAATATATAGATTCATGCATCGATCTTTTAGTATTTGCATATCCTACTTAAATTATATTAGAGCATCGATTACCGATGATAGTAATAATTTTAATCGCAGTATTATAATATGGATAAATGGCGTTATACAACGAAATGAATTCCTCTGTTTCAGACGTTCTGTGTGGTGTCAAAGAGGTTTCGCAAAAATTACATTCATCGTTTCACAGCGACCAAGAGCTGGTTCATCTTCTCACCGTGGAATCCCATAAGGCGCTGCTGCATCTTCCTTAGCACGAATCAGTACTTCGATTACATGGTCATGACCACCATAATACTAAACTGTGTCTTCCTAGCCATGACCGAGACTATCGAAGAAGCCGAGTAAGTACATAAAATACATCACCGATAATCTTCGAGCCCACTTGGACTCTGCCAAAAAATACATAAACAATGCGTATACACCTGTTACAATGCCGCTACCCTAAGCGGGTCTTGGGCGTTGTCGTCCAGATCGGACGGGTTGGTGCCTATCACCACTACACAGCGCGTCCTTAGGTTGCGGATAGAGGAACAGTCCCTGAGAAAGAGGTTAGCTGCGAATAAATTGAATAAGCAGCCGCGGACAGCCGATAGGAACAGGCGTGGGTGGGATGAGCCCACACTGTCGAACGCATTCATCTAGAAACACTACGCAAGCACCACAACAACAAAAACACTTCACATTATCTCTTATCTCTCAATCTATCTCTTTCATCACACATTACAAAAATGGGCAAAAATCCTGCTGCCGAGGAGGATGCGGAAGCGATGACAACTACCCCGAAAGGGGATGTGTAGTAATGATTCGTCACCTAGTCTTACGCGGTAACGATGCCAGCGAAGGCGCGCTGCCTTGCAGGGGGGCGTTAGGATGCGAGAATGAAACCGTAGTGTGTCTGACGACGAGTTGACACTGTCCTCGTCAAGGTCGGAAAGCTCTCATACTTAGTTCTAGAGAGGTATGGGGGTTATCACCTCTAGAACGGTGGACTCACCTGCGATCGGAACAGGATCCGAAGCGCGCGGGTTTAACATAATATCATGGCTCAAAAAAATCAAATCCGAACCAAAAGGGACTTAAGGGTCGGAACTTGGAATGTTCGCAGTCTATACAGAGCAGGTGCGTTTAAAGAACTCGTAAAGGAAGCTGATAGGTACAATCTAGATTTGGTAGCAATACAGGAATCGCGGTGGCCAGATGGCGGAGTACTAGCATCGGGTAACTTCACGTACCTATATGGGGCCGGGAGTGGGGGATCTCTAGGCACCGGATTTCTCGTAAGCAAAAGCATCATACATTCGGTTAAAAGTTTCAAATCCGTCAATGGTAGGCTCTCGTACATCATTATCGAAGGTGAATTGTATAGATATGTATTTATTAATGTACACTGTCCTACGGGGGACAAAGAAGAAGAAGCTAAGGATCTCTATTACGAAACTTTAGAGCAGGTAATCGACCAGTTCGCGTCTTACGACACAAGAATAGTATTAGGCGATTTCAATGCTAAAATAGGTAGGGAGGAAATATTTAGGCCTACTATAGGGAAGGAAAGCCTGCACGAAGCCAGCAATGATAACGGTATTAGGGTCATAAATTTCGCAGCGGCAAAAGATCTTATAATCAAAACTACGTGTTTTAAGCACAAGAACATACACAAGGCAACGTGGACATCGCCGGACGGGGCCACACAGAACCAAATTGATCATTTCCTCATTGAAAAAAGACGTCATACTAATGTTCTTGACGTAAGGGCTTACAGAGGGGCAGATAGCGACTCGGACCACTTCCTAGTAGTAGCCAAATTAAGAGCTAGACTAGTAGCGAATCAAAATAGTAAGCGAGCAAACAAGGTAGAAAGCTTCGATATTGAGAAGCTACGAGATAGAACAGAGCGAATTAGGTACCAGATAGAAATTAATAACAGGTTTCAGGCACTTGAAGAAGCAAATACATCGCCGGAGGGGAATGACGAACCGAATACCTTTGGGGGGACATCGAAAAAACGGTAAAAGAGGCCGCGAACAAAGTACTGGGTAAAAAGAAAAAGCCAAAGAGCAAACCATGGTTTGACGAAGAGTGCGAACTCTGGTTTGAAAGGCGCAAAAAGACTAAATTAGATAGCTTACAAAATAGAAGCGATAGGACCGTAGAAGAGTATTCTAAAGTAAGGAAACAGACGAGCGCGATCTACAGAAATAAGAAGCGGGAGTATCAAAAGAATCTTATTAGGAGAATAGAAACTAACAGTAAGGAAAATAACCCCCGCGAAATGTACAGAGGGATTAACGCCATCAGAAAGGGTTTTAGGAGTAGAGCGCAATTGATGAAGGACGAAAACGGGGACCTCGTAACAAATGACAACGAATTACTGTCGCTGTGGAAAAATTATTTCGATAAATTATTAAACGTGCACGAAAATAGCGAAGAATTAGGGGACGAAATTCACACTGCTGAACCCCTCGTGGAGGAACCGAGCTACCAAGAAGTAGAGGTCGCGATTAAAAAACTAAAAAACAACAAAGCCGCGGGAAATGACTCTATACCAGCTAAGTTACTCAAATATGGGGGCGTCGAGCTCACTTTCAAAATCTATAAACTAGTATGTGCCATCTGGAAAAATGAAACAATACCCGAAAATTGGAAGGAATCTATCATTATACCGATTTTTAAAAAGGGGGATAAGACAGACTGCAATAGCTATAGGGGTATTTCACTTTTAGCAACGTGCTACAAAGTTCTGTCAAACGTAATACAAGCTAGACTCACTCCATTCGCGGAAGATATAGTAGGAGATTATCAGTGCGGATTTCGGCGCAACAGATTGACGAGCGATCAAATGTTTACCATAAGACAGTTGTTAGAGAAAAAGTGGGAATTTTGCGAGACCATACACCAACTATTTATAGATTTTAAAAAAGCGTACGACTCTATTAAGCGAAGCAAAATGTATCAAATTCTAGTACTTCTCGGGGTACCGAAAAAACTAGTGAGATTAATTCAAATATGTCTGAACGGAAGCACGGGAAAGGTCCGAGTAGGCGGTAATGTATCAGAACCCTTCATGATACGCGATGGTTTAAAACAAGGGGATGGGCTCTCTACGGTGCTGTTCAACTTAACGTTAGAGTATGCCGTTAGAAGAATGCAGGTTAGCCAGTTGGGCGCAACGCTTAATGGAACAACGCAGATACTAGGCTACGCAGATGATTTGGATATACTGGGGGATTGTAGGGAAACGGTAGCAAGAAACGCGGAAATCCTCATAAAAGTGGTGGAGTATACAGGGTTAGAAGTGAGTGAATCAAAAACAAAGTATATGATTGTGGATAAGCTAGGCATCTGCAGAGGGGAGGAAGATCTCAGAGTTGGGAATTTTACTTTTGAAAAGGTTAGCGAATTCAGGTATCTGGGTACGACCATAAATGATAGAAACGATATTAATGTCGAAATAAATAAGAGACTCCATTCGGGTAATGCTTGCTTCTACGCCGTGAGTAATTTACTTAAGTCGAGGCTGTTGTCTAAAAACGTTAAAATAAGAATATACCGGACAATAATACTGCCGGTGGTTCTGTACGGGTGCGAAACGTGGACTCTCACTAAGCAGGCGGACAACCGTTTTAGGGTATTTGAAAATAAAGTCTTGCGAAAAATATACGGGCCGAAGAAAGATGAGGAAACCGGGGAATGGAGGAGACTACACAATGATGAGTTACACAATCTGTACGCGTCACCAAATATTAACAGAATAATAAAATCGCGCAGATTGGGATGGGCAGGGCACGTAGCGAGAATGGGAGACGACCGTACGGCAGCGCGTGTCATGAAGGGCAGGCCGATGGTAACGCGACCTCTAGGTAGACCTAGACGTAGATGGGAGGACAACGTAAAAGCGGATCTAGTAGAAATAGGACGGGTGGGTGTCGATCGGAGAGGTGCATCTTGGGTGGGGTTGACACAAGATAGGGCAGTGTGGAAGGCTTGCGTAGATGAGGCGATGAACTTTCGAGTTCCAAATGCCACGTAAAAAAAAAAATGCGTATACACGCGCGAGAAATCGTAATCTAAAAACTCACAATCGCATTACAACAGAGTAGAATAAACATCAGCACCAGTGAAAAATTCGAAAAGAAGCCTTTCCGCGCGATAAGAAAGTGTTTCTCGCGCCTGGAGATCCCGATCACAAGCCGTAAAAGCCTCTTTCCCGGTAGAATTCATCGGCCGACGCGGCAATAAAACTCGAGAATAAGAGTGAGAGCCCGAGAGCAGAGGGGAAATCCCATTCACGCGGCGCGATATTAAATAAAATGGCCCGGGAAAAAAAGCGTATTACACGCGCTCGTAAGCCATCAGCTCAATCGTTCGCCGTCTCCTTTTTATCGTCGACGCGAAGACGCCCCGGAGTCCCACAAGGCTATATATATAGCTGGCTCAAGTCGCGCACACATTCGGTTGATGTTTGTACGTAAGATTATTCTCAAATTCAATTCTCTAATGAATTACTGATGGCGAAACTGAAAAATCAAGCGCGTCGACTTTTATCTGCTGCGTCATAAATACACACTAAAAATATCACAATTCGTTCGGAGAACTCGTTATATACTTTCTCATGTCTCGAGCGCGATAAGCCGCTTACACAGCCTGCCTCTTTCGCCAGTTGCGATTCTCTCTCTCTCTCTCTCTCTCTCTCTCTCTCTCTCTCTCTCTCTTACACAGCTCTCCGACCCCTAATTCTCGCATAAATCGCATTTAAAAGTAGATTTTCCCAAGGGAAAACTTTCCTCCGCCGGCGCCATCGGTTTATGCTCAGCTTCTATATACCTATACACATCTATGTATACCCAGCTAGTGCATCTATCTATATACGCGAGCTATAGGGAGGAGACGATGTTTACTCCCTGCAGCTAATGTGCGCTGCCACAATGACGAATCATTCGTTCATTTTTCCCGAGTACGATTTCGTAGGCGTTGCCTATAAATCAAACGCAATTACTGGCGGAGCTCCGCGTAGCTATATTATACAGATTGCGCTCTCTCTTTCGGCGAGAGCTACTCGAAACTTTCCGGGGGAGCCGCGATAATGACCCTCTTCCGAACTGCGCACGGCTTAATGCGCCCGATGACTGCACTTTTTTTTTCTTCGTTGCAGGAGTTCTTGGGTGCAGAACTGCTTTTTTAGCTGCTGGAGAAGAGTTGCGGGTTGGGTATTTTTTTTTTATTTTGAATTTTTGCACGGCCGGGAGAAAAGAAATTTCTTTTTACGCCACGGCGTTGGGTAAATAGCGGGAAGCGTCGCGGCGGCAGAAGAGGTCGAGATGGCTAGGACGCGGCTTATCTTTCCTCTCTCCTGTATATACCCTTTTGAATTTTATCCGCCTTTTTTCGCTTGTAATTCGGGCTGGCTCTATCTCTCCTTTGTTTATTTTTCTCTCTCCCCTGAATGTGGCTCAAACTAATCTAAAATGTTGAAGGGTTAATACAGCTTTCGACTTTAAACCGCTTCCGAAATAATTATTCGCGCGGGTATACTATATACGTTAATATGCGCAAGACGGCTCCGGCACGCGAAGAAGTTAATAATTTTCAGCTACAAATAAAGCCGGCATCAGAATGTATATAAGATTTAACGACGCTGAGTCGCGCGTTGTGCGCGAACAGGTTGAAGAGACTGGTTATTATATCCTCGGGGCTAATAATACAATTTTATTGCCTGTCATAAAGCGTTCGGACGTACGTTAAGATATTAAAAAGAAAGTCCATAAACGCCGAGGATCGTGTTGAATTCATACCGCGCTGTCGGGACTTTTGTGTCCGAAGTTTACGAGCGGTTAAAAATAGTATATTGTGCAACTAGGGGGGGGGGGAAGGGCGATGTCTAACGAGGGTGAGATTTGAGCACGAGTTGGAGTCAAGGGCGCCGAAAGCGTAGGTAGAAATTGCCTTCCCCCCTTTGTTGCACACTGTACTTTTTTTGACAAGTGCCTGTAAAGACCCGTGTTCATGCATATAGAGTGAATGGTAAGTTGCGCATTTTGAGTCGTAAACCACTCTCTTTAAAAAAATATCAATATTTTTCAAAAATTTTCAAAAATTTTCAAAAATTTGATTATTTTTGAGGGTTTTTGAGTGTTTTTCAGTGTTTATGAGTAGAGGGAGGGAATAGCCATTCTCTCCCGCACGCTCGAAATGAGCAGCTTGCCATTCACTTTAGAGGCATGGAAACGGGTCTTTTTCATGCACGTGTTAAGAAAAATCAATCTCCTTCTCCGCAACGCAAGTATTCCGATCTCGAGTCAATTTCATGATTTCAAACACAGTTCTGCCGTTGTGCACCTATACGTAATCGCATTTAGTAGTGAGTCGATCACCCCTTTTTCTCAAAGAACCCTATATATTCTTCCTTTTATCGCATTAACACATAATATATACTTTTAAAAGTAGAAAAGGTTCCGCTTCGGTCAGACGCATGATCGATCCCACGAGCTTAGAGTAATTTCCGCTCGACCGGCTCCTGATGTACACTAAAGCCTTTTCCCTGTTCTCCTAATTATGAGCTCGTGAAAAAAAGTTCTCGGCACGAGTATACCATCGAAGCCTCTTAGCCGAAGCATTTTTCACGTCGCTCACTGCACACTATGACACGACAGTTTTCCTTGCCCGAAGAATTAAGATTTTAATTCATCGCGCATGAGGGGCAGCTCGCGGACCGATCGTCAAACTTTCCTGCAGTCACGCCAACGGCTCGTTATACGCGGCGAACAACCGCAGCGAAAAAGCACATCGATATATATATATATATATATATATATATATATATATATATTCGGGCATCGGAGAAAACGCAGCTGCGCGCGGGTATACTGGACGTACGTACATATGTATATAGGTGTACGTTTGATTTCGCGCGATTAACGGTCCAGAAATCGCGGCGTGTATAGCGCCCGAGCAAATTTACTCTGCCGGTACGGATTAATATTGACCGACGCGCGCGCTGATCGCGGCCTAATAATTGCGCGCTCGCAGTCTCGCTTACTCGTATATGCCTGCTTCAACTGTTTGCGAGCCGCGTCCCCACTAATTGTATCAAATCGATGGAGCAATGAAATCTATACCCACTGAGATGACACCCGCTCCGCGTCTATGTCTTTTTCGTTTACATACACAAACGCGTGTGCTCGGTGCATTTATGTATACGAGAAGCGGCGGTGCGATCAATTTTTATGGTACACACCTATGTGTATGAATGTGCGCGAATCGTTTAAGGCCAAGGAGTGGCGTTATTGCGGACACGGAAAAAAATCATTAGCCGCGATGATCGCTATTATTGTCGTAATTGGTCGAGTCGAGATTTTTTGTCACTCTTGTTATTGCCGAGGATAATTCGCCGGAAGCTCGTTAATCTCGCTTTATATGAACAAATATACACTATCGCGTAATGCGAAAATAATACCTATACATATACATCCAGGGGCTTCGTTTCCCTCGCTCCGCTGTAACGGCTGATTGGCTGATGAATTAACGATGGATCGATTATACGCGCGATCACGTTTTTTCGTCATATATCGAGGCTGCGCGCGCGCCCTCCCCTCTTTGTTATTTACCTATATGCGAAGCGGCGAAAAGCGCGTTACACGCTTGCAGAGAGAGAGAGAGAGAGAGAGAGAGAGAGAGAGTTCTTTGCTCTCGATGCGGCGGTCTAATTCTGTATTCATCGATTAACGGTCGGCCATATGTAAATTTAATTCTCCGGAGGCTATGTATAAACGACGCGTTTCTTTTTTTCGTCCCGATGCTTTATTATTACCCTTCGACGGCACACGCATAAAAAATATCGACCACTTAGCGCGAGGTGCGCATAATTAATTTAAAACCGAGAGAGAGAGAGAGAGAGAGAGAGAGAGAGAGAGAGAGAGAGAGAGAGGAGAGCTTTTCATTCACTCGCGTAACGCGATCTTCCTGTATGCAGAATTCATGCGAGACACCAGCGCACTCAACGCCTTCGGCGAATGCATTAGACATAAAAATCTAATTTTCGAAAAGAGCCCGCTGCAGCAATGTCGCTATGCAGGCAACGAAATTTAATAACAATCGTCTTATAAACTTATGTGCTTTCTGCCAACAGATATATCTTCCTAGCCATCTACACGGCAGAAATGGTGATAAAGTCCATAGCCAAGGGATTCATACTGAACAAGTACACGTATCTGAGGAATCCGTGGAATTGGCTGGACTTCGTAGTAATTACGAGCGGGTACGCGACCATCGGAATGGAGGTCGGTAATCTCGCTGGTCTCAGGACGTTCAGGGTATTGAGAGCCCTTAAGACTGTTTCAATTATGCCAGGTGAGTAAATTGTTGGAGCGTGAAAAGCGCGACGGGAACGTGCGCTCTCCTGCGTCCTCAGCGTTATAAATTGATAATGGCTCGCTCGCGCCAGTAGCAGTATAGCCTTTTTAGCTATAGATCCACCTATGTACACATACCAGTTGTATCCGCGTGGAAGCAAAGTCGGTACGGCGCTTTCCCGCACCGCGCATTCGCGTCAGTGAACTGATGGACGTCTAAAAGCCAGAACGCATCAGCGTCACAATGAGCCCAGCCGGCGCCGCCGTCGAGCTCAACGCCAAACTGCATCCATCCGATGCTCCTCGACGCAAAATCCAAGCTGATGTATAGATCCAGAGAGTATAGACTAACGACAGTACGGCATTAGCCTCGCAAATCTTGCGGCCGGCCGCAATCCATTACACTTTCTCGCGCTGCCTATATATACGTGCATCATGATAGAGAGAGGGGGGGGGGAGAGCGGCCTTTGGGAGGTCCGATACTAAATCAATTATGCGCCGCCCTATGGGAGCCGGAATAGCGAACAGCGAGCGAGAGCTAGCTGAATACCAACGGAGTTAGTGTGCGCGGCGGTCAGCTCGATCCGGTATTCGATTATACGCCGGTACCTAAAGTGTATAGATAGGCCGTACACGCATGAGGAGTAGAATTCAGAGGGATTTTTTAGCAAACGGCCGCTTCACTCGCTGAGTCATTGCTTTTCACGAATGAACTAATATCGATTATTTATACATATTAAACGAAATTAAAAAGCGAGCTATATGAATATATAATAAAAGAGCTTTTAATTCGAGACTTCAAGCGCGCTAAACGCGAAAGAATAACGCGCAGCCGTCCATCACGGCGAGCTTTTTGCTCCGCGAAGAAATCCCTGCACAAAAGAAAGCTCGCTTCCATGTTTCCCTTTATTATACGTATGCGCGATGCTTTATACGTGCGACATATGATGCGCACATTGTAGACGTCGCGTATGTATTCCACGAATATTTTTACATATCTCCCGCTCGACGGTGGCATCGTGGGTGAAAAGGAGATGAAATAAAATCAGAGCCCGCTCCCGCAACGCGAATTGTATATTCCCAAAAATTCAATGTGAGGGTGAGAGAGAGAGAGAGAAAGGGAATCCCTCGCAATTATTTCGTGCGCACGAGCATACCTTCAAAAACAACGCCCAAATCGCGACACAATAGCGATAAATTTGTCGGATCGCAGCTGCGCGTATGAGTCCTGTCCTTGAAGCGCTCGCGCGTTTTATCAATGAATCGGTGAAAGCGCTTTCGTTAGCGCCGTGCATTCGATCGAGTGCGCCGGACAAACGTATCATCGAGCGCGTGAAGGATTTAACACGAGGTGATATGGTTGGCTTTTTTTACGGTAATCCGGTTTAGTTTTCAAGTGATGCAGCCGTCGCTAATTCGAGTGTTTGATTAGTTTAAAGACCCCTTTACACCTGCGATCACAATGTACTTTTTGAAACTGCGAACGTTTTGGATAAAATTAGCATTATACAAATTCTCGACAGCGATCACCGACCGCGTATGCATTCATTCATCCACTGCATATATATATATATATGTGTGTGTGTGTGTGTGTGTGTGTGTGTGTGTGTGTGTGTGTGTGTGTGTGTGTGTAAGTGTGTGCAGTGGTACCTTACGTGAAAGAAGAGCACTGCATACACACAGCGAGACTCGCAACATAAACAAGCAAACGAAGGATCGTCCGTTTCCGCAACGAGAGAGAAAGCTCGCAAGCTCGAAAGATCAGGTCCGCCTGTACGGAGCCGAAGCGAAAGAAAAAGGCAGAATACAAAAACTGAGAGCGAGAAAAAAAAAGAAGAAGCGCGGCAGATAAACGCAAACGACCGTAAAAAGGGGTCCCATAAGATCGACGCTTTATGTATATATAGATATATAAAGGTACAGGGAAAGAGAAGGAGAGAGAGAGAGTGAGAGAGAGAGAGAGAGAGAGAGAGAGAGAGAGAGAGAGAGAGAGAGACCAGAGACTTTCCTCGGATAAAAGGCAGATCGCGCAGAGTTCCTGGTTAAAAGTAGCTCCGATAGCGGAAAAAAGTACGGCCTTATCGGAAAGCGAGAGCATCTTTTTTCCGATCGCTTCGCTGTATATACGTACATTAAAGAGCTATAGGATAAAGCGAAAGGCTTCTCGATTGCGCATTAAATTATGCGTGCCCGAGCTTTAATTGCCTGAATTATTGCGTATAAGTCAAAAACGCGGCCGGCCATTAAAGCGACCTTCGTTCCGCCTTTGACGGCAATATATTATATTCTCTGAAATTGAACGATCAAAAGCTGTGTGCTTACTGAACCTGAAAAGTGGCCATCGAGCAGAGGATCCGGGCTTTGGAAAATTAAATATCTGCGTCAATTCGATGAACACATCATCAGTATAGAGAAATACAAAGCGCTCGATTTTTACACACGCATATGCTTTTAAGTGCCAAAATCATAGTCAAGGTCCGGAGTTCCCCCGGAGTCCTTTATTCTCCTTGCAAGCTCTAAAATTCCAAACTTTTGGCATATAGAAGCTGGAAGGAATTCATAAAAGCTCGCGTCGCTCACGGGCGTCCGCCTATGGGTAAAAAGATGCGCTGCCGCGAGTAGAATTTTATAATACCCGAACGTGCTTATTCTCCCGCTGGTTTCTTAAAATATAATATACATATATACGTGCACAGAGAGAGAGAGAGAGAGAGAGAGAGAGAGAGAGAGAGAGAGAGAGTGAGAGAGAGAGAGAAAGCGAAGAGCGCGAGATTTGTTTTAACCTCATTTCGCAGCCCATTACCGCCGGCGCACGCGCGCATTTTATTAGCCTCGTAAAACGCACGCCGTCTTATACACGCACACCCACCCCCAGTCACACGCAAGCGCAACGGTACACTGTGTGTGTGCGTGGGTGTACTGTCAGCGAGGATTATCTATACTTTTACTTATTCACGCCGCAGTGCAGAGCCATCGTTGCGTACGCGCGCGTGCGGTGTTGGATTTTTATCGCTTGATTTTATACTTTTATATGAGGCCTTATATCGATCCTACAGGGCTGCTCTGTGTGTGTGTGTGTGTGTATGTGTGTGTGTGTGTGAGCGCTGTTCTGGCTTTCTCTCCTTTTTATTCGCTTCATGAAGTCGCGAGCAAGGGCTGATAAAAAAGCGTAATATAAAGAGCAGCGCTTTGCTTGCGCGAAAAACAATTCCCGGAAATTCCCTTGAAAATTCAAGCTTCGCTGGTTTACGCCGATGTACTTCGAAACGATATTTAATTGTAAGTCGATAAAGCCGCGCTAATTAACGTATCCAAAGGAAAAAGCTCTACTTAAATTTCACTCTTCTTAATAGCAAATCCCATCGCAGCGTGAGAGAGCCGATCGGGCTGCGGAGCTCCGTTAAATCATCATTTCACGCTCGGCTGCCGCGTGCGGCACCAGCTATCTAGCGCAGGAAGAATAAAAAAGGCCGCGAGATAGAAAAAAATCGATAGCCCAGCCCAGGTGCGAGCCCGTCGCGTTCCCTCGCAGCTGAAATATTCCATAAATCCCTGATCGTCGCAGCTATCCCTTTTTCGCTCGTCTTCGCGCCTGCGTATACTACTGGACTCGCGATAAATCGAAAGCGACACACATCGCCCCGTAATATAACAAGTTATACGTCCACGCTAAGCTCGAAACGAAACTTTGCTCATAAAGTCGTGCCCGGCGACGTCTACTGTTTTGTCGCTCTTTAGCCGCTGCTAATTCAGCCTGGCTTTTTTCTCTCCCTTTTTCTTTATGCCCTGAGCTTGAAAATTGGTCCCGGCAAATTTCTCCATGCGATTCATTATAGAGGAGTTATGCGCCGCATGTTTGATTTTTTGCGCCGACCAAGACGCGAACGGAGATTGGATTGTTGCCGCCTCGGAGGAAATACAAGTTGGACGATTATTTGCGGTCATCCGCGACGTCTCGGTTTTCGATGGGATCATCATCGGACGTCTGAAGATTACGGGGTCACTATCAATCTATCACCTTCTATATCTGTAACGAGTAAACTCGAGCAATTTTTCCGATACTCCTCCGACTGAGAGGTTATCATCCGCCAATATACTTCCAGCGGTGAAACGCGACAGCCGACTCCATGATATCCAGCAAAATTAGATTGCAAGTCCAGCAGGGCAAATAAGCAATACTTAGCCGAACGATTAACTTCCATCTATCTTTCTTGCGGATTACACCCGCGTACGCGCCGAAAATTAATTTTCATCAGCAGCTCGTTCTTCTCTATATAGGTGATAATGTTGCGCCTCCGAAATTCGCGATGCGCTTTGGGTTAATATTTAACCGCGAGTCTATACTTTATTTATACAAATACGCATCTGCTCCAGTTCCAAGTTCAGAAAAAATATCGACTCCCGGCTATAACGCATGGCCTGACGTCATAGCAAGTCGTTCTAATTGGCTTTTAACGACTGCAAGCGCGTCATTCGCGTAAACTCTCCGCGAGCGCGGCGCTCGTAAATTTCGAATCGGAGTAATATAAGCTCCATATAAATCCGCATTAAAGGCAGGCCACTCGATAATCCGGATCTTGGAATTATAAATAATAAATCTCCATCGATAAACCAAATGCGGGAAAAAATGAAAGAGCATAGTATACAGCGTCGCGTATAAAGCTCGTTATTTTTTATTTTTTTATAATCGCAGCGGCGGAGGATTTGACTATACTTATATAATCCCCGAATTCCATTTCCGTACACGCGCAGGTGTACTTCCTTTTTATCTCCTGAAATCTGAATTGTTCGATTAAAGAGGGAATTCGCGCGCGTGGCCTGCTTTTCATTATTATTCAGCACCGCATGAATTCGAAATATCCGTGCACAGGCAAAAGTCGAACGTCTCTTATTTCTCCGCATATAGAAATTCGAAAATCGCCGAGCCTCGCGAAGTCTCGCGTCAGCTCTCCGCTGCACCTTCGCCGGATAAAATTTCACCGCACTCTCGCCTTTTTCGGGTCGTTGAGAGTCGATGTACACTTTGCAACGACGACGACGACAGCGATGCGATGGCAGATAAGTACAGTTTCGGCAATGCGGTTGGCTCTCATTGGCCGGCCGTATCTGTTCTGCGGATCTTTTCGGACCAATGGAACGCGGCGTTTCCCACACGGCACCTCCGTAGATACTCTCTTTCTCTCATCTAACCGAGCTCTCCTAATCAAGGTTAATCGCCGGTGTGCTCTGCTCGTAAAGGCCGCGTGCGCTTAGAGTTCGACGCTTCGTACAATGCGTTTTCCCGAGGTTTACGACGTTCGCGCTGCGAAAGCAGTGGTATATAACGGCGATCGAGCTCAGCGCGCGCTGCAGTGTAAAAGTTGCCGAGGGACGTTAAGCGAAGGATTTTACGAGACCCTTTTGTGTGCGTCTGTATTGCGGCTGGATGTAAACCGCGGGAAAAACAATCCGCGCGCTCGCTTTTGTTGCGCGAATCGATCGATTTCGCTTAATTGATTTCTTTCGTCGGCTCAGCGAATGGCTGCGTATGCGTGATTTTTTATCACGAGAG
Organism: Nasonia vitripennis; assembly: GCF_009193385.2. NCBI lineage: Eukaryota > Metazoa > Arthropoda > Insecta > Hymenoptera > Pteromalidae > Nasonia > Nasonia vitripennis. The sequence goes on along the minus strand of NC_045760.1, from coordinate 14,965,465 downwards.
GTTTTGGGGAGACTCATCTTGCACCGTGGATTGGGCCTCTGAACGCGAAGCAAAAGCTTCGTTGAATGCGTGGCTGCTCAACAGAGTAGTGTCGCGCTTTTACTAAAAATTATTAAAATTGATTTAAACTAATAAAAACCAGTTTAAGCTACAAAAAAATAGATTTTAACTGATACAACGAAATGATTAAAATTAATATAACATAAGTAAAATTATAAAAAATGTATATTAATCCGACGCGAGTGCGTAAACACCGCTACGCCAACAAAGACCCTTTTTTCCGATCGCGCACGTACTCACATTTTCGAGCCCTGCACTGTTCCCGCATATCAGCGCGGGTATTCTACTGCAGCTGTATTCGCGCGTTAGTCTCCTGCTGTTTGCTCAATGCGAATTCTATATAGCTCGACATCGATTATCATTATCACGCGGCTCATCCGAGATTGCATCGTTATCGGAGAGGGAAGGGGGGGGGTGTTTCCCGCCGGGAATTATTGGCGTTCGGCCCACAGGTGCCGCGTTGGGGGGCTGCAGACCGCCGTCTTAATTGCCGTGAAAGACGCGCGAGAGCCAAGTATATACAGAGCAGTGTAGTATAAACGCCTGCCAGTCTAAAGGACGACATATTACAGGGGATGAAGATTTCGGGCGTTAAGCTTTGCTTGACTGTGTAAAAGGCTATCGATCGCTGCGATTGAAAATCTTAAACGCGAAACATCTCGTGGCATACACACTCCTGTGCACATCTTAGAGCACACGCGAGCCAGCTCGATCGACTCTGTACAATGCATACACACACACACACATGTACCGGAGAGAGACGAATTCTCAGGGCTATGCACAATAGGCTCTCTCTCTCTCTCTCTCTCTCTCTCTCTCTCTCTCTCTCTCTCTCTCTCCCACTCGGCAGCAACACACAGCGCAGCAGCACTGCAGCGAAGGTCGGCTCGCGATCGCAATCTTGGCTACTCGCGCTTGCTCAAGAGAGCAGCTAGAAGGCTTTTAAATGACCCGCTCGATCATTCGCGAATGAATGCCTCCTAACGATGCGGTTATGACGTGCTACCGGCCCGCTGCTCTTATATTACACACACCGCACGCGCGCGCAGAGAGGAAAAGGCCTCGCGGACAAAGTGCGCTATGTACATGCGCGCCTACACCGCAGGAGAGAGAGAGAGAGAGAGAGAGAGAGAGAGAGAGAGGGGGGGAAGAGTGGGTCAATGGCACGTCGTCGTGTGAGCTTTTCATGCGCTGAGGTCTCGCGTGCGTCGATATATTTAAGCGCCTGTATACCTTTGCCATATCGGATATGTACCTATACTTTGTTCTTTGCGAACGAATGTTTATACGCTATAGCGCGATATTCTCTCTCTCTCTCTCTCTCTCTCTCTCTCTCTCTCTCTCTCTTTCTCTCTTGATTTTCATCTTGTGCGCAAGAACTACCTCGTATAATAAGTAAGTGGCCGCGAGCTTATGCAGAAAGTATAAAAGTTTACGGGACAGCGAGCGCATTCGTTTTATGAGATGCTAAGTCGAACGCCGAGTAACCGACGTAATTTAATTACGCTTATACCCCTGCTGCCGCTGTCGGGGAGGATAAAAATTAAATAAGGCGGGCTGTAAGTACCGGAGCTCGGCTACTGCTAATTCGCTGCTGCTATTGTCCTGTCGTATACAGCGAGGAGAACCCTGGAATGCTGATTATTATGGGGGCGGGGGGAAGCGGAAACTTGTTCGAGTCCGAGTATGAAAATACTGATGCGCGAATTTCGCGAGGCTCATTATGATCCTGAAAAGTGAAACTATGATGTACAAGCACAGAGCAGCACGCAGAGTTGAAAAAAAACCGCAAGGTATAACACTTGATTTGCATAAATCCTGGCTCCACTCACTGCAAGTTAGAGCCGACTACGCGGGCTGTATGCTGAGAAATTCCCTCGTCAAGCGGGGCCGAAAGTTAAGAGCTTCACCGGTCTGACTTCCGTCTAATGCGCCCAAAATTAGGCCCCCCATTGTCCGCGACTAACGCGTTTACGAGGCGCGGACGACAGCGATACTATATATGGGGAATTCTATGGGAAAAATGCCATTTTCTGGTTGGAGAAACCGAAAAAAAACAAATGTTGGGGCACACTCCCGCAACTTTTTTTTTCTTATTGTACGTGTTTAGAACCATGCAAAACCACGTTCCAACATCAAAAAAGTGCCTTGTGACACTGTTCTACAGGCACTTCAAATTCGTCGAAAAATAGCCATTGTTCAAGGTCATGTACCTAAAGGATTAAGGCACAAACAGAAAATGAATTACGGTAGGAAGAGAGTACGGGAAAAGAGCTTGAATTTAAAAAAAAGTGCGTTGAAAATGCTTGAATTGGTCAAAAGTTACGCACAATTGAAAATGCGGATAAATCATGAAAATTGCAGGATTTTTCAAAGTCAAGAAATTTGTATCTTTTTTCATAATTTTTCCGCATTTTTAATTGTGCGTAACTTTTGACCAAATCAAGCATTTTTAACGCATTTCTCTAACGCATCGCGCAATATATGAAAGGCAAAGGTACAGCTTTCGAAAACCCGAGCGAACCTGTCGGCGAAGTTTAATTCAAATGAAAAACACGCCGAGGGCGCAATTTCCGCCGTAATTCCCGGAATAAAAGCCACGCAAGGCTTAACAATATAATCCCCGCGACAATAAACGAAAGTCTGCAGCGCCGCTCGCGCTCGCATATAGGGTTAATCTTTGTTCCACGCGGTCGTTCAAATGCACATATTTTATATACGCGTCTACGAAGCGCTTGAAATACGCGCTGGTGTGTGTGCGCGTGTGGGTGTAGAGGGGACGTCGTAAAACTATATATAAGGAGTGTGTGCGCGTGTGGGTGTAGAGGGGACGTCGTAAAACTATATATAAGGAGAAAACTCGACTCGACTGTTTCAGGGTTAAAGACCATCATCAACGCTCTGCTGCACAGTTTCAAGCAGCTCGCCGAGGTAATGACACTCACGATCTTTTGCCTCATGGTCTTCGCTCTTTTCGCTCTGCAAGTTTACATGGGTGAGCTCAGGAACAAGTGCGTCAGGCACATGGAGCCCAATGCCACTCCGGTCGACTGGAGAGAGTAAGTCGATTCTTATTTTATTTTCAAATCTCATAGCGCCAAGGTTCTCGCCTTGAACCCATTTCGATTCACTCGATCGTCCTTTTGTATGCGTATACCTACACAGGAACCTGCGCCAGTCATCGTCGATAAAACGCGTAGCTGTCCGCACGGCTTCCGATCAGAAAAAGCCCTCACAGACACAGATATAGTGTGGGCCGTGTACACCGCGCTCTGCCGCATTGTCGGAGACGGCGTCGTGTGGATGGATCATTTCCCTCTAATTTCCGGGGCCTTTTCGGAAAGTGAATACGAGCTTAATGGTTCGGCGGGAGGCGCGCGAAGAACGGACTCGACACTAATTTCCCTATCGTCCATCATCTTTGACCATTTGCCGGCGGCATCGGCCGCCAGCGCTTCTGATATTACTCGCTCCAGGATGTTTTATTTTATTCCTCGTCGATGTATACGGCGTATTTGCTTTTCGTCGGAGCAATAATCGGTTTAGTGTCCAGAACGTCTGCGCGAATTTCCGAGAGACATGCGTCTTCGTGGATGTGATAGGTCGACGTTGAGAGATTTTTAATAATCTCCGTGGCCGATCATTCAAAGCGCGTTTTTTCGTACGAAATTTACGAAACTCCTTGCGTCCCTCGACGTTTTCGACTTTCTGATAAATTAAATTCTTTCGACGCGCATCGCGAAGACGAAGAAGTAAAGGGAAAAAAATATCTGCGATTACTCGAACGGAATATCATCCGCTGGTCTGAAACTGCAGCCATCCGTTAAAGCGGCGAAGCCCCACCAGCGCTCCCGCGAGGGAAGCAATTTCAAAGTAGATTTGAATTTCATCTCGTCGTAAGAGCGCGAACTTGGCATATTTCGAAAAGAAAGTCTAACAATGGCTGCAGCAGCAGCACTAGCGGCGCAAATAGTATGAAAAATTCAGAAGCTGCCGCTCGGCTACACTTACACCGCGCGCACACTGCACACACGCAAGCGCTAACTGATGCTGTCTTTCTCTCTCTTTCTCTCCCAACAGGTGGACTTGGAACTCGTCCAACTGGGCGTTCAACGAGGACGAGGAGCCCATCATCTGCGGAAACGTCACCGGAGCCAGGTCTGCCCTTGCGTTTTGACGCATTTTTGTTGCTTCTCGTTTTTGCGCGCGCGTATTAATCCTTCGGAAACACTGGCGGACTTCCACCGGCTAATTCGCGTAGCCCCGCCGAGTAATTGTTTTTTTTTTATCGATCTCTTTTCGAGAATTTCAGTCGCCGACACGCAAGGTCCCGATCCGTCTTGTACACGGTTGAAGGTGTGCGATTATATTGGCGAGTGCTTTTTCTCCCTCCTTTTTTCACTAAAAAAGATGAATTCGCCCTTCGAGGTGTCGCACACACGTACCCAGTAGTTACGGTCCGCGTACGCTCGGCCGTATTTCTCGTGGACTCCATAAGGTATATCCGCCTCACCGGCTCTGCGGATAAAAATAGAAGCCGCGACTTTTTCTTCCTTTTACACTGGCTGATTTATTTCTCGCTGCCGAGCCCTGGGTCTATTAATTATTTTTATCGACTTTCGACGTGTCAATTTTATTGATTTCTTTCTCTGATCGCTTGGAATGCAACTCGGATGGCAAGCTTGGACATTTTTGAAGTATTTATTTATAACGTCGCTCTGTCGTGTTACTGACGCTCGCTCGAAATAAGTTGCGAAATAGGTCGCACATCAGCATAACGAGCGGGTGTGAATCAATAAATCGATGTTTAATGCGAATAACCGCCGAATGAACGCAAATGCCCAAAAGTGACAGATTTAAATCAAGACATTCCCAAAAAACGCCGCGGAGTTTATTGTACAAATGTGTTAACAAAGAAAGTCGCGGTATTTTCCACCGATCGCCAAATCAGTTTAATACCAAAACCGCGATGATATCCGTATGCGGCGATTCCGATTAAATCGTAATCAAGCGAGCCGAGGAGAACTACTGATGTGTTCAGCGCAACGTGTAATACGTCGCACTCCCGATATAATCGAATACACATATCCATCACGCGCAAGCGAGTAGACCAATAATAGACAAAAATTAAACTCTCGAATGCAATCGAAGCAATGGCATAATACGGCGCTGATCGATTACAGGCACTGCAACGAGAGCTACACGTGTCTGTGCGTCGGACCGAATCCAAACCACGGCTACACGAACTTCGACAACTTTTTGTGGTCGATGCTCACCACCTTTCAGCTCATCACCCTCGATTACTGGGAGGACGTGTACAACAAGGTATATCGACACATAGCACCTACTATACGATGAGCCTTGAGTACAAAGCGTCGACGACGACGACGATGATGATGACGTGTACTACGCGCATAGAGAAGGCAATTAAGGGGATATCGCGAAAGTCTCTAGCTTCTTTGTTCTTGTGTGTATACGTGTCGCGGCCCTCAGTGATGGATGGGCACGCGAGCTTTTATATGCAGTCTTTGAAGCTCAGCGGATAATTTTCCCGTCGCGCGCGCGCGCGCTCTATCTGTCATATGGGTTCATTGTGGTATGAGGGGGAGTGTAAACGTTGATTTCATTAGAATTAGCTCAATAATAAACTGATTGCCGATTACAGTGGAATAGTGTGCATACTGTATGCTAATGCATTCAACGTCCTCGTAATCGTCGGAATAATTGCATGAAATGTATATTTGATGAGATACATCGCGACAAAATAATTCCTTCAACAATTTTCTGATCCCAAGGTCTTGTCGGCTTGCGGTCCGATTAGCGTCACTTTCTTCACTGTGGTCGTGTTCTTCGGCTCTTTCTACCTCATTAACCTGATGCTCGCCGTCGTGGCGTTAAGCTACGAGGAAGAGGCTGAAATCACAAATGAGGTAACTATACGACCCTCCTCTCCGTTTCATCCCCTTTCATTAAACACCTGCCACACACACACACACAAATACACAGCAGTTTAACGATACACACAAAAGGGTTAATTTTTCGTTTCAACAAATCCCGTTTATCAAAACAACGACTCGCTCGGTATACATAAAAGAAATTCACCCGTGTTTAATTTGCCGCGACCATTAACCACTGAGTAGCCGCTCGCACTCGTGTGTGTACATATACAGGTGTATGATATAGCTGCTGCGAAAACTCGGCCCCGAAACTTGTACAATACATCTCTCCGGCGGCCGCAAAGCTCCCGCCAGATCCAGCGACAGCAGCCGTCAGCCTACCCCCCCCCCCCCTCCCCGAAACACACACACACACACGCGCGCACATACACATAGGCACGTGTGCAACATCTCTGACAGCAACAGCAACAAACATCCTCTCGCTCTTCGTATATAGTAAGCTATATACTTGAAAAGTCGCCGGGAGCGCGGCGATGGCCTGATTAGACATCCTGCCGTACACACCAGCTAACGTGTGCGATATACCGAGTGCCAGCGATGCGCTATCAGGAAAACCAGAGCAGATCAGCTCTCGGTCGGAAATGATCCTCTGTCGGAAAGAGATATAGAGAAGGAGTATACATAACTAGCTCGCGTTTGACGACTGATTATTCTTGCGGATTCGAATCAGGCCTGTGTTATGATAGGCGTAAGTAAATAGCTGATTGCAGCCGAGTCATTCGGGCGAGACACGCGAAAAATTCGACGGCGTCTTCGATTTGATTTCGCAACACACATAGACGCGTCGCGCGAACAATAGCTCGTTATTAGCGGAAAAATAATATAATATACGCTCGTACGGAGAAGCGCGTATGCAGCAACGACACACTCTCCGCACTGAGCACTTCGCCTGTGAAAATATTGACTTTCAATTTGGCGTAGTCATGTTCCGCGGCTATAGCGCTGCTCGATTCAAAAGTCTGTTTATTCGTCTGTGCAGCGACATATTCCTGGAAACGACGTTACGTTATCAGTATTTTTTTAAATTTTGCAACAAACTGATCGAAAACCAATTTAATATCCGCGGGACCTGTGATATATAACTGTGCTGTGATAAATCAATTAACCCTCTACTGTTCATGAACTTCGTTTAATTCTTCTACTCGTAAAATACACACACACACATTTAAATACATACTCAAGCCATGTTGCCTCTGCGCGAATGGTCAAAATTTACAATGGAAAGGAGAATCGAATACATTATTAATATTAGCCCGTGGCTTGGGTCCTTACAGGAAAGGAGAAAGGACCTGACCGACCACCGCGAAGACTCGACGTTCAGCTTCGACCCGACCAAGATCAACATAAAGACACTGACGAAGGAGAAGCAGAAGAAAATAGACGCGAGGAAGGGTGTACTGCTGAGCAGCTACTCGCGCAAGCGGACGCGGAGACGAAAACGCGGCCGGAGCACCGTCGGCCACGAGAAAAACAATGGCAATCGCAGCAGGTATGTCGTACACACTCTAGTATAGTTCACGAGCTAAATAAATACAGAACATTAATCTTTCGTGAAACCTGTATCGCGATAAACGTGCGAGCCTTTCAAAGGGCAGAGAGAGAGAGAGAGAGAGAGAGAGAGAGAGAGAGAGCCTCTATACACCAGTACAGTCGCAATGAAAATCGATAGTCCAACTTGGAAAACAATCTTGGCAGCGGTAGTAGCTCACAACAATGTCATCGCGAACAAAAAAACTCTCTTTCTCTCGGCGATCCACATCTATTTTCGCAATTATCCCTCGCCTTTACACAGAAGTTTGCTATCCCTCTCCGCCATCGCAAATAAATAGGTTAATTAAATCGAATCTCGCGAACGCGCGAGCGCGAAATGATGTCGTACTATATCCCCCGGAATAAAAGCTCCGCGAGATAGATCTCTGCTTTACACACACACGTCTGAATCCGAGCCACGAAAGCTCGAATTCATAGATTATTAATAATATTAGAGGACAGCGATTTCGATCTCTGGCAGGTAGTCTCGATAAGGCAATAACACACAGAGCAGCGATTATCACGGTTAACCGATCTCCTCTCTCTCCCTCATTCTCCAGCTTTTTTTCGTGTCGCGACGCACACGCGGCAATAAACTATCGCTGTTTATCTTCCTAGTCCCTCATCTCTCACGAAGATCGATCGGTTCTCGGCTGTGTTTGTCGACGAGCGCGAAGAGCTTGGATTTGATTTTTTGTCCCCCCAAAGCGAAGTACTCGGCTCGTTATCTCGGGACGCGATTTCTTTTCGGGCTTGTTAACGACGGCTGTAGATCTGACAATCGAGCACACGAAACTCGATGTTATAATCGGGCCTGGCTTTCGTTTGTTTTGTATTTTTTTATAATTCCAGCGCGATGTTTGGTGGATTAGCCTTTATCGGGGATCGCGCGCAGCTTGATATAATGGCAATGCCGATGGAGAACAATTTTTGGATCTCGTGACTGGCGTTGAAGGCGAGTTTTACTCCGCGAGCTTAGCTATACGAGTCGTTTAAAATAAAGGATACCATCTCAATTAGTTAGTATGTATACGGCTGTAAGGTGATCGCGATTCGGAGGACTCGGGTCGAATTTCTTTTTTGATGCCTCAATGCGACAACGAAAAATGTTCTTCATTTGCATAATCGGCTTTTCTTATAAGATTGACGAGGTTTGCCGGCCCGCCTGCGCCGAATTATTATATAATTTACATCTTTATTCGCTACGACCTGCTGGCTGTAGCTTTGGCCTCCTATTTATAGAGACTCCAGAAACATCGATATGTTTTATTTATTCGGTATATCTACTAATAGTAATCTGGTTCAGCGTAGAGTAAAAATACACTATACGAGTCGTGGAGTAAGATAATATAAAATTCAACTATTAACGAAATTAATAACATCGAATATCTCAGTCATTATCCACTTATAGAAATGGATCTGTAAATGTAATTATCTTCGATTCGATGCAATGAATAACGCGGAAAGAATAATTAATAAGAAATAAAAAATTCAATTCATTCGATTTCACTCGGGAGCAATCAAATTTTTAGTTTTCATGAAAATTCGCAAAGTCGTAGAATGAATAACAAGGTGAAACGATTTTCTCCCAGCGAAGTAAAAAATAAATTTAGTCGATTAATACGCAGCGAAGGATATTAGAAAGAAATAGCGTATATTTTCATTAGGCATTGAAGAAAAACTAGGTCATGCGCATAACGTATAGCATACTATGCAATTTGATTCAACATACATAGTAAGGAACTCAAACGCTTATGGAAATCCGTTTTACATGCGTAGCACAATCTTTCGTACGATTTACGTACGTTTCTGCGAAAATTTTAACTAAAAATACGTTTTCACCCCATAAAAAACCAGGTCTGTGACACCAAGTCCTAGTCCGAGTCCGCGTCACTCGGGCATCCGGCCGTCCCACCTGCCGCTGCAGTCAGCCTTACAGCAGCAGCAGCAGCAGCAATCACCTGTTGAGAATCAACAGCAGCAACAACAAGAACAACAACAACCCCAATCGCAACAACAGCCCCAGCAGCAGATCCAACAACAGCCCCTAGCTCCTCCCCGTCTCCCAGCCGAGAGCAACGTGGTCCATCGACTTGCTCCCCGAAACATGCTGCAGTCACGACAAGCCAGCAACAACAGTAACCAGCAGTCATCGATGGACGACTCAGGGGTAGTGGACGACCACGACGGCGATGACGTCACCTCCGCCGAGGAGCACGATCGTCAACACCACCCGCAGCGCGAACACCGGCTCCAGGAACGACACCACCTGGATAAACGCAGGAATTTGCATCAGCAGCAGCAGCAGCAGCAGCTGGTGCAGCAAGAGAAGCTGGGCAGAGGACAAGAGTACCCGCCACCCACGCCCGTCACAGTCTCCGTAAGGACGAGCAACAGAGAGATCAGAGTGCTCAAATGCAACGGCATCAAGAGCAAGAAGCATCTCTACTCGCTGCCGCCCGAGTATCTCTCCCACATCGTCGTTTTAGGTGAGTTAACGACGTCGTATGATGTGCAGGCTGGCTTTCGCTGGCGCGGAAGTTAGAGGGGGATTAATTGGGTGCGCGGGTAAACTCCTTTGCGACGACGAGGGTTCTTACGTAAGTTTCTTCTATGTTTGCTTTTAGACGATCTGCCGGATAGAAACTGCGACAGATGTATACAGTGCTGCGTCGATTACGAGGGCTGGCTGCGCTTTCAAAATTGCTTGTACAAGGTAAGACTCGAAAACTGTGAATTGCGGATATTGCAGTCTAGTAAGAGAATCTTTCTAAAGTTTTGCAAACTGCACACCATGATTTAGGTGGTGAGGGACCCGCTTTTCGAGCTCACGATCACCTTGTGCATTGTCCTCAACACGGGTTTCTTGGCCATGGAGCATCACGGCATGAGCGAGTCGATTCGCCAGGCCCTCAACATCGGCAACAAGGTCTTCACCAGTATCTTCACCTTCGAGTGCTTCCTCAAGCTCATGGCTCTCAGCAAGGACTTCTTCAACAACGGCTGGAACAACTTTGACCTGATAATCGTTTCTGCCTCGCTGATCGACCTAACCTTCGAGCTGGTCGACGGTCTATCTGTGATCCGGGGTCTGCGTCTCCTGCGCGTCCTCAAACTCGCCCAGTCCTGGACCACGATGAAGGTCCTGCTGAGCATCATCATCTCGTCGATCGGTGCCCTCGGTAACCTGACCTTCGTTCTCGTCATCGTCATCTACATCTTCGCCGTGATCGGAATGCAGCTCTTTAGCAAGGATTACACGCTGGACAAGTTCGAGCCCGACCCGGTACCACGCTGGAACTTCAACGACTTCTTCCACTCGTTCATGATGATCTTTCGCATCCTCTGCGGAGAATGGATCGAGCCGCTCTGGGACTGCATGCGAGCCGAGCGAGACGAGGGTCCGGGAACGTGCTTCGCCATATTCCTGCCGGCACTGGTCATGGGTAATTTCATGGTCCTCAACCTCTTCTTGGCCTTGTTGCTCAACAGCTTCAATTCCGAGGAACTAAAACAGAAGAAGGAGGAGGTCGGCGAGGACTCCAAGCTGGCCAGATCCTTTGATCGGATCAGATCCATCGTGAGAAAGAAGAAGTACAAGAAGGAAGACTCGGAGAACGAGAAGAACAACAAGCTCGAGCAGATCGTCCGAGAGGTGATGGACAAGTCGGAGAAGGACAAGTACGCGATACAGGAGACGGTTTTGAACCTGCCCAAGGACAACATCTACAGCAGGTCGTACCAGGAGAGTCTGAACCAGCCGGTCTTCACCTACGAGCCGATCTACCGCCAAACGGCGCCGGTCTTCTCGGATGAAACTCAGAAGATGACCGAGGAGACGACCAAGCTCCAGAAGGAGAAGGAGGCCCAGATGGAAGAGGAAGAAAAGAAGCAGGAGAAGGACGAGCAGCAGCCGGAGAGCATAGAGATGACGGTGTTCAAGGACGCCAGTGCCAAAGCGGAGGAGGCTGCGGCATCGATGCCACGTACGCCCATCAAAAAGGACGAGAGGGAGAAGCGTCCATGGCACGCGCTCGTCAGCTATGTGGACGAACTGACCGTCGGAGGCAGAAGGGACAGTCAGGGTAACTACGTCGACGCGATGGAGTCCTTTCCTGGCTTCGGCAAGCACAAGCCACCCAAGGTGCCACAGGACTGTTTTCCACAACACTGCTACGAAAAGTATGTATCTTGAGATGTATGATAAGTAAATTATGAGGAAAGTTCGTTATTCTTGATCATTTTCCCTCGTGAAACCAGGTGCGCGTGTATAAACAAGTGCCTAGCAACGAACATTGGTAAAAAATGGGTAGACGTTCGGACTGCTGTGCTCTCGGTTGTAGACACGCCCGCCTTCGAGTGGATGATCCTGGTGATGATATTCGCATCTTCGATAACGCTCTGCTTCGAGGACATCTACCTGGACGACAATCCCTTTCTCAAGAAGATCCTCTACTGGACCAATCTCGCGTTCTGCGTTCTCTTCAGCATCGAGATGCTGCTTAAGTGGCTGGCGCTGGGTTACTGTAAATACTTCACCAGTTTCTGGACGATCCTGGACTTTATAATCGTTTTCGTAAGTATCCCTTCCACGACCGTACGATTTGGGTGTTGGAATTATTTATACTAAACCACGTTTCTATATATTACTTGTTTCAATTCTCAAGCGAAATGTATCACCGAAGCCACTCAGTTTAGACTCTCGCTGGAGCATGATTATTTATATATTGTATTAACGTGTGTTCACGGGTGTTTCTTTATTTCTCTTTTTTTATTTTTATTTCATTTTATTTTTTTTTTCGAGGTTGTTCAGTCTCGGACGATGCAGGCGCGCTTAGCATCGACATGTCGATCGTGAAATTGCGCAACAAAGTTGGCGTTTCATCGATTGACTGATGCTTCCCGCGCAAGCTCTGACAGCTGCTGATTTTTGATAATGGTTTATACGACAGGCATTTCATATTATATATATATATATATATATATATATATATATATATATATATATATATATATATATATATATATATATATATATATATATATAATATATATATATATATATATATATATATATATATATATATATATATATATATATATATATATATATATATATATATATATATATATATATATATATATATATATATATATATATATATATATATATATATATATATATATATATATATATATATTCGTTTTACACTTTTGAATAAGTGTAACATAATTGTATTGGCACTTTGAGTATAGAGCAAAGACATCGTTCTGCGTGTCTGTCGTCTTTATGTCTGTGTGTGTTTATGTGTCACTCAAACAGAATCAGGTACGTCGAAATCATAAGCCCCCATTCGGCATCTGTAATCTCTCATCTATATACATGACTATAAATATGAAAATATATTATCATCGCAATCAAAGTATCTTGCTTAGGTCTTCAATAATACTTATTTCGGCACTGCTACGCGGCAAAACGCTTCTAGCACTCTATTTTTTTATGATATTGTACATAATTTTTACAAAAATATACACTTCTCTTTTGTTTTTCCTTGTATTAATACGAGCAGGTAGAAAGCTTTTACTTTACGCAGCGCTTGTTTGCTTCTAATATACTTTTATTGCTCACTAAGGTTTATATCTACATAATATACATCACTTCGAAACTCGCACACAGGCTTCATCTAATTTCACCGGATGCGAAAGCGTCGATCGTGCGCTCGAATACCATGTAACGAACATTTTCATGCCATTCAGTCGAAGGCACTAGGGTGAGAAATCCTGTTGTCGACAGCTGTTCAATTGTTGGCATTTTTTCCAGCTGACGAAGGATTGAGATTGTTCAAACAGGTGGCGGTGTGCTGCGCGAAAAGTGTCAACAATTGAATTAGGTCGTCGGAATAAGATTTCTTACTCTATGTAGAATCACGAATAACAGAATTGCCATTTGGAAAAATTGACGATACATGAGTATTGCAAAATAGTAGACCTATACATCTATAGTAAAGCATCTTGACGTATAATTCGCACTTTTCGTTCATTTTTATAGTTTCGATCTTTCGTGATTGTATAAAGAGTAGATCTTTGAGATTATCGTTTTTTTTCAGCAATCTAAGAGCATGCAAGATATACTATTATACACATACCAATTTATATCATATTTTATAAAGTGCCTTGCATTCATTTCTGCGTATATTATAATCTTGCGAGAAGAATAATCTTTGTATCTATGAGTAATTCCAATTTTAAACCTGTACAGCTATACTTTTTATACGAATAATAGGAAACTTATTTTTATCTATAATACTTATAATTACATAGCCCACGTGGCGATAAACTATATACAAATTTTGCACAATAAAAAATATACATATATTTGATAAACAGTAATGGTAGTTATACATTCATCACGTTGCCTCGTCACTCGAATATGGCATGATGACGTAGCGTAACGTCTCCGTTCCTACAACGATCTAACGCAAACCTTTCAATTCGCAGGTATCCATATTTAGTCTATTAATAGAGGAAAATGAAAACCTTAAAGTGCTGCGCTCCCTGAGAACCCTCAGAGCTCTGAGGCCGCTAAGGGCGATTTCACGCTGGCAAGGCATGAGGGTAAGCCCCGTTCAGATACAAAAATTATTGCTATGAAAAATTCAGACACGTGATCTGTCTAATTGATGTATTCCAGATCGTAGTGAACGCGTTGATGTACGCAATACCCAGTATCTTCAACGTACTCCTTGTCTGTCTCGTGTTCTGGCTGATCTTCTCCATTATGGGCGTTCAATTTTTCGGAGGCAAATTTTTCAAATGCCTCGACGAGCAAGGCATGTTATTGGATATATCCGTAAGTTTCCTCGATCTCAGACTCTCATATACGAGAAAGATAAGCCGCGTCCTTATCTCGAATCTTCGCTCGAATAAAGACGATGATCCAGATGAGTAAGACATCTGGATACGGCGAGGGTTTCGGGATAAGAGGTGGCGTACAGGTGGCACAGACGTCTCTAAATCGGCGGCATATCGCTGCACACTCGCTTTTGTTTACGCAGGTGGTCAACACGAAGGAAGATTGCTTCAGACAGAATTACACTTGGGAGAACAGCAAGATCACGTTCGATCACGTGGGGATCGCCTACTTGGCCCTGTTTCAAGTTGCGACCTTCGAGGGCTGGATGGAAGTGATGGAGGACGCGGTCGATGCGCGGGGCGTGGATCTCCAGCCCCAACGCGAAGCCAATCTCTACGCCTATATCTACTTTGTGATATTCATCGTCTGCGGTTCCTTCTTCACTCTGAATCTGTTCATCGGAGTTATCATCGACAACTTCAATATGCTTAAAAAAAAAGCAAGTATCATTCGCATACATATATCTCCGTACGATTATTATAGCCAATTCAATTAAAGTCTCGTGCATATTGTACAAGCTTGAGAGCGTGTGCTGTACAATTGGCTCTGGAAAGATAATTGAAACTCAATTAGCTGAAATAATCTCATGACGAGTAATGCTACATGCCGCTTTCTCTTCCTCTCTAATTTTAGTACGAGGGTGGCGTGCTAGAAATGTTTCTGACCGAGAGCCAGAAACACTACTACACTGCCATGAAGAAGCTCGGCCGGAAAAAGCCGCAGAAGGTGATAAAACGTCCGATGAACCAGATTCTCGCAATGTTCTACGACCTGTCCAACTCCAGGAGGTAATTAATCGCTCTCTCCGCTGTTGCTGCTGCTGCAATTTAACCCGAAAGCAAGCACTCGTCACGCCTCGTCGTTGATCCTCAGAGAGCCGAACGCGTCGGTATCGATTCCCGACTCGCACATCTTGGCTCTAGCTAACGTTCTCTCTACGCGAGCCGGCCTATAGGCCGCACTCAGAGCTTGTGAATAATTTCAAGCTATACACAATGTACGATTCGATGCAATCGCGGCGCCGTATATTTGCCTCGACCGCGAGAAAATAAACCTTACGGCTTGTCGAGTGCTATACGTTCTATCCGCAATTTCATTGTGCTTCGAAGCGTTGAATTAAAACTTATGTATTACTGGGTTCCATGTTGACAGGTTCGAAATAGCAATCTTCGTGTTGATATTCCTAAACATGCTGACGATGGGCATCGAGCACTACAATCAACCGCACCCGATTTTCTTCGTGCTGGAGGTCTCGAACGCCTTCTTCACCACGGTCTTCGGTCTCGAGGCTATCGTCAAGATAATCGGTCTGCGCTACCACTACTTCACCGTACCCTGGAACCTCTTCGACTTCCTGCTGGTCCTGGCCTCGATCCTCGGCATTCTCATGGAGGACATAATGATCGACTTCCCGGTCTCGCCGACGCTGCTTCGCGTCGTCAGGGTTTTCAGGATCGGCAGGATACTCAGGCTCATCAAAGCTGCCAAAGGCATTCGCAAGCTGCTCTTTGCCCTCGTCGTCAGTCTGCCTGCGCTCTTTAACATCGGAGCACTGCTGGCGCTGATCACGTTCATCTACGCCATCATCGGCATGTCCGTGTTCGGCCACGTCCGCAAGCAGGGCGCACTTGACGATATGGTGAGTGAGAGAAAGACCAAAAGGCGCAGTTTATCTTCTTACCGTTAACTTCCGTTCTCGAGTATTACCCACGAACGTGATTCCAGGTAAATTTCGAAACGTTCGGTCGAAGCATGCAGCTACTGTTTCGACTGATGACGTCCGCCGGATGGAACGACGTCCTCGAGTCGCTGATGGTCCAGCCCCCGGATTGCGATCCGACACCCACCAGTCGAAAGCTGAACGGGGATTGCGGCTACCCGCTGCTGGCCATCACTTACTTCACGTCTTTCATTATCATCAGTTATATGATAGTCATCAACATGTACATCGCCATCATCCTCGAGAACTTCAATCAGGCGCATCAGGAGGAAGAGATCGGCATCGTTGAGGACGACTTGGAGATGTTCTACATCCGGTGGTCGAAGTGAGTATATGAAAGTTTGGCAGTGAGGGTTTTGAAATGTTCAATCAAATGGAAATTATTATCGTCCCATCTTCGCCGCACAGGTACGACCCACACGCGACTCAATTCATAAGGTTCTCCCAACTGAGCGACTTCATAGCGAGCTTGGACCCACCTCTAGGAATATCAAAGCCCAACGTCGTTGCGTTGGTCAGCTTTAATCTTCCTATTGCGAAGGGAAACAAAATCCACTGCCTGGACATCTTGCACGCTCTAGTGAAGCACGTTCTCGGCCATGTCGAGGAGTCGGAAGACTTTAAGAAACTGCAAGAGCAAATGGACGTTAAATTCAAGAAGCAGTTTCCCACGCGCAAGGAGCTAGAGATCGTGTCTTCCACTAGAATCTGGAAGAGGCAGGACAAGGCAGCCAGGCTCATTCAGCGCACATTCCGCGAGTACATAACGTGAGTATCGATGCTCTTTAATCGCATTCTTTATGTGTGTATCTCTGTGTTATTTTTATGTATAATTATTATAATGAAGAAGCCACGCTTTTGTTAAAAAAAAAACATGCTTGATAATACGCAGATCGAAAAAAAAGCAATGAAGATAATGGCTCGCTAAATATGCGTCAGTAGATATACAGTCCTAGGCAAGTATCTAGATGAATGCATCTAGATTGTAGAGTACAAGATATACCGACATATAGTACCCAGAAAACAAGAGTTAGACCTAGAAGAGTTTTAGAAAAATTAATGTACAAATAGCTAGATTTCAATCCAGAGATATTGTATTCGGAGGATCATACATTTTCCGATGCGTTTTTTTTTAAATAGTATATAGTGATGATTAAAAACTTTTTTGAAACTTCTCCCCAAATGTATCCAATCGTTATTTCCACATCTTAGGTCATCATAAACTAAAAACCATGTTCATCTCGCTGATATAGTGCAATCAGTAGTCATACGCCGACATTAATTCGACTGTAGTTACATATACGTGTTAATGTATGAGGCTAATATTTGAAAAATTAAAAATGGCTGCAGGAATAAGAGGGAGCGTGAGCGTATTGCCCAGGAGGTGGACTCTCAGACGCAAACCTCGAGCCCCGGCGGAATGGGCAGTGACGGTAGGGGCGGTAGTGGATGGGGTGGTAAGCTGTCGGCCCTACTACACGTGCACAGGGGCAGCAGGGCCAGCAGCCGCAAGTCCTCGAGGGCCAGCGACGCCAGCGACGCGAGCGATCTGGGACAGGCCTCGGCCCTCTTCTTCCAGAACTTTCCGCTGCTGATGCTCTCCGGCGCCACCGGTACCCACGAGGACCTGCAGCCCCCCGCCCTCACCGTCTCCCGTCCCTCGCCGACGGCGGAACATCCCTCGGCCGCCTCAAGTTCTGGATCGGACTCGCACGTTACTGTCAGGTTAGTTGCTCAATTTTATCACTATTTCCAAACTCTTTTTTCATACGTAAACTATTTACATCCATTTCGTGTAGAAAATGAGCAAAGGTCGTTTCGAGATTGTTTGCGAAGTACTTGTACACAGATTATGAAATATTGGCCTAGATTACACCCCTTGTTCACATTTGAAGGGTCAATGTTCCACAAAAACTTTTAGATGAAATATAATACTTATGCTTTGCAAAACATACTTAACGATGCTTTCGCTTTTGACGGTTTTTATAGTTCAACATGCGCGACGTCGTATTTATGTCTACACTTGGTACGACTGCGATTCTTATCTTTGCATCACTATTACAACGATATAATTATATGCCATAGCGTGTAACTGAGCTTCATCCAAATTAAGTATTCAGAAATGTTTAGCGAGCATAATATGATAAATAAATATTAACTACCTACAGCGTCACAGGTAGAAATCGATATCAGTTTAGAGCTAGTACATACCAATGGGTCCATTTATCGACCACCGATGAAACGCTTTTTCGGACATTTTTTGCGCATTTATTGAAGTAACAATAGAGTCATACCGTATTACAAGGAATTTTCAAGCTTTTAAAAATAGATTCCATTGTCTGAAGCAAAGCATAAGTGATAAGTAGTTAATGACTATGAAAACGCTACGCAAAATAAGTCGGATCAAAAAAGTGAAAAAATAAGAATATCACGAATATATGTCATGCTTGTATAACTCTAATCGAGTGTTAATTGTGCAAACCGTTCGGAAATCTATTAAAATCTGTAAGTCACTTTGCAATTTGTGTACGACACAAGAATTAATATCAATATGAATGATTTCAGGTTATATTTATTCCAAAAAATGCTTAAGAAATGAGAGAAGAAGCGTTTCATCACAAGCTATGCCTAGGTTATTTCTCATAGCCAATTCATGGTTTCCAGCCCATTTTATCAATCCATTAAAATGAAGATTTTTTCTCACAATTTTGATTTGAAATTGATCGCGTATCTTTTTTGAAGTTGATTCGAATAACATATACATCACGTCACTAGTTAGTAACATTAAAACGATAAAGCAGAAAATCACAAGTTGTATGTTATCGCTCCCTCATCTGCAGTGTATGAAATGATATCTTAATGGAAATATTATTATTTGAACAGAAAGCAAAGAAGACAGTCTCTCTAAAAGCCTATAGGTAAACACAAGTACCACACAGATAATCGAAAGAAAGGAGTAGGTCGAAGTTGCTTCTCATAAGTCCCAATGCCATTATTGTTGACTGAAATAGCCACGATTTGGTCGCTCACTAGTCCAAATGCAATAAGTATAATAATATACTTAATCGGCGGCTCATCGAAGTAACAAATTGCGAGCGTTTAAACTTAGCAAGTTAAGCTTGATCGTTGAAGCTAAATCCATAGTACCGGTGTGTAGAACGAGCAGCTCCTCCCACCGTGTAAGAGAAATCCCACATACATGTCCGCGCGAGCCCAAGCTCTTTGATTAGTGTGACTTTAAAAAGGAAAAGTTTTCTCATATAGTTTGATTAAACAGTCCTATGGGTTTCTAGAATTTATTGTGCGCCGCTTTATGTCCCAGCTGCCTTATATGATAATACTGCTTCGTAATATTGATACATTTGAATATTAATTATACTGCATTCATACATATATTACGTATTGATTTGCGCGCTCGTTTTTATTATTATATATAGAATGTTGTTCTATACGAACACACGAGACACATTTATACATTATTTCACCTGATATAACACCTGATATAACACCTATTTAACACTATTTTTAATGACTGGATTCAGTTGCATTATTTGAGTACTAGTCGAAGGGATCTTAGTTAGTAATTTACCGTTGTTTACTATTTTCACGCCCGTTATAAACACTGAGAAAATGTAGCGGTAATAATGAAATAAAAAAAATGTCTTCATTATATTTATTGATCGTTGTAGATCAAAGAATATCTGCATGAATTTGCGGTACATTTTTTGCTATCACATTTTCTCCTCCTATATAAAACCATCAACTTAAAAATACCTATTATACACACAATATTTGAGCACATTGGAATGTTTTCATCACTGATGTTTACCCACATGTAACTTACAGTAAAAAAGCTCGATGAAAACATCGACTTTGCGAACATTTTTATAATATCAATTGTTCTTAGAATGAAAAGCCAGAAATTCAATGCGCGTATAGAGGAAAATCTTTTTCGAGTTATAGCTCGCGCATCGAGCGTCTGGCAACAAAAGCTTAGTACCAACACCCCTTCGTGCATTACAATAGAAAATCTCAGCCTATAGGGTAAGCAAAATCTAACATCCGTCACTTTTTAGATCGTCGGGTCCAACGTTGGGTCGACAGGACGCCGTAGAGACTGACGAGGACGTGGCGTCGCCTCCGATGCAGCCGAAGCGCCACTCCATACGGCCCAGCGGAACGGCCTTGTCCCTGAACATGTTACAACGGGACATCAAGGAGGCGTTCAGCCGACGCTGCAGCAGCTTGCGACGCAGACCAGCCCCGGCGGTGCCGAGCACAGCTCAGCTCGCCTCGACCATCACCGACGGCAGGGACGTCAGCATCCTTGTGACCGAGCCGAGTCCCGAGAGTGCGGCACCGCCCAGCAGACCACCACTGTTGCGCCAACAGTCTGAGGCTACGGTCGTCCACGTGCTGGTGCACCGCGAGAGCGAGGAGTACCGCGACAGCCACGAGACCCTCGAGGAGGACTGCGAGGAGGGAGCCAGCTGATCAACGGCCATCGACCGCTACGACAGATGAGGCTTGGGGGGATTTTTTTAAGCTGACACTGTTCGCGGCGGCTGTGACACATATTACGCAAATATACGACAGCGAGGAGCGGGACCAAGGCGGCTAGTTTCTCGCGGCTTTTTTCTATAATAACATAAATATAATATATAAATATATAGAGTAGAGGCGCGCGATGTTCAATTCGACGGGTGCGACACGCGTCGCATCACGTTGCAGGCTGTACTTAGAAGCTGCTATAGTAGCTGCCACTGTTGCTTTTTCTTTGGATTTTTCAACGAAAACTAGCTGAACTTTTGTACTTTTTATAACGGAGACGCTTGCCGCTGCGGCCCGCTCTCTATAATATATATATATAAATATATATATATATATATATATATATTAGGATTCGTGCATGCGCGCTCAGACTACTATATTCACGGTAAAACTGACGACTGCGATGGAATTTGTGTAGACATATAATGTGAGTATCATATATGGGACCCGCGATTTCAGGCGTAGACGAAAGAACGGCTGCGTAGCTGGGCACTTCTTTCGTCTCTGGGAATTTGAAGCAAACGTGGCAAGACTGTATGCCATATCACGTACACAGTTGGAAATTTTTTTTTCAATATTCATCATCGGCAGTGTATATTAGTATATATACGATTACTTACACATATGTTGCATACTTTCAAATTTTATGATAAGAAAAATGAAGAGTCGATATTTTTCTCGAAACAGCGATCGTTTTTATTTTCAACTGTGTATTGCATATCGCATGTATGGAAAAAGTATAATATATAAATAGTTTGTGTCGATAGCGCTAGCGAGGTACGTATCCACGTGTATTATAGGTGCTTTTCTTTGTAAAAATGAATAAAAGTCGCTCCGACTCGGTCTCTTCACGTTTTACGCATGATAATATATAACGTTGTAATAAATAATAAAAGTATACAATATAGCGGAGCTTCTCGATTATTGCAGTTGTCGAGCGGTGGTATGTGTATTGCGCGAATATATATTACATTGGATGCATATACCCGTAGGATATATATGATAAAAGATGAATCGTTCACAAATGAAGTGTTGGTGAGATCGCCTGTGACTGAATTAGTCAAAAAGTTTTCAGCGCGGCTAAAGCGGAGCAGCTTCGGCGTGCAGTTTCTGACTAGTTTGTAAATGTTTAGTTTTCATGTCTATAACAATGAATTTTCTATATTCATTAATTTGTATAACGAGAGAAGAGAAAGAAAGAAATGAATTTATTCGTCGTGATTCTTGTAAATTAATATGGTATGTACAAACAAAGAATTAGGATATGCATTTATAGTTTTTAATATACATATTTATGATAGTAAATTTAAACGAAAGGTTTAAAGTATAATCGTTATACGACATAGAAGAGACCATGGTAAAGCAATCTTGCTTATTATAGTCATTAAGTTTTTCTAGATATACACAGCTGTCGAGATTTTATTTAACGTTCTATGTTTTTGAAATTATAGCCAGTCTATAATATACGAGCGTTGATTTGAAATTGATTGGGATCACTTTGCCTCGGTCTTCTCTATCTCTTTGTTTTATCTTTCAAATTTTATATTTTAGCGAACGAAGAAGAAAAATAATTGTTATTATATATGAAACAAAAACCATAGACACTAACGCTGATTCTAAATCTCAGAAGTAGCTTTAGTTCCACTACTTCTGTATAATTATAGTAACAAAAACATTATACATATATAAATAAATTGTAAGAAATGATTGTACTAAAGTAGCTAGCCATTAATTTTTACACTAAGAAATTGTACCATACATCAGTTTCAACATGGAAAAAGAATAATATCCAACGAAGTTTTGTGCGTAACCGACACATAAGATAACATTTTTACGTGTACATATAGGCCCAACAAGAAAGATAATGAGATGTATTATATATTTCCTTGTTTTAAAAGATTCGCGCAACTGATCGCAATACCAGTGAGGCGTGTGTTGTACTAAAAGGCGAATTAAAACGAAACCCGATGAGCATCGCGCGTGAGTAATAAAAAAAGTAATGGAGTTAAAAACGACAACAACAAAATAATGTACTGCCTGAATATAAACAAAACAAAACAAAATCGTTAAGCTGGGCGTCTGTATATGTTTTTGCTGATCGTTTTGAATCGTCAGTCAGTTTTTAATTAAAAGATTATTCTATAATAAATATTATAAATACGCCGCGTCGTAAGTCGTTGCATAAATACAAAAAATTAGTTAAAAACTTATAATGAACACGAGACAAAATTCTAACAAAAAAAATATTACATAAATATAGCTAAGGGTCATTCATAATTAAATTCAATCTGGACTCCTTAAAATTCCTTCTTTCTATCACACCATGTAAAAAATCGGCTTATATGCGCAATGATTTCCTTATAACACACACGCGCGCGCGCGCGTACAAAACACATGATAAGAAAATTAAAAAAAAATCAGAATAAGATAAACAAAACCACGAAAAGCGCCGGCGAGGCCCCTTCCAAGTGTCGCCTTAGGTAAAATTACAGGACGCGCGTTATATAAGCAAAAATATATAATTATATTCTGTATATAGGATATGTAAAATCGTAATCGTACATAAACTGAATTAAATAAGTCAATTATCGAATAACGTAATGATGCGTTTGACGAGTGCAGCAGTGTAATAATGTGAAATTTGTCGAGATATGTAAAGAGTCGATAAAAAATACATAGGAACGGATGCAGGGGATGTACAAAATTAGAATATCCGTGTAAACATAGTTTTAAATCTGAATGTTCATAATATCAGAATTTAAAGATGTCAAATGAATGTATACTGCATTTTCGAAACTGTAGTGCAATGATTTTTTTCAAAAAGTTTGAATATCTTTGAATAACGAAGAACTCAAATTTTTCAAAACAATCATTGCATTATTAATTAGTTTCGAAAGTGAATAGGCAATATCCATTCAAAACCCTTCCAAAAATTGAAAAAAAAAAAGAAAAATGATATACATAGACACGGTTTGATTTTCAATTTTAAATGTTAACAGATTTAAAGCAAATTTCCATTCAATGTTCTAATTCATAATCATTTCCCTCAAAGAAAAATTGTATGAAAAATAACGCGTGTATAATTCCATTATAAACACATATACATTTAAAACAAATCTCGTATAGATGATATAAAGCAATCGCGCGAGTGCGTTGTTGTACGAGAGGCTTTTTCCAGCATGGACGCACATAGGTGGTCATATATAGTAGAAGCAAACAAAACGAGGGTCGGACAAAGGCAGAAACTGTACAATCACTTACGTGTAATAAATTGGTAAAGGTCGGTATAATGAGTCGCCGGAATACATAACAAAAAATATAAGAGCAGTAGATTCCCTACATTAAATAATCTTAATTTGTGAGAGAGAAACGAAGTCGACGATAAGTCATAAAGCTGTTGTCGGTGATGTCTGTCTTCGTTGCTTGCGCGTAAATAAGTCTGACTTGCTACTGCATACACGAGTGGTTTTCGTTAATTTAAAAAATTGCTGATATTTAGCTGCCAACCATCGACGGGCACGGGTTGCTTGACATTGTCATACTGACGAATTAAATCTTTTTTAATTGTTATATAAATATAGCATTGCATATTTACGGGAGAAAAATAGATCGCGTTAAAAAAAATAACGGCAAAAATTTTATTTCAAAAAGTTAAATACATCATTATAAATAAAATGCAAAAAGAAACTTTAAAGTTCCTCGAATGAGAAATACGAAGCGGGTGTTCCATTTAAAATAATTAATTCAATGTGTGTGTTGGCGAGAACTATACATACGAATTAAACAGCGTATATTCCAACGAAGAAAGGTCTCATTGAAAAAATGGTGATATACAAAGCCGCGCCGCGGTGACTATATATAATATGTGAGTTGGAAAGCCGATCAATAAAACATGAGTCTCCGTCTTCCCTTTTCGCATTTATTTCGTCATGCCCTCAATATAATTGCATCAACTGAATAGAGCTGACATTAGCAATGTACCTTTAAGCCACCCTTATAATTAATTAATGAATATCAGCGCTGTTCCCTCGTTAATTTTCGCAGCACACATATAAGTTATTGTGCACGTCAAAAAATATAGTATATAATAAAACAAAATGAGAATTCGCGCAGCGTTGAAAGAAAATATCGCGAAAAATTTGTTTCGCCAAACGTCAAAACGCGCATCTCGATTGCTCGTCAAAAGGGGCAGTGGTCATTGACAATATACCCTAACCGTCATACGCGAAAATAATAAAAAAAGCTTAATGCGTTTAAAGTATTGACGAAAGTGATAAGACAAAGCTCAAAGGGGAAAATTAAGATTAAATGATTATGGGTACCGCGGCTGGTTATAAAAAGAGCTGAAAGCGTCGCGAGAAGTAATAAAACAAACAAATAACAACTGCGATAATAGCGAAACAAGTATAGGCGCGTTTCCGGCATTTCTGTCTTTGTTTTACGATCTTAACACGTGAGAATCGATCAAGAGAGTCTAATATGTACATGCGTTACGTAAGTTGAGTGATGAATTTTCTAAATATATGTAATCAAATTGTAAGATATAAACAGATTTAAAAATCTGTTTATATCTTACAATAAACAAAAAAAGACAAAGCTTTTAGGTACTTACACGATTTGTAAAACGCGACAGGAAAAAAATATTTCTCAATATCTCCCGTTTAGACAATTATTGAGTATACATATATATATTTAGGGTGAAAATTATGGATTATACTTAGCACAATGTTACATTGAGGAAGGCAAAACACTCAAAGAAATAAAAAACGAAAGTACGAAATCGCGGAATACTTTTTGCAGCATCCCGTGCATGTAAGAGCGAGGCGACTACCGAGAAAATAAAATACAACAATCAAAGGCCTATATAAAACGTAAATTTAGGGGACGATGGCGTTGATTAATGTCTTCATCAGATGTAGTGTCGTTATATTGCAATATAGAACTGTACAAGTGCAATAAGATAAATAAACAAAGAAGAATTACAAAAGAAAAAAAATACAAACTCGAGTGAGCGTCGAATCGTTTTCGAGGAAGTGTATGTAATAGCATGTATACGTCGAATGAAAAAAACATTGTAGAAGAGAAATAGAGAAAACGATGTCTCGCGCTCACTCGAACTCTTCCCCGGTAAATCGATGACTTCGATGCCGTATGCGTGCCAATGACGTACCTTTGATACAGTTAGGACTTACTCTGGTACCTTGATTTCGAATTGCTCGCTTATCGACTGTCGATCGCATCGTCGCATATAAAATGAAGCGAAACAATTTATAATTTTCATATAGCAACTAAAACAGCCGATAAACCTTTAATAGCTATTGCTCGCTAAATCATGATTTTAAACTGAACGAGAGGTATATTATTTATTCTGTAATGTAATATATAGTAAACTTTTTAAGAGCTCTAAAAACGACTATCTGAAATAAAACGATAAAAGCTTAACCATACAGACAGGGATCGATAGTCAACCGAGCAGTTCGAATGTCCGACACATAAATATTTAGAATTCTCTATTATATAATTAAACGTATCTGCAACGTACGCAAACGCATATTTTAAAGAAGATCTATATTCAATTATACATATATCATCTTTAAAGAACAATAGATTCTAAACTCTAAACAGTCTGTACATATGATTAATGTATAAGAAAAGAATACACGCGCCATTTCCTTTCTTCGAGCCACAATGCTATATATTAACAAAAGCACGCAGACGAGCATTCGTTTTTGCCAAAAAGTTCCGCTTTCAAACGAAATAATAACTCATTCGATTACGCACACACAGCGTGAATAAAGTCGCGACGGGATGAAAATGGGAGAAAGAGGAAAAGGCGAAGAGCTCGTTGTACCATCCATTTATTTTTTAGTTTTTAACTGCGATATATATATATATATATATATATATATATATATATATATATATAACTCTCTCACATATTATCGTCAACGAAAACGGACGACCTCATCCCCCTTTTTCCCCTTTGAAATCCTCGTTCGCATATGGATATACATAAAAAATGTACGAAAAGGGGAGAAAAGTTAACTGCACATTTGCTCGCCTCATTGCCCGATGCACAAAAATGAGAGATGCACACGCGCGAATAAAAATTACGTCTATGCACAAATTGCACGCGATTATCGTCGACGCAGAAATAAGAGCCACATGATATACGCTCGAGGCGATGAAAATTTTCGTTCCCTGCAGTGCACGCGCACATCGCAAAAGAATCGACGACGACGACGAAGGATGTATGATCGCGTATACGAGTATGTACGTCGTCGAGCGAGATGAGCAAACAGAATAATAATGCCGCCACGTACACCGCGCGCGACACGTTTAATATATATATATATATATATATATATACACTGACGGATGACACGAGACATGCGTAGGACAATTAATTATATATACAGATAAATAAATATAAATATAAATATAAATAAATATATTATGGAAACGTTCGCTATAACGGGAACGCCATCGTTTTTTCAATATCGAAAGGTTATTACGATACTTTCACTAGGACATCGTTTCATGCATTTGCATTACATCGTATAGTTGTTGTCGTTGTCACTGCGCGTTTATTACTATTATTATTATGATTACGACCATTATTATTATTGTCATTATCAATATTATTGTCTTGGTTGGCCCGGCGAGTGCCCGCAAAAAAGTTACAAGATTAAAAGAGATAATATTAAATAGAGCGTTCTCACAACACGCTGGACGAGATGACGCAAGTGTGAGGGAGGAAAAACAATGTAAAGAAAAATAATAAGACTCAGATGTCCAACGCGTACGAAAGCTCCGACTCGTTATCGGCTTTTACGTTCAGGGCCAGCTGTACACAATTGGAATCAGCAATATTGTACGCGGAGCAGTTATTCTATCAGATATTTTATTATATAATAGCGATAATTCAGATACAATACTTATAACAAAAAAGAGAAACAGTGAGAAAGATGAGCTAGACTCTACGGATTATACCTAGTACCTTTTGCTTGTTTTACTATTAATGCGAATAATATTAAATCATAAAAAGTATTATATAACTATTCCTAAATAATAAAAAAGTGAAGTTTATCGATAACAAGTGTTTGTCTTTATTTCACTCTTGAAAGATTCCTCAAATTATAAGTTACAGCTCTGACATTGTCAAGGATCGGCTACAGTTGCAGAAGTAGATGACTTCAGAATTAACAAGACGAGCATACGAAATTTATTCAGGACTTTATATATCACTAAGATAACACTTTGCATTAAACAGAGTTTTCACTCTATGTACATATTGGCTACAAGTTACTTTGTGGTCACCCTAGTACGCTTGTCCCATGAGAAATTGGTACCATAAGAACGAGGCTTTGGATCACTTTTGTTCTCCTTTTGTACAACGTACTTCCATCCCATGTGTTTGCAGTGCTCTATGGCCTGTTCTGCTGTTTGAAAATTAACTCTTGTGGCTTGCAGCGGATCACCACTACATGAAAAAAGTTGTATCTTATGAATCTCGATAAAATGGAAGTATATGAGTGTTTTGCTATCGTCGTTATTATAGCTTTTATACAAAAAAGACATGGAATAGATCAAGACGTTACTTACGAAGAGCACCAGCCCATCAAAGGATTCTCCCAGCGCTCTCTGGTATCAAAGGATATCTGCCAGAAGTTAATGTTATTTGTTCCAGACTGCATAGCATTTTTCGCTGGCTTGTAGATGAGCACTGTTCTCGTTTTGATGTGCTCATCTGGAACACCTGAAGTGATACCAACAGCATTTACTTCACTTTCAACTGTGATTAAACCATGCAGCTCCTTCTCATATTCAGCAGCTGTTTTGCTGACAAGGACATCATCGAGATTTTTCCTACTTGGTTCGTGAATCTGCAGAGCCTTGTCTACATCCGCGAGATTCTTGCTGAGTGCGGCCGAACTCGACAAGTATTGGCTGGAAAATCAAAAGGAGAATGTAAAATGCTGTCTGAAACAACGTAAGAAACGTGACAAAAGGCAGTCGATATTTAAGACAAAATATCGCAATTTTAATGATGATGATGAGATTATGTAAAATAAATAATGGAGGTTATGTTTTGGTAAACAGTGGATGAAACGAAGAAACTCGATGTGCAGCAATTTGCAATTACCATTGTTTATTGCAACTGACAAGACGATTTGCACACCGCAGTAACAACGCCCGCGAGCCCATTTTGCCCAGCTGTGGTTTTTTAACGAAAAATATAGCAGAAGACAGACTAAAATTTAACCATTGAGCTCGCGATATCACCGTCTCTGAGAGGAGAGCTGGTTCTTCGAAAATCCTGTTGTACTCCACAAGTCGGCAAAGTAGAAACCGTTCAACGATGCGCGCATTCAAAGCGCGCGGGAAATACAAAACTCTGCAGTTTCTACTACTCTGCTTTCAACGTGAAAATTTAGAATTTCTAATAAAATCCTAAATAAACGATCTCCTCCGCAGTCACTCTCAACGCTGTTTTCTGATAAAAAATAAACGTACGTGGAACGTGATTTTGAAGAAGCCTTTAAAAAAACACCTCCCCTCAATGCGTCATCTCTCACAGAGCGAGTCCTCATTCCCGACAAAAGCGAGAGCGAGAGGCAAAATTAGCCTTCCGGACTTCAAGGAGCCCGCCAGCCGCACTGCACATAATATGCGGGGCTGCTGCGACGTCAATGAGAAATCCGCACATTGCGGAAAGCCCCCCGCGAGAGGCGCATGCCCGAGCGCTCTATTACTCTCCCTCTTCCTACCCCTTTTCACTCGATAATATCGCGTGCACGTCCGCCGAATAAGTGTCGACGTGATCGCCGCTGGGCCTGTGATGCAGCTGATCAGCATGCGGCACCACGTAAGTGTCTTCCCTCGTCCCCGCCCTTTCGATTTTCGTCTCCTGGTGTGCACATACGCGTCATACTCGTGGTTAAGTACGCGCTCGCGTCGTCTGTATATCGTTGAACCTTTGTACGATACGTCATGCCCCCACGTGTGAGTGTATAAACAAACAAACCTGCGCGTCCGACGCACGGTTGCAGGACCTGTATGGTCTCGTATTGGACTCTCTGATCTGTTGCCGATGGGATTCGCGTCAAGATACAGCTGCCTGCGGATGACTGGAAGGCTGTGAGGGAGCAGCTGTTGCTCTCTCTTTTAACGGCGTACTTACGGCTACTCGTGGACCGCGCGGATAATCCGTGGGCTATAGACTTGCTTGTTAAATGTGCCACAGGTGATCGGTCGAGTGCCTCTCGTGTGCGTGTGTGTGTGTGTGTGTGTGTGTGTGTGTGTGTGTCATAGGCGTGGCATCCGATAAGTAGGGACACTTGGATGGAAGCTTGCGAAGCTTTAACGTCCCGTAAAAAGCTCCTACTTATTATTTTTACGAGCGAGTTTAACAGCGCGCGAGCGGTTCTCGTTGAGGGAGGACCGAGTTTGGCTGTACTCTCAATGGTCGTAAATGCGTAATCGAATGATCAAACTTTGATTTTATTTTTCAGGTGAAATTGGCTCTGTGCCTCCTACTGGTCCTGGTCTACGTGAACGGAAAGGCAGAGTCGGCGAGTCGCCACGCCATCGCCAAGAGAAACTACAGCGACCAGAGTGTCAGGGGCTACTTGGCCGAGGTGAGTTAAAGCACGCAAGTCTCTCTTTCAAAATCTAATACCGAGCAGTCGGTTAAAAACAAAAAACAAACGCCAGAGAACCTGCTGGTGGAACGAGGTGTGCAAGGAGGAGTTCCACAGCAAGTTCCGCTGCCGCTGTCCGCGTTACTCCTACTGCCGGGCGCCCGGACGCTACTACGACGCTCACTGCAGTATGACGAGGACCGGATACATCTGGACCCAACCCGCGACATCCCTTGCCTTGGATCCCGTTGACAAATAAACCGCATTCTACATCAGCGAGTCTATGATAATATATAATGTTAGATGCATCACACGCCATCGGGGCCGTCCAACCTTTGGAGCTGACTGATGTTGCTATCCGAGTCGCTGCATTGCTTATGGGGAGGAAATTAATTTAATGCGCGTAAAAGCGCTGATGTCTTACCACCCCGCGACTTGTTCTACTTGTTCTCGGTACACCTCTATATTATAATATTATACGCGGCTCGGACTGCGACATATCTCAGCTCTGGTCCAAGTGGACGCATGTCGCGACATGTTCATGTATAAAAACAAAGCAGTTGACATTCTTGTTGAATTTACGTATAATTATATATCGTATAAGTACTCAATGCTATGCATCTATATACTGCGCTCATTCGAGTTCGATCATAGGAATCGTTACGCCTTTGAGAATTTGTGATTTACTTTTAAAGTATTTTATTATACTGTTACGAATATAAGCTATAGATTAGTCGAAAGTTGGTCGATTTTGCAGTCTTGCAAGACACTTATCAGATTATATTAGATCGTATTGGATATGGTAACTACGCCAAACTCTTTCAATCATCAGGACGGTTAGGATTGCTCCGCGCGATATTAGGTATGTTATATTCTATAGTTGTGATGCGCATCTTCTTTTCCCGGCTGTGACCGGGTCATCATAAGCTGCCATTCTAACATCGGCACACAATTCGAGGGGAAACAAATTTGTTCAATCTTTTATAATCTAATGTTTTTCTTCGCACAAACACGAACTTTTTGCTCTAATATGCAATTACAGTGTCGAAACTATATAACGTTATAGGGGAATAAGTTATTCGGGAAAACGACAATATATACAACGATATAGTACGTTGGTTGTTTGTTTTTGTAACGTTGTTGAAAACCAAGTTCAGAGAGCCTTTTTTACGATTATTCGGGATGTGCATGACATTATTCCGAAAAGGACGGGCAGTTTCATTAAAAGGCGTGATCACCAGGTGCTTACTTTTTTTAATGCACATTTACACGATATTTAGATCGTAAAAACGATTGTTACATGTTATGTTGGACAGTGGAAAACAGTCGTTAGAAAATTTAATTGAAATTATTTTACGTATAGGTGTATACAATGAGAAGGAGAAAGTTGACGAAAAATTAGGACCATCGATAACGCGATAAGTTCGATTCTGCATAAAATAAGGACTTTTTGGGAAAAATTAAATCAAACTTGTTAGAAATTTAACAACAAAAAAACTAATGAAATCTGTTGAGCTCTTCAAAGACTTAATAATTATATATATATATATATATATATATATATATAATAGCGAACACGACGATGTATACTTTTTAAAATATATTGTTAAACTTTAATTAGCAATTTCGACTTAAACATTATATTAGTAAAATTTAATGACAATATAATTCCAAGTGTTCTATACATTATAATATACCACACGTATAATGTTTGTTCTGCATTGTTATGGTGATTATTGTAATATAATGCAAATATATTAAATAAAATATTAATTAATACTCCAAACCGCTTATTACCACATAATGCGACGTTGTTGGTGTCACCCTGCGTTTGCGGACCTTCTATTCGCAAAAAAGTCGCTTGTTTAACCTAAAAATGGACTAATTCGCGCCAAAAATCTCTGCTCTATCGAATCATCTTCCGGGGTCCCTCGTGAAAATCTCCCAACAGCCCACATATAAGTATTATCTTATTATAGGAGCGTAAAAAAGCGCGCGCTCTCACTTTTTTCTCGTCAAATTCTCACAAAAGACGAGAACCGTAATATAACGGAAGAGCGGGCAACCGGGCCACTGTGCTGAGTTAGTACTTACCGTTTGCCGCTTGCTGCGAGAAGAGCACGAAGCATTCGTATCTACCCAAACCACGTACTCCAAGTCTCGTCCAACATGCACTAACACAAGTTTCTCGAATGACGCACACACTGAACCTATACTTGTCCGTCCTTGTCGCACCCGCACACGACCGACACGGCGCCGCTTATACTACTAATGTAGTTGTGCAGCCCGCAGTAGTATTCCATCGGGCTCGGTCGGGCGTTTATGCGCGGCTACCACTACTACCAAACGTTGTTCTGACATGAGACAGGTCGACATTCGGGCATTCGGCGAATCGCGGACGGCAGCACAGCAGCGCCACGCTCACACATATATATACATATATATATATATATATATATATATATATATATATATATATATATATATACACACACGCGCGCACACAGATAGAAGAGCTGCAGGCTGCAACGGTTATTTGGGTTGGGGCCCTCGCGAAAGTATAAAAGAGAGCTCGTGAGTCGCACCGACGAGGAGAGACACAGCGGCCGCTCTCTCACTCTCTTCTTCCGAGCGCCGCGCGCGCACATCGTCGTTGTGTGCACTTATATACCCTTCTTTCCTCACGGCACGATTCTTCCTCTCTTCGGCTGTAGCGGCTTCCCGACATCCGACGACGACGAGCCGCACAGAGACAGATTGTACCTATAGCTGCCGTTGAGCACGACGACAACGACGACACGCAGGCCAGATAATTTTCCACTGTCGGCAATATGGCCCTCAGTCAGACGAGCGTGGTGAGTAACAGAGCCGAGGAAGCTAAGTAACAGCATTTCCCAGACAATGAGCCTTGCCTGTAACTTCCCGACGGTGTGTGTACCCCCTATGGCCTCGAGATAGCATTTTCTAGAGAAAGAGACGAGAGCGTACATAATGTACTATCCGCCTGCTTATGCATCATCATACTTTCCTCGAGAGGAAGACGTGCAGGTTTACGCCGATGGCGACAGCGCTTATCAGCTTTTTTTTCTGGCGCTGCAGCATGATCATGAAGCTTCTTCTCGGACACTTACGCGTAAAATTTAGTCTCTTCCTCTGCCACGGCGCGTGCGGTTTAAATTTAAACGCGATACTTGCAAGGGGTTTAAGGTTGAGAGAGCACGCCGAACAAGGCCTCTACTCCATACAAGCCCTGTTGCATTTGTTACTTTTCATTAAAGCTTTATGAGTATGACTATTTTCATTGCCAGCGATGATTTTGCATCTGATCAAGGGGCTATCTTCTTGTGTAGTGTTGTTTCCTGTGTTGATTTTCAATGCACTTTTTTGGTACAGACTGAATTATCTATTTCAGATGAGGCTGTACAACACAGTTATCGAAGATGTGATAGCTGGAGTTCGAGAGGCTTTTTTGGACGAGGGTGTCGACGAGCAAGTGCTTCAGGAACTTAAACAAATATGGGAAAACAAGTTAATGTCCAGCAAAGCTGTCGAACCAATTATTGATCCTCCAGAGCCACAGCCACCTCATATGAGTAGTTCAGTTAAAACTTATTCTGCGGCTAATAAAGGTGGCTCCAAAAGTAAGAAAGATGTTACATTTATTTTCTCATCTCATTGAACTAACAAACTTTAAACTAATCTGTGCAATATTTTGAAGGGAATTCTAATGCCAACTCGAATGCACATTCCGGTGCTCAGCAACAAGCTCAGGCAAAAGAGCCAATATTACCTCAACCACAGGTTCAACAGCCACAACCTCAGCCTACGCATGTGCAACCCCAACAAATTCAATCCCAAATGCCACATCAATCACAACAGCCCCAACCTCAACAGATGCAGCAGGTGCAGCATGTTCAACATATGCAGGGTATTCCTATACAGCAGCAGGTCCAACAGCCAGTGCAGCAGCATCAAACTATTACTCAACAACAGCAAGTCATTAATCAACCAGCTCCAGTGATAGAGAAACAAGTTTCTATACAAATTAAGTTACCTGTTCATCAAAATCTACCTGAAAGATTGGTTACTGTTCACGTTCCTGCTTCAGCCATTCAAGGTAATAAAATATTTGAAGCTTCATAGTACATGTACACCTGTACATTTGAAGCATATATGAGCATTTAAAAAATGCGACTAATTGTTAAAAATAATACAATATCAATTTTAGGCAATCAGTTGCACGCAATTTTCACGGGTCCTATCATCACAACTGCAATCACATTGCCTGTCCACATTGCAACATCTTTATTGCAACAACATGTCAATCAAACATTTGAAGGTTTACCTGGTTTTACACCAGTACCTGTTGCTCATCCTGTCCAGGTTGTATCTCAGGGAGCAAACAATATTATGCAGCAACAGCTCATACAAGGACAGGTAAACAGTTCTTGAAAGTGGAAATAAATAGTACATTACGATACGTGTGACTTAAATGGTTCCTTTTTAAGTCAAGAGTATCGTATAAAATTTTATAGCGCAGACTGCTAAAGTCCGCAAGTCTCGCCTATTCGTGACTAAAGTAGTCCTTTTTTGCACCGTGAGATTAGCGCACGAGCATAGCGAGTGTGATAAATACGGTGCAAAAAAGGACTACTTTAGTCACAGATAGGCGTGACTTAACAGCGGATTTTAGCCACACTGTGCTATAAACGATATTTGTGCATATTTGTGAATAATGATGTTTCTACAATATGTTATTTATATATTTCAGCAACAAGGAAATATTGCTCAATTGGATGGAGCTGTAGGAGATTCGTCTGATGACGACGACGATGAGGAGGAAGAAGAGAATGACGACGATGAAGATCTTGATGAAGAAAAAGAAGAAGAAGAGCAGGAAGACCCTAGTGCAAGAGAAGAAGTTAGTATTTTGATTGAAAATATTGCAGTGATTTTTATCATTTTTACCTATAATTTTGACATTTTGTAGGAGCCACTGTGTTCAGAAGACGACGTAACTGATGATGATCCTGCCGATCTTTTTGATACCGACAATGTTGTAGTTTGTCAATATGATAAGGTATGAAGAAATGAAATAATATTGTTGAAACTAAATATTTACGAGACTATTATAAAAATATAACATTTCAGATTACAAGGAGCAGAAACAAGTGGAAATTCTACTTAAAAGATGGTATTATGAATTTAGGTGGCAAGGACTTTGTTTTCCAAAAAGCCAATGGAGATGCTGAATGGTGAAAAAATATTATATGCAGTGTTGATGCAGAAAAACCTTTTATAATCGATTACTGCTGTATACAATGGACTGTAAAACAACTCCGTAGTGTTTAAACTACGCTTTTGCGAGTTGTTTTGGTGATCATTATACAAAATAACTTATGTTACATTGGTTTTTTTTATCTCGTGCAAAAGCAAGTATTTGATTCTTTGTTTAGGTGACTGATACTGATTTTCTACTTGGATACAGTACAATTCTCCGAATCTATAAGATGATTCATATTGTATTTTATTCTTTAAAAAAAAATCAATTTTTAATTGTTTACTACTATGCGTATATGAGGGAAAGATGTCCAACCTAAATATTACCCTCAAGTAAAGGAGACGAAAAAATTCGGAACAATCAATTATTTTTTCCAAAGCGATAAAAAAACTACAGTAACTATACGAAGATATGTAACGATACAAAGATGTTTAAATACAATTTTTGAAGAATGATACAAGGATTTTAAAAGTTGTTCCTTATACGAAAAATTTAAATCTAAATGTGGCTTGTACACGATATTGCAATAAAGTTAAACTTGTTTGCAAAAAATCGGATATTGAAATTACGTTTGTAAATACAAAAGTAAAAAATGAAAGTAATGTAAATATAAATAATGCAACGTGTACGTGTTTGTATTAAGAAGTTTGGATACATTTTTAAATTTAAAAATCCTTGAATTTGACATTCTAAAATGAACATCTTTGTTTTTTTGTACAGTTAGCATAAAATTTTCTTCTAGAAGTTCGATATATTTAACAATAAATAACATTCAAGGGCACAAGTGCCTTCTCTAGTTTTGAATTTTTCTTAATGTTTGTTTTAGTTTTGTCAATTTGACAAGTCATTTTTTTTTAAATTATGAATTCGTTTTTTTCTCAAAAGCACGGTGGGTGGGATGAAGTTTCCATTTGAACGAGTAAGAACTTTTAGCGTTATCTGTATACATATATTATGTTGATTCCAATTTTCGTCTCGCTGAGAATGTAATGGATGTGTGTACATACATGATTTAAAGAGGGAATGAAAAAATAGGCGAGTTTGAAAAATTGTGCAAATATCTGATAAATAAATGTGTCTTATATTGTTATTATCATAAGATGAATTTTTTACTATCCACTATTCCATAACTATTTATAAAAAAACCTACATGTCTATTATAAACTGGAAATGGTCCACATAAAAAAAAAACAATAAATTAACGTGTATTTCAATTTATTAAGAGCCATGCCTTCAACTTACATGAAAGAAAAAGACTTGTAAATGGCATTTACTGAAATAGGTTACCGAATGTACAATATTCCTTAAAACTGCTTTGCAACTCATAGATGGAGTAGGCTGCAGAAAGCAGTCAAGAACATTTTCTTCACCATTTTCTTCGCGTGACAGATTTGACATTCTAATAATGAGCTGCTAATGAAATTTCTTTGAAACTTCTTAATCCAATGCAGCAGCTCCAGAGATAATTTCGATAAGCTCTCTAGTGATGACAGCTTGTCTAGTACGGTTGAAGGTGAGAGTAAGTTTGTCAATCATCTCTCCTGCATTCTTGCTGGCATTGTCCATAGCTGTCATTCTGCTGGATTGTTCACTGCATGCTCCCTCCTTCATTGAGTAAAAGAGCATAGATGCAAGAGAAAATTCAAGGTAGCTTTGAATTACTTCTTCATCTAACGAATCATAAACAGATAACTTTGGTGCAGAAACAACGGAGCCCTTGTCGAAGAGTGGCAGTTGGTCAATTACGTAAGACACAACAGACCTGAACCTATTGTAGATGATCTTACCAGATCCATACGTGTACCTGGATAACACAGGGATTGTCATTAGAATCTTTTTAAATTTAAAGTTCATTTCTCAAAATGAAACAGAAGAACTTTCATCTTTTAATTTTGTTATATCAGTGCAATTGTGATAAAAATCTTTATACACTTACCCACTGTTCATAACTTCAATAGCTACTTTGGCAGCATCGTTGAAAGTAGGGGGTTTGCGACCCATTTCGGATGCAACAAACAGAATGTTCTTAGCAAACAGGCGTTGCAGAATGGCGCGAGATTTCTCTCCAATGCAAACAATTTTTGTGTTTTCCCGGTCAGCAGGGTTTGCCAACAGTGCATCACGGATGTTTCTGGACACACCAGTGTGGACAGCACCACAAAGACCACGATCGCTAGTTACAGCAATCATCAACTTCTTGGGTTCACCTTCTGGAGCCGTAATCTCGGCCTGTTCGTAGAAAATTTTAGCTCCCTGACCAAGGGGTCGTGCTTGCTTCAGGTCTCGCTCAGCTCTGTTGTACTTAGCTGCTGACACCATCTTCATGGATTGTGTGATTTTCTGGATGTTCTTTACCGACTTCAAACGAATAGAGATGGCCTTCAATGTGGCCATACCACGCTGCTGAGTCTGTGGCTGCTGGGCAGCCAGCACCAACAAATTCGTTCCTTGTCGAAGCATGATTATTGCTTAACCGGTCCCTGTAACAAAAATGTACTTAGTTGCTGGTATTGAATAAGCCGCTGCTGATTCTAACTATAATTGAAGCTTGCTTTATAAAGAATAAGTATTGTGCCATCAAATATTTTA
Organism: Nasonia vitripennis; assembly: GCF_009193385.2. Taxonomy (NCBI): domain Eukaryota; kingdom Metazoa; phylum Arthropoda; class Insecta; order Hymenoptera; family Pteromalidae; genus Nasonia; species Nasonia vitripennis. The sequence continues at coordinate 14,927,220 of NC_045760.1, read as the reverse complement.
AATGAAAATGAATAATTGGTTCATCATTGAAACATAAAATCACCCATAAGCATAGTAAATTTAATTCAGGAATAAGGCGGTGGATACCAAGTCCAAGGTAAGTGGTACATGGAAACTGCACTCAATCTTATATGACAGTAGGTAACATGAAATTAAGCGCGACAAAGGGATGGTTTGGATTACAAAAAGATTAGAAATCCAAACTTTTAGAATGCTACCCCAAGACCAAAACACATATGACCCTTAGCAAAGAGAACTAAGTTCAATGATAACAGTCGCGGCAGCAACGTCAAGTTATAACTATATGTATATGTATATATGTACACCGCACAAGTAGATCTATACCGAGAGCGCAGTTAAGGGCCGAGCACATCCACTCCCGTCTATTATTACTTACTATCCGTGAGTTGAATATCGCGAAAGGGACAACAAAACGGAGCGGACAACCGGAGCTCGTGCAGAAAGGTGCTGCGCGAGAACAGAGCGGGAGAGCAGCCGAGCTATGGTTCCTTTTATGTAATCGCGGCGAGAGCTCTCGTCGAGAGCGAAGTACCAGCGACGTGCCCTCTTGCTCCGTGCGAAAAATCGTGGGAGGGACTCCGGTTGGGGACAAGGAGAAATTCCAAGTGTAATAAAAAGAACAGTCGTCGCACTCACCACCGCCTCAATCGAACGCACACGGATCGGAACTCAGAAGTCGGGAAATCTCGTGCGCTGCCCAGATGATGAACGAGGCAGAAGAGCTGAGCCAGGGACTGCGGACGACGACGACGACCGCGCGACCGAGTCGATAAAGTAGTCTTGGCTCCGCCGGTCGCAAGGGAAGCAGGTGGCGCTAGTTATGCTGTGTGTTATATATGTATATTTATTGCTCCTTTTTGTTTTGCGCGCGCGCTCCGTGTATTTACGTTCGTCCTATTGCGTATGTGTGCATGATATGGGATGAGATGATGGCTACCGGTTAAAATCTCCCTTCGTCGGGCGTTTGAATTTTTGCGAGTGACCCCGATGAACGCGAGGATGTAACGAGGTATCGGCTCGTTAATAAAGAGAGCAGATTGATAATATTGCGCCGACACGGTGGGTGAGACTCCAAAGCCGCTTTGGGTTCCTTCTTTGTATAGCTGCTGAACGGAGATATAGCCAAAATGCCGTGTGAAATGATAACTCTGCAACTGGGCCAATGCGGTAACCAAAGTAAGTTACTCTCTTTACTCGTTGAGAATCTTCTTTCACTTGATTTGATACTCTACATTTTATGCTTGTAGTTGGCTTTGAGTTCTGGAAGAGGCTCTGTGCAGAGCACGGGATAAGTCCTGAAGGAATATTAGAAGACTACGCTACGGAGGGCACTGACAGAAAGGATGTCTTTTTCTACCAATCGGACGATGAACATTACATTCCCAGAGCTGTGCTCTTGGATTTGGAACCCAGAGTTATACACACTATCATGAATTCTCCTTACTCTAAGGTTGTCAAAGATAGCTTGTATTTTATATTTGCAAAACAACTGTTATAATTTGTTTTCTTTCTTTAGTTATACAATCCTGAAAATATCTACCTGTCAAAACACGGTGGTGGTGCTGGAAACAATTGGGCTTCCGGTTATCATCAAGGTGAAAAGTTGCAAGAGGAAATCTTTGACATCCTTGATAGAGAGGCTGATGGAAGTGATAGTTTAGAGGTATATATAAAGTTGGTTGTTAACATTCATATAAGCCAATGTAAATTTCAATCTTTTTACTTTTAGGGATTTGTTTTGTGCCATTCAATTGCTGGAGGTACTGGTTCTGGCATGGGATCTTTTATGTTAGAATCTCTAGCGGACAGGTTTCCAAAAAAGTTAATTGAAACTTATAGTGTATTTCCAAATCAAGATGAAATAAGGTATAATATGCAATTTTTTTAACAAAGTTTTAAACTCACTTAATGTTTAGTATATTTTTAATGACAACCTTGGTTTCAGTGATGTTGTTGTGCAACCTTACAATTCTCTGTTAACTCTGAAGAGGTTAACGCAGTGTGCTGATTGTGTTGTAGTTCTAGATAATACTGCATTAAACAGAATAGCTTCTGATAGACTACACATTCAAAATCCTAGTTTTACTCAAATCAATAAACTAGTCTCTACAATTATGTCTGTCAGTACAACTACTCTTAGGTACGGCACTACTCAAATTTTATTTTACAAAAAGAAAATACGTTTTTACAGATTTGTATGCTTTAATTTTATGTTTATAGATATCCATCATACATGAATAACGACTTAGTTGGTTTAATTGCACCATTAATTCCCACACCAAGGTTACACTTTTTAATGACTGGTTATACCCCTCTGACAACAGATCAAGAGGTAGATTTTCAAACAAAAAGATAATAGTGCATTATTATTATTCTAATTACTAATTTAATTTTGTATTTTGGCTGGTAGGGTGCATCTGTTCGAAAAACTTCAGTATTGGACGTTATGCGTCGTTTATTGCAGCCAAAAAATATGATGGTTTCTACAGCGTTAGATAGAAATGCAGCTCATTGTTATATCTCTATTTTAAATATTATTCAAGTAAGTCTATGGCTTCAAGTCTAATAACTTCAATGTCTAAATTAACATTGGACCTTGAATTTTATCGTTGAATTTGTTTATTTAATAGGGTGAAGTAGACCCAACACAAGTTCATAAATCATTGCAAAGAATAAGAGAAAGAAAACTAGCCCAGTTTATCCCTTGGGGACCTGCTAGTATTCAAGTTGCACTGTCAAGGAAATCTCCTTATATTCAAAGTACTCATAGAGTATCAGGTCTTATGTTAGCCAACCATACAAACATTTCATCGGTTAGTAATCTTTAAAAACAACTTTATTTTCGGTAGAATGGTTCTGAACCATATTAAAATTTGAAATAATTTTATTTTTCAGCTGTTTGATCGCGCTTTACAACAGTACGACAAACTTCGAAAAAGAGAAGCTTTCTTGGAGCAATTCAGAAAAGAGAAAATGTTTGAAGACAATCTAGATGAACTGGACAACTCGCGAGAAGTCGTGGATTACTTAGTAAAAGAATATCAAGCTGCCACAAGATCAGATTATTTAACATGGAGTCCAAACAAAACGGACTAAAAATTTGTATTGAAATGCTGCAAAAGCAGTTAATTACTTTAAATCTTTATAGTTCTCATATTTTTCAATTTGGTCCATGACACTCCATTTGTTATATTATAACAAAAAAAAAATTCGCTTAATCGTCTTTTGTATAAAAAGGTAAAATTGCAATTAACAAAGTAGTTTAACTTTTTTCTAATAGTCTGTAGATAACTTAAATTCTTCATCACGTTTAAAAAAATAAAAGCTTCATTAATTTTTACTATGATTTTTATAAAATATAAAAAGTGTAAGATTATCTTTCATCAACAATTCTGACAAATTCTGGTGGTAAAGTGGCAATTGTTATGAATCCAGTATGACCTGGAGTAGATGATGGATGAGCCACTGTCATCAATTTAGCAGGAGGGTCCTCAAATTTCTTTACAGGTTCATCAGTCTGTGAGAAAATGATTCAAATTAATTTTTAACCTTCTCTATAAATAAAATTTTTAAATTGTAACAATTTGACGAAAAATATGGTCATACCTTAGTTTTAAAACTTGCTAAATCTAAAATGTTTAAATTCTTTTGTTGAACAGTCAACTCCCTTTGTAAACATTCGAAAGTTTCTATTCCTATGAATCCTGCTGATGACAATTTTGTGCACGTTCGTTGAACTTGTTCAATACATGGAGAAAAAGAACACAGTCTTCCACCTACAAGTATATTGTATGAATATAATTCTAAATTGTATTTGAGTTTTAAAAAGTTTTTGTTCATACCTTTCTTTTTCAATGATTTAACAGCAAAATCTATTGTCAACCATGGATGTGGCAAATCCAAGAAAACAGCATCAGCCTTGTGCTCAAGTTCATCTCCAAATCCTTCTGTGCAAACATCCCTATGCCTAACAGTAACAAATTCATCTATACCATGACTCTTGAATTCTTCTTGAGCCAATAAAACCCGCTGCTCATGAAAGTCAAACGTGTGCAAGTGACCATTTGGCCTGATAGTCCTTATTAGCGAGTGTGACAATGATCCACTTCCAGTTCCTTTTACAATATAAAGAGTTGAAACAACTTTTAGCACAGGCATAGCATACATACAAAATAAATTTATGATACAAATAAGCACCTGTTTCAATAACAATACTTCCAGGAGCTAAATCTAATAAATATATAATGAGACTGATGTCAGGTGTATAGATTATTTGAGTACGGTGAGGAAGAGTCAGTGTCCACAATTCTGGAGTTGGTTGCAAAACATAAGCCCATCCTTTCGAAAGATTAACTTTGGAGCCATATTTTGTTCCTACGAGGCTTATCACTTTTAAAGCTCCGTAAGTTGTTTGGAAGACGTTATCGACGAGTTCGCCCTTTTTGTTTTTAATTTTTTCTTTCACTTCTATTTGGTGCATGTTATTTGGATTTATATACAGTGTCACGACATCTCCTTTCTCGATGAATTCTTTGTTACTTTTGAAACTCATGTTTACACATATGCGTTTGTCAAATATTTACAAATAAAAAACTAATTGAAAAATAGTGAACAAATTGGTGCTCCGAATGCAAAATAGGAGTCGCATGCCGCACACCGCACACTGCAGTTGACACACGTGGATTTTCAACGTCCACTGTTGTCAAATTGAAAAACATAACCTATTTCAAATTTTAAATAAATTCAAGGTCTGTTGCAAATGTTCGGATTGATTTCTGTTAATCGATTTTAAAACTATAAAATCAATCATCCAATTTTTTTTTATATTCATAAAATGCATAAAAAACTGAGATATTTTTCTAAAAATTTAAGCGGCAACAGTGTTATGAATCTATACGCATGCGCACGACTTATAGCGCCATGTTTAAATATGTAAAGTAAAAGATCCTGTTCAGGTATACAAGCTATATTCAGAATGAGAAAAACGTTTTAATTGTAATACACCTAAATCATTCAAAGTTTATCTGTAAGTAAAATTTAGTCACATCAAATTTTTAAGCCTTTACTTTTGATTACATTCTACCCTTCAGTATAGTCTAGCAGACGAAGGCAGGCAGTGCAGTCGATCGTTAAAAGTCCGGCGCACGTGCTGTTGCATTTTCTCGAGGCAGCGGCGCTTCCAGGCTGTCAGTCAGTTGCGAGTCGCAGCCACGGGCAGGCCGAAATTACATAATGACTGTTGTCGCGGCGATGAGTCAGAGTTACGTCCTCTGATCTCCTGCTGCTCGCGTGTGTGCCTCTGGAAAGTCCCTGCTTTGTTTTCTGTACATATATAAGTAGAGGGAGATAGAAATTCGCGGATTGATTGATTCGGTGCGGGACATCGACGAAGGTGCTGTAGTCTTATATATTGGTAACAGTCGAGGCTCGTCTCTTTGCGGAGAAGGAGATATAAGAGTGTTAGTAGATCAACTGTCATAATAATACACTGTTTGCCATATGCATTTTTTCGTCCAGGATGCTTCTCGATCGCGTCAATAATAATTACATTGTACTTACATCGGGAGAAGAAAAAGGGCAAACGCTCGCGACTCTACGCTATTTTTAAACCGTACTACGACCCGACCATAATATACTATAGCGCGGGGGAGAAGGAAAAGTCGAATCCGACCGCGCGACCAGATTCGTGTGTTTGTCAATACTTCTCTCCCTTGTCTCTGCTGCGTCTCTCATTGTGTACGTGGTATAATTATTGCACATCATCGCTGTGCGCGTATACTCCTGTGACCGATTCGGCCTATAATTATACTATGTGCCGCGAAAAGAGTTTGTTGTAAGTATATTTTACGCCCCATATTCGGCGTTAGGTAATCGATGAAATTCGCCTTTCCGGACATATCGACTTTTCCTCTATCATCAACTACTCCTCTGTTAAGTAATAAAATAAAGACCAAATAAAGGGGATAATGACTATCAAGTGCTGCTTTTTCGAAAAAAATCCGGAACTCTACAGAAACCCGATCAGTGCCATGCGCTTTTCGCTGTGTGTTCTTTTTCGCATGTGTGCGCGAGTTACAGAGAAAAAAAAGGAGCCATGTCTCGCGAATAACGCCCATTCACGCTTACGGCATAAGTAGTCTGCGAGGCCTTGAGTCGCCTCGTCCGCATCGTGCGTTTCATAATTTCGCGTAATAATTTGTGCACTTCTCATTATCGGAATATCCACTGTTCCCTCTTTCCTTTTCGCAATTGATTCCTCTGCCGTTGCCCAAGGCCTCTCGAAAGAAAGACGTCGCGAGATAGCACTGTACTGCATGTCCTCCTATATACTCACTGCTCTAGATTTCCATTGTTAGGTATCTGTTCTCTGTGTAACAGTGGCTCCGAGAGTTGGCTTTGGAAACTATTTTTTAACAGAAGTCTGGCTACCGAGATATTTGATTTCACTCGGCTATGTTTTGCGCGCTTCGGTATTTATTGTTAGGATCATTGCTTGTTCCAAGATTAGTAGCTATTTTTTAAAGAATTGTGTTTCATTTGAATATTTTTAAACCCACCTAACTTTTTTTAGTTTTCAACTACTCCAAATAGAACAAATGTATTATAAAAATTTCATGTCAGAATAACTTTTGATTTCAGGAGGATACGGGAGAGTACCTAAATTTATACAAGAAGATTCTGCATGGCTATTTTACAAGTTGAAAGAATCATCAGCGCGTAGTATTGTTTATTGATATACAGGGAATTTATTTTTGGAATACTATTTCAGTCTAAGAGAAAGAGCTAGACCTCAACATCCACACACAAGAAATGCCTGCACCACCTCCACCACCTCCAAATTTGCCAGAGGCACCATCCTGCGATAAAACAGATAATGATGGTGATAGTCTTCCACCATGGGCAAAGATTACACTGACTTCGGCAGAAGCAGAAATAGAAAAATTAATAGCCAGAAATGAACTGAAAGATGCGGAGGTTACATATTTCTGTCAGGTGGAACCAATTCTTCAAGACGGACCTCAGTAAGTACAGTTTTTAATTATTTTACAACAGCTTCTATTCAATAAAGTTTAAATAAAATATGCTTATTACTTTTGATGATTAATAGATGTGGTTTGGTTGCACTTGCAATGGCCTCACAAGAATACACCAAGCCAGTCTCTGTGGGACAACTCTTAGCAGAGGCTAGAGTTCGTGGATTTACTCAGCACGGAGAAGTTTATAGCGTAGACTTTATGGGCACACTTGCAGCTGAACATTTGCCAGATCACAGGCCTGATATTCTTGTGGACTTGCAAACCTGTCCAGATACTCTAACTCATGCACTTGCACATGGTGCCATGATTTTGATCCCATACGATTCAGATTTTAATCATGCTCCATGCCTGAAACGTGGTCACAAATCGCATTGGGCATTACTCGTTGGCCTTATTTCTTCCAGGTAGATCAATCCTTTTTAAAGTTTTTACCATTCATGTTATGCTTTCCGATAAGAGTAAAATATTATATGAGCATCAAAACTCGTAGGATTAATTACCAAAGCAACGGTCATATTTATTTAATTTTACAGACAAGGCTATCACGTGCTGGCACGTCATGGCAAATCTCGACACTTGGCTTGCTGGCCATTGCGTGACCTCCTCGAGAGCAACGGTAACCTAGAGGAGGAAGGCACAGCTCGACATGCGGGTGGCTATGTCATACCAAAAGGCGGCGTGGGTGGTCAAAGAGGTCTTCGCGGTCGCGCCCTTGCTCTGCATCCGTACGTCTGAAAGATTGACTGCAGCAGGGCTGGACGTACGAGGTGATTGCGCATCATCGAGGATCTTCCATTGAGAACGATACACACCATAAATATTTACCGCTGTTCGAAAAATGGATATTTTTATTGGTGCTGTAAACTGTTATTAGGAGAATTGGTCTGATATTTATTTATATAGCTATTTATATATTTATAATTTATTTATTATATTTTATCGTCTAGTTTTGAAAAAGTCTTGGCAATTAAGCTTGGACGTATTTTAAAATTTTGGAACAAAGTCGATGAGGTACAGAGATTTATTCTGTTCATCTTTAAATCAAGTATTAATATGATATTATTTACTTACGTATTCATTACATCAATTGTATTTGATCAATTTATTTACTTCGCGATTTCGCATTTATATGTATGTAGCGTTTCAAACCAGTGTGCTTCGGAAATATGTAAGCCTCTGTCGTTTTCAATGGAACTCTCTAAATAGTTACGAGGGTAAGTATTAGGGCAATCGATATCACAGTGAAAGACGAAGGCTACTGATATTAGTCATTTGGTAGTCTCAGTTACTTGAATTTGATATTGTGAAAAAAAAAAATCAAATAACGATATAAAAAGCATACTTTGCGTCTTTATTTTCGTCGCAGTCTGCACATGTATATATATAACGAAAAAAATAAAAGACACTTTTGCGAAAACGCAAATCTATGCGAACTCTCGGCAGCTGCAATGTAAATAACCGTTGTACATTTTTTAATTGTTTCTTCTCCGCTGTCTCGCGGTTATTCACCGTAACATGAATTAATGATTTCCTAAATCGGTTCAATGTCTGTCACTGTGATACATGAAAGAAAAAGAAACAAAATAATATAACTAACTAAAGAATATATAATATTACTTGCGAAGCATCGTGGACGCGTTGACGCTTCGCCTTATCGATGAGACTAACGACAATTGCGCGCAACAACCGTATATAAACGGTAAGGATTAACAAAGACAGAGTTGAGTAATTAAACGTAGTAGCTAGGGATAATTAAAGAATTCGCGGTCGTTATACTCTTTTTCCTAAAGAAAAAATCAATTAAGCAGCATGTCAACGGAACACGTTTACCGTTACACGTATAGATAAAGCTATATTATTTATGTATTTTATTATGATTCTTTTGGTCATAATATCTTTTGTTATGTACGTTAAAGCGTTATTTTCTTTTCTCTTTTTGCCAGGTGCATATTATTTATCCGTGAGATAAGGTTGAAAAGGCTCAAAGTTTTATAAGAAAACAAATGTAGTTATTACCACAATTAGAAGGTATTCGAGATACGTTATTACCGTGAATTATTTACGATTTACATCACTGTGCGCTTTTAAATCTTATAATGATAAATAGATGCTGTTTTTTTAATAAAAAATCGTTGGTCCTAATAAACATCAAACTGCGCTTCATATGCGAATTGTTGATGCATACAGTTAAAAACGCGAGATTGTTTGAAATATCTGCTTCGAATTGTTAAAAGAATCTTGCATTTTTTATCTCGATTAGTTATTTTAATGATACGTAATGTATATTATATAGTCAAAGCATTGTCATTCATTTTTAAAATATTTACCAAACGGCTTTAACCAAATAAAATCGATGAAGAGACTTGAAAATTTATTGTAATTTATTAAGTGCCGTGAAATATGATCATTACAGAAATGAATGGCTCCAAAAAACTAAGTACGAACTTCGACCTTATTCATCGAACATTAAATAAATGTGGCTCTTAATATGGAAATTGTTATCATTTCTATAGACCTTCCTTATATATAAAATAATGCAGTTGGAGTGAAAGAGAGATTGGCTGGTCTAGGGATAAACAACGACAGTACTGGAAAAGGCGTTACACTTATATTTCAAGCTTACAAACATCAACAACATATTTATCATCTTCAATTCGATGGCTGTTCTCATACTGCAATTTAGAACGTTATACTATACTAATTGTCTACGATCTATTTATTACTCAACCGCATCTTACTTATTGTCTCGTGATCTAAACTCGGACGGGTCTACTAGTATTTAAAAAATGAATAAAAATCAAAAACTTGTGTCAAGATTAAATGAAGAAACAATAAACGAAAATAATGATTCGTCGTAAAATAATAACAAAAATTAATAATTTTAATCCATTCAACAATGTCAGTGTCATAAATTAATCATAAACTTTTAAATACTTCCATAAGTATGAAATCGAGATAATTAGACAATTTAACATACAATAAAAACAATGTGCCCAGGTTAGATCACGAGATACTGCCTACGTAATAATAATAATAATCTTTTTCTCCTCTTATATTAAAACATTATATTAGAAAGTATGTATCACATATAGGTATTTCATTACTTCTTACATCAATGATTAGAGAGTTCAATTAACCTTAGCTTACGAACTTCTGCCCTCCCGCAATTTCGCGCACTCACTATATCTCAGTTAAAGGTACATTCGAATTACGTATTTAGCAAGTCTAATTATTTTTAATTTAGACAAATTTTATGCAGCTTCCAGTTTCTGACGTTTTTTAAATTAAGAAAAACCAATTACTTTAATTGAATTCTCTTTTATCACCGAACGCCATACATTATTGTTGTTTTTTTTTAAATCGTATATATCGTATATACATGTTACATTTACAGTTGGACATCTTTGCGTAAGCACAATGAAGACGTCTAGGGTCCTATTACAAACGATCAAACATAGTATACGGTCTGCTAATTCCTGTTCGGTTTTTTCACTCTGCAGTGTTATTGTTACAAGCTTATTTTTATCGGTCAGTTTTTCTTTGAATGGTCTCTATTATTCGTTTAATACGTTTACATATTCGTTTCATTTAGTTTATTACTTGTCTATACGCACTTTTCTTTCGTAGGTTTCATTCAGTTTTCGCGATATTTCATAGAACTTTTGAAAGACAAGACGTCATTTGCAGTGACTAGAATGCGAAAGGAAGTTCTGACAATGCGTACATGAGGTGCTTTACGTTACATTCTCATTACAAACAGTATTTTTCTTTGTTCAAGAGACAATGCGTAAAGTAAACTTCCTTTTTTGCTTTGTATTAACGTAAAAATAAATATTTTGTATCTACAGTATTTCGTTAATCGTTTTATCCCGATTTTAAAACTTGAAATTAATTTTAGAAAAATCGATCCTCATTCTAATCTGAATATAGACCTAGAATCGTATATTCGAAGAATAAAACTAAATTGTTCTTAAGAAAAAAAAGCTTCATAATTTCATATATACGTAAATTTATTTCTTTAAAATCACAAGGTATTTAATTAATTATTGCCTTTAATGAGAAACAGATTTCAATTAAATTTGGATGAATCATAAAAAGAAGTTATTCACAATTGATCACAATCCTGCAAACATACAAACATATATAACAAATGATATACAATTCTTTCGGTTGCTGATTTAATTCGGTTAGCGAAGAAAAATGGCTAATATTATTGTTCTTTGACGCTTTTATTTGAATGCTCAAGCTATTCTAGAAAACCTACCACGAAACGAATGGTTTTTTCTCCTAACGAACAGTCGGAAAGACTATTAGAGCTATACATATGTATCGTACAGATACACAGGAGCACTTTTTTTATTTTCATTTGAACTTATTCGTTTTCCGGACACAAATATTTCTTGTTATTGCAGTGCCCAAGTGTAAAACGGAACAAGGAACTTTTACAGAACGGAGCACCGTCGTGTATGTTCACACATCGCTATCGCGATTGTTTTACCTTTGCGAATAAAAATACTGCTTACAATACCGTGAGGTTGAGGCTCAGATAAGCGAGTTTGGTTACTGAAGAATCGCTATCTTTCACACCGCATTTTTGTTAAAATTAATTTTTTTATATTCGTAGTAACTTGTTTAGAAGCAATTACAATTCTGATACTTTGTAAAACTGTGTGAATATGCTTTTTTAAATCTTCTCGCTCGACTGCAGTATATTGTTTACAAGCACGTAGCATATTTATATCATATTTGTCTTTATATTAAGAATTTACAAATGTAATTTTCATTATAACTAAAAAGCTTCATCTGATCTATCAATACATATCTGAAATGTTTTTTGCCGCCATGCAGTAGTCATTACGCAATGAATAATTTTAAGAAAATTACGGTGTATATACTACAAATATTTCTATATCAAGTAACCTCAGTAGCGTATTCCTGATTAGAAATTTAATTATTTATAAATTGTAATACACTGGGATAGACTTTGAAAATCTTGTGCAATGGAGTGCACATAAGTTTCATGCTCGTTTCTTTCTTGCGATCATTATACACTGTTGATAAACTTTGTGCTGAGCCATTTACGGAACAACTTAGAACTGAACAGATTTATCCTATTATTGAAATTCAACAAATTAAATGATCAAGTTTTTGTAGACTTTTGCATGACTTCTCAAGAAAATTTGTAAAGATTTATATGCACTTTACGTATCGTTTGCAATGTTATCAAAAGTATTTGTTATCATCAATTGATTCACTAAGCAAACAAATTACATTAAATATTGAAGAAAATCTGCTCTTACAAGTATGCGTTCACGTTTATTGGTGCAAGACAGCTGAGTATTATGTAAAAATACATGGCAGGTAGCGGCGCCTGGTTATAATGATCCAGTAACCCTAACACAGGAGAAAACAAAGTAAAAGTAATGCAGTCTTTCGACAAGCACAGTTCAAAGCGACAAGGTTATTGAGCTCAAAGTCTTAGTTAAAAAAGCAAACTTGTATCTACAACTATTACTTGTTTAAATCGTTATACATAGTATTTTAATTAATTCCTCTAATATCAATCCGTGACAAGTCAATTCTTTTGTGCATAACAAACGTAGAGAAAGGACTTCATTGTTTAAGAAAAATCGGGGACTAATGAAGTGATAATTGAGCCAAGGTTTTGAATAGTAAAATTGTATTAGCGGTTTGGCAAGAACTGTTGCTTCATTTTACAACATATTCTGAATCTATTGAATCTTTATCTAAAAAATTTTATTAAAAAATGAAGACACGCTGTGTCAATTTGGCATTAGGCAGTCGTTAATGACATCAGTCATTAGTTTCTTTTATTCGTAACTAAGAAATTTTTAAGAAAAAAGAATCACTGTATACGATGCCTTGCGCGCTATAGTACTTTGAATGTTCTGTACAAACATCATGGGTTTCAAGACTTTCCAATATTTATTTGCTATTAGAAAATTGAATGAAAAGAGATACGCACTAAGACGAAAAGGTTATAGAAATAACTCGGAACAGCATTATACTTAATTCTTACTTAAAATCTAATTTACTGTAAAGTCTCACAGATTTGTCGGAATAAATAATTGGCCTTCACACTTGCTGCTAAGGACACTAATGATTAATGGAAAAAAAATCAGAATCAAAAGTAAACGACAGGAAATAAGCAGGTCGTGTCTCGATCTTAGGCGATTCTCACGACCGAGGATAGTTCGTGTCCTTTCTTTTCTTCTTTTTTTTTACAGCACTCCAAATACATAATAAAAAAACTTGTAAGAAACTTTTGACACATTTAACGATGAAAAAAAAAATAAAGACTTCTCCAACATAAAAACGATTTTGCTTGCATTTTCAATTGGACTTTCTTCGCACGGATATACAATACTCATCGAGCTTTTTGAGAACAATATTATTTAATATTGCACGACTCCTAATATCTCTCTTTCCAACTTTTTAAAATGGAAATATACATAGATAATATACATATATATTTGAAATATACATTAGAAGATTCCTTATTGATTCTGCGCAGCGCAGTTTTTAGGAACATAACTTAACGATAATGACTGTACATTCAACCGCTTTCGATATGCAAATAGAACTTACTATTTACAGACGAGAACTATTTGTTTTTTGCTTCGTCTTATTCATCATAAATATCCTTATAAAAGTCGCCTAGGAAATTTCGCCTTTAAAAGAATCAAGTACACATCAGAAGTGGACATATCCATAACCAACAGAGTCAAGTATACAAAATTGGAGTTTGTTTCTTAAGAAATTACGCACGTTCTGCTTGAATATAAAATCACAATGCTCTTAAATATTTTTCATATCATTTGGGTATTTGAAGTACTCTTTCTATTTATCTTCGTACATAGAAAGATTTTTAGTACGCATTTTTTAAATTCATTAATTAAAAATTTCTGATGTGTAAAATTGATGCCATTCAAAATATTCGAATGCAGAATTCGTTACAACGTAATTGCCGAGTTCATGTTTGAAAATCATAGTAAAATACTTGAATGTTTTTTAGGACAGTTTAGATTCTTCTATATTTACTGTATCATAAGAATAATTCTCATTACACGTCCGTTGTATGTATTATCTAGACATATATTTTATCTGTATCTTAAAGCGTTAAGTTTTTCGTGTGTTTGAGCAGCAGTTTCTTTAAAACAACGATTCTACAGGAGCACTTCATCTACGTATTCGCAGTCTTTCCGCATTCTCTTCTCACAGTGCAACAATATTTTAATCACTCATAAAATTAAAAAAGATGTACATTAATACTGCTGTGCCCATCAGTTTGAAAATAATAATTACAGCTCACGAGAAACTGCCACTCAAACAACCGGAATCTTATTTACTTCAAATTGCCAAATCAACACGTCCACCAACGAGGAGCATATCTCGTCTATCATTACGTCGAGTCTTTCACATGTAGATCAAGAACTCGAAGGTTATCGGATATGTGTGTATACGTACACGCTGAAACAAGTGTACCCGCATAGTCTGGTCGCTATATTTTTCTTTCCTTTTTACGTTTCTCTCAAACGCCAGACACGACGACAACGACGACGACGGTGGCAAAAGGGATTCACGTGAGACTGGGCGACTGCTGCTGCGAGTTGTAGGCCAGCATCGCAATCGGGAAGTTCTTGATGTGCGTCTGCCACTGCGCCGACAGCTGGAAGAACTTGACGCCGTACCACTCCGTGCCGTCGATGCTCACTGCAGCGTGTTTTCAGAGACAACATTGATTTAGCGAAATGATATATAGCCCGAGCTCGGGTGCACACGTGGCCCTCTGCGTGCACGTGGAGGCTTCGATATCGAGCGATTCGGTCGAAAAATAGAAATTCTTGAAACTTTGCAAACATTCGGTTTTCATTTTTAGCGGTAAAAATCTCGCTTGCGGGACGTAAACGCGGAAAATGCTTTTCTCAATGCGAAAAAAATGTTTAAACACTCGAGAGAAAATGCTCCACATGCGCAGCGCGTAAAATCTCAAGCGAAGGTGTCGACTTTACCTCTCAGTGGAATGTTGTGAGTCTTGGCCGAGCATATTAGCCGTGTGACGCCGTCGACCTGCTGACTCTTTGGCTCGTTTTCTTTCTCCTTCTCCTTCTTCTTGCCAAGCCTCATTACTGAAAGAAAAACGCACAACGTTTATTGCAAGCGCGGAGAAAAATAGGCGAGCGGTGCGAGAAGTAAAATAAAATAAAAATACTGACTCTTCTGCTTCTTCTCCTTGGTCAAGTAGTTCATGTAGAGACTTTGTCCAGGTGGCTCGCCAAAGGCCGGCAGTCTCTGCACGTGCAGCACTCTGAAGGCCTGTCTCAGCGAGCTCTTGCCCTTCTCGCCGAGGGCGGGCTTGCCCCAGTAGTCTAGTTGGAGCTCGACGGGCTCCCAGCCGTCCCGAGGCTGGCCGACGTTGGGGCTGCTCGGCGGTGTGAGCCGACCGGGCGGCGGGCCCAGCGGCAGCGAAGCCGGCGGCAGCGACGGCGGCGAGCCCGACGTGGTGACGCCGCCCTCGTCGAGATCGACCGAGGCGGAGGCACTACTGTCGGGACAGCCGACGCGCACGTCGTTTATGAACGGCACGAAGATCTGACTGCTGTCGTCCGTTTCTCTGTCGCGCGAGAAAGGAAAGCCGTTAGTTAGTCAAGCTCAAGAATCATTTCGTTATACGCGTATCCTTCTGCCGATCCACAACTGACCTGTAGGTGACCATGGCCTCGGCGATGGGCAACTGCAGCGTCGTCCCGGACGACGCGAGGTACTCGACCACCCTTGCGGCGCTCTCGCTGGCGTTGGCTCCCTCGCGTTCGGCGAGCTCCCGCCACTCGTCGCCGAAGAGCAGGGCGTACCTCGCGTCGATCGAGGCCAGATACCTTGAGAGAGTGTTCGAGCCAAGGGGCACCACCAGGAAGCGCAGGTAGTGCATCCAGTCGGGCGGCCTGAAGCTCAGCAGGTCGACGTAGTGGCGCAGCACCGTGTTGATGAAGCTGTCGCCGCCGGCTATGACCACCTTGATGGGCGCCGGAGGCTTGGCCGAGCTGTTGCAGCTGCAATTCGTCAAATCGCTCATTAGCGTGCGCAGCCTTTGCTTTTGTCGAAACACGCTGATGTATGTACAGGTACTCACAACTTTTGTATCCGCGCGATGAGGCACGTGAAGGTCGCGCGCACGTCGGCGGGCGAGGCCGTGGTGAGGACGCGCAGATTGCGCTCCTGTAACCTGGCCGCCAGGACCGCGCCCCCGGGATCGGAGAGAGACACCAGGGCTACGGACTCCGGCAGGGAGTCGTCCGGCAGGACTCGGCTCAGCTGCTCCACCAACGCCTTCCTCGGCTGCAACAGAGAGATGAAGCGCGACGTTGAGCTTTCATCGTATGCGTAGCAAAAGTTTGCGGCAAAAGCAATACTCACCTCGGAGCTGTTGAGATCGCTGGCGGGCTTGAGGTCGACGCTGAGGCTGTGCTTCTTGGTCTTGTTGCTTCCGGGCGTGCCCCTGTCCCTGGCGAAGAGCCTGCTCTTCCTGTCTCCGGACTCGTTCTTCTCCTTGTGCTGCTGCTGCTCGCTGCTCGTCTTGGGCGGCGAGCCCGCGAGCGCGTTATTCGGCGCCGGATCGTTGGCCTCGTGGTCCGTCCAGTTCTCAGCGTGCGAGTCGCTGTCGGCGCGGCGCGAGCTGTCGTCGCTCTGTCGGTCCACGCCGCGCTCTGCAACAGCCCCCCAGGGTTCGCAAACAGATCACCACCGTTAGAATGCAGCTTGCATTTTCCGCCTTCTCTTTCGTTCTTGTCTCGTAGCTGTCTTTTTTCTCTACTCTCTTATGTGCCTCTTATGTGCGGCGCTTTTTTAGCGAGAGAAGTTCGCGAGGACGCACAGTGTGAGTGTTATACAGAGATACTCTATATAGAAAGAGATAGAAAGAAGCGCGGGATAGTTTGGTTTTTTGCTGGGAAAATTCCGTGCTCTCGGCTGCGAAAGCTCTGTGCTGCGAAAGCTCTGTGCTGAGTGTCTTGTGCGAGCTTGATTCAAAATTAAAGCCCTGAAGCGTGTACAGGCAGAGAGAGAGAGAGAGAGAGAGAGAGAGAGAGAGAGAGAGAGAGAGCACGATTTTCCACGATAAACCACTTCTATCCGGTCAGGAGGAGAGTGAGTTTGAACATTTTCAGGAGCCGTGTGTGTTATACAGTAGTCTATTATACGTGAATGAAACTTGAGTGGGCTGGAGTGTCTGAATGGAAAGAAATCTCATACTCTGTCTTACGACGTGAATGAAGAGTGAAGTGAAGAACTGCTTCGGCTCGGGACTTGCTGAGATCAACGAGTGCTTGTTAATCGCTGGCTTAAAGTTGTAACGCACGAACATCGAGTGACAAGGTGCACATAGTAATGAAAATAACGGTAATAACAACGTATCGAGCTTGCGGTTGAATTGTCAATTCAATAAAAATGTACATGATTATACAAGCTGTAGCAAACTCAACAGAACAGTAATGAAATGAATATAAAACTGAGACGTGGTCAACAAACTCGTCGCCACTGCTGTTCCACGTAATTACTCAACCCAATCGCTTGAATGCGTTTATAACGAAAGAAACTTAAACAGAGTTTATGCACATGACAACTAAACGTAACAAAGGCTAATGAAGGCACAGAGATCAGCTGTTGACTATATATTATAAACACAAGCGGTAGCATCGCATAGCGACAATAATGAGATCATTTAAATATATATATAGATATAGATATAGTAAAAAAACCAAGAGAGTAAAAGAATACGTACGTACATAAGTGTAGACAGAGAGAGTCTGCGGCAGACAACATGAAAGCGAGATAGATAGATAGGGTATTAAAATAGAAAAAAAGGATGAGAGAGAGAGAGAGAGAGAGAGAGAGAGAGAGAGAGAGAGAGAGAGAGCAGACTCGTGGATACATGCACGCGCTCTCTTCCTCTCTCGCTATCGCATCGATTGATCAACTCTCCGCGGGAAAGGCACACATGGACTCGCGTTCAATCACACGCACTCGCGAATACACATAGACGGGCACAGACAGACAGACAGGCAGACAGAAAAAAATAAATACAAAGGCGTCGAGATTTCCAAAATACTTTATTTGCTCTTCTGTAGTAGCTATATAAATAAAAGGTATACGAGAACGCGTGAGAGTATATTCTTTTTTTTCTCGAGTTTTTAGTTTTTATAATTCTTTTACAACAAATATCTCATTTTATAATAACAATAGTATATAGTATAATTGCACTTTGGTATGTGGCAGTAATGGTTATTTTTTCTATCCAGAGAGACGACGCGTACGATCAGTAAATAGAAGAAAAAAAATTCTGTAGCATTATACGCGTTAATAAACTCGAACAGAGAGAGGTTTCGTTCCGAGAAACACCGATAATAATCGTCAACGAAATTTCAATAACCGACAAATCCATAATAATAAACGCACCAGAAAGGAGACAAAAATAAAGAAAGTCATGAATGAGCGACGGCTCCGCGTATATCCAGCTTTTGTTTCTCAAAAACTGACACGTCTCGATGCATATTCATTAAAGCTCACGCGAAATAACGCTGTGGCAACGGCGTCGGCTCCCTTTCCGGTAAATGCAAGGAGAAGAGCGAGAGAGTAGGTATGTGGCGGCTCAACGAGGAAAAGCCTAGGAGAGCGGGAGAGAAGCGTGCCAGTCAATATTCCTGCGCGGAGCCCGTAAAAGCTCGCGAAGAGAGAGAGAGAGAGAGAGAGAGAGAGAGAGGTAGAGCTTTTACGCTCCTATACTCTCTCCGTCTCTCCGGAGGCAACTCACGTACTCTCCGAGCATCGAGACCGACCGATCGTGTGTATAGGTAGTAGCAGAAGACTCTCTCGTTCTCTTTGGCTTAAGCTCAATCAACCGCTGGAGTTTCTTCTCCAATCTACAAAATTGTCTTTCATCAATGGGACCGTCTCTCCTCAATCGCTCCGAGCGAATTAGTCTTTACTCCGTCTTTCTTATTCTTTCTCGCCTCCTTTCGCCCTTTTCTTTTCTCTTTCGCTCTCTTAACCCTTATCTACTGCTCGTTGTACCTCCTACTGACGCTGCCGGTCGCCGTTGAAGAGTGGCCTGTTGTTGTAGGTTCAATGGAATAGTTTCTTTTAGTCATTTTTTTTTCTTAGCAGTTTCACATAATATCACAATGTCAGTAAAATTGAGAACTGAATTGAACAACGCGCGATTCTAAGAAGACAGTACTCACGGAACATCATGGCGGAAAAGGTAATTGGTTGCTTTCGGAGCAGACTTTGTGTTTTCTAATTAGATTCTCGTGATTTTGCGTTGTATTGAGCTACTATACCGCGTGCTGGTATACTCAAAATTTCACAACGAACACCATGTGTAATTATATAATAAGCTACAGTAAGGACAGTAACTAAGGGTTGAAAGGAAAAAAGAGAGAAGATTCTAATGTCGTGCTTGAAAATCTGTTGAGAGAAATATGAGTTATTCGTATATCGATTTGGAAGCAAAGGTTGTTGATAATACAGAATCATAAATATCAGAAGAAAATCAAGAGATTTGGAGCAAATATTTTCTGACTTTTTATATGCCAAAGAGCCTATAAAAGTTAATAAAACCTGCGTGACTGCAGAGAGTCGTGACTTTTAAACAAACGGGGGTAGAAACGACCCGCGTTTAATTTAATAGCTTGCCAAATCAGAGAGTATAATAAAGGGACTAATATTACCGCGGACAAGCGCAATCCGTACGTAATATTCTAGCTCGCATCTACGTCTTTGGTAAAGTAATGATCTTTTCAGTCGAAAGGAGCGTTATTGCGCATTTGAATAGGTAATAATAATATATTTCAAAAGTATAAGCGAGACAGCAGAAAGACGCATAATTGAATTATGGGCATAGTTCTTCAAATGACTCACGAATCCAATTAACGTCATCGGCTAATGGACATTCTTCAAGGGGAGCAATTATAAAGCAGTCCAATTATTCAATTGTAACAGTTCACCTTATTCGAGAAAAAAGCCAATGAGCTTCAGTTAGAAGTAGAACCATAATGGTCAATCACATTTTCAATAAGCGTTAGCGTCCGGCTTGAACAAAGGCGGCTCTTCTGCTTCCAAATCGATACAACACAGGCCCGAATAACAAAGAAGAGAAGAACAGAAGAAGAGGTGTGCACTGTAAAGTCAAGCATCCACTCATTCACAAAACTCCCGAAGTATCACGCTCTCGTCAGACGATCGCGTTGTATATATATATATGTATAGATGTATAGATGTAATATACATACATTGGCAACATTTTTATAAGACCCGACGCGAGCGCACTACTGTAGTAGTGTAATACATATATGCATACAGGCGTTCACAAAATCAACTCGCGTGAGGTTCGGCTAGACGTTAACTATCAGTTTTCGTATCTACGTACCTGGGGTTGTGTGTCCGACACGCGATTTCTCCTTGGGCTGGCCGGGGGCGAGTTGAGTGGCTGACGCCGCCACCGAGTTGTTCCCAGTCTCCTCGCTGGTTACTACTATCGAATCGTACCATGCAACAATGCAAAGCCAACCCACCAGACTTTCACTTAGTTTTCGTTTCTTTCATTTTTGCCGCTGTCTTTGTCTCACTGGCCTCTCTAACGTTTTCTCGCAGGCTTTTCTTTCTCATCGGACTCTCTGTGTCTGTGTTTGTGTCTTTTTCTCTCTAATTACTATGATGCTATATATGTGTGTATACACGGCTCAATGCGTCTTAAGGGCATTCGTTTGTTGTGTCTTTGAAGGCGTCATTTATATTCGTGTAAATTTGTTGCTTTGTGTGTGTATGTGTGTGTGTGTGTGTGCGTGTTGTGGCAGGCTCGCAGTGTCAAGATGGAACTGAAATGAGTTATTTATGAATTACGTAATTCAAGAAACTTGTGAAAAAAGATGTGATTTACTCGAGTTGCGCTAGCTTATGCAGCAAAGAAATAAAAATTTGGAGCTCATCCAATTTACAAACGCTTAACAAAAATGAGCTAAACGCTTTCAAAAGTGGATCCGTTCCAGTTTGACTCTGCGCTATACCTTTTTTTTGTGAACTGAATTTCGCGAGACATCAAGGTTGTAACGTCATACCTATATACATTAGCAATGCTTTTACAAAAATTGGTTTAGAATCATGTTTAAGCGAAGGCTCATTTAAAACTTATTACGTACATGAAATCCGCCGCTTATGTAAAGAAGGTTTAAATATAAGTTGATTCCGTAAATAAGAACTGGAGCCAGAGCTTTCGAGAGAAAGAAGCTTATCAATACGATCATTATTTCACTGTCTAAGAAAGCTAGAAAAACTTCTTATGTCGTTTACATGAATGTTGATCGTTTCGGTCAGCTGTGACGTTAATTGGATAACGTTACAACCAATTTTACGTTAGTGATATTTCTCAATAAAACACTGAAAATACTTTCAAGGTTTACGTGTGTTAATGTTGTGTTCTAATTATGTACCCAATTTCAGCGTACTGACATAATATACATGACGATGAATTTAGCGAAAAATGCGTAACATTTTTATGAGCGTGTTACACATTTTTCCAAAGCAAATATGCGAAACTGATTTCATGATAAAGCTGTAGTACATCGTATAAATTATTTATATACCACTTCCCAAAACAAAAGTACCACAGTCTAAACGATTTTTTAGTAAAATACTACTTAAATACGTAACTGCAAGTATATTAAAATAAAAATGCGTAACGCACGAACAAAACATAGCATAAGCCAAACCACATATAAACAAAAATATATACTTTCGAACTGATGCACGTGAGCCTACAGGAATTTCCGTTTGAAGATTTTAACGATGCAACCATCATCGGTTACTTTTGAATTGGCTTCAAACGGAAAACTTCAAAATTTCAAATATATTACTGATATATGAACAAATCATTTCAATTCAACTTGATATAATAAGATAGGTATGAAAATTTCAACAGTTACGGCATGCCGTTCACCCAAAATGTCAACAAGTTTGGGCTGCAAGATTTTGACAGACTGAAATTCTTCAACAATTTTTAATTTACAAAATTACATGAAATAAATGACGTCTATATTACTAGAGATTAGAATCGCCGTACTTTACTACGAGGGCAGATTATTTACATCGTAATCTATAACGTCCCAGAATGCAGGCGATTGTAAATCTTCGGCTTTATAATGAACGCGATTTGTGTAAAAGAAATCTGTTATACTTAGGAATGAATGGATTGAGCGAACAAAGTACGACATACATGTACCGTTGTACGTAATTTGATCACTCGAGTGTATATGTCTATAAATATATATAATATGTATATAATACGTATAAGCATGAGAGTCGAGATAACGATAAGAGGTATACAAAAAAGTAAAAAAAACGAATAGACGATAATATTCGGGCAATGATTGTACGATGAAACTGTAAGATGATCGTGTGTATGTCGATCAGAGCTGAGGACTTACCGGAGTGCGGGGGAGCGAGGAGGGAGCGACTAGAGCTGAAGAAGGGGCGCAGCGACGGCTTAGGCGTGCTGCTGACTGACATCGTGTCCAGTTCCGGTCCGCTGTCCGACAGGTCTTCCAGCTCGTCGAACAGCTCCTCGATTTCCATTTCGCCACCTGAATGCAAAATATTCATTATATTGACGATCGCCGCATACATATAGTCGTGCAAAACGCGATGAATAATGCAACGAGAGGCTGTTCTCCGATGCAGTTATCGCGCTTGGAGACGAGCGCCGGATAGTTTCGCGACACGGCTGGACGATGCCGACGACGCGAGGAATATGTATATTTTCTCTCTCTCTCTCTCTCTCTCTCTCTCTCTCTCTCTCTCTCTCTCTCTCTCTCTCTCTCTCTCTGCAGTTGATTTAGGCATTGTTTGGCTTGCCAAGCGGTTAGTCCATTATAGTTTGCCGGCGATAATGGTAAACGCGAGTAGGCTCTCGGCAGAGTATTCTTCTTTCGAGAGTGCGTACATATATGTGCAAATTCACGACCGACAGTACACGAGCGCGCACTGGCTCAAACGAACTTTAGCTCCATCACGTTTCCGGGCCTCTTACCTTATTATATGTGCAAGTACACAAGTTGGGTGTTGGAAGTTGAGAATTTAAAATTGAGGGCACGCTTACCAGGCCAACTTTTTTTGGTTCTTAGGGTCACTGGAGTGAGAAAATTCCCGCGTGCATCGCCGATCGCTTGCCAAACTTTTTTGTGGCGCAGTTGAAGTTCTCTTATGGGCATTCAACATTGAGAAAAAACTAATCATGATTAAACTTCACCCACTCAGTGTCTGAAAGCGTAATCCAAAAATCTGTTCTACTAGGATCGGGGTATCTGAAAAGAGCTTTAATTTGAGGGTTGGTGGGTTAAAAATGGTCGCCTAGGTCAAAATTTGTCTAGGCTTGAAAATAGTACAAAATCACGGAAATTAAAATTGTTTACTATAATAAGCGATTTTTCTCTTTTTTTAAAAATTGTTATAAATTTTGATGCGATCAGTCAATTTTAACCACCCGGGGCTCAAATTGAAGCTCTTTTCTTTTACTTTTGTTTCAAAAATTTGGATTAACATTTTAATTTTATAATGAGCTATGTATATGCCTATCAATTATGGCCGTTTTTTGACCAGTTTCATCGTCATATATATAGCTGATCGTAAAATAAAAGTGTCGGTTCTAAATTTTCTAAACGAAATCGGAAGAAAAGAGCTTCAATTTGAGCCCCAGATGGTCGAAATTGAACGCTCGGATCAAAAGTTGTAAGGATTTTAAAAATAGGAAAAATTGCTGATTTTCGTAAAAAATCGAAAATTTGGTGATCTTTTGCCATTTTCAAGCCTAGACAACTTTTGACATAGGCAACCATTTTTAACCCACCAGCCCACAAATTAGTTCTTTTTTTTTGATACTTTGATTCTATTAAAACACATTTTTAAATTGCGCCTCCAGACAAAAAGTGGCCTTTTCCTGGTTTTTGTTAATTTTGCTCGTGTTAAATTCCCATAAGAGAATTTAAACTGCCCCGCAAAAAAAGTTTGGCAAGCGATCGGCGATGCACGCGGGAATTTTCTCACTCCAGATGACCCAAAGAACCAAAAAAAGTTGGTCTGGTAGGCGTGCCCTCAATTTGCAATTCGCAAATTCCGACACCCAACTTGTGTATTTGCACATATAATAAGGTAAGAGGCCCGGAAACGTGATGGAGCTAAAGTTCGTTTGAGCCAGTGCGCGCTCGCGCGAGGGACGTCACGACAGATATCGATTAAACCAACCTGATATTTTCTGACTAATTTCTTCTTGATCGTGTTCCAACTCCTCGGAAACCCTAAACCGCTTTAACAGAGCGATAAATTTCTGCTTTAGATTCCTTTGCTGAAATCACAAAAAAAATGTAAGAAGCAAATTAAATTACATTCTGGCATCGCCTGACCAACACACAACCGTTCTTCCCGCCCTTGACACTCTGGGATCGGACAGGGCGGATTGTTATCCCCGTGCGAAATCCAAAGAGCAATTGGCCTAATTGCCGCGAAGCAGTAATCGAATTTTAAACCGATTCCTTTTAGAAGAAACATCTCAAGGTCACGCGCACCCTTCGGCGGAATAACTAATTATCTTCTCACTCGTGTCATATTTTTAGAGCTCGCGCGGGACAAGGTCGAGTGGGCTTACCCTCGCGTTAGCTGGCATCTTGGTACGGCTTTTCCTGCGGTGCACTTCAAGGGTGGGCTCGCTATCGCTGCCCTCGGCCTCGCCCTCCGAACTGAATTCCTCTTCCTCATCGCTGAACTCCTGGCACAGACGCTCATTCGGGTCGTTCATCAGTCTTTTATCATGGTCCACCGGCTGACTGCTCAGCGCCACGACGTTGACGCGCGCCAGCGAGTGGCCACCGTACTTCTCGGCTTTGTCCGAGACCAGCTCCAACTCCAGGTCCATTTGCTTCTGCAGTACCTGAAAGAGTCGTGATTTTCTGTCGTTATTTAATTCCGTACAGAAATTGCTTCGTTCGGCAGATGTTAATAGGAGCGAAACAGACTAGGCGATGTGGGATTGGTGTTAAATTGAAAATATCTACGAATGCAAATGAAATTGGAAAAGAGATGCTCAACGTAAATAGAGTCGAGTCTTTATTTCCAACACTCGAGCTGATAAAGCGCTAATTGGATTTTTTCCGTCTATTATGCTTCCGCGACTTTTCAATTTAATATAAAGTTTTTAATTAAGATGTCGCGTTGTAAGATTGTGCTTTGCAGAAATAAAAGGGCTTGTACACCGTGAAATCATAGAAGAGTTTTATGCCTTCATAAGGCGCTTCTAGCCCCAACGAATAGCTTTTTTTCTCAGTGCAGCACCGCTTTATTGCGATTGTCGAACGAACAGTGTCGTAATTAATCGAATGCGCGGTTTGACCTATATTTTAATGCAGTAAAGTTACGACAAAAGAGCGAAGTATCGATTCCCTAAGGAGGATGCAAATTATCAAGTGTTTGATATTTTCCATTGGAAAGAGCATCGATCGATGCAAAATGATAAACGTTGTTTTTCTATTACCATTATTAAGAACTCGCAATGAAAATCGCTCAAACTCGCACTACCGTTCGATCGTAGAAAACGCTTTAAACGAAAATTAAAAAAAAAACATACTTTTTCCCGAGCTCTTTATCATGCTCTACTTTCTCTATTTTTCAATATTAATTAACGCGGATACTTGAACGAGAAATTTTTTTCAAAAACGTTCAAATGTCACTTCAAAATGAAATTGCATTAAGTTAGGTATTTTTCAGCTGTTCTCAGAGTATATTAAAAAAACCTGCATCGAAGAAAAAAGGTAAAAAGCGAAGGAGAATCAAAATAAAATACTTTAGTCCATAACTCGTGACGCAACGACGATAAAACTGAGCTGAAAGTGATTGTAAAAAGTTAACGTAGACGCAGGAAAAAATGGACGAAAGCATAATGCAACCGCACTCGCAATGAATACCAAAGTAGAAAAATAAATTATTCATCAAAATTTCAAAGCCCAGAAATCAGAACCTCGTCCGAAATTCCAGCCGACTAATAACGGCACACACGTGCGATCATCAGACCTCGACAATCGGCCTTAACGAACCTCGAAAAGAAAAAAGCCTCACCTGTGCCATATTGATGACCCCCTCGGCGAGAGTCTTGTAGCCGAGCATAGTTCGGTTCTTGTAGCGTTTGCGCCTCTGCAGCAACACAAGCAGTTTGTTCCCGTCGCGTTTGAGAAAGTGCGGATACTGCAGAGCGAATTGAAGCTCGAGTTCGGTGTCGAGCATACCACTCGGCGGCACGGCCATCTCGTTCGAGCGCAGTGTGCGCTTCGAGCTCTGCATTTTCACGGCGATGCTGACGGAAGCCAAGTCGGCGCCCAAGGGCCGCAGGATGACCAATCGCGTGAGCGTCAGCGTGCAGAGTCTGAAAAGAAGAAGAGGTCGATTAGTAGAAATGCCGAGATGTGGTCAGCCGCAGTGTACAGTATCATACATATCATATTCATCGATCGGCTACGAGCTGTGTGTGCTGATGAAAAGTTAACGCAAAGCGATTAGCGAGAGAGCGTCGGGTGTGACGCGCGTGAGTTTCATTTCCTCTCTCGGCACATATAAATTATTTCATATCATCGACGCGTATACATATGTTTCTGAGAGTGCCTATTCGACACTTAATGGTTGCGGACTATAATCGTGATTTTTTTCGCGCGTTAAGACTGAACGGAGACACACACCTGTCGGGGAGAGTACAAAAATTACATTTTATTCTCTCTACATAAGGGTAGTCTACAGTATTCAAAACTCACTCGAAAAGCCAAACTCGACCCATACTCTACTGTTTCCCATCATCGAATTCCAATAATACTGATGCACGCGAATTGTAACCTTCTGCGAAATTTCCCACGTGTACGTTTATCAAGTTTCCTTGAACTTTGCTACGCAGAATATATAAAGTATACGCATAGGCTACTGCCCGATTCCGCGTAGTGCATTGCGAGGCTCGACACGCGCGGTTATAATCTATATATAGAATGCCCACGCGCGAGGGTGTGCATACACATAGGCATCGCATGGACCAACCCCCGAGCCGCCCACGTAACGAACAGCAGTGCACGCGCGTCGTCGTCGCGGTTTACCAGGAGCAGCTGCTGCTTACTACTCTCTCGGCGAGTATTTTTCTTCGACTCTTTTTGAGAACTCCTTGGTGCGGAAAATCGCTTGCCTTTGCGCGCGACTGAATAATTCAGGTTAGGCTGTAGTGAGTAAAGGGTAAAGATAAAGTTTCGTTCTCGCCGCACTGGAGAGTAGAATACGACAGGAAAGTGATACCCACCGTGAATTGAGCGCAAATATTAATGCTCTATTTCGGGCTCTGTATTCGAGCAGAACGGCTCTCTCTCTCTCTCTCTCTCGCTCTCTCTCTCTCTCTCTCTCTCTCTCTCTCTCTCTCTCTCTTTCGATTTTAACTCTATAGTGATGCTGTTGGGGGCGTAAATGGCGTGGACGAACCCTGTGCTAAAATGTGATTTATATACAAGTTGTACAAAAATAGCACACGGCAATAACTCTTACAAGTTTAATACACAAGTCGATTACGCTGCGATAATTCCTTTGAGAAATCCAGCGACACACAGGCACACCACTGTTGCAAAAGCTATATCCCAGCAGTCTCCCATCTCCTTTATCAGTCCTCGTATACTGGGTCACGCGCGAACTATACGTCACTTCCGTCTTCCAACCTCCCATCCCTATACAGCGCACAGCCTACGCCCTCGCTACGCGGATATTTTATATACGTGTTTCCTTCGCCGTTGCTCGCGTAAAATAGCTCCCATCAGCTCGCGCGCGCAAATTAAGGCTCTCCGGAGACTTGTTTTTTTTTACGCAGAGCGCGCGGATTACTCGGCTTCCGTCTTTTTGTGCCGTCTGTTTTTTTTTATATCTTCTTTATTTAATTCATCGCAGGTGCTGAGGTCGTCGGGGATTTATCGAGGGTGTCGCGTCGAGCGGTGTGTTTATAAATATTTCTCCCCGCTGCGCGGTGCGGAGATTAGTCCACTTGACTTTGGTTTGCGGGGGGCTGTTGCCATCAGTGTTTACCTTTTGGACGGGATGAGATGGTACATGGTTTTTTTTTTTCAGGGATGTATATACAGACCACGTTGGTTCGTTATATCTCTGAGAAGAAAACATTAATAATCGAGGCTTTTTAAATGCGGCGCGCGTTTTATCGATATTTTTATATATAAACTTGAAATAAGAGAAAAGTCCGCGACGATCGTGTATTTTTAATGAGCGCGATTCTATTTACGCCGCGAGTCGCGAATGCTTTTAAAATAGCGATGTGGTGTAAGTGAAACGTATACAGCCGCACGTTCGTTTCGATGATCATCGCTCGAAATTACGACAGGAGAGCTGGCGAGAACCACTTGGCAATACATTCTAATTACAAAAAAAAACGAGGACGAACTTTTCTGCCGCAGCGAATAAAAAATTCAGCTCTCGATCCCTAATTAACTCGGAAAGCCATCCATCCACGCCTCCGATTTAGGTCAAACTTTCTCCCACCCTCGACGAAAAGTTCGATTCTTTCCACCACTCCTAGAGACAGATGTGTCCCATTGAGTTTCTGTGTTTTGATCAATGTGACGATTTTACTGCTCCGACCTTTTCTCTTTATACCTGTACTTTCGCGGCGCTTGCTTCATTCGCGCGCCTGCAAGAGGCGTCGCGTCCTCGAGAATCAACGCCATCAACCGCAGCGGTTTAGCTTGCGCACAAGGTCTTCTTTGATCCGCGAATACGTGCAACTTTGTCGGCTTTATACAAATTAGCCCCGGTGCGAGAGCTCTTTGCCCTTTTTGTTGGCGGTTTCCTCCTGCGCCGCGCGCGACTTAATTCGCGACTTAGTCCGCGGGCGTTTTCGCGCGCGCGCGCCTTTTATATACAGGAGGGATTATAACAGTTACCGGCGTGTACTTTGGTAAATTGTTTACTACTGCAGTGTGTCTTGAGAAAGTGGAGCACAAGAGCTGTGATGATTTTATAAGAGCTTTATAGCAGTATAAGGATTAAGAAAATACGAAACTTTTTCGTCCCCGCGCTATACTTACACGCGTTACGTTTTTCAAATTCTTTCGACGATTCCAGGGCAAGGTGACTCTCGTTAACGAAATTCAGGCTCTGCGACTTACATCCCATCGCGGGTATTTAAAATTCCCTCCTGTATCCTACGGAGCAGAAAGCAACTCTCTAATCGCTTGTAATCTCTCTCTTATACTCGTCCTCGCGTCATTCCATTATATTACACAGCCCTGCCGTCGTATATGCGGCGACGAAATCCCGCGTTTGAATTTTTTATCCTCTCTAGCTCTCCGTGCCGACAAAACGCCGCGCATCAGAAAAAAAGAAGCAACGCAGCAGCAGCAGAATTACTTATATCCGGCATGAAAAATGCAGAATCCCCATTCAGAGCGCCACGTCCCATCCGTCACACATTTTGCTCGCAACACACAAACGTGCACACCAGGCACAGCACAGAGCCTTCGTTCCCTCACGTATCACTCCTCTATCCGGGGGAAGAGGGATGGGAAGAAATGAATGGACGGGCATTAGACGCTTTTCCACGCCCTCTCGGACAGCCTGATGCATTATTTATGAGGGCTGCAGAGAGACCGCGGACTTAATTTTTATACGCGCGCTCATCTCTTTTTCGCTCTCTCTCTCTCTCTCTCTCTCTCGCTCTCTCTCTCTCTCTCTCTCTCTCTCTCTCTCTCTCTCTCTCTGCACCACGCCGGTGCGTCTAATTCGATTCGCACGACGCGAGAGAAAGTGGAGCAGCGGGTGGATGTGGTCGAAGTGTGAGATATGTATTCTGGTGTCTGCGTATGGCGTTACTTTTGCTCGGCTGGCTTTACGCGAGGAAATTATCACTCGAAAAAAAAATAATAACGTGATATTCGCGAGGGACGTACGTCACTGATACAATTTCTATACGCTCTCTTTTGCTCCAACAATACTCTGCATAAAGTAATAATAGGGGAGTATAGAGGCGATGCGAATATTGATTATGTCCCCTGATTACGTTTTCAGCGCTGCGAGAGAATCGAATCACGCCGGTCGATATATCGGCCCAGAGAAAATTCGCGCAGAATGCGTATCAATTCTGAGTGGCGTATACAACACCCTATATAACCGCTCATCGCCCCCGCAGGCAAACATCGCGCGCGGAAAATTCGATCCGCACGCGCTGAATTCCGAATTCGCCGAAACCCACACACTGAACACATTCAAACCATACTCTATACCCACATAACGAAACAAATCCTTTAAAAAAAAAACTATGCAGCCCCGACGTAATTAAACCAGGGTAGATGCGACGGACACAGTATTGAGAGCTAGGAGCTCATAATACACAAAGAGACGTCAAAGTCCTCCTCGCTAACAGCGCACGCGACGCAACGCAGGTATAGGTAAATCGCGTGCGGGAGCTATACCGAGGCTTCGCATAAATATTTGAGATCCTCTCCCTCTCGCCGCACTGTATGCTGCACTCGTATACGCGCGCGAGACAGAGAGAGGAAAAAGAGAACCTGGCAGAGAGTAATATTGCAAGGAGAACGAGTGGCATATGTGTGGGTGGTCAGCGCTGCTAGACTGAATGACGCCGGCGAGCGCTTATAGGCCGTGCAGGCGCGACGGGTAGGAGAGCAGAGAGGTCGGTCGCTGACATTGAATCGATATAATACGTCGGAGGCTCTCGCGCGTATGTGCTTTCCTTCCCTTCTCTGACACAGAGAGAGAGAGAGAGAGAGAGAGAGAGAGAGAGAGAGAGAGAGAGAGAGAGGGAGAGAGAGAGAGAGAGAGAGTTTTTCTGCCTATACAGTACAGCCAGTGGCAGTTTTTTTCCTCTGCGTGAATGGCCGCGCGTGTGTCGTTCTTTTTTTAGATATCTTGCGCGCCTAGGGCGCGGCGTCGTGTGTGCGACGATTATGCGTAAGCAGTCGCGCGTCACTCATTCAGGCCTTTCTTTGAATGAGACGTACTAGCATACGGGGGTGGGGGCGCGTTGCGTAAGCGAAGGGAATTAGGCAGATCGACGTTTCATTGAGGCCGCCGTAAGAGTTAGCCGAGGCTATTTGATTAGCCGACGGCTCAGTGGACGTTTCGGATGGGATTTTAATAGCCCGGCTTTATTCATCGTTATACCGGATGATTTACGAGGCGAACGTCGGCTCGAAGTATGCTTGCGATGTATATAACGATTCGCGTTAATAATATAGGTATCTCGAGTAGGCGCGACCACGACGATTCCGACTATCGATCTGTTTATGCTCGAGTGTGCTTGAAGATAAAAGAAGCGTAAGTATAGGAGAGCCGTAAAAAATTCGTTATCCCGGCTCGAAATCTAAAGCAGCGGCCGTTCCTTACCGACTAAATGTAAATCGCCCCCTTGTTACCGAATCTCTCATATACATATTTTTCCTTCCCGACACAGGAGACGATCTCTGATTTATCTCGAGTCGTATACAGAAGTGTGTTATTCCGCGAAAGTTTTTCCGAGTCCCCTCGCTTTTTTTTACACTCCCCGCGCAGCGTCGAACGTACATTGTAGAACTTTCGCAGATAAGCGAAACGCGTGCGTGTGTTCCGAGCTGCGAGAGAGAAAAAGTTTTTCAAAGTATCGAGCGTACACGCGCTGCTCCCTGTATATAGTTCCGCTCTGCCGCCGCAAAGGATAATTGACAATCGATATGCGGCTGTACTGCAGCACACGAATAAGCTGAGCAGAGTCGTCGTGCGTCGGGATCATTATTGGGGAGAGGAGGACAGTCAGGGCGGACGCGTGTGGGTGGCTAGATATAGAGTCAGGTGGAAAAATCGTATGAATTCCTTTGTGTTCTCTATAGTATATGACAGAGTATAGCTGATGCGGGAGATTGGAATGATTTGAATTTGCGGGAGAGAGAGACTCCTGCGCAGCCGTGAGAGTGTATTTCATGAAAGGAACGCCCACGCGCGCTTCAAACTTTCCGACAATGCACGCCTACTTCGCTCTCAAGATTGTTCGATCAAAAAAGAAAATAGCGCGATGTGTATTGGTCTGCCGATTCGCGTATAATTACGTGTAAAATGTGGAAAACTTTTTCTCTCTCACACCTATATTTGTGAAAAATTCCACGCTCTTTCTTTCTCCTATAGCTGTAGCATATCATGCAGCAACCCCCGCGCGTCCTCCGCCAGCACAGCTGCTTTTCCTCGCTCTCGCTCCACTACAGCGTGAAATCGATTTTCTCGCGCGCACCTCCTAATAAGACTCTCGTCTTATCAGTCTTATCGTCACGCGCGGCGCTATGAGCCACCTCCTCGTTCTCTCCCTCGATAACGCGAATGTGACCCTGTCGCGGAGCCTCCACTGCTCTCGCGCAGCTCTTGTGCGCTGGGAAGAGGGTTGAGATGCCTATACTGATCCAAACCTGATTTTCCTTCCTGTTGCTCACATGCGTTTATTTAAATCAACGAGTTTTATTTCATCGGCTATAGCTGCTATGATAGACGAAAGAAAATCAGGAAACGAAAAATAAACGAATCTGGTGCGCTATACAACACAGAGCAGCGGGAGGGTTTGTTTGCAGCAGCAGCAGCAGCAGAGCCGCCGACGCTTTAAATAAACCGGCTGACTTTTATCGCAGTTTCTCTCGCGCAGCGTTTGTTATTCGATCAACTTTTCAAAGCCGCGCGTCAAAAAAGTATTCGCGCGAAAGGAACGCGAAAATCCGGGAGTATTAAAAAATATATATATTTGAGAGGGGAGCAAGCGCGATACGCGCTCTATTCAAAGAATTAGGAGAATCCGCCAGCTGGAAGCGAGAGAATCATAAAGTGAAGCTGAAAAAAAGCGCGTAGGTAGAAAAAGAGATAGAAGAGGGTGGATCGTGAACACGCTATATGTGTGTGTGTGTGTGTGTGTATATATATATATATATATATATATATATATATATATATATATATGTGGGACGTTCCACGTCAAACGTATCAAAGTTCTGCCCAAAATTCTTTTTGATCTAAAAAATTTTTAAAATATGGAAAATTTAGCATTTTTTATGTACTTTCAATTAGTGAGGGGCGTTTTTTTAAATTTTGTTCTCAGTCGGAGCTATGCGTTCCCTAACTTTAAAAAATTACTACTTTACGAAATGATCAAGCTGTCAGAAATCACAGGGGCTCAGAAAAATTCTAAGCAACGACTATTTTCATGTATTTTGAGCTGCTGAACATCCGACGGTATTTTTTACCGATACCTCAAGCGTTCGCCCCTAACCGCAAAAAACACCCCCAAAATTGCTTTTTCACGCAGTTGAGAGGTTTATCCTGTGATCGACGGGAGGAAAATTATTGACAGAGAATATTTTTATGTATATTGTGCTGCTGAATACGAAACCGGCCGTCTTTTTTACCGATACCTCAAGCGCTCGTCCCTAACCTCAAAAAACCATCCAAAATGTCTTTTTTACGCGGTTAAAAAATGAACATCTAGAGGAGGCTATTTTTATGAATTTTGATCCACTGCATTTTATCACGAAGCTAAATTTTATTTTTTTACTTTTACTTCAGTGCACTTAAATAATGTAACTGATTACTGATAATATGGTTTATACTGTGCAATTTTTTTATTGATTCCTATGAAAGGTCTATGCGTTTTACAGGGTTGGGACTGTCTTTATTACAAAGCCCGCATTACTTTATTTTTTTTATTTATTTAAGTTTTTTAATTATTACTTTTATTTTTGAATATTTGTATTATTTTGTTGAACATATTTTAAATTCAATTATTAATATTTTACTATTGATAATGGACTTGGTGCATTAGAGTATCTAAACACAGTAATTTTTTGTCGGGAGAAACTAAAAACGCATGTCCTTCTGAAATTTTTGTAACAGACGGTGCAGACGAGAATCTTTTCTGTAGTGATCTTGAAGTTTTTTCGTAATCTTTTTTGGAATAGTGAAAGAATGTTATTGTTTGGAACTTTTGTCTCGCCCAGTCATAAAATTGTTTTGAATTTAAAATCGCTTCCATAGCTTTGGCCTGCAAGCTGGTACGAGTAGCTTCTCTTTTTAACACGGCTCCTACTCCGTTACATGAACCCTTGAGCAGTAGCATGGAAATGCCAATCCGCCATTATTTGGAAATCTGACTCATGATTAACCAAGTTCATCATTTGATATCTATTTTTATAGTGCTGCTTTGCACCATCTGTGACGTATAAATCTTATTTATTTTTGGGAATCTTTTCTTTATTTCAGAAATAATCTTTTCTTGTAAAACATAAACTGCGACCGAATTTTTCTGAGTCCCTGTGATTTCTGACAGCTTGATCATTTCGTAAAGTAGTAATTTTTTAAAGTTAGGGAATGCGTAGCTCCGACTGGGAACAAAATTTTAAAAAACGCCCCTCACTAATTGAAAGTACATAGAAAATGCTAAATTTTCCATATTTTTAAAAATGTTTAGATCAAAAGGAATTTTGGGCAGAGCTTTGTTACGTTTGGCGTGGAACGCCCCCCCCCCCCTCACACACACACACACATATATAGCGTGTTCACGTTCCACCCTCCTCTGCAGTGGGTGTCTCTTCTCTCTCTTTTTCTACCTATGCGCTTTTTCTCGGCTTCGCTTTATGATTCTCTCGCTTCCAGCTGGCGGATTTACTCGAGAGAGCGAGCTCGACGTGAAAGGGAGTCGCGCCAGCCCGGCAATATGTGATTATATGGAAATTGGTGTATGAAAAGGGCCGTTGATTACCGTTAATGCAGCGCCCGTCGTAAATGCTATTATACAATATACATGCAGCGTCGGGTCGAGGAAGAGGAGACGGCTTTTTTATATTATACTTTGTTCAGCTCCTTTGTCTGCCTCGCTATAAACGCTATTATAAATAAAAAAGCACACATCATAATAGAAGAAGAACGATAACGCCCAAAGTGTATACGCGAACTTTGTCCTTTTCAAACTCATTTAAAACCGCGCGCAATCATCGATAAGAACGTAGCTGCTCGCGCGCGCGCGCGTTACAGCGAGAATACACGCGAAGCTTATATCGGGGAAAAAAAAGTTTGCGCGATTGCTCGCTCGTGTGCTAATTCGCGTAGAATATACGCGCGCGTGTATGGCGAAAAATCAATAGCAAACGTCGCCGTGCGGCTGAAAAAGCGCAGACACGCGCAGACACACACACATACGTGCACACGCGGAAAAAAGGAATTGTGCGCGCATATAGTAAATGTACGTAGACGTAATCGCCGGGGAAACAGGGCTTCTCTCGCTGGTATAGTACAACCGGTCACGAACCTCGTCGTCGTCGTCGTCGTCGCCGTCGCCTGTGTCCCGATAACATCTCGCAGACGTAAGGAAGGCAGCGTTTGCGTAATTAATAGCGCGACGTGTACTCGCGTCCTGTGTGTATGTGGCGGCGCACGCGAGAACGACACATATTTTCACTGGCTTTTTCGCTTTATATACTCGCGCACGCTTTTATAATCGTATAATCGCGCGAGATTGATCCTGTATGTGTTTATGCGCGATGCGAATGATTTACTATTATATTATATACCGATGGACGGAGAGCATCGATGGCTTGTACCTATAAGTATACTGCTATCTCATTTTTTTAAGTCTGTACGTAATTTAGAGTCGTTCGGCGCTTTTACTAGGGACACGAGAGTGATTTATTAAGAACCAGCTGACCGCTTTTGGGTTTGAAATTCGGTGACTCGGTTTTATTTATATAACGCGCGAAATGCGCAAAACAACAATTCGCCTCGCTATCGCCGCGGATCATCTGCTCGATATCTACGCTACCACTGCCGTGTATACATATTTAGAGACAGCCATTAATATACACACTCGAGTCCGTGACGCAATTGTAGAATGGAGAGAGAGAGAGAGAGAGAGAGAGAGAGAGAGAGAGAGAGAGAGAGAGAGAGAGAGAGAGAGAGAGAGAGAGAGAAAGAGAGAGAGTCACGAGGTGTGCGCGCAAGTCGACTGGTCAATTTTGTTAATTCCATATTTAGAAGAGAACGCGGATGACAATCAATTATATACAATCAATTATATATATATAATTGATTGTCCGCGTCACCGCCTACGCAAGTTTTCTAAACATAGCCCCGGACGAAAGTGCGGCTGCAGCATTTGCACTGCAACTACTCGTGCTGCTCAGGAGTAATGAAAACACGCGCTAAAATCACTGAGCGTGTATACCTTATATCTATATACATATATGTTTATACCGCGAGTCGCTGTGTGTGAATATTAGACGAAGCGTAATTGGACTCGTTATACACGAGCGTCGAACCGCGAAATCGTGGTTTTTGGCTCGCATGCAATTTATCGGCGAAAACGCAAATAAACACACAGCGCCTGCATACAAGACGGAGACGTAAACTCGACCACACGTACGCTTTATTATGCAAGCGGTAATTTTCAAGGGAATAATGTGTATACACGATAATTAAATTTACGATCTTTCGAAATCAGCAAAGGCCAATTCGCCCGCAACTACTTATAGCTCACGACTGTTATAATAGAGCGTTGCGTCGTAATATTGCGCTCATTATTTACATTATGTATCGTATACATCACAAAGAAATTCGTCGCAGCAGCAGCAGCTCTATATTTAAATAACGGCATCGTCGCGCAAGCAAGCAAACACACTTGTAGGACTACGCGCACCAGAACAGACCCTCGTCGCGTTAAGATACAAGCGTGTCTTAAATTAAAACAACGCCGGCGCGCGCGGTGTCAATCGCCTGTAACACACACAGAAGCGCGCAAGTGCAGGTGTCTTGCACTCTCTTTCTCTCCCCGGATTTTCAAGGCCGCGGAGAAGAGCTACCTGTCTGATGCCGCCGTCGATGTCGCAAGAGAGGGCTAATATTAGTCGGCTTATAAAACTGGCGCAGCGGCCAAGTGTCGCGTGTGTCTCTGTCTGTCTCTCGATGCGCAGTATGCAAGTGGTCCGTGAGAAAGTGAACTTTTTGTATCAAGAGCCGTTTCTGCGTGTTTTGCCGCGAGAAGCAAGGACAAGCCGTCGCGAGCGCGGAAGAAGGCTCGAGATAAGAGCTGCGCACATGTTTGCAGAGCACAGCTCGTCTAATCTCTCTCTCTCTCTCTCTCTCTCTCTCTCTCTCTCTCTCTCTCTCTCTCTCTCTCTCTCTCTCGTGTAAATATAACTGTGTTTCTGCTTCGCAGCAGTGTATGTTTTGTCATTTCACTTGCGGGAAGATTGATTCCGCTCTGGATTTCGTACGTAGTCGAGACTTGGATACGGGCAATAGGGAAAAAACTTCGCAATAACACGAGAGCTTGAATGCGTAGCGCGGCGAAATCAAAGTCGAGCGCACTGCGCTATAGTTCCCAGCTCTCCTTCTGTACCTTCAAAGCGATTAAATTCGAATCTTCGGGTTGTACACACAAGCTGTGCAGACCGCGAAAATGGATACAAACACTCCCCGCCGAGATTTCAATTTATCAACTTGAAGGATGTGAAAAGAAAAAAGACGGTTATAGGGCACTAGAAATTCCGCGCCGCGTGACCCGACACTTTCCAATCTAATTACGCTCGGTGTTGCTTAGTCGTAGTGACTGTATACCCACGTGGCGACGTACTAATTAGAGGTCAGAGCGGAGCTATGTGTCGATTGCTCGCGAAATAGAATTTTAATTGCCGCTGATTAGCCGCGCGCGGCGAAAGTTAATTTTGCTTCACCTATACAGCGAGAACCTATATACGTAATGGTCACTCACGCGTCAAAGTGCGAGGTGCTTTTGTCGCTGGCGTTGATGGAAATTTCGTTCTTTGACATGACTTTATACGTATATAGAGCCAGTTTTTCGGGGAGACTTTCGGGGAGCGTTTTTATAATTACATCATATCGTTCGAAAGTCACGCGCATATCATAATATAATCGATATAAAGCGGCAAAACTTAATAGCGTCTCATATTTATAACTGCGCAGTTAATAACGAGAGATCCGCACAGGCCGATAGCATTCAGAGAAGTTTTCGAATAAAAAAGAAGTTTCCCTTGATGGCGATGTTACAAAGGAAGTGCGATAGAGCTCGCTCTCCTGTAACGAGATATATAAGGTTAACCTCAAGGTTAACAACGCCTTCGCTGCTCTTTCCCCCCCGATAAATAAATAATAAAATCTTATATATGTTTCGCGAAACGACCACCTGCGCATCGGAAGATAAAAAAAGTCGCTGGCTCGGAGACTATACTCTCCGTTTTTTATCGAAGTTCCACACGATTTATGTGCGACGAATCTCCGTTTGACGGAAATGGATCGTTATACTTGTTGACGAAGGAGAAAACAAAAGTGCTTTGAAAAATGTATTCAATGCACCTCATAAAAAAAGAGAATCACATCGCATGAAATCTTTCTTCGTCGCACACAATATTCAAAGCCGGCGATAAAAAGCACAAAGATCGCCGGAAGAACCGCAACTGCAGCGGCAGCCCCTCACGATCGTCAATCGTCATCAGTCGAGCTAAAAACAGACAGTCTAGTCGGCACGTATCAGGCGAGTATATTGGCGTCGATTTGCCTACCTCCCACCGCTCTGCTGCTCTCTATCGATGTGTGGGTGCGTGGCTGAGTGGATATGGATGCGAGAGAGGAAGCTCACTGCCGCAATTTCGGAGCTTCGTGCAACGAGTCGGCAAACGCGACGATTAGGCCGAGTGCAAAAACCGCCACTTTTCCGACGGGGCCGCTTTCACGCGATGATGAAGCGTGATCTGCAGCGGAGGGTATGTGTGTACTGACGCTATATGGCATTTCATCGCGTTTATAGACGAGAGAGCTGCTCATGTAAATTCGTGCGCGAACGTTTACATTCAATCTTGCAACAATCGCCACCAGAACAGAAACAGCTCCACTTCCGTCGTCATCGCACACGACGTGTTTATATCTCATCTAGCTAATACAGCCGTCAACGTCCACAATTACCCTATATGACACACACACACACACGACGTAAGCGGAGCTACACACCGAAACTCGAGTAGATCCACACACTTTTCCGGTGAAGCATCATCAGCGCCGGTTTATATATTCCGTTAGCTCCCCTCCAGAAATGAGCTTTCAAGCTGCGCGCACGAGAGGTGCGTCATACGCTATAAAGCGTGCACTGCTATACCGCCGAATCCCCAACAATGCGACCGCCGCCCTGAGAGGATCGGAAATGCTTAGAGCGATGCCCTATAATGCGCACGAGGAAAAGAGAGAGAGAGAGAGAGAGGGAGAGAGAGAGAGAGAGAGGGAGAGAGAGAGAAAGGGCTTAAACACTGACTTTTTGTTTGCTAAACTGCAAGTTGATGCGATTACAGCTATACTGCAGTCTCTTCTCTGCGTCGTGCGCACGACATATAATAAGTAGCTTGTTCGCGGAATAGTACGCGCAAAAAGCCGCCTCTCTCTCTCTCTCTCTCTCTCTCTCTAATTGTCTATCGCAAACAGGCTGCTGCAGACTAGCGTTTTATCGCGCTTCATACTAGATAGCGTGTAATTCTTTTAATAACACACGCCTCTCTCGGCTGCAAACGGTATACATAACACGAGAGCGCGTCGGAAGTCTAGAGACAGCGCGCAGCCGCACATAACGGAGATTCGTCGCCCCGACACACGCGTGCATGTGAACGTTCCACATATGCAAATCCGCCAGTCCGGTGCCAATGTGGAGCGCGTATATCGTTCCCTCTCTCTCTCTCTCTCTCTCTCTCTCTCTCCCTCTCTCTCTCTCTCTCTCTCTCTCTCTCTCTCTCTCTCTCTCTCTCTCTCTACCGCACTGTCGCGTCACGCTGATCGTGTGAGAAAAATCCTGTAAAAACATATTCGAAAGCGTCGTCTCCGAGATAAAAAAGACGCTCATAATGCCCGTGTAACAAAGCAAAGTGCGCAGAACGGCCTCTCCGCTCCATCTATTATGTCCCATTACACATGCCGTCCGCGCGCGCTCGTTGCTATATACATACATACACTATGCGCTAGCTGCACGAGTGATGCGACGACTGCAAAATCTCAGCGCGGCCACGAAAATGGATTGCTCTGCTCCACTTTTGCCTCGTCGCTCGATTTTGCGCGTTCGCAGCTGGCTTTGAGCGAGGATTTTTTTGTTCGCCTCGCGAGCGGGAATTCGCTGGGGTTTTTTTCGAGTGCGTTGCACAGGGGGTTGAAAAGGGACTGTGCCGGGATAGAAGAGAGAGAGAGAGACGCGAGGCTTTTTCTGCGCAGATGCGAGAGAGTGGGATTTGATTTAGAACAATGAGATCGTTGTTCTGCGGCACGGTGAACTACCGTGTGTAAGATTCAAGCACGCGGGTTAATTAATTTATTCCTGAACGTGCAGCAGTTGGCTCTGTACATAATTTCTCTTCGAGCTATGGATATAAGAATCCAAGTTAAAATACCGTGTACGTTTCCAACAGCAAAGCGCCCGCATAGCCAACAAACGGCTCTATCGCGGCCGCGTAATTTTCACCTAGTCCCCGTTCTCTCTCACACGCGCTAATCTCAACCGCAAAACTCCGAGCAATCTTCTCCGAAAACACGCGCGCAACTCTCCTCGCTCCACATTATCTCTCTCTCTCTCTCTCTCTCTCTCTCTCTCTCTCGCTCGCTCTCTCTCTCTCTCGCTCTCTCCCTCGTAGCTCATATACACATCAGACGCGCTCGCGGCTCATGTGCGGATACATTCCACGCATACGAAATCAGCAGAGCAGCAGCGCATCAGCCTCGAGAAAAGCAGAGCCTCGCGTACGATTAAACTTAAGCGCAGTATATATATAGAGGAGAATTGAATTTGCATTGCGCACTGCGTTGTCGTCGTCGCCCATTCGATTTCCAACTCGTCGGCATTGTGTTCCCTAATTGAACTGCAGCGAGGAAGAGAGGAGGGGTGGATTCTAATTATATACGAATGCCTAATCGCGCGCACGAGTGCGAACGAGAGAGTCTTCTTTATTCGCTCGAGTTGCTGCCCGAGAGAGCCATCCAAGGACGGACGTAATGCGTGCAGACTGTGTGCGTGTGTGTGTCACCTTCGAATTCCGATGCGTACGATGATTATTAGGCTGCGCTGCTGTTATACGCGGAGATTAATCTCTCCGTGTGGGGACTGGGGAGAGATGAGGTACTTCCAGGATTGCTAGTTGTTATCGCGATGACGTTGATGGCGCTAGTATGGTTTTCGATCGAATTTCCCAAAGGCTTTGTCTTTTATATATAATGCGGATTTATTTAAAAACCGCGAAAATCGAATAATGCATCGGATGCTCATCGTGTTATTATAAATATTATCTCCTCCGTGTGTGGAATACGATATAGTCGCTGCTCAGTTATATAGGAGGCTCAGGCGAAACAGCCGATAACGGCTTGCAAAACAATCGTAATTTCGCCCCGAAAACACACTGCAGCGCAGTTGTATAGATCCATCAGCGAGCAAACATACGCCGAAAATATTTTCCTCGATAAACGTTCCAAACGCGCACACCCGTATCGCCCTCTCGAGCAACGATTCACCCAACACGAAGAAGCCCATAAACGTATTAATAACCCTCTAGCTGCTGTGTGCAGTGTATACACCGGCCGATTCCCCAAAAATCCACACACAGCGGCAGCCCACCTATATAGCTTCGAGAGAGGGATTACTCAGATGCTATACGCAAATGACGCATAAGAAAACACGCGTCGAGGAAAGGCTTCTTCTCCTTTGAGATGAGTCAGACACTACAGCGGCTGCTCTAATGCGCGCGTGTGTATATATAATGCTCTCGGCTGAGGAGCGAGAATCTCGGAGTCGAAAGCATCGCCCACGCAACGATGGTTATCTCAGCGGATGCTCTGATTTTTCCCGGTGCTACTGCACTCGCACAGCGGGCGATGTTGTTGATGCTTTGACTTTGAAATTCTTCTCAAGGCGAAGCATCGATTTTCCGAACACAGATGGCATTGTTTTTTCGGAGATGCGCGCGCCCTTTTAAGGGGATGTGGGAGCTAAAAACCCTGTTTTTTTACTTCATGCAACTTTTTAAATAAAGCTTGCCACGAAAAACCAAGACCAGAGCGCCATAGTGTTGAGTTTAATGAATCATTCTACCGAAAGAAAATGTCAATTAGACTTTTAGTTTTTCTAGAAGTTGCGAAATACGAGCGGGTATTTACGTGTGTTAACGCGATTGCAGCGCCAACCTCAAACTCAAATTTTACTTATTAACTTTTTTAATTTGAAATTTCATCAATATAATGAGCGCAGCGCCGTAGGGTTAAGATCAGTGAATCATTCTACCGAAAGAAAAGGTCAATCCGACTTTTAGTTTTTTTTCGACATTTGAAATACTAAATATCCCGTGGCGCATTTGCGAAGCTTTAGCTCCCACTCCCCCTTAAGCCGAGTGCTTGAATATATATATATATATATATATATATATATATATATATATATATATTTATATGTGCAAAATATATGTGTAAAATATATATATGCACACATATATATATTTATATATATATATGTGTGTGTATTGTATTGTATTACGCGAAATTCGTTCGGCCGAATTATTCAATCGTCGGAAACAATCGAATATACTTTCGTCGTAGAATCAGCTGATCGGGGGACGTGAATCTGCAGCACAGGTTTGTGCAAATAAAAGTCGTAGCACACATTCAATTCTCCCATCCCGCTCATTCGCTCGTGTATACATAATTTAACGACGCGAGCTAGCCCCAATCAATTAAGCCAATAACGCCGATATACTTCTCTTGTTTACGTACACACTAACACACCTGCAGGGGGGGATAGGTGTATGTATAGGACGTCTTTTGTCCCCTTCCGTCGACGACGAGCGCGCGCAATGAAAAGCTCTTATAATGGTATATATAAAGGTAGGTGTATTTTTTCACTCGAGAGGGGGGCCCCCTTTTTTCTGAATCTTCGTGCACCCGCGAACCGAGAACGGGCGCGTTTTAAAGTGAATTCACGGCCTTGGTGATGCTCTCGGATCTTTGCAGCGGGATGACGACGAATTTTTCGGACTAATTCGCTTAAAAATTCGCTTTGTGACGGAGCATCGCTTTTTATTACTGCGTTGTCCCTCGGATGGCTATGTAGTGCAGTGTATGTGCTCTCTTCAGGTAATACGAGTAGTTTTTATGTTCGCAGATATGTCTTTTTCTATATACGTGTATACAACGCTAAACTTTTAATTGGCAAATATGCATAAAGTTGGTTTACATATACGCTGACAGTGTATAGTAACAAAACTTTACGGACGGACGCGGAAGCCAGCTGACAGGTATATGTCTGACTTTTCATTTTCTTCTATATGAGCGCATTGATAATACGAATCACAACGGTGACCTTCGCAGCCTCCGATTTTTTATAAATTA
Source organism: Nasonia vitripennis (assembly GCF_009193385.2). Taxonomy (NCBI): domain Eukaryota; kingdom Metazoa; phylum Arthropoda; class Insecta; order Hymenoptera; family Pteromalidae; genus Nasonia; species Nasonia vitripennis. The sequence continues at coordinate 14,883,652 of NC_045760.1, read as the reverse complement.
ACCCATCGAAATTCCTCGTCGGCCTTGACACGGACAATCCGCAGGGAGAGATGGACTGTAGCGGACACAAAAGAACCACGACTCTCTGGGCGATAAATCCTCGCGGAAATTCCTCCGTTCACAGACGCGGGGTGATGAAAACGATCTCAATTAGTGGTCCGTACGACCTCCCTTTTTCATTATCTGCTACTTCCTTCTCTCTCTCTCTCTCTCTCTCTCTCTCTCTCTCTCTCTCGTCATCGCGGTCTTTCTCATTATCCCCGAGCATATACACGGGCTGTTACGCGCCGCCGTCTCTCGTCAACAACCTTGTCTCTCTCGCTGAGCCACGACGGCGGTGGTATACACTCTAAGAGCCGTATGGCTGCACTCGCTACATAGGTGCACACAGGGAACAACGTGTGCGTGCGCGCGCGCATGTGTGACCAGTAAGGTGTTAACGATGAATTTCGATCTGGCGCTGCTGGTCTTGCGGCGTGGCGAGATTTGGTAGAAGGCCAAAAACGTGCGGAGAGAAAGACAGAGAAGGGGGTGGGGGGTGAGGGGCCAAGGGCGCCGTATAGTCCGGCTATGCTTCTGGCTTTCCCAGTCGTGATGCTCGTGGTTGTCGTGCGCGCTGGTATAGATATAACGACGAGAGAGTGGATGCTCCGGCCAAGCTTTGTTGGACAGAGCGATAGGGCTCTTTTGCAGCTTTGCACTTTGCGATCATACGACGAGTCTATAATTAAAAGCTACACGTATACGTCCGATCAAGTAATTGCCTCAATTCTCGCTGCTTTTCCATTATTCCCACGCCAGCGAAAGAAGTCCCACACCCACTCTCGAGCGAACGGCTGACTTATCTCCCTGCAGCAGCGCGAGCGGCATTCGATTTTCCTCCGCAGCCTTACCGCCCCGCGGGGGCATGTTCTTCCGATCTCCTGCAGTATACCACCGACGGCTTTTTATATCGAAACCACAGTCTTCTTCTTCTACTTCTATCTATAGCGTAGTTAGCGTGTGGGCCGTTGTCGCCGCCGAAGTATCGCCGCGGGGAAACAAAGCTGCGATGCACCGGCAGCTGCTTTATTATTGGAAAAAGACTTATACGCCCCGCACACACGTGTCTTGTGATTTGCGAAAGCAGCTTTGCCGGATGGCTGAGTTCGTTGAATGTATTATGCGCTTTTCGGATGAGAAAAGCGGCGGTGCGCAATCAACTCGTCGACGATAACGCGATAGCTCTTATCGTCATTATACGGTTAGAAGTCAAGTTTGGATAGCTCGTGCTAGTTGCGATGTACATACAATAACCAGAGTATAATGGGCGTCGCGTATACACCGTATACAAACGACGAATCAAATAGGAGAAGAGACGAGTATATGAAGTTAGATGTACGTGGTCCATTATACATCTACCGCGCACAAAGCAATTATTTACACCACGAAACTTCCCTAACTCAAGTTTGCTCAGAGCGTAAGATAAACTTTAGCAGTTATATATGCGCGCATAAAATGTAATCCCTCTCTATTCTTCCTGGTCCGCGTACACGCACACTTTGCTTGTATTAATAAAAGCTGCGCGGTTATAATATGCAAATAGAGCGCGCGAGGCAAGTTCAACGTATATATAGTCGGCCATTCAAGGTTGCAGCTCTGATGTATAATACGCACACGCACGTTGTAATGATAAGGAACTTTATCGCTCGCGTCCTAAGTGCACATTGTGCTCGCGTGTGTGCATACACGGATCCTTTTATATTATGAAATAACGCATCGGAGTCGGCTTTAGGCGTGAGACATGTAGCTCGCTTCCGTTACTTGTGCGTTTATGAATGAGGTGTGATTGGAAGAGTTATGGGCGCTCACCGGGCGGTGTTTCTCTTTGTTCGCGCATATAATCGTCAGTAGCAACGTTACTCGGGTCCTCTTATTTTTATTGTTTTTGTTGTACAGGTGTGTATTATTACGTATGTACGTTATCTGCAGAGATATAGCGAAAAGAGAAGAGAAATTTATCATACGTCGTCAATTTTATAGCGTTGTAAATTGTAAAAATCGTCTCATCACCGCTAACCGACCACCGAAATAATTGATCCAGTACGTCAGCAGTATATTGCACTGTATTAAGCGATTTGCATAACCAGGAAAGCTCCGGGCATTGTTGCTAAGAGAATAGCATAATATACGTGTGTATGTGTCTGTGTCCAGTAGTGCTCGAATTTGCGCGCTGATCGCTCGCGTAATTCGCTCGTCCGGCCACGTGCTGCAGATGCTACCGAATGTAGCACTCGACTCTGCTCGCTCTTCATGCTAGTGCGCGTGCCGACGTGCTTGTGCTGTTTACCTTCGCGTGTGTGCAAGTTTCCGTGCTTAGAGCTGAGTGTGGGCAAATATTTGTAGGCTTTTATTTTCGCGGTTTTTTTTTTCATTAATTCGCGCGCTGCAACGATCGGTGCGCAATTTGATAAAGTATTTCAATTAGTCACAGAAGAACTTTGATTTGTAGAACAGAACAGCGCGAGGCCGAGATTAGGATTCTTTGGAAAGCATCCTAGGAGTTCGTCGCGGCATTCTTAGCAATCTCACTCGGATTTGCATGTAAAATCCGACAGATTTATAATGAACATCAGCAGCGAGAGAGAGAGAGATATATATATATATATATATATATATATATATATATATAATAGGTATTCTGGGTCTGAATGAAGCCAAGCGTGTCAAAAGTCACGAGCGCAGCGAGCTGCGCAGTGTTTGTTGTCAAATATGCCAGCTTGGATATTAGCCGCGCGAAAATCCATATAGCCCGAGATTTCCCTCAAGCTCCGCGTTGACATTGGCTGGCCTCCAACGCGCCTCTACTCTCGCGCGTCGGAATCGCTCATTTCTTTAATAAACGCGCGCGCGCATATCATAATATACCGATCGTAAATATCAGCTCCCTCTCGTATATGAGAAAAAAATCTGTTCTCGCTCGGGGCGCGTGTGGATACCTAGATATAGAAATTTTAGCCGATAATATGTAGCCAAAGGACAGTGGGGAGCGGTTTGTTTTTCCCGCGCTCGCAGGACCCTTGCAATGCAGCGAACTTCGCCGTCATATTATACTATATACGATCACAGAGAGTGACGTCAAAGAGAAGTGCCGTAGCTGCCAAACGAGAAAGGGCCGAGTTATTGCTTTTCCAATTTTCCGTGGGCGCGCTATATTGATGGGGATTTTTCGGAGAAAAAGCTCCTGCGTGTTATGATTTGACGTCTTTGATTTCTATAGCAGTTCAGGCTATTCTTATACGCTTGGAGTTCGTCAGATTATAAATGCAGAGCATTTCTTACAGTTTTTTTTTAAAGAGATACGAAGGTGAATCACACAACGACGACAACAGTTTCTTCGTACACTGTTATTGTTACCCCGAGAATAGTCATTACGCGCGTATGATCGAGTTATATCTGATTAATTCTCGAGTTATCGAGCGATCACGAGGAAAAAAGGCTTCACTCTTGAAGGGGATCCCCACGAATTAAGTGAGATATGATGCGTCCATGGAGAGTCATAAATCACGGAGTTTAACTCGCGAGTATGAGGTAATATAAAAAGTGTCTCGCAGAGAGAGAGAGAGAGAGAGACTATATATATACTTCGATCCTGAGAAATTAATAGTTTTGAATTAACGAATTTATCTGATGCCTAATTTCTGAAACGATCAAGTGCTCTCACTCAAGTTAATCCAGATTTTCGGCGCGATTCATACCAACCATCACGAATTCATAAATCGATCCGTTTTCAATCGACTTTTAATTAACGAAAAATCTCTTTTGCACGCAACGCAACGCAACTAAAAAATATCTGCCCGTAGGGGCCGATAAATCTCCTAGCTTTCCATTCAACGGCATCAATTCGCATCCGTAAATCAAACGCGGTTATCCCTCGGCTCGAAATTAAAACACCCCGTTCCAATATCTCGGCGTTCACTCAGCTGATTCTCGAAAGCTGCCGACGCGCGCAGAGCGTAAATAAAAACATCAGGACTCTTTCCTCTTTCTCCCGATAACAGCTGCCGCTACGAATGGAAATGTCAAACAGTCCGAAACAAAAGAAAAAAAGTCGACGCCGATACTGCTTCTTCGCACCCTCGTGTATTACATAGAACGAAAACTTTTTCCCTCCGATGATGACTGTTATAATATTGCCTCTGAAAGTTGCGGATGTGCCGTTATAATAGGCCGAGTTGCCTCTGCGCGATGAGTTGCCGGAATACAATTAATCGACGCTTTTTCCAGATTTCTCCGGTGATATTGTTTGGAACTATACACGCTGTTTAGGCGGAACCGAGTTATTGTGCGCTTGTATAGGGGAGGGAAGCGTGGGACACACAGTGTAGCGACGTTGATGGAATTAAAATGTTATGCGATGGCTTTGAGCGCGAACTGCATTCGATACGCTTGGATTTTATTAGCCTGAATCAGATTTTTTTTACAGAGTATGTATAGTGCAGGCGTCAGTGCTGTTCGTCGAAGATGACGCTCGAATGCATTTCCAGAAACGATGTTAGTTTTGCACAGGGATAAGAGACAAAACTGCAGCGTATTAGTGTTCGGAATATATGACTCACTTATCACACACGAGGATGATTGTTGATAAATTATTCATCAGCTTTCTTCGCACGCTTCGTGGTTGAGTATTTGTACACAACGTTATTACGACCGCTTTCGTTATTTGCGCCTCTTTTTTGTTTGCATCATTGGCAACTCTCTGTACGACAATCATTGTTACTTTGTTCTAGCGATTGTTCGCGATAAGTAGTAGAATTTACACACAAAAAAAATAGTGTACACTCGTAGGATCTTGATAACCAACCCGTTTCCTCGTTTATTAAAGAGGAAAAAATATTACACCAACGCGGCTATTCGAGTTGGACAACAGTAGCCTAATAGCAAAAGCAATCGATTTAAAAACTTCGCCGGATAAAATCTCATCAGCCGTTACGTACGCATCGCGAAATTGAAACGAAATCGCGATAATCGATTCGATACCTAAATACCACACCGGCGCGCCAAACAGCTCATAAAACGCAGAGACGAAAGCGACGACGACTGATTACACACATGTCGCCATAATTACACCGTCCGCGCGAGGAAACTCGCCGCTGCGCACTTGCTGCAAATGAATCACGCTGCGTTGACTCGTTTTCCCAGCCGAGAACGACGGCGAAAAAACAATTACAATAATAATCGTTCCGAGTAAGAAAGGAAAAAAAACTAAACCAACGAACCGCCGTCTCCATTCGAGCGTTCACCCGAAAAAGCGCGTTATACACGGACAGATAAGTGTTATAGGCGGCGCCGCGAGCGCGCGCGAGTACAGCCAGCTGAAAACTGATTACGGCCGATCGAAAGCTGATAAGACCAGTATCCGGTGCATGATAAATGCTATCGCGCTCGATCGGCTTACGAAATTTCCTCGGAGGTCCGCATGAGCGTGTATAGGATACGTGTACGTTATACTTGTGTCCATGTATACGACACAGTCTGCGATGGCTTTCGCTCATTGCGTATATTTTAATTAATCATCGGAACTGGACGAGACGGAGCAACGTGGTTATTATAGATGTAGTATGTAAATTCGGGCGTTGCGGTGTGATTATTGGGAAAGTGCGGTATTGTACACGCCTATCAAAGTGGATTGCAATTTCGCCTCGAAAGAGAGAAAGTGATTAGCAGTGTTTATTCGGATCCACGTGGCTGAGTGCTTCTGCAGAAGAAAGTGTCGTAAAAGTAGATCATCTTTCTCTCTCTTTCACGAGAGACAGAAATAACAATGGGCATAGAAATAATGACCGATGGCTAACACTCGCGCGTGTGTGCTCCACATTTTTTGACCCAAGCCGCGAATAAATTTTTCCGCAATAAAAACCATCAGCTACTTCGTAAACTTTGCCGATAAGATACACCTTGTACAGGTAGACTTCATTGTATAGCGAAAGAGTGTCACGCTGTATATTTCATTTGAAAAAAACTCTCGGCAACTCGCGGCAATCATTGTGCTCTGAAAAGTCGATTTCCCCCCGCTCAGCTCTTTCTCCCTTTCTACGTGCCAAAAGGAAAACTGCGAAGCTACGGCGCAATCTCGACTGTCGCTATAACGAGAAAGTATGAGGGATCCGCTCCCGCATCGAAGCGAATCTCATTAATACAGTCGGTGAAGCGTCCTCCGCATGAAACTAAATTTCGGCATACCTCGCATTCCGGAGTCACGATATGCGTCATGAAAAAAAGGAGTCGATTCCCATTGTCTTTTACGTCGAATCTGTCGGCGACCTTGCGCGCGAGAGACTTAATTTCAAAAGTATCTCGCTACTTTTTTACCCTCTCATTTTTCCAGAGAGAGAGAGAGAGAGAGAGAGAGAGAGAGAGAGAGAGAGAGAGAGATACACAGAGATAACAATCGGCGAAGCTGGCGCATTGTCTCGCTGCAACTGGAGCGCGCGCTTATGCATAATACTTGTACGCGGACGACTCGATTTTAATCATCAGCGACTCTTGAATCTATAGAGAAAACATTATACGGCTGCTGTTGTGTGTGCAGAGCGATGTCTTCTTTTGTCTGCAGCCAGCCAACGGAGTAAGCATAAGTATAATACGCGTGCGCGCAGCATCACACAAAGACAGACGAGGGTCCGTCCAAAAAGCGTCACGTCCGACTGACAGTTCCGCGGGATTATGATCCGAGTCGGATCCTTGACCGATAGGTAAGCCCTGCAGCACGGACAGGTAAGTGTGCGTTGTGTAGATCTCCTGTATAGGCGTTGCGAGAAAGCGATCGGGCTAGACGGTATTATGTTATAGATAGCGCTCTTGCAAAATTCTTTGCATTAGATGAGAAAGCTGGGAGATGATCATCGAACGCGTCGCGACTGTGTAGCAGTGACACATGCGAGTGTAGCGTTAGCGCATTATACATAGTCTTTCTCTCTCTCTCTCTCTCTCTCTCTCTCTCTCTCTCTCCCGAGCTGCTGTACGACCCGGCGCGCGTCGACTGTATATAAAATATACAGCTATGCAGAATACGTCACACATAAAGCGGCGTGAAAGAGACACTCGTTGTAAGTAGTTACCTGGGTATGCAGTTGGATGGCGTGCGATCGACTTCCCAGGTGGCGAAGAGCTTCATGGGGACGGGCCGGTTGGCCGGGGCCGACGTCTTGGTGCGCTCCGCCATTTTTCGGCTTCCCCTTATCCGCTGCTGCTACTCCTCTCTCACATACACACTTGCACAGAACTGTTGTGTATACAACACACTCGCGCGCGAGTCTCTTTCTTTCTCTCTTGCGTGTATGTATATACTAGCCGTCCGCCCCGGGCGTTCCCTTGCCTCGCTGTGGACCTGTCGCCCACCGCGAGCTCTCTCACATCGACTTCTCTTCCTGTGATGATAATGCGCTGCTGTGTTGGGTTGGGGGGCGAGACGCGCGAGCGCGCGCGCAGCAGGAACACGGAGACCTGCTGCTCTTCTCGCCTAGGCAGCGGCTCGACTGAGCGGTCAAACAGCCGATGGATGCTGCTCTCTTCGCTACTGGGTGGGGATCGTAAGCGATATGTGTGCGCGTATGTGTGCTGCAGTCGATGGAGGACTGGGAAAAAGTCGCGGAGCCAGCGCCCGCTGCTTATGTGTACTGCAGATAATCATCGTGAGCCGGGCTTATATCGCCGTGGGTAAGACAGGTGCGCGACCCTTATCGAGCGTCGATTGTATAGAGCGGTCTGCATTTTGAAATATTTGGCGGGATCAACATTTTTATTCTAGTTTTTAAGAGTTTAGAGAAAAAATGGTTGCACTGTCGACAGATCAAATATATTGTTTTTAGAAATTTATTGTAAACTCAGGTTGCAGGAATTCAAAAAAATATTCCAACATCTGCGTTATGCGTTACATTTGGCGACGAATTCTGAAAATAAACTACGACTTACGTGCATAAATACATTATAGATTTATTTGCTTTGACACTGTGATGCTATATTAAAGAGTTCCCGTAGATATATACACAGTTCGTATTTTCAAAAAGGTTTATGAAAAGAATCTTGAGTGCCTTAAATAAATAATTTGAAAAAAGTTGACCACTCGATAAGAGTACCTCTATGTTGGTTTGATTGCTTTATGACATTGAGTACAAAATATACAATTTTTCAAAGTTTTACTGCAAAATTAGTTCAGGAAGAAAATTTACATGTCAGTAGTAGATGTACTGGAAATTTACACAACTTTCCCTGTTTTCGAATTTCACGAACGAGCCCACACTCCAATAATCGATGCTTCCGATATTCGCACAAACTTCTTTTGCCCATTTATAAGCTTTGGTTTGGCTCAGTGAAGAAAATAACCGCTTGGTCATTGACTGTAGGAAATTCTCTTCTTTTTTTTATTACAAAATGCACACCGGACTTTATTTCCGTATCGACCCTTCCGTCGTACTTCAACGTGTCCTCCACTGTCCGCGCGTTCCAAAGCACTTAAAAAATCAACTAAACAAATTGGCATCTTATACAAGATGGTACGATAGCCACCACATGAGAACCGATTGAATTCCAGAAACAAATAAAATAAAGTACATCCTCCTCTTGTTGCCTATCGCAGAGTAGGAAGAGTGTCCCTCTGGTATCACTCTGAGCTTAAGGGATCGAGTCAGGAAAAATCCTAGCGATCCACTGTAGTAGACAAGGATAATGTAGTAAGCCAGCCTTCCAAAAATCAGGGACATCAGCAGGGCTACATTTATTCCTACATATTTGTAGCTGCAGTATGCTAGAAGATCCAGATACCTCAAGCTTGTTTCAAGATTCATAACGTATAGGGTTATGATGTGAACTAGTAGTTCCAAAATACCCCATGCAAGTGCTGAACTAGCAGTTATGCCCAATTGCTCAGGAGTGAATTTCTCCTGGGTACCCAATGCAAGACCAGCCACCACTACGTATGTCAGAAAAGCCATTGTGGGAATGTACATGTCTGGTGCATTTTTCTCATAACGTGGTTGCAGGGGATTGTCTTGTTCATATTTAATCGACCAATCCTGTGAACAATTATGTTAAAAAATAATGAAATTATAGAACTGATGTTAAACTTTGAGTATGAAAAACATAAACTGTTTTACCTTGTGTGTAAATGGAAAAAATAGCAGGATCAGTTTTGTTATAACATAGTCAGTGTCAACAGCAAAGTAATATTTAAGAGCAGTCACTGGCACATATTTTTCTATTTGCTGCTTTCCAGCATTAGCTAAATCACTTCCATACTGCATTGCCACATTCGCGACCACAGGCTGACTAAGTAATTGGCTGGTGAATTGACTTGTTCCCGCAAAGCCATCATTCCTTGTGCTAGTTGGGGTGTATGGCTGAGGCTGTGGACCAAATCCATACGAGGGAGGAAGAACGCCAGGCCCTGCTGGAGGTCTCTCTTGTTCTGGCACATTGAATCCATAGTCTGGTGGCATACCATTATTCATAGGCACCTGCGAATTGAATGCACCACATTAGTTACTTTGAAATCAAGAGGTAATGTGAGCTGTCTTCTTAAATTTGTAAGTGCTAATGAAATAAGTATGGTGTCAGATAAAAAGATTTCTGATGATCACATCAACAACAAAGAATCAATATTGTTCCATAATTTTAAGAAGACAACATACCTGTTGGTTGTACATATAAGGACTCGACGGCATCTGTGGAGCTGGAGAAGGAGAGGACAAACCAGCACTGGGGTCCAGTACCCTCTTTGGCTTCCCTGAAAATACACCAATACACTGTAAGTCCCAACCAAATCAGCCCAATATATCGAAGAACCACGTCAGCCAATCTCGCTTTTCCCCTCACATATGATGGTCTCATATACCGCATCATCCCAGAACCTAACCTCCCAGCGCCAACATGTTTCGCGTATTTACATCCGTCCCCAGCCAAAACGCCATTCAGTCTTACCAAACAAACTCGGGCCACCGAACAGCTGTCCAATCGTTAGCTCCAATCTCGCGTAGTCGAGAAAACAGAGAAAAGGAGGGAAAAAAGCGCGTACTCACCCCTCCGAGCGCCAGTATGATTGTAATTCATTTTCCTCGTGCGGGCGTGTGTGTGTGTGTGTGTGTGTGTGCGTGCGAGCTTTCTTCAAGAATGTTCAGAGAGCGGCTTGTTCTCGCGACGGCGATGGCAGCGAAGAGCCGCAGTTGCACTGGTCGTGCCCTCGCTCGCTCCTCCGGACGTAAATCTATTTACAGGCTTCTTTGCGATCAGGAAGAGTATAAAGGCATCCCCTTGGGCGCGCGCCGCACTATCAAAAACAACAAATCGAGCCAGCAGCAACAGCATCAGCAGCGCTCGCCGCCATGTCCAACTGAAAACTGCCAACGCCAAGTTATACACAAGCTTCTGCTGCAGGCTGCAGCTGTCTCCATCTATATCTATATACTGTGCACTTTATCGCGCCACATGCACCCGCCCAACCTACGTGTGTATTCTCGCCGATTGTCAAGTGTCGTTCATTCACTTGTTTTGCTCGGCTGATTTTTCTCCCGAAGATATATGGTTATTGCGGGTGGCTAATCCGATTGACGATTGTGTATACGGACTGATGCGGTGTATACGTGTATATGCGGATGCGATCAGAGAATGAAGCCGGATGTGGAAATTTGCATATTTACGTGGACAGAAGCTGGATTTCGGAATTAATTGGGATGCCTATTTGTGGCCCGAACGTTACGCGGATATATTGCTGAGGTGTGTATTTGCAAATGACGCTTTGTACATATATCGTTACAGCGGACTTCTCCGAAACGTTTACAACAATTATCCTTTATGCTGGTTATATCAATTTATATTTATTTAATTGTTGTTCTTTGGTTGAAAACTTTACTACATGTATGGCATTTTAATAGTTATTTTAATTATTGCAAATCCATGATGCTCTGAAATGACATTTACCTGCGAAACGATTATTTGCTTAAAATTGCGCTGTTTCAGTAATTTGCCATTTGATCAATTGATCGTCGGCATTTTGAGTATATGAGGGTGCTCCGAAATTTCGGAGTAACTCCGTTATCATAATATAATGACTACAATTTACATAATCGAAAGAGGGCACTTCTACTCTAAGAAATATTTAAAAACTATAGATACGAGCGAGGGTCATTGATGATGCATAATTAAATAGTCTAAAAATTTAGCGGAAAATTAACAAATGCAAAAGTTTAGTGAAAACCAAGAGAAAAAAAAACGAGGGGGCACCCGGGTTTGAACCGGGGACCTCTCGATCTGCAGTCGAATGCTCTACCACTGAGCTATACCCCCAACTTGTCCGCAGAGCATGGCTTGGCCTACTTAGCCACAGAACAGCTCGAGGTTGGGATTTGCATACGTTCAGGCGCGAGATTTAACGTGTATCGCTCTACAACGTCACTCTGTATATCTATATATTCAGGAAACGTGTTGCATACATTCAGGGGTTCATTCAGTTATATATTACATAATTTTACCGACAATCTGGTTGCGATTTTTATATAACAATAAGGCACACTTCTTTGTTATCGAATACGACCAAGCTTCAATCGTTATATACCAGCTAACGATATATACCATTGAACAACGTTTTCTTTAATTCAATTTAGAAGCGACGACTACGAGCCTCACGTTTCGCTACACGAAAGCTTTAAGTGCGAGAGTCATAAAGCGAGTCCTCGTGAAAAGTATACGACAGGCGACACACGCGATATAATAACCGCAACGCCGCGACGTCTTCATAACTCTCACGCAGCCGTGTTCACATATAGGTATAGGTATATACATATAGTTGACGAAAAACTTTCTATACGCCCTCTCTTGCGCGCTAATTACCTCACGGAGCGCCTTCATTCCCTCGCACACGTCGTGAACCGCGGTCGCGAGTCTCTTCCGCGCGCGCGAAGAATTCCAATCATCGCAAGCTCTCGCAAGTTTCCCCATATCGATTTAATAATAATCACCCTCACCTCGGTCCGCGCAAGCTCTGCTGTATGTACGTCCGTACACATACCGCTGACTGTGTATGTGTTACTATTCAGCTAAATTTTCTGTCAAAAAAAAAAAGATAACGAAGTAAAAAAAAGGCTCGACCGGACCCGCCGAGTTCAGTCTATGCGAATTCCATATCCATAGTACAGCCACCCCCACCTCCGACAGCCACACAGACACACACACGCACATAGAGTTGTTCCTAAGCAACACCGCGGCGCCGACGGGGTGCGTATTATACGCGAGAATGAGAGAGAGAGAGAGAGAGAGAGAGAGAGAGAGAGAGAGAGAGCGAGCGAGCGAGGTACGTGTGCCGGCGCGACGGTGCCCGCGTGCAGTCGCTGCGATATGCCGTCCGCGCGAGGACGCGACTACGTCGCTGCTGGATATCGTCGGCTCACTCGGCAGACTATCGCGGGGAAGGACAGGCTACTGCACCCTTGATGCGTGAGTATTACTCGTTCGCGCGATCGGCTTTATTTATGGCTCTACGCTTGGGCCTCTGTTTTCCCTTCTATTCTTTACTTCTGGTTTCGAATTTTAATGGCTTCTCTCTTTTTTTCTTTTTTAATTTGAGAGGGATTCGCGATTACCGAGAGTCGATTTTCACGTCTGGCTCACGCTTTCTTTTTATCCTTGATGCAAGCTTTTATTATTTGAATTTCACTGGTGTAAATTCGCGGGGGTGTGTGCTTTCCGTGCCTCGAATATGACGCGTGCTGAATTCAGTAAGTTTGTATCTGTATTAAGCGAGGAAGTCGAGGCGATGGCGTGACGCGGAAATCGACACTCCTTAATGTCCTAGTCTGCAATTTTTATGAGTGACTCCCGATTAGATCACTATACTGACAATTCTCCAATTACCATACATGGATACCATATATGTCCGCTGGCTTTGCGCGTATGCGCTCGCGACAGGTGAAACGGAAATCGTTAAGTAATTTTTAAAACGATGCCTCTACTTTCTTACAATGTTATGTGTTCTTGTATTTATTTTAATTCAATAAGCAAAAAGCTCACAGCTCCCGTGCACGTTAAAATCAAAGAAAGAGTATAATAACTAGACCGCTATACGCGTAATTTTCCTGGAATTTTTCCATCGCCAACGTACGACTCGGCACATCTTTCCCTTAAACCAATTACGCGAACCGCCAAGCCGTGCATTCATGCGCATCATTATACTACACCATTCAGCTGCACCCACACTTGGCGTAAAATCGAAGAAAGCACCTGAGCGCATTTCGCGCGCTGTGTGTATACGTATGCGTGATTCAGCCCAGCTTCGGGGATCGAAGCGTCGACGGCGAGGCTTATCGGCTCGATTAACCCAGTGCCGCCTCGATGAAAAGAAAAAAGAAAGAAAGGAAATGCGCTGCTGCAGCCTTACGGGGAAGAAAAGGTAGTATATGTAGAGGCGCGTGGCACCGTTTTCTCGCCTCGCGATAGAATATGTGTATGGGTGTTTGTGATTCGGGCTTTTTAGGCCGATAAAAAATCGATGAAGCGATATGAGTGCTCGGGCTATTTTTCTTGCCGGGAGCTCCGTGTGCGCATTATTTAACGGGGGATTTATGCTTCAGAGTTTTGTTCGTTTTTATATAATTGAATTAATTTCATTAAATGAAAACGTTTCGCTTTTCTTTTCATTTTTTTCTCCACATCTTACATGTTTACACACTCGACTACTACATACTTGAGCGATCGAACTGAATGCAGGTACATACGTCGAGTAACATTTCTAGTTAATGAGAAAATGAAATATAGCATAAATGCACATAAATCATATAGAGAAATATCTGTATAAATTCTTTAGAATTAGTGTATTCTAAACACGATTCGACAGCAACACGAGCAGCGCGCGCGTCACTGTATAGTCGCACATAATTGAAGTAAACATCTCTCGCACACGTATACACTATATTATAAACTGCAATATCGGATGCACACGCTCGAGTTTATAATGCCGTCGCATCGATAAAGTAACGATTTTCAGTCATCGCCGTGACACGTGAGTGTGTGCAGTGTGCACTGCTTCGCGCTATTGTTGAGTTCGTTGCCTCTCGGCTATTGCCTGCACCTCTATGCAGTGTTGTGTGCATAAACTCGATCTCGCGTATAGCTATATGTGCAGTATACGGATGCCCTTTTAATCGTGAGGCTCGATTGCGTTAGTTATGTTAGGCGAGTCTGACTAATCCGTCTAGTAGTTTTGATTGATGCAGGGAATGTCTTGTTTTGTGTGTGTGCGTGCGTCTTTGTTATTATATTTGCAAAATTTTCAAGCGAATAAATTTCTTATACTTTATAAGATATACTATTAGCTATATTTCATAAACATAATGCTTTCACGATCAGCTTAAACTCTGTGAAATCACACTACAAATCGAATGTTACACCAGCGCGTAAGGGCATTCAAAAAGCAACTTTCAAAGCCGGTACATTCAACCGTGCGCGCGGCGGAGCAGTGGAAGTTTATGTTTATTGCGCCTCATACTCCCTCGGTTTATCGGTGAACAGTAAAAGTTTGCAATTTTGCATTTAAGTTGCCCCAACGCAACGTTTCGATGAATATATCGATACAGAGGAACTGATTGTTCCTAGAATCTTGGCACGACTATTAAAGGTATATGCGTTGTAGGATGTAATACGAGAAAAAAGTATATAAAACTATGTAAGTACACTTATATACTAACTTATATACTAACTCGTTAAACTCAACACTGTACATATTGCGTTATTGACTTAGACTTGAACTTGTAATTGAATGTCATGCACTGCATACACCCAGGCAAGCTGATCGATTGTTGGTTATTCGAATGATTCCTAAACCTCTATTGATCGACACGTAACGTATATTTTGCGAAATGACTTTTCTCATCGAGACACCGTGCTCCGCTTAACCCAGTTATTATTGCCGTTAAAATTGTCCATACATCCAAATTAAGCAGATCTCGCACTTCCAACTCATTGCGATAAAAAAACGAAGGTATAAAATCCATCGGCCGATTTTCCTCATTCCAATAGCAACGTCAGCATTGTCTGTCAGAGATAGAGAGAGAGAGAGAGAGAGAGAGAGAGAGAGAGAGAGAGAGAGAGAGAGAGAGAGAGAGAGAGAGAGAGGATAATATCTCCCAGCACGTAGGCTTCGAGGAGGGGAGTTAGCGTGACAACTGATGGGCAGCGAGCTGCGCTGTTTAAGAACGCCGCGCCGCGTATAATGCAAGCAAAGCTCCGATGTGTACGTGTGCCGTATGCGCGAGAGCTACACGTA
Organism: Nasonia vitripennis; assembly: GCF_009193385.2. NCBI lineage: Eukaryota > Metazoa > Arthropoda > Insecta > Hymenoptera > Pteromalidae > Nasonia > Nasonia vitripennis. Next base: position 14,868,363 of record NC_045760.1, on the reverse strand, counting down.
AATCCTCCTTCGGCTATCTGGAAAACTAGACTAGGAGAGCAGCAGCAGCGGGCTCCGAAACGAGGCGCGAAATCGTTAAATTATGCTCTCTTTCCATGCCCAGTAGCAGTACCTCCTCCGAGAGGGATCGATCTTTCGTATTTTTGTACGTGTGAAATGCGGTCGTCGATAGGCTTCCTCTATTGCACATCGTCTACGAAAATTATCGGAAAATTTTCCCGAGACTTGCGAGAGACCGGTTTGCCTTTTCAATGATGCTTGTATGCGTGTACAGGCTGTATCGATTCTTTGAAATTATTTTGTATTTCAGTGGGGCAATTGATTGAATTGGGGCTACGTTGTGAGCTCCGGCATGAATTTTTTAATGCTCCATAATGGAGCTGTTTTTCGTTCTTCCGGAAAGTTGAAGTAAGACAGCGGACTCTCAATTCCGTTGTGAATAGTATTACAGAAGTGGTTGGAAGAATTAAACTTTTCTTTGTAAAGTGCGATTCTCTCAATTTTTTAAAATCTAAATTTGATAGCTAGAAACTCTACAGCTCAACGCACCTATCCCCCACGTTCTCAAGTAGTCAAAGCCCGAACCCGGTCGGCCGACACTTGGACTAGACTCCAAGTGCTGCTGGCATCGCATACAAAAGTCGCTCGCGCGCGCAGCAAAAGGCCAGTCGTGGTAGTCTCGACCTTGTCTCTCCGGCTGATCTGCATGTGTCCCGTTCGCAAGGACGTCGCTGTCTCTCGTATATACTAGCTGGTGAACGGTACTGTGTTTTGTCGCGCGCGTTGCCATGACGCCGAGTGACCTGGTCAATTTGCGCGGTGACCACGTGGTCAAGCGACCGCACGAATATATGATCCCCTACTCTTTTCCTCGTATGTGTTATATGAACGTAGCCGATGTTGATTAAGGAATTTTTAATAGGTGTATGGTTTAGCGCGCGTGCGATCCTCGCGTTATTTTTAGGCAGAATATGGATGATTCTTATGCTCGATGGTGTCGAAAGTGTGTCACAACGAGAGGGATTTTCTTCGATATTCCTTTTCCTTTGTTATCGAGGACGTGTATTAGAGGATGTGTTTGCTAAGCGTCGCTTAATTTGGGTGATGATGATTGGTTCTCGTGCTCCTAACTATCTAGATATGACATATTCGATCCGATTATCATGCAAATTGGAGGTTGCACCACGATAAATGTATACGAAACTCGACAAACTCGTGGGTAAATCGACTGAACCAAAAAATCTGTATTATTGAAACTACAATAATGCAAAATGGTGTATCACATCAGCCAGATTTTCAAGGTGAATATGGAAAATGATCGCTCTGCATAATCGTCTAATTAAATTCCAAGCTACATCGATCGAACTTTACGTACACCTATATAGCCTTCGGCGATGATAAGCCGCGATCTAAAAGTTCGATCTACATCGCGATCTCCATATACCCCCTGCAACTGAGCCTAATGAAAATTCAAGGTCGACTCCTTCCTCTTACTCTCCCAACATCTAAGCCCAACGTGCTTCATCCAAGCACAGCCCCACGCGCATACACATAACAGTTCCACTGGTCGTGCGTGCGCGTCAACATTACACTACTTCGTCTCCGAAATCTCGCGGCTTCCAAGATAAGCCTCGTCTTATCAGTCCTGCCGATCGTGTCCTACATCTTTGTGGCCCGCTCGCGCGAGCACGAATGCCATGTTCGTGGTTCTCCTTTTCTCTACAGGTGTGTGTATATGTGTGTGTACGTGTATAATAAGACAGACGAAAAAATAAAACAGGTCAGCAGCAGCGGCGGCGGCGGCGGCAGCCCACCACCAGCAGCTGCCGGTGCTAATCGCCGGCGAGGCGCTCGAGGAGTAGTTGCGCGACCGGTGGATGGTGAGGAGCTTCGCTATCTTGGAGGATGGTGAGCCAAGGTACTGAGGGCCAAGACAGGCCGAAGAGGACAAGGCGAATATTCCTGCAGCACATATCTTTGGTACGTTGTTACGATTAACGTACAGAACTTGTTTTATTTTTCAAGTAGTAAAAGTTGATCATGTCGAGACGTGTATTTATAAGATCTGTGCGCGCATCAGTAACAATATAGCGTTCAACTTAACGACTCCAGCGATTCGCGTGGCTCGAACGCGTTAGCGCCTAAAGGTTTTCTTTTCGGGTAGCAATACATCACAGCCCAATTAAAGAAGATAAATACCCTTATAACAGAATCCTCGTTATCTCCCTATCGTTCCGAGCTTCATCTAAAATCTTTCTTGATCCGTGTATCGCAGAAATGTCAGTCGGAGTCGAGGTGGTAGGGGCGCCGAGCCTGCAACATCGCGGAGCTCGGGTATGGACACGAGAGCACCACCGATCGCCTCGAGAACGCAAGAAAGGTGCCAACAACACCAGCAGCAGCAGCAGCAGCAACAGCAACAGCAGAAGAAGGAAGAGGTGACGCTGCCGCCGCTAACGTCCTATCCGGTTCAGCAACGACACAAGACCAAGTTCGCGCCGACACCGTCCAACTGGAGAAACTCAGCTGGCCAAAATCCGGGACTTCTCAGACAGCAAGAGGTTCAGAGACGACGGCCCTATAAGTGAGGACGCTTTGGTCTTGGTATAATTTTGCTGCTTATACTTTTTCTTTGCGGTCGTGCGCTTTCTTCATAACGTGAAGCTGAAATTGAAAAAATAACCAGTGTTAAACAATGCATACGTTTTGATAAAGTTATGAATGGACAGAAGATTTTTAATACGAAGGACAATTTTAGAACTAATCGCTTCATCCAATTCAGCAAGTCAGCTCCAAGCGTTGCATAAAATTAAGCCTTGATCATAGATTATTGTGATTTATTGCATGAAAGGGCTTCGAACCTCGCATGCATGCGGTGTCCCGAGAAATCTGCCTTCATTAATTTACCTGCGACATAAGAGCATGCGCTATAACTTTATTAAAGAAAAAAAATTATTTATATAATTCGTTGGACAAATTGAGAAGAAGAAAAAATTATGCGCAGGGTGCTGGGAATCGGAGCGACGCCGTTGATGCACGCCTGCCAGCAGGCGGACCGAAGTCGCGTGCTGAAGCTGCTGCGCGAGCAGGAGGAGACGATCGGTTACCGGGACCGGGCGCTCCGTAGCGCCCTCCACTACTGCATGGACGCGGCAACGGGCGGCGCGGTGGCCCAGGCGGCTCCCGAGCTGGTCGATGCCCCTGACGCCGAGGGCCACACGGCTCTGCATCTGGCCGTCATCGCCGGGGATCATCAGCTCGTCGCTGTACTCCTGGCCAACGGCGCCGACGTTAACGCCAAGGATCTCGAGGGACACAGCGTGCTGCACTGGGCTACCGGTGAGATGTTTTTTATGCGAGGTTATTGCTTCGTTCGTGTACGTAGATAGTAGATTGGTTATTACGTGCTTTTCTCATATTTGCTTAAATCTTTTTTTTTGGTTTTTGTATTAAGATTGTAGGCGCTTGAATTATTGTACGATGAAATGCAGGTATTGATGCGGGTAGAGAAAAGCCTGCTAAGTAGTAACGGTCGGCTATGGCGAGACCTGCATTTCTTACTTTATTGCGGATCGATTCCTATGTATATAAAGTCTTAAAGACTCTTTGTGTATTGCTTAGTATAGGGTTTTGAACCAGCCTTTTGATTGTCTAAAACGACTTTCAAAATTAGTGGAAATATCATCTATACCCCAAGCGAGACTTTTATACATTTTCCATCTGCATAATAGAATAGTTGCATGTTTGGGGGATATGACGGACGATCCAATGGGCGGCAAACTTCCACTCTTATCAACGGCGATGATCTTTGAATAAAACATCGTTTTATCCATCCAAATAAACGAGGACCACGATAGAATTTTTAAATCGGCGTGAGTAGGATGATCCAATTTCTAGATAAGTCGGTACACGCGTATACCGGTATATTATTCTTTATTTTTGAGAAAATTATATTTAGCTCAGAACGATGATTTAGTTTTTCATTCCCCGAAGGTACATACATTATAGTTCGTCGAGCGGGAGTGGGTATTATCTATGCAAAATAAGCGTGTTTACGGCGCACTTTCGCATTCTAGTCCACGCGTAAAGTCTGTATAGTAATAGCTGAACGACTAAAGTAGACCAGATTTTCGAAGAATTTTAACTCAAATATAATTATATCCGAGACGTCTTCGAAGGTGTCAGAGAGAATTACGAAAATCACCTTCTTCGAGGAAACAATTATAGAACGAAAAACTCCGAGTCACTACGGCTGCGCACACTAACCCCGTTAGAAATCTCTCGCAACTCATCGTTCACCTCTTCCCCTCCTCCTTGTGCGACAAAAAATCGCGAAACTTCACCGTCGCCCTTATCAGCTTCCCCCAGAGTGAAAAGCCGGTGGTAGGCGCACAAGACCGAACAAACAGAGGAATATAATACACACACACATACGCGGAGTCGTTTATGAAGAAGAAGAAGGAGTACGGCTAGAGTGTAATAAGTCGCTTGCCTGCTGTGCTTTCGCCCGGCTGCTCGCTCCTTGATAGCCGAGTGTGGGTATGTATATAAGACGATTGCCGGTGGAGCCGAGCAGACTACTTTTGTACGAGGGAGAGAGGTTAGTGGGTCAAACGTGGCCGGAGTGACGTAATTCCGGCTGGTCAACCGGTCACTGATGGCTCACGCAATCCCGGAGAATCGGGGAGGGAGGGTGAGAATAAGGAGTGATGATGGCATTCGAGGGTTCGAGGTTTAATTGAAATAGTTTGAATATTCTATACTTAGCTCCTATACGAAATTTCTTTTACGTACAACATAATAGATATGTCGCAGAAAATGAAATAAACGAAAATCTTATCCAATTAAATTTGAAGCATCAAGAAAATCTATGCGCGTTACCATCTCGTAAAAAGTCTAAAAGTATAGCCTAAGACAGTATCGCGGCGATAATTGAAATAACGAAGTAGACCGCAAACAGCAATCGTTCGCAAGATCGCTAGCATTACGACGAACCTATAAACGTCCTTGGCTGTTTTGTTTTGATATTCAAAACGTTCCAGACCCGTGGCTCATAATACTTTTCCAAATCTCTTATTTCAAGACGTGACACTTATTATTTTTTCCTTTCATCATCCCCTTTCCGTGGACTTTATCTCGCTTTCGCTTTCCGTAAGGATAACTGGTGACCCACTTGCATGTCGTTATTACTTATACGTATAACTGATGCCGTGCGCCACTTGACACATACATACGGGGCGTGAGATTCGGTCTCGAATTATTATTAGGCGGCTGACTGACTTTTTACGATGTCCATTTCTTATTGGGTCAACTACGGAACTGGGAAACGAGCTTATGGTAATTTTGAGGCTGTATGCTCGCGGTTTTCGGTGAATGGTATTAGTACAGCGGTATGCTGTTGTGGCTGACTTGGGGGCATTAATAATAGCGCGATGATTCGTAATGGGCTTTTAAGTGTCGGCTACGATTGGAAGAATATAAATTTTCGAAACGAGGTGCTTGTTCGGCAAATGTTTGACAAATGGGGGGAGTTTTACTGCACGATTGTATGAGAAGAAAAGCTTTCTTAGAATTGAACACGCATAAATTGGGATCCTCTATAACTACTTTTTTCACTGCATATTTAACTGCAAAGCGTTAAAGTTAATAATGCAGGAATACATCCCGTACAAAATATGCACCTAACATACGAAATTCTAATCCACAGTTTGCGGCGAAGTCGAGTGCGTGCGCCTGGTATTGGCAGCCGGTGCACGACCCTCAACAGCGGATCTTCGAGGCGGCTCACCCCTACACTACGCGGCTCAATGTTGCGGCGCCGCAGCCACAGCCGCGGCCGAACTAGCCATTCCCAAGAAGGTCGGACTGAAGGTACTACAAACGCTACTGGAATTCGGCGCGGACGTAAACGCCAGGGACGAAGACGGACGGCAGCCGATACTCTGGGCGGCCAGCGCCGGAAGCGTCGAGGCGGTCCTCGCTCTCGTCAGGTATACACACAGCACGACGTCGGCTATATCTATAATTATACACATACCTAAGTACCCTGGTATTACGCGTGATCTTCACCTAGTGAACTAGTTAGCTGATCGCGATGGATTTATATGCGCGCGAGTCGATCGGCCGCCGATTTATGCATATCGGCGGCTGCCCCGAGATAAGGACGAAGATTTAGGAGGCCTGATTCGTGGCCTTGAATGCGGATGAGATTTACCGGACCGATCAGGTCCCGATGACGCGCTTGATGTAGGAGGTCGCTGCTGACATTCTTTCGGGGATTGATTTTGAGTTACAGATCGCGTGCGCGCAGGTGGACACTGCTGACGGCTCTCGAAGTAAATAGTACGATAACGTACCAAGAAGGCGTGGCATGGCTAATATAGCTTCTGTTCTGAAACATTGTAGCGTAAATTCAATGGATTCTCGCGAAAAACGTTGCACACTCTGCACCTTGAGAAATCTAGCACACATTAATGAAAATTAATTGATAATCATCGTCAGAGCTGGAGGCTCAGCTGTAGCGGGAGCCTCCGACACGGACGGACTGACAGCCCTGCACTGCGCGGCCTCACGAGGGCACGCGAGGTGTATCGAAGCCCTGGTCAACCTCTGCGACGCTCAACCCGATCACGTAGACGACAACGGCTGTTCGGCACTGCATTACGCAGCAACGCTCGGACACGCGGACGCCACTTCGCTGCTGCTCAAGCTTGGCGCCGATCCCAATCGGCAGGATCGAAAGGGAAGGACGTAAGTTTCCTAATACTCTAATTTATGCAGATCTGATAACACTGGCGACGGTAATGAGCATTTAATTTCGCGCGTATTATGTTTGAAGAAAAAAATCGTGCTCTTGATCTTGATACTTAAACACGCATTTTTGTATGTTATATAAGATTATCACGAATTTTACATAAAAACAGCTGACTGAAACAGCTTGACCTTGCCGATAGGATCGTGCAAATTAATTTAAAAAAAATCAAAGTGCATGAATAAAATTTCTCAAACAGTATATAATCATTCCAGGCCAGGTCTATGCGCAGCAGCAAAAGGCCAGCTGGAGACGCTTAAAATCCTGGCCCAGCACGGTGGCTCGTTACACGCTCGTACCGTCCGAGGAACTGGGGTAGCTCACGAAGCCGTTGCCTCAGGCCGACTCGAGCTTGTCAAGTGGCTGGCCAAACGCCGACCTAGTCTACTGGACGTCGCGACGCAAGATGGCAAGACTCCATTGCACGTCGCGGCGCTACACGGACACCTCGACGCCTGCAAGCTGCTGCTGGACAGCGGCGCGCGAATAAACGCCCTGCTAAGGACAAATAAAGGGGCGCTCATGACGGCTCTCGACGCCGCGCTGTACAGGGGGCACAGGGATTGCGCCAAGTTGATTCAGCTGCACGGGGGGACCACCGCTCAGCACATCAGGTCGCAAAAAAATGGGCCGAGCAAAGGTAGACACTTTGTTTTTTGATAAAACGCTTCAAGAAACATCGCGCATCATACTAACGACTCTCTTTAACCGTGCAGTGTTTTCGACGAAACTGCGGATGAAGCACACGGAAACGAGCTCAGACTCAGAGCTGAACGACATAAGTCCTCGGCGCCGTCAACAGCACCGCCACCATCGCGACCCCGACCTCTATTACGAGGAGCGCTGGATCGAGCGTCGGACTCGTCGTCGAGCCAATCGACGTCGGCTTTCGCGACAGGACAGCCGCAGTTTTAGCGAGGAGGAGCTGCGACACTCCAAGTCCTCTTCGAGAGGCCCGAAGGGAACCGACAGACACAGACGAGCTTTGAGCGAAAACGCGAGATACGACGAGACGAATAACAAGGCGAGCGACGTTGAGGCTGAGGAGGAAGAGGAGGACGATGGAAGAGGTATGACGCTGCTCCCTATGTGTACGTATTCAGATGTCGCGTTTGAATTTTGATCGGTCGATAATTCGCGATTTAAAAAAAGTTTCTGTACAAAATTGGTAAAAAAAAAAAAAAAAATAGCTGAACTCGGTAAAGCTTGCAATTATAAGTATACCAGTCGATCGATAAAGTATATAAACGCAATGACATTTCTGTACATTAGTCGGAAAATATCGATAAAACAGAGTGCAAGCTAGAGCTAAACGATCTCGTCTCAAGGCAGCAGAAGAAGACGAAGGAGCGAGAAGCAGTCGTCAAAGCGGAGAAAAGAGGCTGCTGCATCTGCGGGCGAGAATCGTCGCGAGTCCGAGGAGAGCGAAGAGCAGCGGTCAAGGTCAGCCGACGAGGAGACTTCGAGTGTCAGTGACGACAGCCTCGAGGTTGTCGTAGTGCGTCGCTCCCTCGAGAAGAAGTCCAAGAAGATTGTGTCCGGCCGCAGCTCGAAGTCGGTAAGCAAGAAGCTAACGAAGAAGGAGCAGCTCAAGGAGGAGAAGAGCAGCACGAAGAAGGCGATGGAGAAGAAGCAGGCGAGCTTCGACGGGGACAGCACGAGCCAGGACACGGTCGAACAGGTCACCGTTCAGGCGGATGTGCACAAGAACGAAGCGCCGAGCGAGAAGCCCGCCGAGCTCAAGGAAGATGAGCAGCAGATCAAGAGCAAGATGGACGATATACTGGAAAAGGCCGACGAGCTGCAGAACGCGCTGCTGAGCAAAGCGGCGGACCTGCGCAAGGACATGGAGGAGATGCGACAGCAGATGTCGCAAAAGTCTGAAGAGAAGAAAGAGGACGAAGTTACCAAAGAGGAAGACATGGAGAAGAAGTCCTCGGAGGATGACAAGCCTGCTGCCGATAGCTCCAAATCCGAAATGGACGGTAAGTCGATGGAGTCCACGTCGAACGAAGCCTCGAGCGCGAAGGATACTCCCAGGGACGAGGCCGATCAGCAGCAAAGTACCGCCGAGGTTGCGAAAGAAGAGAAGTGTTCAGAGGAGCTTGCGGGGAGTAAGGTGGAGGAAGACAAGGTGCAGGAGAAGGCTGACGAAGCCGCCAACGAAGCAGTGAAAGACACTGCAAACAAGGAGCTCACGTCGCAGGAGGCATCCGCAGAAAAGCGAGAGTCCATAGCTAAGGACGCCGAACAGGCAGTGAGCAGAAGCAAAGAGCAGGAGCAAAGAGACGACGATGCTAAGAGTGCAGCAGCGTCGCCTAGAAAGGACAACGTTGCAGAGACGAGAGAGGCAGAGGAACAAACGCAAATTCCAGGTTTGACAGGGGTCTCAGCCTCGTTATAACGTATACTTACTCGCATAATTTTCTCATCACGATAATCTGTTCTAGGTACAGAGAGCTTCCGCTATGCGGACGAAAATTCCTCGGGTTCGCCGCCGTCGGGCCAGCCGCAGGCGGCTCGTCGCGGTTCGCGACCTTCGACTGGCAAGAGAAGCAAAAGCAAGACTGCCCTGCTCGAAAGCTCGGAGGAACGTTCGCCGGATCGCAGCGCTATTGTCGCCGTCATCGAGAGTCCCGAGTGGGACGAGGAGGACGACGAAGAGCTTGATAAGGAGATCAGGCAGGTAGTAGGCGACACCGAAGAGCACGAAGATGAAGACGACGAGGAGGACGGAAGCGACGGCATCGGTGGCGCCGACGACGAGACGGGCATCGTCAGAGTCCTGCCGAGCACCAGCGAGGAGGAGATGGCTGCCAGGGCCTCCGCCGTCGACTCGCTTCCACAGGTGAGGTCGATTCATCTGCAACAAAAACGAGTTTTAAACTTCACTAATCGATCGTCGATCCAATAGCTGCAGACAAAGTCGCACGTGCGAATGGGCCAACTGCCGAGTCCTCGGCACCACCTGCGCCAGCGGCGCGACAGTGGTGGTCGCGACAGCGGAATCGAGCCGAGTCCCCGAGTCTCGCGGATACCTCGGCGAACGATCAAGTGCTGCCCGAACAGCGAGCGCCAGCAGGCTCTGCACATGGACACGATAACGCGCGACGTGCAGATCAGTCTCAGGCGCTACCACCTCGAGCGCAAGATTTTCTTCCAGCTGATGGAGCTCAAGAGGCTGCAGATACGACACGGACGCGCCAACGAGAACGTCCTCGTCAAGCGACAGGTAAAAAAGGAATGTGTTTCGTAGATTTTTATAGACGAGTATAGAAGTCTGTAGAATTGTTTGGCTGACGGAGACTTGGTCTTGTTCCAGGTGGAGTCGTTTCACAAGGCCGGTATGAGTGGACCAGCGCTCGGTGTGGCGAGATACGATCAGCCGTATACCTTTAGGTCGGTATCATTCATTAAATCTGGCCTATGAAGTATACATTTATTACACGGGATAAATTGTTTGCGCAGACACTTCGAGACATTTCTGTACGAGCAGCTGCGAAGGCTGCAGAGGCGGCCGACGACACCAGACTGGTGCACCGAGGCAAAGCAGTGTACCCAAAAGACCCACCGCTGTCACCACGCAACAAGTGCCTACACCTCCGTACCGATATACACGTACCGTACGTTGAGCCTTTTCCACGCAATGCATATGTTGAATTAGCGACGTATAGTTGTTCATCGTCACTCAGTGTAGCTTTCTCGCTTCTATTACATCTACTTGGCATTACGTATGTAGCTGCTCGTAGAAACAGGATTGCAATGTTTGATTTTAGACTATAATTGCAGTAGGTGGAGGCGGCCAAGAACGACCGAGTCTTCTTCCGAGGATCGAGGGACGTGGCAAGGGACAGATGACGGTAACTAACAGCGAGCCCTGACTTGCCGATCAATGATATATGCACATATTATCGTGGGTCTTCCCCTGTCCGATCACACGCGCATCTCACTACTGGTCTGCTTTCGCTTTTCAGGTGGAAGTGACGCACGGCGAGGAGAAACAAGTGATCGCTCTTCCCTCGGAGAAGCTTGACCGCACGAAGCGTTACTACGTCACCTTCACCGTGCGCGGCGACACGACCGACAGTGACAAGCCTAAGACGTCGTCCAGCTCGGCGACGCAGCGCAACGCCAAGAGCGTCTGATCCTGAATCCATAAAGACGATATTAAGCGTTTGTTCTCCTAAATCGACACTTCCGGGTCGTTCGATAAACTGCCAACCAATAGCTCTTCGATTTTCCGAGGACTGAGAGTGTTCCGGGCGTAAGCTAATGCATTTCCGAGTATAATCTCACTATTTTGCCGATCGAATTGTCTTTCTCCCGCGCTATACTGCGCTGTGCGCCATGACGAGATGGTGCATTCACACATGCAGTTCAGTGTTCTATACATATAGAGATGAAGATTTAGCGAAAGTTCATTATCACAAGTAAACAAAAATACACAAAAGTATATTTTAGCCGCGCGCAGACCGAGAGGAAGTAAGCTTTCCCAAAGCTGCGACGCGGCGTTCGATGCTGTCCATGATATTATTAAAATATATTTGTCGTCGACCGAGGTCGATACACGATTCCGTCCTCCGTTGCTTTTTATATGTAATATTATATATAAATACGTATATGTATATGAAGAGAACAAGCAATAAAACTTGTATGCTATGATATTATTATTATATATGAGATACTATATATGCGCGAGAAATAAAAATCTATGATTATTATACAAATTTATTTTGCTCCATCTTCTATTACGTGAGTTATAAGACTATGTCGTTTCGATGTAATGCTCGGGTAAGTATGTAAAACAGATTATAGGACACCCAAGTTTATTGAGCTTTTGAATGTGAAATATTCATATTAACTTTTGTATCTTGCAAGTAGAAAAAGTTAACGTCGAGCTTCAGAACAAAGACACGTGCAATGTTCATAACAAATTCCAGAAGAGCCACCTTACCAACAGGGAAAAATGAGCCGGCAGTCGCGTCTCTAACAACAAACCTATATCGATCCCGCGACCAACTAAAGCTGCCGAGAGAGCAAGCCTCTCACCCCGTCCCTCCTCCCTCGTTAAACTCGCGAATGTACATACGTTGAACGAAAACGAACTATAGAGCCAGGCAAGCCACGCGAGCGAACTATACCATCCAAAGACAGATAAGTAGCGCCACGACTATAAGCAACGTGCAGCAGTCAGTCGATACCAAGTCGCTTCTTTATAACATGTCCGACTACCACGACGCGATGTCGAGCTGCGAAGATCCTCCTCCAACGACAACGACGACGACAAAGACGATAATCTTCCCATCGAGGACCTCACCGGGCATCCAAAAGTAGCTGTACTCTGTTTCTGGATGGACAAATGGCTCCAGGAGAGGAAGCTCTGGCTGTTTGGTAGCACACTACCCCTGCTGCCGCGGAGGTACCTGCGTTCTTGGATTTTTATCGTTATTATAATGATGATCATGTTACGCGCGAAGCAAGACATTTTGGTATGCACTTGCACTTATTGCGCGGGATGGTTATCGAGACGCTGCGGGAAAGTTCGCGAGTATCGCGTGACAGGCGGAGAAGATGTACCTGCGATGGAAGGATTTTGTATCTCGTGCGGTAGCTAGGTTATTGTATATGTGTAAACGTATAGGTCGTATTGTTTTGAATCGCGAGCTGCAGGGAATGGCGCGAACGAGGCTTTCCATATACTATACCGACCTTGCTTTATTTTTACCTGTTGTTTTAGCCGTTCACTTGGATTTATGTACAGTTCTGCGTCAGTCGTTCTGGGTTAGGGGATCGTTTCTATTGTTCCGAATTGCGATTATTTGTCGCAGTAGACCTTTTAAACTACTTGTTTTGAAGTATCAAGCGGTTGTTGTATGATTTGACAGTTTATCGAATTGATCTGTTTGAAAGACAAACTTATTCTCGATGATGCAAGATAACGCCGGATATGTTTATGTAACGTTTCCGCTCGATGTGTATGCTTCAATCAAATAGATTCTACTTAGGTTGATAGGTAGGACTGCATACTTCAAGTTCTATAGTTTGCATGTATAAGGCAACTGTTTAAAAATCCCAAAATGCAAAGGAATACTAGGTGAATAATTAATTTAATTAGTTTACCTTATAAATAAGGAATTGAAATTTGGTCCAATAGATAACTAACGTAAATGTAGGCTACCGATTCTGACCGAAACTATAAGGTTCATAAACACGAACGAAAAAAATACATTCACCTCGTAATTAAAACAACCTTTTATACGAGCGGTAATGACCCCAAACTATATAATCCCACACAATAAATCAAGATCTACCATCGTGCGTTTCACCGCCACAGCAAAACAACAATATCCCGCACGCGCATGCGTCGCACTGTTCACTTTCACATGGCGGTACGATTCGAATTCGTGACGTTTAGATTCTCGTGCGTTGTAAATTCGCGACCTTTGAAAGACGAAAACCGCGTGTGTATACATATGTATAGAGATAGACAGATGCCAGTCACGCGATGATTGTATACATGTATAGTCTCGCAGACGAGATGCGCTCTGGGAAAACGGAAATTGAGGCGATAATTTTCAGAGGTTCCGTGCAGTATGCTTCACGTGTTTTTTATCGCGGCTTGTATACGGTGTGAAAAATGCGCAGGTTTTGAATTATTCAAACAGCATTTGTTAAAGATAGTGTGTGCTCTGAATTGCTGATAGTTTATGGAGGCGAAGCCTTGTATCTTTTCAACGAATTTGTCCTGGATAATATCTAAAAATAAAAAAAATCACACCCTTGGATTTTCGTAATTCACGATTTCATAGATCAATTAATAACTACGCCTTACTATATGACTCATCACACGCCATTGTCTCCAGTATATTAACTACAAAACTACAAACTACGATCACCCTACTCATTCTTTATACACTCGGAATGTTGTGCCTATAGGCACCTACACTTGTGTAATCATTAACCGCGCGACTAACAACGTTCGATTACGAAAATGGGAATCTTTCCCTCGTATCCTCTCTTTCTGCCGCGCCCGTGAATAATTGACCGGCGATAGAAGCATAGACATGACTTTGACATCGGAAAATCGCGAGCCGATCGATCGACGCGCCCCTTTGTAGTTGTGTCTCTCCTACATGATATAAGCTAGTCAGGCTTGCAGTGCCAAATTTTATTTACCTTATTTATCTTCACAGATTTTTAGTTCCTTGATTTTTCCTTTAATATAAGATGGATCGATGCTGGCTGCGATCGATGTGCTGCAACAGTTAAACGCAGAGAAATTATACTAAATGGATAAATAGATACACGTATTTAAAGAGCTACAATGTAACGTGGAATAAAAATAAAGTTTGAGATGATATGTGCGCGATAAAATCTTGGCTACAGTGTCTACGTATATCCACTAATGGACTATTTTAAATAATATATTTTTATTTTATCAGATCTCTAGAAGACAAGGCTCGATGATACAGTAAGCGTCAGGCCTACTAAAACTGAATAAAAAATGAATTAATACAATTTACAACACGTACGCCAGCATCAAAGCTCAAAACCAACGCACGTCAACAATTATCCTACAGCTCACCTGTCGATACCGCATACCTCATGCAACATTCAGCGCACATCAAACCCAGCTCCGCGAGCCTATCTGCGATCCTCCGAACCTTTCGGCTCGTGTCCCTCTGCCTGTTTCCCCGTCAGTCAATGTTCGTCCAGTCAATCGTCAAAAAAAGGGGGAAAAACAGTACACCTTAGGCGTGAGAAAGCACACGGCTCAAAGAACGGGTCACACTGTCCTGCGTGTCTTTACACGGCGCCCGCGGACTGGAATATCGATTGTCAATAATCAACGGCGCGGGGCGAGCGATAAAATCGCGATGCGACTGTCCGTCTAGCGGCTCGTTGTCGGCGACGGCCTCAGTAGTAGCGCTCGGTATGAGCGCCGACGAGGTCGTACTTCGTCGACAGCCCTGGCAAGACGAGCAAGACGGAAGAGGCTCGATCGTCATGAACGCAATTCTACAACTACTGTACGTATCTGCGATTGTATGTGTATACGTCTATACTGTGTCCGAGCTTCCTGATTGTCGAATCGCTGCTAAGAGGGTGGATTATTACTTCCTCGTGCGTGACACGAGCCTCCAGGGTTTCTTGCCTTTTTCGCTCAGTTCTCGTCTGACCGGTGGTGTGTAAAGAGTTGTGTCAGCGAATGAATTGTTCATAGGTGCTCCTAGTTTTTCTCCTTCTTTTGTGTGCTTTCGACACTTCTTGACTGAGCATGGACTGTTGCTTCGTCGATGACATACTGTTCAGGAAATCTGGGTAATTTCTAATTAAAAGCACACGATTCGATTACATATAGTTAAGTCTCGCGCGGTTTCGCGGATGAAACGCCTGCAACGCGCTCGATTTCATTCATGAAATGTCATTGATATTAGAGAGCGTTATATATCAGAGCGATCGCAACAGGTGATGGAATTTCTGCAGCAATTTCAGGAATCTGAAGTTAGATAAGGAAAATCCCGACGCACGCGGTTGCTTGGTTACTTGCGCGCGTCAGAGTCTCTTTCTTTCGATGTTAAATCAGCCGGTGTGATGCACGCGTTTGGCTAAATTCCAAGCAATCATGTGATTTTCGTTGGTTCTGATCGAGTTTGCAAATATTCCCGTTTTCGCGACGATTCCGAATATGGTTAATGACTTGAGATATGCCAATTACAGTCAGTTTATTCCCGTTTGGTAAGTAAGCCGAGTAGCCGATTAAAATTGTGAATATCAAATCAAGTCGAATTTCTCTATACCGTAAGCACCGCATCGGCGTGGCTTTACAATCGTCACAGAATAATGTACGTGAAACTAAAAAAATCTGCTCGCGATTCGTCTAAATACAGGTTATAGATGCTGAGGCGAAATTAACCTTGAGGCAGTATACACTTAGTTGGTCGTAAGCGCGCTCCAACCGACTCTAATGCTTCTCTATACTTTTAAATATCAGCTGTAAAACAGTTTCGCCGGTTTATACGTCGTGCGTACGCAAAACGCGAGAACTTAAAAATGTTCCATAAAGACCATTACAAGTTATACTAAACACACTTATGTGAATGATCGAAGTCGCAATTACGTCAAATTAGCGTTTGTAAACTTTGAAACTATCATTCACCCAAGCAGTCCTTCATAAATAAACAGCGGGGGTACCCTACACTCCAGTATAGATGCACTTCGAGCACACGTCGCATAAATTTACTCGCAAATAGATAACGGGGCTGTGAAGTTCAGGTCGCGACCTACACATTTTATGCTCCTCGTATCATGTAATAGTCGGGTAGAGATTGCATCTGAACGTTAACCGCGCGGACGTGACTTATACAGCGTGTCCTCCTTTTATAAAATGCACTCGAAAGATCACGAAAACGGAAAATGTTACGTACCAACGTCTGTACAAAGTTTTCATACTCTAAAAGCTCCCCCCTCCTACATTGAAAATAAATAAATAAATAAATAAATATATATATATATATATATATAGAGAGAGAGAGAGAGAGAGAGAGAGAGAGAGGTTTTGTTAAGAAAAAAAGTCCAGTTCGGTCGGTTAAAAAATCTGGAAACGTCCCATCGATTTCGCGACTCCTCGGGCGAGAAACACAGAGAGCTGCGCGCTTATCGCTAACCGCAAGCATATATCGCGTCGGTGCAGGGTAAGATGCAACGCGCGTACATAAGAAAAGGAGGCGCCTGCGCAAGGGGGCGAACTGCAGCGATGGGGAGCTTGACCCTTGGTCAATGGCGAGCTGCAGGCCAGTTTGGCTGCTGGCCTCCTCGCGGCGCGAGCATGCTCTTCACCCAGCAGTTCACCCTGCCATGCCTCGCCAAGTATAGGAAGTACGCCTTAATTGCCTCTTCTCCATATCTTTTGTCTTGATTCCTTCTGTGAGAATGAGTTGTCGCTTGCTTTATCGTTCGGTGGGATCTGTAAGCTCGTTAGCGATGGATTCGGATGTGTATTTTTCGACCTGCTCCTCCTAATTACACTTTTCTTTCTTCTTTTTTTTCCAAACATCCCCCTAAGCTTCAACTCCACACATACAAAATAAGTAAAAGGAGTGTATCGAGGTACGAGTAAAGACGACGATAAATAAATTTTTGTAAACCCGCTGTGGGTGCAGGTCGCGGGCGCCTAGCAAGGCGATGGAGCGGTACGAGCGGTTGGGCCGGCTTGGCGAGGGTAGCTACGGTGTCGTCTTCCAATGCAGAGATCGGCAGACCGGCCGCCTCGTCGCCGTGAAGAAGTTTCAACAGACTGAGGACGATCCGCTCATCAGGAAGATCGCACTCAGGGAGATTAGGCTGCTCAAGGTTTGTGCCCTGTACATTTCTCTCTCTCTCTCTCTCTCTCTCTCTCTCTCTCTCTCTCTCTCTCTCTCTCTCTCTCTCTCTCTCTCTCTCTCCCTTGAATTATCGAATCGACTAGATTGCAAAAGTTTACAGTCGTTAGGCGCTAAACACCGAGTTATTAAACTACTTCTCGGAAAAGGGTTAACAAAACATACGTAACAACTCTTTCTACGTTAGGTTTTCCCCAGTTCAAGAGCTTTCGGGCAACTGTAACTGTAAACGAAATTGTTTTTAAGAAACACAACTTGCGCCGAAAAAAATCGCTCGGTCATAGGAAAAAGTTCACAACTGTAATTACAGTGGACTTGCAGCAATCAAAAGGTTCGTCGAGGTGCCAAGAGAATCGCGCTTCAGCCTAGCGTATATATACATATAACAACCCTCGCACACACTTCCAATTGTATATTCACCCTGACTCACACGTGTACAGTCTATAGAGTATTATATACGAGCGGGGCGGTCAGTCGTCGTTAGGGCTACCACCACTACTACTGGCTACTCAACATATAGATCGCCGCCGCGAGTAGGTGAACGACCTCCTCCGGACTGACTACCGCCGAGTCGGCTTACGTTGGTCACTTCCGTCTCTGAGCAGTGCCGCTTATCTGCCGCGACTTCTATAGTCTCTATACGATAGAATAGTGAGAATAGATAGAATAATATAGAAAAGTGATTTTAGCCTGGTGTAGATTGAGTTTCTTGTATTGGAGTGTGTCGAGGATTAGGGATCCTTCTTTTCTTTGGGAGATCGATCGGTCACCATAGCCGCCGCGGAGACAGTGTAACTCGCGGATTAAATTAATGGGCTGACTAATACCACGGGGTAATTACTTAACGGTTTTCTTCGCGACGATTTATTGCGCTAGTTCGAAACATTTTTCATTGCCGTTTACCCTATCGATTCATGCGTGTCATCGATCTTCAACACTTCTATAATATCCATATGTAAATTTCAACTATTAAAAAAAATTGTAATGCAACGCAATATTCGTTCCGCAAGTGAACTTGAATCGGTCTAAGAGCTGCTTAAACTTTTTTAATCCTGCTCCCCAGAACGTCATTCCGATGCAGCAATAAAACTTCGTCACACGAGTATACACTGCTACGACTTGAAACCACGTCAGCCCCTTCTCCGTTACACAAAAAGAAATTATACCCGCTCCTGAAATAAGCCTCTCGGTCATTTTCAACCAAAGCCGCCTCTTAAAATAACTCCCGACGAAGCCTTCGCCAACTGCATCAACCACGACGTTTCCGATAAATAATACGAGTCAAGAAGCCTTTAAAAAAACGCCGGTTCATGCAAATGCCGATTTTCCAGTCGCGACGAGGCCGCGTCGCAATCTTGAAACATGCATGCGCGCAAAAATCGAATACCGCTGATATTGCAACTGGACGTATATACGCTCATAATACAGTCTATACCGGTTAAAATCGCGTGCCGCCGGCCGCTGGTCAATACGGCGGCGGTCAATATCTTGGCGTGCATGCGCCTCTTATCGGACTCGGACATAATTCTCTCTCGCTGCAGGTGTTTCGCCCCTTGTGTGCAAGTAACCACAGGGTGCAGGTTATACGATGCTGCTTGCGCAATGGGCGGTGGTTTTAACTGGAATACGCTTTTTGAGTGTGCATTTTCAGAGGTTGCGTTTTACGTGCCATTTTTTCGAAATCTGAAAATTCGCTATGGAGAGGCCGCCAATATCAATAAATCACGTTCACTCGGCATAAATTGCATGCCACATTTCGTATTAATAACCCCAGACAAAATTCAACATTGTAATTACCGCAACGTGAAAGTTAACGTAAACAAAGGCACAAAAGTCTGTCGGCCACTCGATAGACCTCGCAATCATCAATTATTCGCGCGCCGCGCTGATCGCTAAATCTTTCAAGCTAAAAATCGCGTGCTGTCAGATCGTAGGCGCAGTATTAGAACTTAATATACGAATCGAAATCAAATCTCGTCGTCACATCCGGCCAGCTGCGCGATAGTACGTCAGCTCGCGTGCCCTTCGACGATGACTTTCCTTCCAGTCAAGGATCTTCGTCGTCATTCCTTCACCGCACAATGCATCGCAAAGTCCTGCATAGATATCCAGGAAGAGCATACATACGTGTGTGTTATAGGTTCGCGTGAACGAAATTATGCAAACGCGAGCAAAAAAACATGGGAGGAACACGCGGTCGAGACGCGATAATGTGTGCTGTAGCTATATCGATCGCGCGCCCCCACGAGAAAAATCTTGAACCTGACCTCTCCTCTCTCTTTCTCTCGCGAAAAAGAAGCGTCGAGAAGAAATTCGTATATTTTTGCATACGCGATAGCACCACAGGGGGTTATCGCTATAATGCGGAATTCGGGTTTCTTGTTCTTGCTCGCGAAACTTATTTGAATTTGTAATTCGAGAGAGAGAGAGAGAGAGAGAGAGAGAGAGAGAGAGAGAGAGAGAGAGAGAGAGAGAGAGAGAGAGAGAGAGAGAGAGAGAGAGGAAGAGCTTTTTTAGAGAAACATAGAAAGCATTGCCGCGCATGAACAGGAAGTGAATTAGCGTATATTGGCAAACTGCGTCGGAAATGATTTTATTAATCACCTGCGGACTGCAGAGCTATTCGCCGGCCTTGAAAGCAATGTAATTTGAATTGCATTTATCCTTTGTACATACATATACGTGTATACGTAATGTATTCGAATTTTAGTAATTGAATTTTTTCGTGTTACCGGCCGGTTGATTAATTTGGAGATATGATAATTTGCAATTTGATGTCGGTGGACGCGATCCTAAAGATATCAGAAGCCGCTGTGCTGTAACACGATTGATTCATCGATAGTAATTATTTTTATAAATAGCGAATCTAAGAATATCTTTTCATTCGTTTTTTATTCATACCGCTCAACTGGCGTACCGGAAAGAATTAGACTAAAAGAACACTGCGCATCACATCGATCCCATCCATATAGATAAAAATATCAACGGCGACATCAAGACTGTGTCCTCTTGCGATTCTAGAATCTGAAGCATCCAAATCTGGTGAACCTACTCGAGGTATTCAGGCGTAAGCGTAAGCTGCACCTCGTTTTTGAGTACTGCGAGCACACGTTGCTGCACGAAATGGAGAAGTACCCACACGGCTGTCCAGAATTAATGACGAAACAGCTCACCTGGCAGATCCTGCAAGGCGTCGCCTACTGTCACAGGCTGGGCTGTGTGCATCGCGATGTCAAGCCCGAAAACATTCTGTTGACTGCTGACGGCGTTGTCAAGCTCTGCGACTTTGGATTCGCAAGGATGCTCAGTCCTGGGGAGAATTATACAGAGTACGTGGCGACAAGGTGGTATAGGGCGCCGGAGTTGCTGGTGAGTTGTAATATGTAAATTTAATAATTCAAAGGATACTTTAAATAAATGAATTATTCAAAGATAATAATTTTGAATACCTGTATAGGTGGGTGACACGCAGTACGGCACACCAGTCGACGTCTGGGCGATCGGTTGCGTTTACGCCGAGCTGATAAGAGGTGAAGCGCTTTGGCCAGGCAAGTCCGACGTAGACCAGTTGTATCTGATCAGACGAACGCTGGGTGATCTGCTACCGCGACACATGGCCATCTTCCAGCAGAACGAGTTCTTCGCGGGCATCAGCTTGCCGACGCCACAGACCCTCACACCGCTGGAGACTGTTCTGCCCGAGACAAGTAGCTCCACGCTGCAGGTGAGAAATCAAACCATTAGTTGGGTATTACGTAAAAAAGTACGCAATATTGAGAAACTTTATATTATGCAAGACTATACAGAAGATTGAATTAAGTCAATGCGAGTCTGGCTATACCCGTCTGGGCCTACTTATAACAAAATAATCCTGTTCACAGATGGATTTCTTAAAGAAATGCCTAGACAAGGAGCCCGACCAACGATGGACATGCGACCAGCTACTGCAGCATGTCTACTTTGAGAACTTCCACTTCAAAATGCCGGAAGTGGAGACGGAAGAATTCGAAAAACTCAGGAATCTCCGCGAACGATCCAGGGTTTGTGTATGAATGTCTCGCATATTAATGCCGTATCATAAGTTGGCTCCGTGTCTAAAGCGTTAAATCGATTATTGCAGCACACGACAACAAACTTTAGTCAGATGGTTCTCCCTCAACTTCCTAAGGCTGGCGGCTACTCCCACGGTCACAATCAAAACGACAGCCGTCCCCGGAGCTCGTCGCTGCATCATCAGCAGAGCTTCGATCATCTGCCCGTCATACGGGGCTGAGTAACGAAATCGGTTATCTTCTATGTCGATAACGTTATTACATATGAATATAGACTCTACTGTGATTATACGTAACAATTCGACGAACGATTGATTTTTAAAATGTTGAACTGTACGTTCGTTTCTCACTTGTATTCTTTGGTGGTCTCCGTTTTTTCTTTCGCGCGCGCGCTGCATTGCTGTAGAACGACGAGATACAATGAGGCACTTTTTTATAGGTGCACCAGCCGCTTTTTTAATGCTTGGAAATACATGTAATGTGTACTGTTATTTTTGTTCGTTTCAACGGCTCTCTATAATATACTCATATCGATCTCATGACCTTGTACATTGTCCCATTTATTATGATCGTTATTAATAAACCTTTTTAAAAAATAATGTATTTGTTTCTTATTTCATAACTGTGTATCATAATACGAAGATTTGGATACAGTAAATAACATAGGTATTGTCAATCAAGTATTTTTTCTTTGTCATCTAAGAATTTCCATAAAAGATAGACCTGCCTTTTAACGCGCTTTCTATACATAATTTTAACTCTCTAATTTCTCTCATGCCGACTTAAGTATTAAGTATATAGTCTTGAACAGCTGAAACTATGCATGTATAAGTATATTCCATGTCTCTATATATGTATAGGACACATAACAGCGACGCATCAAAAGTATAAGCAACCATGGCTATGTACAGGCAAGTAATTATATATAGATTTAGACACAGAATTGACGAATTGCTCGTAAATACCTATGCACACGAAATACCTTACAGTCGTATTAGAAAAATTTAAATCATTGCCGGGTTAATAAGCGCTTTAAAGCTCGACTCTCGACTCGATCAATCAAGCTGTGCGTATAGGCACGTAGGTTAGTTCGCTTTGACCGCTAAATTTTCGCCGATTTAAAAGGCAAAGCTCGAGGAAAAGCGCCTGATATTGATTACGTACTTTCCCAACTTTCAAGTGCACCGCCTGGCACTAATCCTAAGCGCGCAACGAAATGGAAAATCAATTTTCCACGCTATATGGTAGCTATGTATAATACAAAACGAGCTTGTGCAAGTGCAAGCTGCAGCTTCGCTGCTCAGGCGCACTACGGCACTTCGATGTTTTTCGCACGTCAAGTCGCGGCTGGTGCCTTCGAAAAGGCGGACCTCGTTTTCGAAATTTTTGTTTCATCGTATCGTTTTCCCCAACATCGATGGACTTTCAGTTTATAGATATAAGACGAAATTCATGAGTTGTTTGAAAATTTATTGACTTCGACGCCGGCTTGTTCAAATATTTTGCGGATCGATCGGTCGACTGCTTCGGACCTCAAACTGCTCGCACGAATATATGATATAGACAAATTTTGGCTTGGAATCAATGTGTGTCAATTGAAGAAAACTACATTAGCGTTGATTAGTCGCGTAGATCGAATTGGTGCTTACAAGTAACTTTAGGACGCAGTGCTTCACTGTCGCTGACAAGTTAGAATAAGTGAATTTTTTCATAATTGCCTTACATAATTGCCGAACAATTTATGATGTGATAAATCAAACTGACAGCTCAGGACGCGCTCTCAATCGTCTTCAGACAATACACGACCAAATTTCACTGCGTATCAAATTACCTTTACAAAAAAATAAATTAATTTCTATAGAAGATTAGAATTATAACTTCAGTACAAATCTGTAATAGTATTTTGACAAGTTTTTGATCAGTAAAATTCAGGTAAATTTCGTTATTTGAGCAATGATTAAAAATAAAGCACTAAAATCTTAGTCACGTTGGAGTAGAGTAGGTTGCTCTAAAAATAATGTGTTTGTATTCATGCACCTAGCATTACATTTACCTTGAAGCTATACAGCTTCTTTGCTCTTTTGGCGAACAGCTGTAGAGAAGGTATGGCGTTGCAAGCTGTTCGATTGTCATCTGGACATGACATGCCTCTTGTTGGTCTGGGCACATGGCAGGTAAGCATTCCAACTTGAGTTACCAGTAACTGCAAGTTGTTAAATAAACTTTAATCATAATGAATAATATTATGAACAAAAAATGAATCATGATTCATATTTTCAGGCAAAATCAGATGAAATGGAAGCTGTTATAACAAGTGCACTTGATAGCGGATATAGACATATAGATACAGCTTTTAATTATAACAATGAAGAAGCAATAGGAAAGAGTTTAAAAAAATGGTTTGGACAAGGGGGAAAGCGGGAAGACCTTTTCATAACAACAAAAGTGAGTAGCAATGTTAAACATACAAATCTTCAGTTGTAATTTTTGATAATGCAATACTAAAAAAGTGGAACAATTATAGTTACCTAATTTTGGCAATAGACCATCTGATGTTGAGAAGTTTCTGAACTTATCGTTACAAAGACTAGGGTTGGACTATGTGGATTTATATCTAGTTCACATGCCATTTGCATTTGTTAAAGATGAAAATTCCTTTGCACCAGCCCAAGATAAAGATGGCAATTTCATACTAGATCTTCAGTCTGATCCTGTAGCAGTCTGGAAGGTAAGATAGTGACTTCAGCTCATAACATTTATGCATTCAAACTATATTTCTTGATACTTCATAGGAAATGGAGAAGCAAGTAAAAGCCGGCCGGGCAAAATCAATTGGACTGAGTAACTTTAATATTTCTCAAATTCAAAATATTTTGAATAATTCAGAAATAAAACCAAGTAATTTGCAGGTACTTAAATTTTTGAATTAAATACGAAATGCGGATGTAAAACTATATCAGATTTATGCTCTATTGAATGAAATGTTATAAACAGGTGGAATTACATGCATACATGCAGCAACGATCACTCAGAGATTTCTGTCAGAAAAATAATATTTCTATAACTGGATATAGTCCAATTGGTTCTCCTGGAGCAAAACAACATTTTCAAACAAAGTACAATTACAGTGCAGACAAGTTTCCAGATCTATTAGGACACTCTATGGTTAAGAAGATAGCTAGCGATCACAACAAGACAACAGCACAAGTGCTGCTGCGCCATGCGGTTCAAGGCGGAGTAATTGTGATACCAAAAAGCTCTAATCCTGAGAGGATCAAGTCAAATATTGAGATTTTCGATTTTGCACTAACAGACAGTGAAATGGATCGATTAAATGCCTTAGATCAAGCTGAAGCTGGAAGAATCTTCAACTTTTTATTCTTCAAGGGGTAAGTTAAGTATATCTTAAGTTGAGTATATCTTTGGTAAAATAGTTAGCATTTGAAGGTTAATATTTAGCAGTTTTTAATACAATCGTCAATTAAAATAATCATTACGTTTAGATCTTTTCACGCGCTTGAAATATAAATTAAATTAATATCCTTGAATTAAATATCTTGAGTTGTATCCGAGAATAACCAAAAACTATAAAATATTGATATCCAAACATTTGGCACATGTAAGTAAATCAAAACTATATTTGACCAGTAATCTCACAACAATCTAGTGCAAAAGGCAAAAATGTCATTATAGGTATATATGATATACATATTATCCAAATCAAAACAGTAGAAACCGTTAACTGATGTTTTGTTGCGCGCAAGCGCATTGGTTATATGTATATATCACGTGATCAGTGTCCAAACATTGCGCGCCAAAACGTATTAAGTATGTATAGGATACACATTAGTGATAACAATGCATTTGTATGTGTACATACAAGCATATACAACAACAAAAATTTCTCTATGTATGAATTGTCTGTTTCAGAGTCGAAAGACATCCACAGTATCCATTCAAAAGTGAACTTGAATAAATAATATAGGAATATTAAAATAATCTCCATATACACAATATAATTTATTTTGTAAAATATAAAAAAAACACGTATAATAAAAGTTATTGCCTTTTTACATCGACATTGTTTATAATGCATTTATTGCATATCCATCTCTTAATTTTTGGCTATACTTATTTGATCAGAAAATCAAGTTTATCAACGGTCCCAATATATGTAATACCATAAAAAATTATCTCTCCCAGCCTGGTTCCTTATATAGACGTTTGGAAATATCCAAACGGGTTTTAGAATTCGTTACATTATCACCAAAACAACAGCTGCCGAAATGAGATACAGAGTTATAGATAGCTGCATCCTACACAAAAAGTGGATTTTTCCAGCGTCTCGTAAAATGCACAAAGTCTGATAAAATTCTCATATCAAGTTTCTCAGTCGCGCCGCTCATGTATAGCCGCGGCGGTATACTATATAAATACAGAAAAGAAAAAAGAAAGAAAAAGAAAGTCTAATGTGTCGAATGAATAACTCATGTCGTTGACTAGACTCGATGCCCATTAAAATCAATAGATAGTCTCAGTTCCGAAGCATTAAACACAAGGTGTATCATTCCATGCACTATATAAAGCAGGCTCCGTTCGAAAAACACCGACAGTTTCAGGAAAGGTGCGGCTGATAGAATAGTCATGAAGCGAAGTAGGAGGTAAAAAATTCATTTCGACGTGAACGTGTACGTTCTATAGTTCGTACATTTTATCTGTATACATGAGACTTATATAATTTTAAGTTTCAAATAGAATCTTCAGAATTACACATTATAAAATCTCTTTTTTTAGTTCATTTGTATTACTGGCGACACTTTGTTGCGTCTCAATTTCGTATAGTCAAAATGTGGAAGCCGGTACAGTTTACCGATTGTCATCCGGCCACAACTTTCCCATCGTCGGATTAGGGACTCATGGTGTACGTAAGAATATAGATACATATATTGATATAGTGCATACATTCGACATACACGTAATAATTTATATAATGTAATAGTTTATACTATCATTGTTTCAGTTGAATGAAGACGTTTTAGAAACTGTACTGACAGGAGCCCTGGAAAAAGGAATCGGGCACATCGATACGAGCTTCGTGTACAAAAATGAGGAAACAATCGGCAAAGTCTTGAAGGATTGGTTCGCCAAGGGCGGAAAACGCGAGGATATTTTTGTGACTTCAAAGGTACGTGAATCGTGGCCTAAATTAAAAAAAAAAATGTGATCTGAATTGATCGAATAATCCTTACGCATATTGTGCACTGCAGTTGCCGTACTATGACAACCATCCAGAATCCGTGGAAAAGTACATCAAACTCTCATTGGAAAAACTCGGGCTACAGTACTTGGACATGTACTTGATTCACGCTCCATTCGCGGTACATCACAAGGAGGACAGCTACGAGCTCGCCACCAACGAAGATGGATCTGTCGTATTGGACACCCAGACTGACCCCATTGCCGTCTGGAAAGTATGTGAATCAATTTCATTACGTTATCTAAGTATAAACACGAGTAATAAATAAATGCAAACGCATATATATTATACGTATCAATGCGATGATTATTCGATGATTGCAGGAAATGGAAAAACAAGTCAAAGAAGGCCGAACCAAGTCTATCGGACTCAGCAATTTCAACGAGACGCAGATAACGAATATTCTTAAAGAAGCTAAAATCAAGCCTAGCAATTTGCAAGTAAGCAAAATGGCATTAAAAATACCTATTTTAATATTTGAATTAAAAAAGAGCCTGTGGATTCAAAATACAACCAATTCGGCGCATACTCGCACAGGTGGAAGTACACGCCTACCATCAGCAGAAGCCGTTGATTGAGTTCTGCCAAAAGAACGGAATAATAGTGACGGGTTATGCGCCATTGGGTTCTCCTGGCGCTAGGAAGGAGCTTCATCCGGGTCAAATGGAAGAGGAGTTTCCGGACGTCTTCAAACTTCCGGTGGTCAACGAGATCGCCAAGAAGCACGGAAAGTCTGTCGTGCAGATTCTTCTGCATCACTTAGTACAAAAAGGCATCGCCGTTATATTCTCCAGCAAAAATCCAAATCATCTGAAGGAGAACATTGAGATCTTCGACTTTGAGCTCACTGAAGATGAGATGAAGAGTTTGGATGCTCTGGATAAGGGCGAGAGAGGGAAGATTTTCGACTACAAGTTTTTGAAAGGGTGCGTAAACAGATTATGCTTTTGTCAATAACAATCGATGATACGTAATAGTGCGATAAGCGAAACCAATATGTATATTTTAAGAGCAATAACTTATCTTGTTTTATTTGCAGCATTGAAAAGCATCAATATTATCCGTTTTCCAGTGCATTATGACGTGTCAAATACAGAAGGCGAGTTTCCGCCGTCGACTTGATGCATTTTTTATGATCAACATTTTCAGAACACATTTTAAAAAATCACAAATTGTATATTGAAATATCTCGAAAAAAATAAACTTCTTTTACAATCAGTTATGTACATAGGTACGTTTCTGCGCAAACCTATGTTATTTGTTAGTAATTTATTGATAATCGCGACATCCTCCCTAATTCAGTTTTATGGTATAGATTCGTAAAATTATTTTGTAATCATTCTCCGAACTTGAAGTCCGAGCATATGTTTATTGCCGAAGAAGTCGCTGTTTACAACAATAGCTAGCGTATAAAACTTCTATAAACGAAGATTAATTACAGATGTACAAATCATCTTTTAACGAGTTAATTATACCACTAATAGACGAATACTAATGTTGGAATAGAAAAAAATGAACTTCGCATACGTTGTAGGTGTGACTTGTAATTTTCAAATTATGACTCACTTTGCACGTTGTTGTGGTATAGTTGAATATAGTGTAACATTAAAAATACACACTTTTAAGAAGCGATCTTAAATCAATTTACCGATGAACAAACATTAGAATACTTTATTATTTGCATTGCATAAAATAAATATACCATTAAGAGTTAAAGTGGATTCTATCTTGATGTCATTCTATCTTTCAAAGTGTCTAGAGATAGTAGAATCACAAAGATTATTTAGTAGGTAATAATTCTACGAAAATATCATGTATCTTTCACAGTATCTGCTAATTATAACAATATTATTATAAGCTATGTATAGGTGTTCTATTTTATTCAATCGGACTTTTCATTTGTTATATATAACTTATTGTACTTGAATACCTCATTTCTCAGTTTTTCCCAATTTTTCTACGAAAATGATATGTTTTTGTCTTATGATTTTATGCTTATGATTTTTTATCGCGCGAACTTGAAAATATATGATCTGTAAACGATTCTCTGCCATAATGTTCTTATTGCTTTTTTATAAAAACTATTCGTGCATTATTGTAGCGACATATGGATATTTTGGATGAGAGAATATTGAAAATCTTAATATATGATAACTCATCATATAAAATACAGAAATGCTTCGTCACGATAACAACATATGACTGTGGCTGGAATTCAATGCACGAAGAAAATAGTTTATTATCATCAACGTTTATATATTTTTTATATAGATCTTATATGCGCTGTTTTTCCATCAAATTAATAAAATTATTTAACGGTTATCAGTTACGAGCTATAAAAATATTGAAAAACGACGGAATCATCTGTCATAATCATATTTTTTCACTCGTCAGATAAAGTATACCATGCATATAAATATAGATATAACCGAAGCAAAGATTCATTCGAGTGTGAAGCCGGTATAACTGTCCGCAATTATTCTAGCGTTGCGCTTGGTTTTTTTATTCTTTTTAGAGAAACATCGTAGTAGTGTTGAGAAATAACTTACATCAGCATAGCGATTTTCCATAATTAGGTGAGTATAAAAAATGTGCACAAGACAGATCGCAGCTTAGTCGTTTCACATACGTGATCGAGTAAACATGGCGCGTTTAAGGTTAGTTATTGTAAACTTATAATTTGCACGAAAGATTTGGGACTTTTAAACAAATTGTAATACAAGAATTTGATTCTTATGACAACTTATTATTGGTATTAAATTTTAGTCCATCATCAAAATCAGATATCTAATATATCTTCTATTAACATTAATCTTATATATTGTATTGAAAATACTATGTGCACGTTTTGAGTAATTAATCTTAGTTTGTATACATAAGATTGCACATACTATTAACAAGACACCTTTTACCGCATTCCTTCCACTTTCTCCGCAACGCTTACCATGATATAGCTAACCCTTGACAACCAGAATAAAATATTAAAAAATCCTCTGCCAATTTTTTCAAAAAATTCTTCACATTATCAGCTATTGTAGTAGCATCAACTACCTGCCAGTAAACAAAAATAAAGCTAATAACAAACAACTAAAACTGCTTTCCTCAACTCCTCGTAACTACATCTCGTATCTCAAGGGCATCTCACGGCACGCATCCCTGGATTTGCTACTTTTACATAACGCCAGGTTAATTGAAAAAGAAAAATAATATCACCCCAGGGATTCTTTCCTCGTTTACTTCTGCGGCCTGATCATGGCCTTGGTCTGCACGCGAGCGTCTGCCGCGACGAAAATCATCAAGCTGTCCTCGGGCCATGATATGCCAGTCGTTGGACTCGGCACCTGGCAGGTAGAGTTAATTATGAATACTTGAAATTTTACGATTATACCAAACGGCAGAGATTTTCACCTTTTTTATTTTATTTTCAAATTGACCAGATAAAGCCGGATGACGTAGACAGAGCCGTAACTGCTGCACTCGAGAACGGCTACAAGCATATCGATACCGCTTTCGTCTACTATAACGAGGAAGCGATCGGCAAAAGTCTGAAAAAGTATTTCGACAATGGAGGCAAACGAGAGGACTTGTTCATCACGACAAAGGTGAGCATTGCTGAGTATATCTAATTAAATTTTTTATTTTATCAACGTTTTACTAACTTATTCGTTTATTTTCAGTTGCCATCGTTCGGAAACCGAGCCGATGATGTCGAGCCCATGCTGAAGAGCTCGTTGGACAAACTGGGCTTGCAATATGTCGACATGTACCTGATTCACTTTGCGGTGGGCTTCAAGAGGGACTCTAGTAAGCTCGAACCAGCGAAAGACAAAGGCGGTAATCTGATTGTGGACCTGGATACCGATCATCTTGCCATTTGGAAGGTATGAACAATTATGTCACGTTGATATTTTTCAAATTGACCGCATTTAACAAATTCAAAGTGCAATGCATCACAACTTTTTTGAACAGGCGATGGAAGCCCAAGTAAAGGCCGGACGAGCCAAATCCATTGGTCTGAGTAACTTTAACGTAGCCCAGATCGAAAACATCATGAAGAACGCCGAAATCAAACCTAGCAATTTGCAGGTAAAGCGCAGGGAAAAATCCTCTGAATTTATAAATAAACTATTCCACGACAAAATATGTATAACTTTTTATAATTTCTCTTAAGGTTGAGCTTCAAGCCTACAACCAGCAGAAACAGCTGCGCGAGACCTGTGCCAAACACAACATTGCCGTGACTTCCTACAGTACATTGGGTTCACCGGGTTCTGATCCTGACAAGAAGACTAATGCCACCCTTGCTCTGCCCAGACTTTTGGATCATCCCGTGGTCCAGAAGATCGCCAAGAACCACAACAAGTCGACGGCACAGGTATTGCTGCGCCACGTCGTACAAAACGGCATGATCGTTATCCCCAAGAGTACGAATCCCGAGAGGATCAAGCAGAACATTGACATTTTCGATATCGAACTAACGGCTGAGGAAATGAAGGAGCTGAATGACCTCGACAGAGGTGAAGAAGGACGCATCTTCGATTTCTCCATTTTCAAGGGGTTAGTCAATTTTACAAACGATTAAAGATTATTTTTCTGCTGATTCAGTCAGCTACGTTTCCTTCGAAATACTCAATCTGCATAAATATTTAATTTGTGTTTTTCAGAGTGAAGGACCATCCTCAGTATCCTTTCGGCAAAACCAATTAGTCATTAAAATATGTTACAATTTTTTTTATAATAACATTTTATACGATGTATATTAATGTATATTTAATAAAAAAACGTGTAATTTTTTAAAAACCTCAAACTTTCTTTTATTTTCGATACTATAAATAGTCAGGAATGCTTATTCGGGTTAAAAAATAATTCTTTTCTCAGAAATCCTACGTCATGCTTTAGTAGTGTTATTTTTTGCAGACACGCACACATCGATCTCGAAAATTGATTAATTTTCGTAAGAAACTTTTATACGATTACGAGAATCTTGGAACCCATTTTAAACCGTAAACTTCAACGAAATTCCCAGTATCTACTGCAGAATAGTTTCGAAATACAAAAACAGATTTAACTACTGTACACCATAAAACTGTAGGCTTGATTTATTCAACGCAGATAACCGGATGATGTTCGGTCGATAAATAAGTAACAGAGTATCCTCCACACATTACACACAGATTTACGATTCCGCAGGTTTTCTAGTTCTCATGAGATCATCGCCGACCATTTAACACGAAGATCCACAGAGAGATATGGGTAATAAACGAATCGAAATTATCGCGCCTTTTGCATCTCCTTTCGCGTAGTCACGCAAGAGGTATAGCAGTTGCTGTAGCAGATAAGAAAATGGAAAGAGGATTGGCATCGCCGCGCATTACAAAGATCGATGGACCACAGAATCTCTAATACGGATTCTCAATCGAACAAATTCTCTCCGTGACTTTATTAGCGTGAAAAAATGTCTGCAAAGCCAATAATAATATACGCTATTTACTAAAAATTACATACAAAGTTACAAGCATTATCTTCGTACGCGAAAAACTACTCTTCGATTTCCAATCTTACATAACGCAAAACGAAATTACAGCTGTACGCTTGTAAAATTGTAAATTGAAATAAATGCAAATTCGAAACTACGTATAGCAATTTGTACGAGACATCACGAAAAAAATCTCTCACAACAGCATCGGATAAATATATTTTCGTCCGCGCGTAGAATAAACGATCGTGCGCGGGAAATCAGTGAAATATAAAAGTTATGTTCGTAAGTAAGAAAGCGAAAAGGACAGGTTTGGCGAGTTGGTACATCTTCTCGCGCAGTCGAAGCCATGACGACGAGCCCAAGGTAAAAGCAATTATTATTACGAGAAAGCCTGTAGTGCATATGTACAGCACATACGCACATTATACATTCCGTGCTTTTATATAGGTACATGCCTTTCCTAAATCTTGTGCAAAGTTTTTTTACGCGCGGTGTATCTGCAAGAGAAGCATAACAAGCGTAAATAACGAAAAAATAATAATAGGAGATAGTATAGTGTCATCGACCTCTCCTAGATGCGAGAGCGACCAAGAGTGTGTGTTTTCTTTTTTCAGAGACGCATTGAAACTCGTTTCGTGCAGAGATTACCAATCGACTGTATACAATCTCGGTGTAGGCATGTACGCATTGTAAATTCAACGTTGAATTACCCTCTCATGTGCGTATACACAGAGACACGAGTACAGTCACGGAAGGACACGGTAGAGTTATGCGTTTTTCGCCGCGCACTTGACGCCGGGCATATTAAACTGCGAGAGTAAGAGTATTTCGTGTCATTCTCCAGAGCCGAACGAGAGAAGAAGCCTCAGCTCTTCTTCCTTCTTCGACTCGTTTAAAAACAGTCGCTCGTGAGCGGCCGGGCGAACAAGTCGTCTCGCTGTTTGACTGTTGGTGAATCTATTGGCAAAGATGAGAGCGTTTTTGGGAATCGTCTGTCTGGTGGTTCTGGCGGTGGTCCTGCCGGGAGCTCAAGCCGTGGAGAAGCTCAAGCTGTCCTCAGGGCATGAGATACCGGCCGTTGGATTAGGCACGTCGACGGTATGTATACCTACAATTCAAAGTTAAGCATGAAATTAGTTTTGTTTATTGTAAAGTATTAGTAAATTTAAAAAAAAACGTCTATATGTTTACCTATACAGATCAAGCTCGACGAAATGGACAATGCGATATCGAGTGCTTTGGAGAACGGTTATCGTCACATCGACACGGCCTTTTCCTACGACAACGAGGCGGCCATTGGAAAGATTTTGAAAAAATGGTTCGACAAGGGTGGAAAGCGCGAAGACATCTTCATCACATCCAAGGTAGTTCGAATAATTAATCGACATTGATTATTTAAATAATTGCAAAAGCGATGCACACGCTCGACAATTGAAACGAAATTAAACTTTCATACGTATAGCTGCCTTCCCAAGGCAACAGGCCGCAAAGCGTGGAAACGTATCTGAAACGTTCTCTGAAAGACCTGGGCTTGGATTACGTCGACATGTATCTGATTCACACGCCGTTCGCCGTCAAAGAAGGCGAAAACCTTTCCTCCAAACAGGACAAAGACGGCAATGACTTGTTCGATGATGTTGACCACAAGGCGCTTTGGAAAGTAAGGAATCTACCTACATACATAACGTACAAGAATATTTACGAGTTTACCTATTTATGAAGAAAAAGGGAAGATTACTCAACGATATAATTTTCTTGTCTGTAACGCATACAGGCAATGGAGCGACAGGTGAAGGAAGGCCGAGCGAAATCAATAGGCCTCAGCAATTTCAATCAGTCGCAGGTGTTGAACATCTACAACAACGCGGAAATCAAACCCAGCAATTTACAGGTAATTACTCTATCACGCCAACAAGCGGTATAAGCTGTATGCTAATCGTTTTTCCATACTGCATATTATCGCTCGGTTCACCATAATAATAATCATATGTATCGTATATTATCAGCTTTGCGATCAAAGTTTGTCGGTGTGTAGGCAAATGATTAATCGTGCGACTGTGTACAAGGCGAGGTACAAGGTATATTAATTTTAAAATCAAGGAAGCGATAAAAGCGGAAGATTCACGTGATTAATTGGTCTGCCGACCGCACGCCTATACATACATATAGTTGGACTGGGAATGCCAGTTGCATGAATTACCGTTTACGTAACAATCAAAATGAAGATACATCAGGCATAAACAAATCGTGTACGAATTTCTCTCGATTGTCGATTTTGTACTTTCACGCAGTGTTAACATACAAACATTCACTGAACAAACATTTCCCTGTCAATTAAAAACAATCACAGGTCGAGACGCACGCCTATCTACAACAGAAACAGCTGCGCAAGTTCTGCAAGGAACACAACATCGTCATGACAGCTTACGCACCCTTAGGCTCGCACAACGCACGTCTCAACTTGCATCGAGGTACCCCCAAAGAACTACCAGCCTTGGTTGAGCTGCCGCTGATCAAGTCGCTCGCGGCAAAGTACAACAAATCACCCGGACAGATACTTCTGAGACACACGATTCAAGAAGGCCTTGTCGCTATCCCCAAGAGCTCGAACGCCCAGAGGCAAAAGTCAAACATCGACATCTTCGATTTCAAGCTCACCGACGAGGAGATGAAGAAAATAGATGCTCTGGACAAGGGCGAGAAGGGTCGTGTCTTCGATTTTCTCGCTTTTTACAAAGAGTGAGTATGTGTGCGTGTGTGTGTGTGCGTGTGTATGTGTGTGTATATATATATATATATATATATATATATATATATAGAGAGAGAGAGAGAGAGAGAGAGAGAGAGAGAGAGAGAGAGAGGAAGCCTTTGATAATGCCGTGTGCATAATGAGTGACTCTGTGTACATCCTTTCACTTTTTTATCGGTCATCGTTGTGACTTCTGCGTTGTCTGTATATCACGGATGCGCTTTACAATAATATATTTTTATATTACTTTCAGCCTCGATAAAAATCCCGAGTACCCATGGCACGGCCAGTAATCACGCTGCACGAACACTCCAGCAGCGCAAACATGAAGAAAATACACATGTACAAAACGTGCATGTATCGAAATTATTGAGTAATTTTTACTTTTATAGACTCATTTTCCTGATAATGTATAGTTAAGTTTTAGTCTAATTGGAGAGTCAATAAAAATTTGTGTTCCATGACACATTGAGGACTTAGTCGTAAAGTTCATTCTTTATTTTTAACGACTAGATATCAATAAAATGGTAAACTGAAGAAAATGTCACACCTTTAATTTTTCTTTACCTACAAAGGTTTCTGTAGAAGTAATACTTCTCAGCTTATATTTTGATTTCATTCTTTGTTCCTTATGCTCCAATCTATTTAATTATTCACTGTGAATCATTGTTAAATAAATATTCGATTAATATTCATTTTTTCTTAAAAGAAATGCCATTTAATGTAAACAAATTTTACTTTCCTGTACAACAGGGATATCAAAAAATTAAAAATCTCGCTTATGCGAAAAATGGAAAACAATTGAAAGAAGAAAAAGGCACAATTGTTTAGAGACTTAAATAATACGAATATCTTAATTACAATATTGCTTATATAAAATCATTAATAATTTACACATAAAATGTTCAATCGTCCCTTAATTATTGGCGAACGAATGCACATTTATTTTTTAAAATAAAGAATAAAAATTTTCCTACCATTTAAAATAATCGGTACAGCATTTTTCGCTGCAAGCGATGTTGCAACTCTCCTCTGCGGAGCATTGTATAAATAACTTTGTAGATCGCCCGTTCCGGATACTTCTGTTTGACAAAGTCGCTGACGATATTCTTTTCCGAAACTTGAGTGCCGATAGCAAATCGTCGTTTGAGCTGTTTTTCTATACGAGTTAACATCTCGATATCTTCATTTGATGTAAAACCTTCGATACCTATTGGGATTCAAATGTAGCAATCAAATGATATTCAAAGATAAAATTACACAGCAAGTTCTGTTTTGTTACTTACCTTCGAGAGAACCAGATGTGGCCGCACTCATTGTTGATACTTGGAAAAGCCGAAGAGCCTCATCGACTTGAGTTTCATTAGCAAAAGGCAGCAGTCTCATTTTTGCCAGAGATTCCGAAATTCGAATAATGGCTTCCAATTGACGAACGGTAATAGGAATTGAAATTCTCTTATCAGCATCTTTTTCATGCTGCAGTGTAGTGGAGCGCATCATCACGTAACGATTTTTTAACTTTTCAGCAGCTTCCACTGTTAAACGTGGGCCACACGTCCTAAAAATGACAAAATATTATTAATTTGTACATATTTATCACGAACATTTAAAAAGCAATTTACTCACATTCTGCAATAGTGAATATACTTTTTAAGAAGTGAGACGGAAAGCTCTCCTTCAGGCGCATGTTCATCATTGTTGTACTCTGCATTAGCGTGAAGACTCAAAACGTGTTTTGCAAGAGTAATATCACGATCTTGCTCATGCTCATCTTTCACAATGAAGATCATGTCAAAACGTGAGAGGATTGTCGGCATCATATCAATATTCTCTTCACCTTTCATGTCATCCCATCTACCGAAGATAGAATTAGCTGCTGCCAGAATAGAGCATCGCGTGTTGAGTGTAGTAGTGATTCCAGCTTTGGCAATAGAAATGGTCTGCTGCTCCATAGCTTCATGAATGGCTACACGATCGTCTTCTCTCATTTTATCAAATTCATCAATACAAACAACACCACCATCCGCCAAGACCATTGCACCTCCCTCCATTACGAAATTACGCTACAAAGCATAATAATTCTTTTACTTTAAAGGAACATTTCACTTGAATTCCTAAAATGTGACGATAATTATTTGTATACGTACTGTTGCTGGATCTCTCATTACAGAGGCAGTCAAACCAGCAGCAGAACTTCCTTTTCCTGATGTATACACACCAACTGGAGCTACGTTTTCAACAAACTTTAAAAGCTGGGACTTGGCTGTACCTGGATCACCAAGCATCAATACATTGATATCACCCCTTCTGCATAAACCATCAGGCATTCTCTTTCTCGATCCACCAAATAACAAACATGCCACAGCTTTTTTCATATCTGTAGCTCCATAGATACTAGGAGCCACACTTTTTGTGATTCTCTCATATAAATTGGGATCTGCTGCTAAGCGCTTGAACATATCTTCATCCTCATTGGAAACTGCTGGTTGAGTAGTAACGATACCTGAAACCAGAAATAACATGAGAACATAATTAAACTTGTTATTAAACTTATATAATTATAATCCATTGAAAATTTAGACTCACCACTTCCAGAATTTTCTCCGTCTACTGCAATACCAACTACACGAACATAAGAGGCTCGAATACCAACTAGGCCTTTATCTTTGCTTCCAGGCCTAGCACCTGCTTTTGCAACTTTTTTGATGCATAGTATACCAAGAATTAAAACTCTGTTTCCTGGCACAACACGATCACACAAATACCTATCAACATATAGCTGGACATGTCTAGGCATTTCACCTTGTGGTACATGATCATGAAGCTCTTGCAATTTCAAAGTTTGAAAATCAACACACTGACATTTATCTGGCATAATGAAGAAAGGATCTAATGGACATTTAGGGCGACCAGCCTGTTCGCTGTATACACACAAAGATGTGAAATAAGTGCTTTAGAAAAAAAATGTTTTAGAGTAAACATTTTTATAACTTACGTTGTGCACTGCCTCGGCATTGGATAGCCCTCTAAACCTGGTTTTATTGGAATATTCGGTATCACATTCCTGCATGATCTACATTGGATGGAAATTTTCGTAGCTTTTGCTCTGACACCAGAAGCAGAGATTACGATACCCGCAATTTTTATCAGCTTAGAAACTGTGTCAGGCTAAAATTTAAGAATATAAATTTTAAAAAAGTAAATCTACTGTTATGTATGACATGCAACTTTAAAAAAACTCACTCTCATTCCTCTCAATGGAATGCAATGTTCATCTGAAGACAAAAGAATTTGGATATCTTCCATTTTTTCCTCTCCCACTGGTCTTGGAGTTGTAATTTCATCTGCGACTTCTCTTGCTGCTTCTTCAAAAATGGGTAAAAACTCAGTAGGACGCTTGCTAATACTCTCCGCCAGAGATTCATCATAGGCTGCCAAATCTTCCAAGTTTATTTCGATCCAGTACTTTTTCAAATTATAGTTTCGTTTCAAGGTATCCCTGTATAAGTCAACAAACGAATCGATAGGCATAATTTACGAATCCATGTTATGGTGTGCAATAAAATAAGCAAAACATTAATCTTACCTGTATTTGTAGTTGAATTTTCCTTCGTGAAATTTCCTAATGAACTCTTTGAACTTCTTCTTGTACACCTGAAAATTCTGAGCCTTTCCGTCTTGTGGTTCTTCGGCACCGAAATTGTCCGAATAAAAGACAGATCCGTAATCGAAACCCTCCATTTTTTATTTTAAAAAAAGTCTTCAACAAAACAACTTAGCAATAAAGTTTATCAAAACAATGATCAGACTCTGGAAACGCTGTTCGACCGGAGAACAAAACTCACCAAGTGCATGAGAAAAGCGGCGGGAAAAAGAGTAGATGCACGCGTACCATTGGTTGAACTCGGTTTTCCTTTCTCTGCTGTCATTGGTTTCAGTTTACCCACTCCACTTGTGTATCCACCAATAGAAGCATCCGAATATTCAAAATTTTGGAGCTCATCAAGGATATTGAAATATTTAATTGTAGATCTATAATGTTCAATTTTACAATAAGTTGCTATAAGCGCAGGTTAAATGAAATCATCCAATATGTATCTCGATTTCATTATAATTAATGATTTTCCACACATCAGCGTCTCAACAACGTATAGTGACGTAGTATAACGTACATATTGCACATGCGCAAAACCTCATCCGTTGGCGACTATGCTACTATATATGCTAGTGCGAACTGCGGTTGGCGCGCGACAATGGCGTGTGTTTTCGTTCTCTGAACAGCTCGCGGTTCTTGTTTTTGCCGCGAAATCGTGTTTTGTAAAATCCGTACTGGTCGACTCTTGATGACTAGACGTCGAGAGAAGCATCGCAAACATGTATATAAAGTCAATGGTGATCGAGGGCTTCAAGTCCTATGGAAAAAGGGTCGAGATCAATGGATTTGATCGGGAATTCAATGCTATCACTGGTTTGAACGGCAGCGGTAAATCCAACATTCTCGACTCGATATGCTTCGTTCTGGGGATCTCCAATCTCTCAAATGTAATGTATAAGCTTTTGCTGTATTACAGATGTTTTATTTTACGATTGACAACTCACCGAGTCAAAGATTGTCTTCATTATCATCTAGTAGACATAGCCTTACTTTTGTAAATGGTTTAAATCTATTTGGGTGTAGTAATATTGTATTAAACTATACATATTTATATTTTTTAACTTTTTCTATAATCTTGCAATAATAACATTGATTTCTAATAAAATACTATTCTTCCTAGGTGAGAGCAAGCAATTTGCAAGAGCTTGTTTACAAATCTGGTCAAGCCGGCGTAAAAAAAGCTAGTGTAACCATAGTCTTTGACAATCGCAACAGAGAATCATCTCCTATGGGATATGAAGA
Source organism: Nasonia vitripennis (assembly GCF_009193385.2). Taxonomy (NCBI): domain Eukaryota; kingdom Metazoa; phylum Arthropoda; class Insecta; order Hymenoptera; family Pteromalidae; genus Nasonia; species Nasonia vitripennis. Next base: position 14,828,736 of record NC_045760.1, on the reverse strand, counting down.
TTATGAGGAGATAACAGTAACAAGACAAGTTGTTATAGATGGAAAAAATAAGTATATGATTAATGGTTCTAATGTACCAAACAAAAGAGTTCAAGATATGTTTTGCTCTGTGCAACTTAATGTAAACAATCCACACTTTTTAATTATGCAAGGTAGAATTACTAAGGTACTGAACATGAAACCACCAGAAATTTTGTCTATGATTGAAGAGGCTGCAGGAACAAAAATGTATGAAACCAAAAAAGCAGCCTCTTTGAAGCTTATTGAAAAGAAGGATAGCAAACTGCGTGAAATCAATGATGTATGTTTGAAAAATATTTCAATTATTGTAACAATTTTGGAATTAACTAATTTTTTTTATTTAACTTTTATTGATTTTAATTACTATTAGATTTTAAAAGATGAATTGGGACCTAAAATTGCCAAATTGAAAGAAGAAAGAGCTCAGTACATGGAATACCAACGTGTAACAAGAGAACTTGAACATTGTAAGAGGATTTACATAGCATGGAAGTATGTAAATGCTTTGAGAAACAGTGACAAAGCTAATGAAGATGTTCAAGCAATCAAACAAAAAATTGAAGACAAACAAAAAAATATTAAAGATGGTGAACAAGAAATTAAAAACATCGAGCAATTGATTGTTGAAATAACTGAAAAGAGAAATTCTGTGAGTTTTTAAAAAGTAAACAATAATTAAAAATTATCTGTATATTCAAATTAATTTTTCATTCTCAATTTGAATTTTAGGAACAGGATGACAAACTGGGTGAAATAGAACAAAATCTTCGTGAGGCAGAAAAAAAGGAACACAAAATAACAGCTGAAATTAATAGCAATAAAGAAAATATTAAAGCTGCAGAAACAACTATTAAACAGTTAAAAAGCAATCTTAAAGATGATGAAAAATTATTAGAAGTCAAGTTAAAAGAAATAGATAAAGTGGGTGGACTTTTTGAACAATTAAAGGAACAAGATAGACTGGATTCAGAAGCTGTTGTAGCTGCTCAAGAAGCTTACCAGAAAATTAGTTCAGGTTTATTGCAATGTGATGACGGTACTAATGCAACTTTAGAACAACAGCTTATAAACGCAAAACAAAATCTCAGTCAAGCACAGACTGAAATTAAGCAATGTGAAATGACATTAGTCCATAATAAACAGCAACTAATGGCAAAAAAATCGGAAATGCAAAGTACTGAAAATGATTACAGAAAAGATAACAAAAAGTTAGAGGATATGCAAAAAGATTTGAAAAATTTTGAAAATGAGCTGAGCAAATTGAACTACCAGGATGGTTTGCTGGAATCATTGGAAGAACAAAAAGGAGCTTTAATAAGAGAAGTAAGGAGACTAAGTGATCAAGTTGATAATGTTGAATCACAGTACCCTAATCTACGATTTTATTACAAAGATCCAAAGCCTAATTTTAACAGAGCATCAGTAAAAGGTCTTGTTTGCAAGTCAATCACTGTTAAAGATCGAAAAGCAGCCTATGCTTTAGAAATTGCTGCTGGAGGAAGGGTAATTATACGCACAGTTTTATCTGTATTTATTTAGATTTATTATTAAATGAGTTTTATAATTTTTCAGCTTTATAATGTCATGGTTGATTCTGATCAAACTGGTAAAGATATACTGAAGTATGGCCAATTGCAATCGCGCGTAACGATTGTACCATTAAACAAAATAGTTGGACGTGTCATGGACCAAAGAACTATAGAGATTGCACAAAATCTTGTAGGTGCAGAGAATGTGCAACCAGCTATTGAATTAATAGAATATCCTGAAGAAACAAGGGCAGCAATGCATTGGATATTTGGAAACGTTTTTATTTGTAAAGACATGAATGTTGCTAAACAAGTAGCTTACCATAGAAATATAATGAAAAAATGTATTACATTGCAAGGAGATGTATTTGATCCATCAGGTGTCCTTTCTGGTGGTTCAGCTGCACGAGGAGGTTCGGTATTACTAAAATTAGATGAGCTGAAGGAACTTCAATATGCTTTAAATGAGAAAGAACAGTCCCTTCAAGAAATCAATGCGAGAATAGCAAGTATTCACAAAACAGCTGATAGATTTAATTCTCTAAAACAACAATTTAATGTCAAACAGCATGAGTTGGATATGGTTAAGCAGCGATTACAAAAAACGACGCACCATCAATTAAAAACAGAAGTAAGATAGTCATTAAAAAACTTTTGATTTCTTATTTTTTTATTAATAATGTTTTTAATATATCTTTTTTAAGGTCGACATACTGGAGTCTTCGCTTAAAGAATTAACTGAAAAAATGGCAGCAGCTAAAGAGCTTGAAAAAACTAGTGCAAAGAGAGCTAAAGAGATTGAAGCACAGATAAAAGATGCGGATAACATACGAGAAAAACAATTAAAAGAAGCAGAAAATAAATTAAAAACGTTGAAGAAAAAAGCTGAAGCAAGTAGAAAAGAGTGGCAAAAAAGGGAGCAAGAATCTGAAACGCTTAATTTGGAAACGTCTGAAATTCAAAAAGCTATAGAAAATGGTAAAGAACAGCTTAAGAAAGCGGAAGAAAAACTTAACGAAATAAAGGAAAAAGGTAACGCTCTTAAAAGCGACCTTGATGAAGCAAATGTAGTAGTTAAAGAATTCCAAAATGAATTGAAAGCTCGAAAAGATGCCATACACCAACACAATATTGAAATCCAAAAGTTGCAACATAAAAAAGAAAATATTTTAAAACAAGCACAAGAAAGTGAATTAGAAATAAAGAAATTAAATCATGAAGTCACTGCCATAAAAGTAACTGCTGCAGATTGTAAGAATAAGATCGCTGATTATCTTCGGAGGCATGAGTGGATTAAACAAGATGAAAAATACTTCAATGAAAAAGGTATTTTTTATTTGAAAAATTTTTTATGCATTTATTTTTTTTTTATTGTTTTTATTAACACTTTGTTTTGTATATTATATAATATTTTGTGAATTTTAGGGAGCATGTATGATTTTGAAGCTAATAATCCAGAAGAGATGGGTCAAAAGACACGAGAGCTGGAAAGTCTCCTTAATAAGCTAAGTAGAACAGTAAACGCCAGGGCAATGCATCACCTTAATCAAGAAGAGGAGCAACATACAGAATTGTTGAAAAAGAAAAAGATCTTAGAGGGTGACAGGAAGAAGATTTTAGATTCTATTAAAAAGCTAGACGAAAAGAAGAAAATGACACTTCTAGAAGCTTGGGAACGAGTAAACAAAGATTTTGGATCTATATTTAGTAGTTTACTTCCTGGTGCAGATGCTAAACTTGAACCTCCTGAAAATCAAACAGTCCTTGAAGGATTAGAAGTGAAAATTGCACTTTGTGGAGTTTGGAAAGATTCACTGGGTGAATTGTCAGGAGGGCAAAGATCTCTTGTCGCTCTTTCATTAATTCTAGCTATGTTACTGTTCAAACCTGCACCACTTTACATTTTGGATGAAGTTGATGCTGCATTAGATTTGTCGCATACAGAGAATATCGGTGCCATGTTGAAGCGGCACTTCAAAAGCTCGCAGTTCATTGTTGTATCATTAAAAAATGGTATGTTTAACAATGCTAATGTTCTCTTTAAAACGCGTTTTGTTGATGGTATGTCGGCAATAACAAGAACCGAAAGACCTAGAGGAAAGTAATTTTAATTTTTCTTAAACATAAAGTCCAGTGTACATAATTTTTTTTTAAACCTTTTTCTAATTGATTGACAGTTAATAAATAGTACATGTTTACATAGCGCATAAGTTAAGTAATACTCTTTTATTTTTAAAATAAATATATGGCTCAGGCATTAAGAAGTTCCAACCAATCAGTGTTGGCAAAAAACGGATGCTGTTTTATTTCTGGAATCGTTAAACGATCACTGGGTTGGTATTTGAGTATCTGAAATATTTGAACAAATGACATATATTGATAATAAGAAGAAAATCAAATATATATTTTCTGTACAAAATGACATTGTTAATTTCTTACATTTTGTAAAAGAGTCTTTGCATCTTTTGACAAACTCTCAGGAATGTTTATTAAAGAATGTGTATGAAATTGTCCTGGATGTTTTGTTTGAAAATCCTAAAAAATATATATTTTTTTTTAAATTACCAATTATATCAGTAATAAGCGAAATTTGTAAATAATATTATAATACTATATAATGCTATTTAAAAAATAAGTATTCAAAGTTATTAATCATACGTGATCTTTAGAAAAAAATAGTGTAAATAATAAATTTTGTACTTTAATTCATCGTAAATAAAAATTTTTTTTAAAAGATAATGTAAAGTTATCGATTTTGAAAGTCAAACTTACAAAACCTGTTAACAACTCATATAAAAGAACTCCAAAACTCCAAACATCAGCTGATGTAGTTATTGAAATAGGAGGTGTGAACATGCATAACTCTGGTGACGAGTAAGGCTTTTTTAAACGTAATAATTCCGTATCATTACGAGGTACAATATATGTCATACACACATTTCCACAGTCATCTATTAAAATATTATCTGGTCGTAAATCTGAAATAATAACATCTTGCTGGTGCAGAGCTTCTAAAGCGAGAAGTATCTCTGCAGCCCAAATCTTTACAATAGATTCTGGAATCACCCACATTTTTTTTTCTACTTCTACGGGGTAGTTTTCTACTTTATATTGAATTTGGTCCTCACTAAATTTAAAAGATTCCGCTCCATTACTACTGTTTTCAGTATACAATTTATTGACTAATTTTAAGTTGCTTAACTTAGCAGAATTTTCATTCTCTGCTTTCTTTAAGTCTTCTTTTGATTCTCTATTATCAATCTTTACATTGAGATCCACACCTTTATCATTATTTAATTCTGTACAACTCTCACTTATAGAAAGTTCACTCAGATCACCACTTGCTTCAGTGTCTTCATTATCTTCGATGCATAAAGAATCGCTTTTTAAACGATTTTCCCAATCAATAACACTGTTTTCTCCTTCTTTATTACTGTTTGGTTTATATAAAAGGCGTTCTGATTCATTCAATCTACTTGCGATCGAATTACTACGTTTTAAAGTAGCACTGACCGACTGTAACAACTTTTGTGCATTCTTAACTAATTCAGTTGTATCTCCTAAAGCAAGTTCATTAATAGGAGTGATGAGATAATTTTTTGAAGAAATAAAAGAATTTGTTTCTTTACCAGTGATATCTACTTTAGGTATATTTTCTTGCACATGCGATTTTCCTACCAAGTCAAGTTGAATAACAGCATCACAACTAAAAGATCTTGAATGCCCCCTTTTCAAATGCTTTAATTTTTCAGCATCTGGTTTATAATTATTCTTTGCAAAACTCCACAATTTTCCCCTGCTATTAAAATCATTAAATTTTAATAAAACATTGAACAAAAATCCTAATAAAAATACCTATAATTTGCAATCTCACCTCATGTACTGCAAGATTAAAAATACAGTAGAATCAGTCTGCATACATGAATATAATTGAACCATATATGGCACCCTCCCTCGTAAGATATAAGCACTGATATCTTTTTTACAACCAGCAACTTTTTCTACAGTCTGTAACAAAACGTATTTTTCATATTATTCTTGTTTTGTCATATTAAGCTATTATTATTTTTCTTTCAATGGTAGAAATGTTCAGCATTACCTTTATAACTCTTATAAAACCCTGAAGTACATCTTTAGCCAGCATAACAGATCCTGTAAGTTCAATGACTTTATAATTTCGCAATTCTGTAACAGGTTTATGTAATACTGATACATTGCAATTCAGATGCCTATTGTACAGTCTTTCTGCTCTTTGTAAATACTTTGTTATCTTTTCTTGAATCACTACTTTTTTTTCTTGATCTATTTCATTTTGTATACCATTAATAAGATGAGCTATTCCAAGTTTGTACTGAGTAAAAGCTTCTTCGTATTCTGCGATCGCCTCATGCCGAAAAGCAGCACTCATATGAGCAGCTGCTATTAAAATATATTGTGCAGATTCTTTAAAAGATTGTGTTAAATCTGAGCCATCATGTATGACAACAGATTTGTTTATAGCATCTGTATACTTTGAACCATTCTCTTCGCAAGTTATTGCCTCTAGTCCGTCAACAATGTCAGTAGCACTATCTTTGGTATTATTATTGTTGCAGTTTACATGATAATGCTCATAAGAACTAGTGACTACAACTGATTTTGAACTACTGCCTTTACAACTTGCTTGCTTTGCTTTTACATCCTTCTGGTTGCCAACTTTGATTGGTTTCACCTTCTTAGTACAAACAAATTTAGGAAGATTAGTAGTGTTTGTAATACCATTCTCTTCATTTTCGCAATTGACATTCCGATCATCATCCGAAGTGTCGGAGCTAAGAGACTGAGAGCAATCTAGAAAGCGTTTATCCAAATTATCTGTTTCAAAAAATTTTACAAAAGCATCGCTGGTAAACAATGCATTGTGACGGCCAATAAATTCTAAAAGTTTCAAAGCACATTCTCTTCTCTCCTCGATTACTTCAGCTTCAAATCTTCCAAAGAACTTTGGCTTGGGGAATGGTGGAAAGGGCTCCTTTATCTGCATCGTTGAATGCAACGATTGCATAGTACTGTACAGCTTTTTGAAGTCACTATAACGTTTCCAGATAGATACTTTAGATACAACGTCTGGAGATGTCTTTAAAAACATCTGAAAACAGTGAGATCAAAATTGAAAAATAAATTTACAAATGATGCGGAATCGTCAGAGTTACATTGTTATATTTAACAAAAGAAAAAAAACGATGCTAAAAGAGGGCTACAAATGATTCGAAACTACCCACCATCGAGGTAACTTTGTAGACGGTGAAGCCTTTTTTATGGCGACTTGTTTCCGATATGACAAATCGCCTTACCCATTTGTCTTTCGGCGGCGCCATTCCAAACAAACGCTCGTTCGCTTACATCTTTTACACAAATAAATAGATCTACTTATTTCCAAATTCCATTTATCGTGCAGAACATCGTCGATCTTCGATCGCTGATGGTTAAAATAAACGTAATCATCGTATATCAAAAGGTTAACAATAGCCCAACGATTAGGATTACACGACGTTATTAAGCAGACTAATGTAAGTAGCAGAAGTAATTTGACAGATAAACACCCCCTCGCCTCAAAGCTGCTCTTCATGAGAGCGACTCTTTTGCTGTCGTCGTACTTCTACGAAAAACAAACGCATTTTCTCAATTGCTGTTCAATTTTTCGTTCAAACATTGGATTCTCATAGTTTTTCCGTCTATTCGACCAAAAAAATCAATATTGGTTGATGCAATTCTTTTCCAAAGTAGTTGCAGTGAGAATGAGACCTTTTATCATTTTGGCGGTTAGTGCATCGTTTGTGGCGTTCAAAAACATAGCAGCGATATAAGATCGCGCTTTTAACGTTTTTTCACGCAAACACCGCAAGCATTCGTTATGTTTTAGCCGTAATACGTCGATGAAATTTCATCGATCATCAATGAAAGTTTTAAAATACTCTATAGAGAACTCTTGATCAATCGATTATTATTGGAATTTCAAGTTTGTGCGCTAGTGATACTGATAATGGATATTGTGTTGGTTCGCTTTAGTGCAATGTTCGCTTTTGCAAACAAAAGTTTTGCCGACTGATGAATGAGATCTTCGTCAAATTTATCTGGAGAAGAAACTTGGTGAGCCGAAGCAGTGAAAATGTTGATTTACGACGTTCTGCATAAAGAAAAGGTTTATCAAATAGTTGCGGGTAATCTGCGGACTTTGGGGGTTAAGTACCGCATTAAGAAAAATGCCGTGAAAACGGACAAACTCGAGAGGAACGCGAGCGCCTTGAAGAAGGTCTTTAAGACTCCACTCTCGTATTTACCTCTGGATGTTGTTAATCTCTCATCTGGGGCGATAATTCACGTACCCGTGTTTGTAAGTCAGGCAGCAGTGTTCTTATTGAAGAATGCAAACCAAGAGGGGTTGTTTAGAAAAGCTGGTTCGCAGCTCAGGCAAAGGGAGATTATAGTAAGACTGGACAATGGAGGTACTCTGGGAGAGAAGAATAATGCAATAGATGTGGCCAATTGCTTGAAATCGTTCTTCCGATTTTTGCCGGAGCCTCTGATACCTTTTATTTATCATGAGCTGTTTGTGAGATGTGGAATGTTAAAAACAAACAAGATAGAGGCACTACTCATGGCTTGCATACTCTTACCACCTCACCATTTGAACACGCTTGCATATCTCATGGAATTCTTGAAGACTGTTGCGTCTTACGAGAAGCAAAATAAAATGGGAATTGACAATTTAGCTAGAGTTTTTGGACCAAATATAATGCCTCTCCAAGAAACTACCATGGTTGCAGTTCAGTCAAGATTAGAGGCTCACTTAAATATTGTTAAGGTAAATTTTTAAAAGAATCATAATTATATGATCCTCAAGTTTTTATTATTTTTGTTTATTTGATTGTTATTTATTTTTCAAAGCTTTTAATTGAGAATGCTGAAAAGATTGGAGTTCTTCCCGATGATATATCAGAAGCTATTTCAATGGATGCTGTTGGAAGTATTGAAAATGAACTTGATCGATCTGATCCTTCATCTTCATTTAAAAGTAAAAAGAAAAAACATCGAAGTGGAAGTCTTACAAGTATGAACTTTAGTGGAAATAGTAAAATTATTTGTTTTGGGTTACATTGTATAAGAATATTTGTATTTTAATTTTTAGGAATGTTAAGTGGTTTAAAAAAGATGGTTGGAAAAAATAATTCTCCTATCAGTGGAATGGATATACCAGAAAATCATCTTCTTTCTATGGAATCAACTCATAGTCTGTACACACCATCTTTGAAAGCAGGCAAAAAGAGAAAAGTTGAAGCAGCTGATCCAACAAATATAAAGAGAAAGTATGGATGAAAATTTTGATTTATGAAAACTAATTGGCATGACTTTTGATTTACAATTTTATTTACTTGTATTTTAATTTTTTTTTTCTGTACATAAAGTTGCATGAATTCTATTTTACACTTTCCTAAGAGTTTTTGATGTTTCTGATCATATTACACTGTCATTCTTCTTCACTCCTATTACAGACGGGAGTTGCTCGAAGTTATGCCTACTAGCTCTTCTTCTGGTCACACATACCTATTTTCTTCCCCAGTCTCTAATGATCCAAAGTATGTTTTTGCATGGTTTTGCTTTCGTTTGATTTTATAAAACTAGGTTTGCTGATACAAACATCCTTTTTTAATAGTCCCCTGAAAGACAAAAGCCCAAACCAAAAATCTGGAATTCAAAAGTATTTGTCTCACAAAGTTCATTCAGAAACGTGAGTATTATTTCAATAACGAATGACAACTAATGACAACTTTTAATAAAATTCCAAACTACAATTACATCATATATATGCTTCAGGAGAGTATGTGACAAGATTGATAGATCAAAAAAGCTAAGATTAAGCTTGGATCGGTTCGTGCCGCGTCACAAACAGAAGTCAAGTGAACAAGATCTCGAGAATCGTAAGAAGTCCTTCAGTCCTTGTATGGAGAGACGCTGGAGCTTAACGAGCAACAATACTTCAGATCCAAAGAAGCGACGTCGAACCCAGACCATCGACTCGCCATACCTATCCTCGCCGCAGGCTAAGATACGAAACTCTGGCAGTGACAAGACGCTGGAGCAAGTGTTCATGGATGCAGATATCAACCTGTCGGACGACTGTGGTGAGCAAATCTCGCGGGAGATTACATCGAATTGCGAGAACAAAGCCAAATGTAAACGCCTTAGTTCGACGCGAAAATCCACACATTCGTACTCCTTGAGGAATTCTTCGTCGCCTAACTTATCCAATGGACTCGAAATTATGGACTTGAAATCAAACGAGTACGTCAAGATACCAAAAAGCGAGTACGAGGAAATCAAGAACAGAGTTTCGGCAATCGAGTCACGAATATCGCAGGAATTCAAGAGTATAACTAGTGATTCCAGTGATGTGTTGACAGCCAATCCAATCAGCAAGGTGCAGAGTGAATATGAGAAAACATTAGAGGAGGCGAGTATCGAGAGTACTGCTAGCGCGGATCAATTAGCTAAGCGACTCAGTCGGGAGTTAAAGATTCGAAGGTCAGCGGAACACAAAGTCATAAGATCGCCGAGTGCTCGAAAAATCGGAAATTTAAGAAGAAGATCTCAAGAAAAACCAGTCAGGTAAACATCTTTATATTTTAAAAATCCATAAATTAACTCTTGTTTCTTTGCGTTTAATTAACATTTGTTAATCTTAGTAAAAGAGTCCAACGTACTGTTTCTTGGCACACTTCTGAGCGGCCGTCGGTACGAAATTCAATTCATAAACCTGACCCTCGACTCAACAATTACTATCCAAAGCAGTGCAACCTCAAGCGCGGACGTCCTCTGGTCAAACGTGACTCTAACAAGAGTCTCGATCAGACGCCAAAGGCTGAGACTGGAGGTGAAGTCACGTTCTGTAGTGAGGAAACAAATGCACGGTTAAACTATCTGCAGCAACAACTCAATACTTTGATAAGTCACACGGCAGAACATACACGGGGATCCTTCAGCGACGACGATTTTGCACCTTTTGACGACGACGTCTTCCATAGCACTGAATCACCGCCTATAAGGTATTTCGAAAGACAGATGTTAATGGTGATCTTAATTAGTACGTCTTTATTTACTTTTGCATTATTGCACTCGCAGCATCAAGACCAACATAAATCCGGTGCGACGAGCTTCCTCCTTCCATAGCGGTGAATTTATCGATAACTCGCAGTATTTTAATAACAAAATTAAAGAACTTAAGAAGACTAATAGCCAGCAAAACTTAATTAATAACGAGATTGAGTGCCCACCGAGCGAAACCAAAACGTTGGAACCGCGTAAAGAGAAAACGGTTTCATGGAAGGATGCTGATCAGTACTTTAAGCAGGAGTCGAAGATGCTGACCCCAGTACCTCAAACCGGTCGCGCATCCGTGGCTAAGCTTAGGACGCAAAATGCTGGTATGGTTCTGGCAAAAGCCAAACTCTTCGACGATCCAACCAAAGAAGCCGTCGACGTGAGTCGAAGGCAATCAATGAGAGTTCAAGCGACGACTCGAGCTGCCATGAAAGATGAACCAAGAACGCCACACAGTAAGAAAACATTTATTTTTTCAACTTTTGCGTGCTTGTTATATTTAATTAATAATTTTTAATCTTGAATTAATCAATAGGTACCAAAAGGCACAATCACAACGAATTAAGCGCCCGGCGGAAGCACATCGCAAGTAGGCGTTTATCACACGCACCATCGCCTCTAGCGAGCAGTAGTAATCGTCGACAGTCGACGCGTTTCAATCAATCGCGAATAAGTCATGAGGAGGCCAATGTAAACAATCTCCAAAAAGAGAACCAGCTAATACTAAGTGCATCGAGCAACAACACGTCTATGACGACTCATCGTCAGGAGGACATCAACGTCTACAAGCCCGATGACAGCGCAATGTGCAAGACGCCGCACATCAAACGGCCGCTCAACGTCAAAACACCGAGGAGTGCGAAAACTTTGTCGGCTAAGAGAGCAGCTATCAATTCGCGCCGAACACCCTTGAAAGCAATGGTGCCGATTACGCCTAAAAGACAAAGTCCAAGGATTGTGCTCAAATCGACGCAATTGAGTAGACACAAGAATTGATACTTTGCGAAAGAAGAATGAGTGTGAATGAGAGCGTATATAAGCGTGAAAGATGTCAATAGACTTGAAATGTATTTATAAGAATCAAGAGAAGTACTTTACAGAGAATCACTTAATCATTTTTACGTGATTTTTTTTATATATATATATATTATTTCGGACTGTGAGTGTATATTTTTGAAAAGCTTTTTTTTATTCATAACTTTAGAGTAGTGTATCTGCCATGTATGTACAATTTAGTGCCAGATAGCAACCAAGTGTCATAGTACATTATATTCTTTTTTTAATCATCACTATATATTATATACGATAAAACGTAAAATATGAATTTACAACAATGTATTTTTACACTTTTGAGTAATAAAAGTAACGTTTTATTTACACTGCATTGTTCACGCTATGAGTATCAGTCTCTGTTCTGTCATCTAATAGTAATCTTCCTCCTCGCTATCATAACCGTTGCACACAGGACAAACGGTCTTTTCCCTGCAAACACACGATAAAGTAATCGTTAGGTATTCTCTTCAACCTGATCATTTGAAAATTCAAAAAAGTATCGATAAACGAGAGCTCACCCATCATTATACCAGGTTTTCTTACTGACGATTCCGGAGTGATAGATGTGACGACGCCTCTGCCAAACCTTGTGCTCCGGGTTCGCGGAACGCATGACAATATCGCAACAGGCGCGCGACACTGCGCCCCGGTATTCCACCCGTTGGAACAGCTCGTATCGCACCTGCTTGAGGTCAGCGACGGTACAGTCAAGCCAGTCCTCGAGCTCCGCCAGCAGAAACTCACCCTCGTCCTCCTCCATATTGTAGGCAAGAAATCTGTAGCAGAGACCGAGGCAAGGGTTGAGCTAACTTTTCAAGAATTGATTGTAATATTTCGTGGATGCTTACAGTGCCGCAAAGAAATTTTGCTGTGTGTATTCATCCGGTTCGAGTGACGCCCTCAAGAAGTACGTGAACACCATTGCTATAAGATAGTTGTCGGCAAGCCGATAGCACTTGTCGCTCTCTAAAAAATCTGCTAACGAGTCTGCATGTTGGAGATAATTGAGGTTCAATTGTTTTTCTATGTAATTCTTACGTGCATTTGATCGTTTTAAACCTAGTCAATTATTGAGGTTCATTTTACCCAGCAACTTAAAGAATCTTCTGACATTCCATCGCTTGATAGAGATGAGCTTTTCTCGTTCCGATCTGTAAGGCGACGCCATAAAGTCTCTCTTGTGTAGGAGATCCATATTTCCAAGTTTTGTTATATTTTCATTGGTACACAATGATTCAATCGCTATAGTGATATATATATATATATATACATATATATTGTTTCTGCTCAAGATAAAATGTAAAGAGTCGCAATTTTCAAGGTGATTTTTTTAACAAAAGACAGTTTCGTGCAACTGAAAAAACAATATAGCAAACAAAAGTCATACGTCTATTGCATATATAAGCTTTATAGCGAACACTCTAACCGCCGTTTTCAAAAATTTTAGTTTTAATCTTAAATTGGAACACTCTATATAGTCAACTGACAAACTATTATTTAATATTTGCACATGGAAAAAGAAAAATATGCTTTTTAAAACATGCTGTTCGCTACAATAATATTATCACGAAGTCTAGTACTTTAAGTAATTTTGTAACTATAATTATGACAAGTTGGATTTTTTATTACTTACCCGTCCCATTATGATCTTCTACATTACATCATATCACCTATACTTCTCTCACATATAAAAAACGAACAATACTCAATCGTCTCCAAATAGTTGTATAAGTAAAAAAAAATACGTTTTCTTAATATCTTAAAGAAATAAAAGAAAAAGGTTCTCCAAATTTAAAGAAGCCTATCACGAATACTGAGCGCGCATTCCGCGACCAATAGCGTACCACCGTCTGTCCAAATGCTGGACGACAATATCATTTAAACTCTGGAAACCATATCGAAAAGAATAATGCAGAATGCAAAAACCCTCCCTAAAAGAAAGAAAGTCAACGAGCCGGCGTTAAACAAACTCAACTAAGCGAAAAATAGTTGCGTAATTCAGCAAATCCATGATCAAATTGGCAATAAATAACGCGCTCTCGTGTGTGTGTGTGTGTATGCGTGTGTGTGTATATGTATATGTGTGTGTGTGTGTGTGTGCGTGTGTGTGTGTGCGTGTGTGTGCGTATGTACGTGTATATATATACAGCTTGACTACAGAAAAAAACGTAGCTCTCGCAGCCAGTCGACACGTATGTTCTTAGCTAGTTGGTGGCTCGGCCGCGCTGCGGGCAGCGCCCGCTGGCACAGAGAATTCGTCCGTCGCCTGCTGCTAGTTGAGTTGCAGTTTCTCCACGACTAAGTACGGACTTCCAACTTCTGCGAACGTCAAAATCCGCGACTCCGTAGAATGTATTTGGACTGCAGCTGCTAGTCAAGTGCTCTACATACCATTACATAGAGGAGAAGGAAAAAGCAGCGCCAGCATTGCAACCGTAGAATAAACGTAGCTCCTGCGTTTCTCAGGATATAGGCAAGCCTCGGACTAGCCCAGACGCATACAGACATCACGGGAAAGAGGTAGTTGCTGAAGCCGGAGAGGTGGATCCCAGGGTGAAGATGAGGGCCGCGGGTGTCGTGCTGATCAGCGTCGCGCTTACGTGCGCCGTTATCGGCAATGCCTACTACCAGAAGAAGCAGTTTTATCCATCGGTTGTCTACATAACCAAGTCCAATCCGAGCATGGCTGTAAGTTGTTTTTATTTTCGCAACTTTCCTTTTTTGCCCTAGTAGTTTGGGATACGATCCTATATGCAGTTGTAAAGTTTAGTTTTCCTGATTTCGATAGGGGGATATTTTGGAGCAGGAAGCAGAGAACTAACTCTGCAAGATTTTTTTTTATTGTAGGACAGTTCAAGGTGTCTGAGTTGCTTTGTTATGATAGCTATTGACAATTTGATAGTTTAGATAAGAATTTCACGTTTCAAAGCTTTGAGAAATATTGTTTCCACCTGAGCTCTGGCATCTGGTAGCAGATGAACAAAGGTTCATAGCAAGATAAAGTATGAAACAAAAGGGGACAAGTGATAAGCTTTGCTTGCTAACCATTTACTTATGATGAATAGTACATGGTGTAGTTTCTGTTTAATGTATAATTAAAGATTGAAATAGAATTTAAAGTACTGTTTAGTATGCAAACAAATTTTTTCAACTCATTTTTATTCAAAATTATTTTGTTTTATATAAGCAATACATTACTTCCATATAATAGCAAAGTTTAATATATTTTATTTCCAAGAATAAGTAATGAGAAAACAATTATTGATTCTGAATTATTTCAGGTAATTTATGTGCAAAGTCTCATACTTGTTCTGATGGCCAACACATTTTTGAGAAAAATTTTCTTTGGAAACTTGAGGGCAGCAGAATTTGAAGTAAGAACATATATTCATTTTTTTAACTTTTATTTTGAGATTAATTTTAACATGCGTGTAATGGGATTAAAATTTTTTGTTTAGCACTTGATGGAAAAACTTTGGTATGCGGTTACAGAAACTTGCTTGGCATTCACTGTTTTTAGAGATGACTTTAGTCCAAAGTTTATTGCATTATTTACGCTACTTTTATTTTTGAAATCATTTCACTGGCTTGCTGAAGACCGAGTTGATTATGCAAGTATCTTTTAATTGCTTATTTATTCATAGCACTATACAAGTTATAATCTTATTTATTTAATTTTCCAGATGGAAAGAAGTCCTGTAATAACATGGCTCTTTCATGTGAGAGTAGGAACATTATTAGCCCTACTATATTCTATAAATTTAGCCATGTTTGATTATGCGTATACTTCAACAATTGCCAAAGGAGCTTCGGTTCAATTAGTGTTTGGATTCGAATATGCTTTACTAATCACCGTTGTATTAAATATAAACATCAAATATATACTTCATACAATTGACTTACAAAGAGATAATCCTTGGGATAACAAACCTGTATTTTTGTTGTACACTGAACTGATCATCGGTTTATTAAAGGTAAATCACAATTTTTTCTACTTTAACCACTAAACTATTTTTTTATTCATTGATTTTCTTATTTCAGGTCACTCTTTACATTGCTTTTGTTGCAATTATGGTCAGAATATATACCCTACCACTATTTGCCTTTAGACCCATGTATTATACAATGAGAAACTTCAAGAAGGCTTTCCATGACATTGTCATGTCTAGAAGAGCTATCAGAAACATGAATACTCTGTATCCTGATGCAACACCTGAAGAATTGGCAGCTGCTGATAATGTTTGTATTATTTGCAGGTATGTTTTAAAAATCCAATTCTATTATGATTAAGCATTCTATTGAATAAACAAGAGTTATTGTTTATGTTTTAAATATTTTTTTTTATAGAGAGGAAATGTTTTCTGCAAGCAAGAAATTACCGTGCAATCACATATTCCATACAGCATGCTTAAGATCTTGGTTTCAACGTCAACAAACCTGTCCTACCTGTAGGCTCAACATTCTAAGACCTACAACTTCTCAGTCTCCATCAAGACCACAAAATCAACAACCACAACCTGCTCCGACGCCTGCCCCCCAACCTGCTCCTGCTCAAGGTCCTAACCCACAGCGTAAGTTTTTTATTCAATAACAGATTATAAAAGAAAATAATGCCCTTATTATATATTATATAAATTTTTTAGCAGCAGCTGGTCCTCCTCCCTTCCCGATTCCCGCTTTCTGGACTAATTTTCCACCGCCTCCTCCACCCTCGCCACCAGGTAGCGGTACAACTCAACAACCCGGCCAAAGCTCCTCGACTTCGACCGCTCAACCAAACCAATTCCAGCCCATCGTCGCACCCGGAGGTATTCCCATGTTTGCACAATCGTTCCATCCAATCGTTCCTCTACCACCTGTACCAACTCCACCACCGAACTTAACCGCGCTCAGTGAAGAGGAATTGAGATTAATGGAAGGTAATCTGCGACAAGCCGTTGAGGCTAGAATAGAGACTCTAAGAAGAGTCCAACTACTACTCGACGCGGCTATCGCTATGATGGGGCAGTATCAAACTGCTGCAAGTACTGCTACGTGAGTTATTGAGAGAGATTTTGTTACATACGGTTAAGATTTTGTTTTGATTGACATATTTACTTCTAGCATTCCTACACCAACGACTCCAACAATACCATCGAGCGAAAATTCGACCTCGAAACCGTCGGCACCCGTAACGACAAACCCGACAGAGGAGCCATCGACAAGCGAATCTGTTGTCCGCGCGACATCGTCCGAAAGCAAAGCTTCCCCGAGCACAAGTAGTCATATGGCTTCAACTAGCGCAGCCAGTAGCGAGACGTCGTCTGAGCAAGAGACGCTGAGGAGAAGAAGATTGGAAAAATTCACGAGAGATCCTTCGATAGAAGGTATCGATTAAGCGGATACCGGATGTACTGATTTGCCGACTTATGGATTTTGAATGGTTTTTCAAAAATTACGTATTTGTTATTTGAATTGATCTGCTTATTTGTATGAATTTCGATTGTCAGCTGAGAGATTAGGACATTAAGCAGTAGAGAGTTATAAGATGAATGAGAGCCGCAGACTTTTTTTTATCAGATTCGTAATTATTTGAAAAATTCTAAAATTGCATAATCGGCAAAATGGAAACCGGGTTAAACTCCGGTAGCCTCTTAATGTGTGATATATTGCGTGAGCGTACTCTGTGAGAAAGAATTTGATCAGTCATGTGGCTCATCCTGCGTTCGCTTTTTCCAAATTTAAATGGGAAATCGGGAGCTCTGACCAATGACCGTTATTAAAAGACAATTTTTAAGGATTAAGATTCATACTTTGAACTCAGGTTAAGGCTAAGACTTCCTCCAAGCGACGTTACATTAATGTTACACGAGTGCAATCGAAAAGACGAAACTTCATTTTCTTTACTAATAGCTACTACTTCTGACGTTTTTTTTTTAAATATTGATACATAAATTTGTCTAGTGATCGAAATGATTAGATCTCGTTGTACAGTTAGAAATTTCTCATTTTTTTTCTTCTGTTATTTGAATTAAAAAGACGCTGGTGTAATGGACTGTACAATAGCTGTTCTATATAAAAAATTCTTTTACTATAATAAAAATATTTGTCTATTTATACACACATTTATTCATTTATATTGGAATCCTTTAAGAATGGGTACAATATTTTTTTAAATAGTTTTAAGAAAGTTATTAGACTATTATGTTTTTGCTTAATGCATTTTTTCCTGTAGCACTTTTTTACAGTCCTGTTGAATAATTTACAAATTTAAAAAAATGTCTCATAATTTTCTTGCATTATTATAAATTAGCCTGACTGAGCTTTATTATTAATAAAACATGTAAGTACACACACATAGAAATAAGCTCGTTGTATAACTCGAATAATGTAAATAAATAACAAATTTAATAAATTAATTATTTACAAACAATCTTACATCTCGCTGTATACGTTCTCGTGGCGTTAAAGATTATCACTCTACTTATTTAAAACCTGATTCTAATAATAACTTGATTCGCCGCTTATAATTCAAATATATTCGAAAAACAAAGACTATACAGTATTACGCGTTATATGTATACATACTATACTCATCAAAAATCAAAGAAAACGAAGACATACGATTCGCAAACTATCGGAGAGAAAGTAACAGATACAGAACATAAGCTGGCTCCCGAAATCATCATAACAATATTAGTCATTTAAAAATGACGTCACCCGCAATGCATCAGGCCAGGCTAACACAAGGCTCCCCTTCCTCTCAGAATTGAAAAGTGTAAGCTCATCATCCAAGCTAAGATCCAAGCCTTCTATACAAAACCTCGCATAACACTATCGCTATAATACCTATTCCTCGTAAACCCCCTATAGATATCTGGCACTAGCATGGAGTGAGCACCCAAATTTTCAAAATTCGCGGGCGATTCTGTTATTACGCAGCGCATTGCTGCAGTATATATACATAGCTATTATGCGTATGTATTTGCATATAGCTATTATTTATAAATATTATCAAGTCATGAACCTATATATACTAACGGAGCGTTGTCACCGCCGCGGAGCAAGCGCCCCGCGACGAGAAAGACAATAATAAGTATGCACTCCCGTCTCTCTGCAGTATACTATAGTGCTAAAGTGCTTCGCTCTTTTCTCGGATAAATATATATACATACAGATATACAGGCACTACACACGACCACCAGCAACAGCGAACAGGGAAAGAGAGAGAATTGAGAGAGAGAGAGAGAGAGAGAGAGAGAGAGAGAGAGAGAGAGAGAGAGAGAGAGATAGAGAGAGACGAGAGTTGAGCTGTGAGCAGCAGCATCAGGTACGGTACGGCCTGCCGCCGCTAGTGTGCGTGTTGTGATAATCTAACATGGCGGAGTGTTGTGTTGTGGCTGTGCGTGTTCGAACGAGTGCCTCGTGAAATTTCAACCCCTAAATCCAAATAGTGGTGGCTGCAACCTGGCAAAGATTAGAGTCATTTCCGAAGAGTATCCGAAGTATCAGCAGATCCGAGAACGACCAACGGTGCGCGCCATTTGAAGTTGTCGAAGAAGAATAACGCGAAAGACTGCATCAGGCATCAGAGATAGAGCTATGCTCGCCGCGAGCGGCAACCCGTACGCTATGACCTGACCGACGACTGCCAAAGTTCTTGCTCTCCTCGATATCCCAGCGAGCGGATCGCTGAATTTCTGTACAATAAACATAAATATATATCTGTTTATATATATATATATATATATAGTGCATACACCTGTGCGTTTGTTTATAAAACGTGAGTAGTGCTCGTAGCTCGAGCGAGATAAGTATATGTATCACAGAGTGTGTATGCTTCGGCGGCGCATATAGTTGATGGTTTGGTAGCGACGAGCGAGTAGCGGACTAGCGGTAGCCGCACGCCAAAGTAATTCCTTCTCACCACCGCGAGGACCGTGTCTCTGCTGTCGTGAGTCGTCGTCGTTTCGCAGTCGCACGCAAGCACGGCGCCGCTCTGATTCTCTCTTGATCGTCGTCTTCGGCGGCGGCGGCGGCGGCGGCTGATGGCTACACTATACCTACAGAGTTAGGAGTCGGAGACAGTTTGCACTGCTCACAAACTATAACTATATAGAAGAGTGTACCCTGTGTGCGAGTGTATAACGTATCTCTCGGCAACAGAAGAGAGGGATCAATCGCGCGGACATCGTCGTCGGAGAAAGTTTGTACTCCCCGAGAGAGCGTCGTCTACGCGAAAAGGAAGAGAAGCCGGCTGGATCAGAGCGCATCGGCCACGCACACGCCGCGAGGGAAACGAAGCCGTTGTGTTGCTGCCGCCGCTAGAGTCGTCTCTCTCTCTCTCTCTCTCCTTTGCTCGGCTTTCCCGCGCGCGCACCGCTAGGGAGAGACGTGCCATCGGAGAGCTCGGAGCTCGAGCATCGCGAGTAGGAGAAGAAGAGAACAGGAGGAATAAGGAACGACTGCGACGCGTTAGTGGCTCTCCCTCTCCGACTATCTCTCTCGCACGACTCTCTGCAACGAGCTTATGCAACGAGGCGCGTAAACATTTTCGCGAGTGCGGTAAACAAATAGAGAGAAAGAGAGAGAGTGCTGTGCAGGGCCTACCCACACGCCGACACACCTACACAGCTGATTAAGGAAGAAAGGTCCGTTACACGCACGCTGCGCTGTATTGCAATTTCGGAGTCCGTTTCTATCTCTCCCTCTCTCTGTGCGAGAGTATCTGTGCTCGTTCTCACCGTCTGCATCGCAAGGGCCACAGCAGCAGCAACCAGCAACTCGACGACGAAAGGCTATACGCTACACGACGCGGTATAAATACACGGCGCTCGTTGTGTGTCTCTTTATCGCGCGCGTGTGTGTGTGTGTGTGTGCGTGTGTGTGTGTGCGCGCGCGCGCGCGACGACGATAACCTTGAATTATGATTAGGTCTTAATATTTCAACGGACGCAGGACTCGACGCGACCAAGTTACTTCCTCAGAAGGATTTTGCGACATTTATTCATACATATCCACCGATGATTGGCTCAAGTGACTCTGATGAATATGTGTTTTATAAGAATAATTACAAGCTGCTACACTGAGAGATAGATAAGAAAAAGGTTGTGCTTTTTTCATATCCGAGACATGAACTTGTGATTGCTAGTTTCTACATTGGTACGCTAGTTGCTGAGGTACATATTCCTTTACTTTGGATCTTATTCATTTGCTCTCACTTTTGAGGAGCTGTGCGCGCCAAGGGGGGAGGAATGCTGCTTGGTTGCTGATGATATTGTTATTTTATGTGACCAAATTAGCTTCCCATCATGACAGACACACGCAGAAGAGTTAAGTTGTATGCGTTAAATGCAGACAGACAGTGGGACGATCGTGGAACGGGGCATGTGTCCTCGTCTTACATCGATAGGCTCAAGGGAACATCACTGTTAGTCAGGGCCGAGAGTGATGGAACTATCTTGCTAGAGAGCAAAATTCAGCCTGACACTGCCTATCAAAAACAACAGGTAATATATATATATATATATATATATATATATATATATATATATAGCATTTCAAAATAATATTCATATTCAATGATGGGTTGATAGATTTTTTCAATCTTTTTTAATCAATATCAGCAAATATGAAATATGTTTATAACACTTTGTAACTAATTTGGACTGGGAAATTTTTTAGACTTAATATAGTTGCTTTTATTCAATTTATTATCATAGTTTAATTTTAATTCATAAAGTTTAACTAAAGTTTCAACATCATTTGATAAAAATTCATGAGTGTCTAGTATTGAATGTTTAAATCATGATTGCATATAATAATATAACAATAGATTAATTAAAATGATAAGAATGTGTTTATATTTAACTTTTAAAATATGCAATAGATATTAGATTCAATAAAATATTTGATGTTTTTTTTTAATATGCATGGAAATTCTTAATATATCTACATCTTGCGTTTCAGGATACTTTGATTGTTTGGTCAGAAAGTGATAATTACGATTTAGCTCTAAGTTTTCAAGAAAAAGCCGGATGCGATGAAATATGGGAGAAAATATGTCAGGTCCAAGGCAAAGATCCCTCTGTGGAAATCACCCAGGATATTGTCGAAGAATCGGAAGACGAGCGATTCGACGACATGTCGGACTCCGCGCCACCCATCGAACTGCCCGCCTGCGAACTCGGTCGCCTCGAAGATATAAACGAGCTCATAGGAAACTGCCTTTCTTCTCCTATGCGAAAAGAAAAGTTGGCAATGGCCTTGGAATCAGAGGGTTACATTAGAAAATTACTGAATCTATTTCATACCTGTGAAGACTTAGGAAACATGGAGGGACTGCATCATTTGTACGATATTTTTAAGAATATCTTTCTCCTAAATAAGAATGCCCTGTTCGAAGTAATGTTCAGTGATGACACGATTTTTGACGTGGTCGGCTGCCTCGAATACGAACCAACGTTGCCTCAGCCCAAGAAGCATCGGCAGTACCTGCAACAGTTGGCCAAGTTCAAGCAGGCGATCCCCATCACGAATGCCGAGCTATTAGCCAAGATCCATCAGACTTACCGAGTCCAGTACATCCAAGATGTCGTGCTGCCGACGCCGAGTGTCTTCGAGGATAACATGCTCAGCACGCTAAGTAGCTTTATCTTCTTCAACAAGGTCGAGATCGTCACTCTCATACAGGACGATGAAAAGTTCCTCACAGAGCTGTTCCGCCAGCTTACCGACGAGAACACACCTGACAGCAAGAGGCGCGATCTCGTGCTCTTCCTTAAGGAATTCTGCAATTTCTCCCAGAACTTACAGCCCCAGGGTAAAGAGGCTTTTTACAAGACTCTTACGGCGCTGGGCATCTTGCCTGCCCTGGAAATCACACTTAGCATTAATGACGCACAGACGAAAACCGCTAGCATAGATATTTTGAACTACATTGTTGAGTACTCGCCGAGCGTCATCAGAGACTACACATTGCAGCAGATCAACAACACAGAACAGGATCAGATGCTCGTTAACGTCATCGTCACCCAACTTATCAACGATATCGATCACGAATTAGGTATGTTTGCTAGCTATATTGATTGTACTACATCAAATTTAATTATTTTTTGCAATGTTATATTATTCACGTGCGAAATTCAGGTGGCGCGGTACAACTTGCTGGCATCCTACGTCTGCTGCTTGATCCGGAAAACATGATGGCCTCAGTTAACAAATCGGAGAAGGCAGACTTCCTCAATTACTTCTATAAAAACAGCATTGGCACGTTAATCGCGCCTCTCCTAGCCAACACTATCGGTGACAGGCCGGTACGTGAAGACTATAGGACGGTTCAGCTGCTAGGCTTGATTCTCGAACTACTGTCGTTTTGTGTCGAGCATCACACCTATCACATCAAAAACTGCATTTTGAACAAGGACCTCCTGCGGAAAATACTCGTGCTGATGAAGTCGACACACACGTTCCTTGTTCTCTGTGCGCTTAGGTTCATGCGCAAGATCATTGCACTGAAGGACGAGTTCTACAACCGATACATTATCAAGGGAAACCTCTTTGCACCCGTGTTCGACGCTTTCACCCGTAACAATGGCCGCTACAATCTCCTCGATTCTGCTATTCTCGAGATGTTCGAGTTTATCAAACTGGTACGTACCCGGCTACGATTATCGATTTCTAGTGCGCTTATTATAAATGTTAATATGCTTAATTTAAAATCCATAGGAGGACATCAAATCTCTTTGTTCGCACGTCGTGGAAAACTTTTCGAAAGAGCTGGAGGCGATCGACTATGTACAAACGTTTAAGGCCCTAAAACTGAGGTATGAGCAGCATCAAGACAAGTTAAAAGATCGTGATAGGGGAGCCCTTGACAGGTAACATTTAGTTTTACCTATCATCGATACATGCTACTTCTTTCTCAAACAACAATATTTCTTAGTAGCATGACAGCAGAGCAAAGTTATCTGTTGTTTTACTTTATGTTTAAGTATTATGCATAATACATACATGAAAGAAAACTGCCCTACAAAACTTATGAGATTGATCTACTTTTAAACGTTTTCATTTTTATAAACTTAACATTAAAAAATTACGCAGCGTACCGTCGATACTCCGGAATAGCCGGTATCGCCGGGATCAGCGCCAACTTGACGAAGAGGAGGAGATGTGGTTTAACGAAGAGGAAGACTTTGATGAGGGCGAGGCCGTCGTACCAGCAGCTACAGCTGACCTCGTGCCTCCTACTTCGGCGAAAAAGCAGCCGAGCTCACCCAACTCTGTCGCGGGTAGCGGCATTGTCGATAACCCAAATAAAGACGGTAGCAGTCCGCCGCACCAGCAACAGCACTCGCCGCCTCAGCAACAACAGCAGACCATTCTCAATAACAACACATCCAACAGCAACGTGTCGGCAGTAGTAGCAGCCGCGGTCACAACGACGACGGTCACGACGCAACAGCAGATCAATAGCGGTGTAAGCAGTACAATCTCGGGGACGAATGACCTACCCGTGGTCAGCGTTACCGCGGAAGCAATGAACTCCAGCGCGACCATCAGTGCCGTTGACAAAACTGGATCTAACATTTTTAAGAAGGTACGATCAAACGTTATTTACTTTATATTCCGAGGGTGTTAGCATCGCTTTTTACATCAAAAGAATACCGCAATGAAATTTTCGTGTGCGAGTTTTTAGATTTTATAGGTTAGAATATCTTGATATTTATTGATTACTGCATTGAAAATTTATTTTTGAGTATATTTTGAAATGATATGAAATTAAATGTTGCCTCATATTATCTTGTAATTTTCTATTTCATGTCGGTTGATTAACAAAACTAAATTAATATTAATACAGCTTTTGAATGCACCTTCAGTGGAAAAGCGACCTTAACTCTTTCGACATCACGATATTTGCAAGATTAATGTAATGATGTTGCATTATATGATTTTGAAATTGAGATATTCGATTAAACCATTATTAAAAGAGAAAAAAGTTTAATTATAAATTATGCTATTGTTTTTTTTTAATATTAATACATACAGATTAACTAGTTCGTATTATGCATGTATAACAAAATCGATAAAAACATTTGATAAAAAAAATATTTGGCTTTTGTCAGCATTTTTAAAGTATATACTATTCGTCTGTTTAGGGATTGGTTGATTATGAAGGTGATTCGGATGAAGAAGACGAAGAGTCAGAACTGAGTCCAACGCCTAAACGGCAACGACTCTCATAGTAGGCAAACTATCCGTCAGTAGTAAGAGTGCTGTGACCAGAGGTGGGCAAAATACTGTATTTAAACATAAAAATACAAGCACTTTTATGTATTTAAATAGAAAATATAATACGTTACACGTATTAAAAATAATTCGGACAGTATAAAAAAAGGATAAAAAGCAAAAAATCTAAGTTACAATGGTCATTGTAGCAAAGAAATTTTAAATACAGTATTTAAATCCAAGTGTATTTAAAGTACATGACTATTTTAAATACAAACGTATTTGAAATACATTTGTTTTTAAGCTTTTATCGCGAAACGAAAATATGTACATCAAGTTTTAAACCCACTGTTGGATTTTGCATATCCTTTAAATCCACTTGCAGCTATCAACATCAATTGTAATAACGATTGTTGACAATGTTCCAAAGTAACAAAAATAGCCACGTTACATTGAAATTTTTTCAACAAAAATTCTTTTTTGAGATGATTTTATGCGATCTCATTTACCATATTTTCGACCACGGACAACTTTATAATTGATAAGCTTGGTGTATTGGACCAAGGGAATACGACAGGGCACGATCGTACGAGTGAACTCTTGAATAACATTCCTTTGTTTTCGATGATTCTTTTGAGAGAATGTAACCTCAGTTCCGTCTTCCATCTGCAGGGGCCTTACAGTGCATAACAACGAATCTATCTTTTTTCTTTTAATTTTTTTATATCCTCCTTATTACAATTTTCCTTTTATTGCTACTTGTTTACTATTAGATTATTTTAATAAATAGATTGTATAATTAATTGTTTCGCTTGTGATTACAAACAAATCTTCTTATTGAAATTCGATCTAATTGATTTTTGGTATTGATATTAGACACGTTACATGAACCCCTGGAGTTGGAGGTTAATAATATTGTACAGCAGATGCGTTTTCACGTTGAAAAGATTAAAAAGAAAGTTATTTATTGTTTGGATGATGTAACGTATTTATCTTTTGTAATACTTTATTGATCATAAAATATGTACACAAAATTATTATATAGAAATCTTATCTAAATTGTTTTGTGAAAAGGGTCTCGATTTTCCTGCTAATTTTATTCCATCTATTTTTTTAAGGGAATCTGAAAGTAACTTCCAATGAACTGATACTAACTCAAACTATTTTACAATTTTGTAAGTACAAATGTATAATTTTTAAAAATACTTAATTGCAATGTTTGAAGCAATTATTTTAATTACTTACTAAACGAAATACATGATATTTTCTTCCGAACTAAATAAAAAGGATTTATACGAGTGATATAATTGCTTTGAATTTTGCCATCATACAAACAAAACTTTTGCAATAAAGGCATTAGTTTTTGAAAATTGTAAAATAGTTTCACATGATATATAGCTATAGCTTTCTAACTTTCACATTCCTTTAATTTTTCATACATCCCTGCAACAATTTTTTTTTTTTTTTTTTACTGAGGTGCCCTGCTTTAATATTTCCAGATTAGCGCAGAATTGAAGATCGAAGGAATCTTCAATTAACTCGTGCGACGTGTGGGAAACAGGTGCAAGTTGATTAGATGAATAACGATCGATTTGCTATATTGTCACAGGCAGAGGTGGGCAGCACATTTTATCGCGTGTACTTAATTACTTTCATATAAATCATCAAGCAAATTTATACAAGTGCGGTATACAAATTATTTGAGAATTTTATAAATTGTAAATTCTATTTGCATAGAAATAAAAAGTGAACTATTGTTATTGAACGATTGACATTTTGCTTATTTGGATATCATGCATACATACATACATACATACATACATATATATATATATAAATACATATATAGATAAGTCTGAGTGACCATTGTAACGTATACAGATGAAAAAAATATTATATGTGTAACGAAATTATTCAAAAGAAAATGTATGTTTGATAATCTGTATTTTAATACATAAAGTTATATTTGTATTCTGTATTGAAATACAGCATTTTGCCCACCTCTGTGGTAAATAAAGAAAATTTTTATTAGGGCTACATCGTTATGCTGGGTGCGATGAATGCAAGAAGATAAGGAAAAGTGACGAATGTACTAAAAGGTTCAAGCCGTATAATTTGAACTTCAATGTGTAGTTTTTGAATGCTACTCGGAGTACATATACTGAATTTAATGTGTAATAATGTAATACGCGGAGTGTTTCGGACCTTCTACTTCTTTATACATACATCAGAATTATAAAATTTGATGCTTCAGTGTTGGTATGCTTTATACACTACATATTGTAAATAAAATGTCCTAAAAATTCCTAGCCCATTAGGAATGGATATCTTTCATCGCCATTGTTTGAATGTTTTCTTTAATTAACATTCAGAGTCACAAGATGCGAAAGTCAAAACAAAAAACGTGAGAGAGTGAGAGCGAAAGAAACATTTTATTAAATTGTAGAAAATAAGCTTCCGAAGCATTTCGCGTTAATTATAAGACGGCGAAAGCCACTGTCTGAAATACTTTTTTAGCTCTGCCGCATCGACGTAGAGAAGCTAAAGGAAAAAAACAACATGTAAAATACCACATATGATCAATATTATCCCTTTTACTTTATATACCAAGAACACCGTGACAATTTTTCCTTGGCTCACCTTTTATATGGATGACAAGAAACGCGAAAATATATAACAAAAATTATTATCGAAAGCATCCGTATTCTATGGTCTCTGGCATGTATGCTTCAAAACATAAACAAAATTCGATAGGTGTGCATGAGTTGTAAAAGTGATAAAGAGAATAGAGTGAATGTTTTGCATTTTATGTTCGGAGACGAATGTTCTGAGTATGCTTGAAAGGCAAAAACGAGATGATTATAGCAGAACTCTCATTTTCATAACGTATCAAGAGTTGTTACATCTTAAGAAATGTGAAAAATAAAAATATGATAGTGTCAAAATTGACTCGCTCGAAGTATACGATTTATTAAAGATTTCAGATTTCAATTCAAAGTTTGATTGATAAAAAAAAAATTAGATTGCAACGTATGAAAATATGAAGAGCGCAAAATAATACTTCAGTTCCTACCACGTGTTGAAATGTTGAATCTAATAATAAGAGCAAAGGACTTGAAAAAATTCTTTCATAAAGTTTTTTGGTTTTCTGCTATGAATTTCAGCTTGTCCAAGTGGAGTCTATGAAATTGACGGAGAAAATAAAATTTAACGTGTGCTGAAGGATGAGAATGAATGTCACCTGCGGTTATGTGTGCGTTGTAGAAGTGAGATGAATATTTAATTAAATAAAATTTAAAATTAGAAAACACGGTCTAAACATTGACGATTCTGCGAAACCACGACACGAACATGCTCACGCAAACTTATGGATCAATCTATATGGAAACAAAATACATCTGGTCTCTCAGTTTTTCAACCAGGGGCATTATTTATTTCAAAGTTTTATAATGCTGAACAAGAAATAGTACTCTCCATAATGCTGATATTATTTGTATAAGGACGTCAATACACAACAACCTAATTATAAGTGAAACATTTTACAAAGAATTATTATAAACAAAGGGCGTAGACAAAGAGAAATGGCAAGGACGCGACAAAAGAAATTTAAATATAATGCGAAATAATTGAAGCAGGAAAAGGAAAGAAATACAGACAGAAAAAAAATACACTGAGTCTTCTCTCTGATGACTATTATCATTACGTTATATCTTTCTTTAATTTAACGCGGTTGACTATTTCTGCACAACTTCAGCTTTAAGTCTAGCTGCGAGAGCCTTGCGCACCTGGAGAATCGAGGCGTCGATAGCCTGCTGTTGATGGGCGATCAGCTCATCTTTCTTGCCGTCGATCGTCGCTTCAGCAACAACGCGAGCCGAGCTTGGCCTGGCCTGCGGGACTGACGGACTATCCGCTTCGAGCTTCTGACTGCGTGCTTGTTTCTTCAGAGCTACGAGTTTGTCGCGCTGGGCCTTGAGATAGAGCTGACGCTTGCGGATATCCTCTTCTCTTGCCTCCTCTTTCTAAAATAGTTGAATGAGGTTTTAATTTAGTTATTAGATACTAATAGTGTCTTTTTTATCTTTTCATTATTTGTATTTGCGTATGTAAGAAAATTTCGCTCGTGTAGAATAGTGAATTTTCGTTATTGTACGTATATGCATAGGTGCCACAGATGCATGACAACGATAGATACAATATTTAAGTCTCATTCTTATCCGAACCAGTCTAATGTGAAAGCTGTTGTAAAAAATGAACGTCAAAACTTTTCTTTAAATAGTTTTTAAAAATAAATTTGGTATCAAAGCATATTACCATCTTTCCATCATTGTAAAAAGTGCAAATCAGAGACAGTACTCATTTACATTATACATCGATTTTGTTTGAAAGCAATCTTGAAACAGAGCCTGCAAAATTGAGCTTACAGGCTTAATGCTAAAATCGGCTTTTGTGGGAACCAGTCTGGCGGCTCGTTCTTGATCTGTTTCCTCGTCGGACTCCCCATTAAATTCTGTCTCCTGCTCGTCTTCCTCGAGGATGGTCGGCGCGGTATCGGTCGACTTTTTCAACGCCTCCTTGAGTAACGCGCTCTCATTTCTGTACTCTGTTGCCAGTCGCTCGTGCTCCTGACGAATAGCATTTTCATCTCTATCCACATCTACATCGATTTCCTGCTTTACATCGCTGACTTGACTGTTGAAAAAGGTTTAGTGTTATTTTACCTTTGTAAATTGTCATTTGAAGTTATTACTATATTATATGCCAAGTCGTTTTGCAAAAGGGTACGTTATGTGTAAGAAGGCCACGCAAGCAGTTAGACGAAGTGCTGCTGATGACCGCACGGTGGTGATTCACGCTGTTATGAACAGAATTTCAATTGTCATACGTTTCCTTTTGAAGAAGCTCCTCCATAGGTAGCTCGTCATCGAGAAATTTACCGGCGCCTTGGGTGAGAGAAGCTGGCGTCAAACCGTACTTCTGCTCGATCATCTTCAATGCTTGCAGCTGAAGCTCTAGATTCTTCTGGATCATCATTCTCTTGAAGACTTCATATTCGTTAGCGGCCCATATTTGCTCGAAGAGACTCTGAAAATTTTCAGCGTTTATCTATTCAAAATTTGCAGTATTTTTTTAATCTTTATCGTTAGTAGAAGAGAGTTTCTATATGATATTATAGAAAATAAACAGATCAATCTGTGAAACCATACCTGTTGGAACTGTACGGAGACTCGGGTGCTTTTGTTCAAAGTGCAAGCTCGTTCGAATTGTTCCGGCGTAATGCCCATGTCTTCCATGTAACATCCCAAAAGCAGATCCACCAGATTTTTGTATTCCTGATAAATTTCACGATATCCCTTGCTATCCAAGGTTTCGGGCTCGAATACTGCGTAACAGATCAATAATAACAATATACATGTATCATCGTCATGGTCAATTAACACCGGAAAAAACTTTTTTTTTTTTATTTAATCGTGAGTTTCTATTAATATAAGTTTTACTGTTTGAAAAAATTATAATTCATCCGCAAGTACTTAGCGATTTTTCCTCGATAAAGGTGAGCAGCGGCGCCGACCAGATAGGACCTTGAAGAAAACCCACCAGGGAGTCGAAGACCCAGGCACTATCGTCCTTTTCAGCCATAGTAATTGTTGTTGATTGCCAAGCGAACAAATTTTCTGCGCATCGGCAATAGTGCGAGACGATGACGGCAGGTCAACTACTGGATTTTTTCGAAACTCCAGGTGTGAAAATTGGAATTTTACGTGGGCGGTAACCCTGGCAACTGTTCTGCATAACATTGCTTATACCTCGAATCGCACCGCGCTGACTGCGCGGCTCCTGCAGGGACTGTTTTTACAAATTAATTTATTACGTGTGATATTTATATCGATCGATGCTTGTGCGGCTAGAATGAATAACAAAACTTGCACATACATTATATTACTTAAATGTTGCAGTGGCTAATTCATTTTGCGTAGGTTCATATATTTTCAACTTCGCATATAATATTATTAATTATTCGACCTTGACCATTTCATTATAATGATATAGCCTTCACCATGCAGTTTTTATCAGATATTGTTTTATGGGTATCTTTATTAAAAAAGAAATCGAATTCATAATATAATAACCATTCACGCAATCAATTATTTTATTCACACTATAAATTTGAAAAAAAGAAATTACTCAAATTAGTACTCAAAATAATACTTAATACTACAAAATAATTTAAAAATCTCTCAATCGACTACTGCCGTCTTCCAAAATTTTCCGCTGAAGATTCCGAACTCCGAAAGTCGTGCCGCGTGCGCCATATGAAAAACAAAAATCGCATCTCTCGTCTGACTCATTTACAGAAAATCCAACTCATGCCCTCTACCAGCCAACCCGGCAATCATTTCCAGCTTTTTATTATTATTATGTCAATGTGCGCACGCGGCGCACGGCGCAGCACGACTACAATAAGATTCGACCGATATATATATATGCGCGCGCGCGCGCGCGTGTGTGTGTGTGTGTGTGTGTGTGTACGTGTGTACGAGTACACTGACTACAGTCTACACACAGCCACGGGCCACGGCTGCAGTCGCCACTCAGTCAGTCACCAGTCAGTGCTCGTGACGTATGGGCGCACGCGAAAATCCCATTCTTGCGGGCCCCGTATATATGTAGACATCTCTCGGGCCTTATTGTGAGTGTGAAGCAGAATCGGGACTATCGGGAGTTGACACTCCGCGGCTCGATGTGGTGGAAAAGCTTTTTATAAATAAGTACATACATAGACACCTACGAATCCCTCAACGGATGATTGGTAAGACTCTGGCTCTGATTCATCCTTGGGAGTATCGAGCGCACGTCATTGATGCGGCTCGATTCTGCTTGTTTTGACGCGAGGGCCCTGACAGTACTACAGACCGAGAGGTTGTAGCCCATAGACCAGCCGATCATGACGAGCAAGAAGGGACAGACCTGGCGGATCGAGGCCGAGATAGACAAGAACCGCGAGGAGGGCAACTGGAAAAAGGTCATCGAGCTCGCGGATCAGCTGAAGACACTCTGCCCTAGTAATGGTCAGTTTGCCTTCTTTCTGTTTTTTTTTTTTTTTTTTTTTGAATCAGGATCACGAGTTTCACGACTTTTTTGCATGGTCGCGATCTCACGGAACTGTGAGCGGAAGTTTTTAGTTTTGATTAACGGAGAGGCGTCGGGGAATACAAAGATATCGATGACTCTGCGCGGCTTTGAAAGAGTGTTAATTTATTTAATGGTTTTCGTGTCAAATTTTTCCAGAGTGTTTGGCGAATTTCCTGGGCGGGGAGGCTAGGCTGGAGAGCTTTCTGGAGCAGACGCCGCCTATAGACGTCAATGTGGCGAAGGCAAAAAGCGGCTTGGCCGAAGCAAAAAGATATCTGTTATTGGCTGGCAATGAGAAGGACAAACAGGTAAGCCCGTCTTGTCTTCTTATGTCAGCTGATTTGTCATTTAATCTAATAGCTTCTCTCTGATAACTTGACAATGATTTGCATTTCAGGCACCAGTCGCATTGGATGCACAACTACTGCTTGGCAAGCTGCACTATGCCATGGGAATGTACAGTGAATCATTGTTTCATTATCAGGAGGCTGATTTGCAATCCCTCACTGAAAAACAGTTGCCTAGTCGTAGCTTAAGAATTGTTGCAGAGTCCTTTGCTATAAAGGGCTTGTGTCTTGAGAAACTTCCTCCTACCTCTAAATCCAAGTTCAAAATAGCAGAGTGGCATACACAGATGATTAAATGCTTCGAAGTTGCTGCAGATATAACTTTGGTTTATCTGCAGGAGCAGGATAAAATTGCAATACAACAGCAAAATGGAACATTAACGATTAATAGCAATAATATTGGTATTACACAGTTTTTTGGCTTCTTTGCTTTTTGTATGCTTATTTATATGCATTATATTATAACTTATACATTGCTACAGGTTCATCATCCCCTCAAACTTCAGTTCATTCTACAAAACACATGGGTCCTATTTTAGAAACTGCAATGCAAAGGGCTCCTCTCATACATTTACAAGCTGGAAATATTCAGGCAGCGATAGAGTGTTACAGGTAAGTCCAATGAAAGTTCGATTTAATAACATTAGCATACAGTTTTAATTTTATAAAATTCTTTAGAGGAATATTAACTGCACTTGAAACCACAGCAACTCAAAGCTTGAGGTTATCATTGACTCGACAATTGGGAGAAATTCTGCTGAGGGGTATGAAAGGCATTAATTATGCTGCGCCAGAATTACCAGGTACAAAGTTAGTTTATGTACTGAATTATTGGGTTCTATAAAACATATACGTAAGGGCTTAACTTACAGCTACAGATGCAGGAAATCGAAAAGCTACTAATGCAACAGAATCACCTTGGAAACCAAAGAGATATACAGGAATCAATTTATTTGTTCCAAAAAATGAATATGAAGAGATGATTTTACTACTGTTAATTAGTGAAGCTATGGCTGTAAGAGATGCAGTTCTCAGTCAGTCTCCAGAGTTTAAAGAAGCAAGAGTTCGTGCATTTGAAAATGCTACTGCTGTTTATGATCTCCTTACTGTTGTTGTTGTTAGATGGAGTCAAGTTGAACTTTTACATGAGTCATTTGAAAGAGCCATGAAGTTTTCACATGGAGAAGTGCATGTTTGGACACAGTATGCTTTATGTTTAATAAGCTTAGGAAGGTATGTTCATGCATATTCCGTGTTACAAGTTGTTATAAAACTTGCCCCGCAAAAAGTTATGCCATGTCTATTAGCAGCAAGATTATGCTATGAGCATTTGAATAGGGTAATTATAATTTTTTTCATAGCTTTTAATCTTATATATTCTTCCGAAATTGCTTTGTGAGACTTTTATTTTATAAGGTATCTGAAGGAATTGAATGGAGTCAAAAAGCATTACAACGAGAAATGGCTAATCCACAAGGCTTACAGTCACGATGTCATCTTTACATTGGGATAGGAAATAGTACAGTCTGTGCTAATACTATTGTAAAGCAAGACAAAGTGCATCATAGTTCACAGGCCTTTGAATCATTCAGCAAGTATGTTGCATAGAGGAATACAATATTATTTCAAAAAATATCTACAAGAAATAATTCATTTTATATTTTTTAGAGCTCAACAATGTGATCCAAATGATCACTTGGCTGAATATTATTTAGCTCATGAATATGCTATGAATAGACAAATGGCAGAAGCAATGACGCATGTGAAAATTGCATTGAGCTTGAGGGCTGAACACATTCCATCATTACATTTATTAGCACTTTTACTTACGGCACAAAAACAATACACAGAAGCTCTACATTTGATTGATAGTATTCTGGAGGAGTATCCCGATAATTTAAATATTTTATACGTTAAAGCGAATCTGGAACTTCACAGTGTTAGTGGGGAAGAAGCCCTATTTACAATTAAGCATATGTTGTTCTTGTGGAAAAATTTATATGAAGATCAAACAAATGTTGATATCAATGAACAACAAAGTGAAAAGCATAGCGAAACAAGAAGCGTCTTCCAGATGTATACTTCAGAAATGTCTGAGAAAGATTCCAGTAAATATAACTTTTTCTATTTTAATTTGTAAATCTCAGTATTATTAAGAAATTCTAATAATTTGAGTTAATTATCTGTGTACCATAGATTCTATCCATGCCCAATCTCTTGCTGCATCAAGAATTGAACAAGCATTGTCAGAAGTTGCATCTTCTCTTAGTTCCTTTGTTCCAAAACCTGGACCACAACGAGCATGGTTATTACAACTGCAAGTCTGGTTACTACTAGCTGAAGTCTTCCTAGTATTAGACCATCCTAAAGAAGCAACGCTTTCAATACAAGAAGCATCAAACATATTTCCACTAAGTCATCATATAATGTATTCGGTAATAAGGAACAAATTCACCAATATTATTTATATTTGAATGATTACATTTTTTATTTTACGGATAAATATTTTATTTTAGCGAGGATTATTGCATGAATATAAATTAGAATACGCAGAAGCAAAGCAATGCTATCAAAATGCTATCTCAATCAATCCCTCACATGTAAAAAGTCTGCAACATTTGGTAAGATACTCTTTTTAAATGACGTACAAATGATTGATGTTATATGCACTTTTGCTCTATGAAAAAATTAGAAATTCATAAACCATAATTTATAAACATTTAATTAGGGTTTGGTTTATCATTACCTTGGAAGTCAACGGTTAGCTGAAAAAACGTTAAGAGATGCTGCAAAAATCGATCCAATGTCTTATCAAACTTGGTAATTAAAAATGTTTCACATGAAAATTACCGGAATAAAACAGAGTAATAACTTAATTTTTTTTATTATTTTAGGTATAATTTAGGAAAAGTTTTAGAGTCTTTAGGAGAATTCGAAGCAGCCAGTGATTGTATGGAAACTGCTTTAGAGGTTGAAACGTGTAATCCAATTCTTCCCATTTCATCAATACCAATCACTTTTGAATAAAAATCTGTAAATGTATAATTAAATCAATAAGAAATATTAACCAGAATGTTACAACTATTGATGATGAAGTTGTATAGATGAATTGTTAATAATTCTTATTTTAATTTTACATGTCGGTGTAAAATAGCTGTGTCGTAAATGTTTATACTGTACAAAAAATTTATGGTTAGACGTATAAATCAAAGTTTAATAAAAGTTATTGTTAATTAATAAAAAAGAGTTTAATATTTCTATTTGTAAATAGTTATCGATTTGAATGAAAGTGAATTTTCTGAAATAAGGCTGCAACAAACGTTGTGTCAATTTAGTTAAACATAAAATTTACAGCTACTAACAACCCACAATTGTGTGTATTACAATTAAAAGAACATTTAATTTTAGAAATGATTTATTTATTACTCAATAAAGCATATGATACAATCATCATAGAATTAAGAAACCATCCAATAGGCTTATTTTTATGTACATACATATTTTTATGAATACTTTTTTATCTTTTTTTAATTTTTATATATTCTAAAATGTGCATACTTACTTCTAACTAAATCTTTTGTGATGCATTTATTGGTAAAATTAAACTTTAAAAATCTGTACCTTTAATATCTGCACAGATTTTCATATCGTGTTAATATGACAAAACAAGGATTGTACAAAATTTGATAAAAACTACTTATTGAAAAAATTTTTCTAATAACTTTTTTCTGATTAGTCTTTCTCTCTTATTTAGTTTTACTAAATCCAAATTGAATCTGGTGTATATTATTTTTAATTATTTTTTTGAAAAATAGTTGAATATTTTCCTTTACTTAACATTTAAAATTTAAGATATTTTGTTAACACAAAAAAACTTATGTACAATTAATTAATTTATTGAACTTTATAATAAATATATAAACAAATTCATACCACTGTTGATTTTATACTCTTTCAAAACGTCAGACGATTTTTATCTCTACTTATTTTTAAATTGAGCCAATTGCAAATAATGAATTATGAAAGAATAATTTTAAAAAAATATTCAGATATCAGTGTAGTTCAAAATTGGTTTTTCGTTTAGTTAGTTTATTTAAATGAATAACAATTTGATCAATGACAAATAGCAGAATCCTTGAGTATCAATATATTTTTAATTTTTATTTTGTTTAATAAGAGATTAAACTTCCATTTGATTTGTTTACCTTATAATACTAAAAAACAAAGAGTATCGTCGTTTAATTCATTTAACGTAAATCATTTCCCTAAAAATATCTTATCCTGACAGCGCAGCACTGTTCGCACGCAAATTATTATAATTAATTATTTTTAATCAAAGGTTTACTTTACTTAGGTTATACAAAGCATATCAATTTTAAGACAAAAATTCGCAACTTTTAATTATTTTTTCTTCAAAATTCAACTTTTAATAATTAAAATTTTTTTCTCATTACATTAAACAGTAAATGTTGATCTTACTGAATGGTTTTATTTTAGATACAAAAGTCTTTTAGGTTATCAATGCATACAATAATCAAACGAATTTAAATATTTATAGAATGAGATTTTTTTATTCGATTTCAATGCTATATAATATTTCATCAACGATGGAAAAAATTAAACAAAAGAGATGTGATAAATAAAATAAGATACGTTCAATGAAGTATAGAAAAATACTTGGATGAACAATAAATGAAACAAGCAAAAAATTATTTTCAGTTAACTAAAACATACAATAACAGTATTGATTTTTTCATTATTTCTATTCAAATGATGAAATATTTCTACAAACGTGTATTTTCGCTGACTATTACAAAAATTACAAGTACCTACATTGTACATTATTACCAACTTATTTTCTGCATTCACGCCGTCATTGTGCATAGCCCTGCCTTTATTTAATAATTATATACATGCATGTATATATTATTTAAATAGTTGACCAACAAGCACTATTTCATTGTGTACATACTCAATCTTTATATACAAAATATACATTAATTAATGTTGCAAGAGCAAGATTTATCAAATTTCAAAATATTTGGTAATTTCAGTTTTTTAAAATTATTTCGAGTAAGAGAAGCTCGTTATCTTAATAGGGTTGCCATTTAAATATAAATTTAGTGGTTATATTTTAATTGAACTAATATTAATTAAACATAATGTTCTGATTTTTATATGCATTCAAAATAGATATCAAAATTAAAGATAAAAAATAAAATGAGAGCTGTGAGTACTCTTAAAGACTTGGGTGTACCATTTGGTTATAAAAGTATTTTCAAAGTCAAGATTGTAATCTATACAACAGTTAAAGAAAGATTATAAATCTGTTGCACTCAACTACTATAAAAAAATGAATACAGATAACATTTCTTTTTAAGTAAAATATGAAAAAATAAAGTTATAAACTACAAAACATTGTAGAACAAGCTGTTGTCATTGTGGAATATACTTTAACATTTATATCTTAGTGCAGACTTGCAAGATTTACTATCTTTGAAAAATATACATATGATAGAAAAAAAGAAATAAAACGTTTACTAATAATAAATGAGTTATTTGCCAATGCAATAATTTTTAACATAACCGATACTGTATAGATTATATATACCTTTATATAAAAAGATTTTGAAATTTTAAACACTGTTGATTTTTACAAATTTCATGTTGTGTAAACTTTATTTCTTTTTTCTCGTAGAAATCGCGTTTCTATTTTCTTCTCATCTTTTCGTGTCTCTGCATAAAATACCTCTCCCTTCTTATATTTAAATGTATCTTTCGTAAAAAATAATGTATGGACATCAAAAGGTTTAAAATTATATTATAACTAAATTAAAGGTTGTTATTTATTCCAGCCTAGATTGATGTATGCATCATTCCTAGGTACCACTTATA
This sequence comes from Nasonia vitripennis, assembly GCF_009193385.2. Lineage (NCBI taxonomy): Eukaryota > Metazoa > Arthropoda > Insecta > Hymenoptera > Pteromalidae > Nasonia > Nasonia vitripennis. The sequence goes on along the minus strand of NC_045760.1, from coordinate 14,790,413 downwards.
TCTTCATTCTTCAACAACTAAAAGAAAAGAAAAAACATTATTAAACAGCTGAAAAATAATAATGCAATTGTTATATTTGTAACAGCACGATATTATTTCGAATAAAATTAAAGAACTGATCGACAGTATAAATATAGAATAATAATGAAAATATACAGTCATAACAAAAAAATACAAAAAATGTATTAGCTATTATAAATTAATGAATCAAACTATTAATTATTAACATAAAAAGGCTTTTTATAATATATACATACTCTTAGCTCGGTAAAAAATATTAAGAAAATTTTGTCGGTACTCGGAACCTCTGGAACGTCAAACCAAATGTCTGGTTGTTTGAAGCAAATGATTTTTTCAGGATTAGGTATTACAAATGTTAGATACAACAAAAACGATTTATTTTTTCAATGATTTCAACTGAAAATTCTGTGACATTGTTTTAGAATAGTAAAGTTGCAAAGCGAAAATGCGTGGTGTAAGTAGATTGAATTTTTGAAAACTTGCAGCATACAAAAATATAATTTTAATTATAATAATTTATTCTGTGTTACCAATAACACAATACGAAGTAAGACGAGATAATTATTCTAATACTAGGTACCATTTAAAAAACTTGTATTAACATTTTAGCAACCGAGACGAGTAATTAACAGCCTTTTGTTTATGTAAAAATGTCTTATTAGTAAATCTCTGACTTTAGACCTAATAAAGTATTAATGGTTTTTTGCATAGATAATCATCTTTTCTATGTACAAATAAATTGTTCCTTACTTTAAAGCATCTAGTATTATACAGTCTTGTAAAAATCTATACAATAAGAGATTATACCATTTTATATTTTTGATGTCTAATTACATTAGATTATATTTGATTTTTAATATAAAAATCGCAGCAAATAAAAAAGAAATAAATTATTCAAGTATTACGTAAGTAGACGTTTCCGGTGTAACAATAGGCTTACGTGAACGAGAAAATGTGATTAAACCTAAGTTACTTTTAAAAAAAAGCAAATCTCAATTATTTTCGTTTAATTTTACAATACTGGGTTTCTGACTTAAAATATACGTTAATATAAAATACGAATTTTCGAAACAATTCAGAATCGTGAAGGAACAAAAATAACAGCGTTAAATAAGATTGTCAGATAATTTTGTCAATATGACCAAACGGCAAACGAATACTTGAGTATTCTTTAACGCTAATACTACAGAGATTGTCTCATTGTAGGAGCGATAACGTTTTTTGATTTTATTACTATCATAATTAAAACAATGTCGTGGTAAATCGGGGTCTTTTTGTCTTTGTTAAGACCAGCAGAAAATCGAACATAGCCGCGAATCGGCTCCCAGATAAAGCATGAACCAGCTTTTTGAGACGAGTTTACGATTCAGTCCTGCAAAAGAATTTTGAAAACTGAGAGAACTAATATAATAAATAAAGCTAAAAATATTAAAAAAGTTTAAAGTAAAATAAAATTTGATTAATGACTTTTCTGAACTTGATCATTCTTATTAAATATCCAGAAGGCGTAAATCTGATTAAAAGAAAAAACAAAGCAACAGTTAAACATTTTTTAATGTTTCAATAAGCGTTAATGAATAATTATTGAATAGAATGATTTTTAAGCATTATTAATTAATGAATTATTGAAAATTCGATTTCAAAATTTATAGTGCATACAACTTTCGTAGTTATTTGTAATGAATAATGTACGATGTAAATAATAAGTGAATTAAAAATCGATCTTGTCAAACTAATTCATTTTTACGTAAAGGTGAAAACTTGAATATTTGTAGACTTACTCAAGTGGGCTGAATGTTCACGACTGTGGTGAATTGGAGGTATTCGCCGCTATCAAAGAATCGAAGATATTCCCCTTGTTGTCAGAGAGTTCAAGTGGGTCATTACTAAGACCAGTGTTGGCAACGTCGGTAACTGTAGGTGCGGGGGATGACGATGAAGTACCTAAGAATATGTCGTCGTCAAAGTCCAGCAAACTCGGGGTCGCGCTGTAGGTCATCAGTTCGCCTTTTCTGTTGGGGTCGCTCTGCTCAGCTGCTGCACAGAGTATGAAGAAAAAAAACAATAGGTTGCGAGTTATTTATTGCTCATGTTAATTTTTCATCACATTAGCGTCTTTTTATATTGCGACATTTATCGATCGTCAAGGGTACATGCTGAAAAAATGTTCTCTTTTAAAACGAAAAATTATCTTTATAAACTATTAGAAGTATCTAAACGTTTTTGTTCGCACACTAGAGCGTGGCTTCATCACATAAGAATCTATTACTGTAAGATATCGTAAATGTACTGTAAATAATGTGTGTCAAATATATCTATACAATCGACCACGTTGTTAACTTTATCATTTATTTAAATAATGATTAAATGTTATAAATGAATAAATAAAAATGCTATAATTTACTAGCGCTCAAAGCTGTGGTTTACTATGCAAAGAGGAATAAATTAATAAAAGGTAAATTTAGAATTACGTATAGGTGTAGGTGTGTAAAGTTTGACTTTCACGAAAATCAATGGCCTTTGTGTCCTTATTTATAAAACTAAATTTTCTTGAAACTGCAACACAATGTTTAATTCATGATTTTGCTCAAATTCAGTAGTAATTTAAACAACTGGTTGTGAAAAAATAATTCCAATTAGTGTTTAAAAAAAATTAAGAGGGTTAATAACTTTCAGTAATATAATTTATTCAGTAAGAAATTAAGCATATGGACTTACGCAGCAGTCTTTAGTTCCATTGTATGAAAAAAAGACTTTACTGTCTAAAGACCAAACTTGCATAATCTTTAACATTGTTTGAGCCACTGTCTATAACAAGGCGCATTCTGTATATCACGCAGATGTATAAGAATACTTTACGTTTTCAAATTGCCTGCGGAAAATCAATATATTTACTTGCATTAGATTCAGCAATTTTAAAGTGTATAATCTATAATAATAATTATTTTAATACGTTGGTTCTGAAATAAAAAATTTGTATGAAGCAGTTTTTTTCTCAAAGCACTGCTTAGCATTTTACAAACATAATAAAAGAAAAAAACTTTAAAGTGGTGACTTAAGGAAAATATGTTCATATTTAAAACTCTTACACATGCCACTAAAACTTTAGCTTTTTAATAAAATTCGTAACCTTGACAAGTCGATACACATGAGAGTCGAGCTATTCATAAACCTGTCTTACTCTCAAATATAAATACTAAAGCCGCTAAATTTCCGTAGCGTTTTAGCAATACATTGGCCATAATACTGTAGTTGGCGCCTACGCGAATTTTTAGAAGACCTATATTTGCATATACAATATGAATAATGCAACTTATTAATTTCTATGCTTATTGTTTTCCTCAACGATTGATTAATGTGCCTTAAAATTCGCTATTTGCATATTATTGAATATGAAAGTTTACCGTTCAGATGATTATCATCGTCGTTGTCTTTTTCTTGGTTCGAATGCGGGTCCAAGTCCGGGTTAACTGGTATGCCAAAAGACATTGGGTCTTCGGCTCCAAATAGCTATATAGTTTGAAATTCATTATAGAGTATTAATTTTTGATTGGTTTTTGCAATTGAGTTTTCAGGTTTTTTGCTTGAATTTTGTCAATTCTAGTAGAACTTAAAGAAATAGAAATGCGATTATGTTATATCTATAATGCGCTTGACTTGTATCAATGTTTATATTTGTGCACTGATACATTTTACTAAAATAAACCTAAGTGAGGTAGAACCAGCTCCACTGAGTTTCTACCCTTTTTGCCAGTCTTATCTAATCTATCTTTGCTATAGAGTTATCATGTACATTTTTCGCGCCTGGCTATGTTTACATTTTGGGATATTATCTTCCATCTTGCAGCATAACAAAAATTATTCATCTCTTGAATAGAAATCATAAGTTCTGTCTAGCCTTAAAAGCTCAAGCAAAAATTTTCCAGTTAGAACATTTTTAAAACTTATATTAGTGTATTTAAAACATTGGAATAAATTTAACTTGTTCACCAAGAAAAATGTTAATACATATACTTCTTAGCACACCAAAAAAGTTTTAAAGTTTCCAACTGCACTATAAGAAAAATTATTACATTTCTCTCAAAGTTACTCACTCCTAGAAGAGTATTAGCGTCAATGCTGTAACCTTCCCCACGCAATATGTCGCGCAGATTTTCGAGTTCAGATTGCATGGTATCAAGATGGGTGTCAACTTCCTCCCTATATAACAATCGTTAAAAGTTGTTAAATTTGGAATAAATTTATTCGCCACGTGAATGTAACCCCAATCGTATAGGTTGTATATATCCGCACGCGCATATACAATAAACAAAAATGACCGTATTCATAGTAAATTTTAAGTATATTCGCGAGAAAATTAAAACAAAATTATTTAAATTTGCTATATATGAAAGCAGATATAAATGAAAAAATATACTGTAAACAATAACTATATTATTTAATTAGATACTACACAATTGGGATTTCTAAAACGTATATTTGCAATTGTATTAAGCTTTTACGAAACAAGAGAACCATTAAATCGTGAGATGTGAGGTCACTTGATGTCATTGGAATATATTTAAAAAAATTAAATGAATGCGAAAAAAACTAAATAGAGGTATCATAATCGCTTTATATGTCGGATTTTATTCGCTTACTACGAAAAAAGCAGTTTCGATAAAAAATGTGCTCATCATATAAAACATTTCGTATAATACAATACGTGAAAAATATATTTGAAGACAGTAACTGGGATAGATGTTACCACTACAGTCGTAGACTCCTGCTGGGGTGCGACGAAATCGCAAGCAATTCGGATCAATTCCTAAAACGACTTGGCAAAAATTACAACATATAAGGTAGATCAGATAGAATAATATAACTCTGATGATTTGTCTCGATTTTTGTGAATGATTATCTATACCTATAGTATTTATCCTGCCAAAGTGTAAATTTTATGATAATAATGAGTGTCTGTTCTCGTCATTGAAAAACTAAAGAAAAGAGGCGGTATAATCTGTAAGAATACAAGCATGTGGAGCGATCAAAGCTTCAAACAGAGACTTGTAGCTCCAAAACAGGTTGCAAATAGCTAAGGTAAAGTAAATTCATATCGAAGAACAGCTAGCACAACAACCTACATGCTTAGTGAAAGTAAATACAACGTATCTTTTAAGATTGATTATAAATTAAGAAAAATTGAAAAAAATATAATGTCACTTATCATTTAATAGAAATTGTATGTACAGTAAGTCTGTTTGCAGTATTTACTTGTTTAAAGCATATCAAAAATACTATAAAATTTGATAAATAGAAACGTAAAGATTTACTTTTGAGAAACTAAACTAACTAATGATGATAGTAGAGGAAATCTTTAATTTTTTGAGTTTCTTCAAAGGAATTCACTGTTACGTAATGCGGCTGTGAAATCAAGTTCGACGATAACTTGAAAAACATGCCTAAGAGCCAGTGTTTCGATGGAAAAAACTATCCTATTTATCACCACTAACATTAGCTTTAACACTCTGGAATCATAATAAAATTAACAATGACGAATAAATTAGGGAAGCGATAATTAGGAAGTACTAGAATATAGAATTTTAAATATCTGAGCTGAAGTTCGTCGTGTTACTGTTTCTTTAAAATTCTAAATTCTAGTGTTCTTAATTTTGAACACTTAAAAAAATCAGAAACCCATCCAATCCCAGTTAAAATAAATGAGTGGAACAATTAAGCAAAATGTATACAAGTAAAAAAATATTTTAAATTAAAAAAAAAGTATGAAATGAAAAGTTAAAAAGCGACATGCAGAAAATTGTTAGTCATTGAGCTTAAAAAGACAGCTATATAAAGCGTAAAAAAATTTGTTTATTCGAATGTAAATTAAAAGAAAGCTGATGGCATAAACAAGGCATACCACCTCTATAAAACGTTTACGTGCGTCTCTGTTTTCACTCACTATCAACGACCAAACAGAACCTTGAGGCGTCTTTCTTTTTTACTCATGGTCTGTTTAAAACTTACATTGATCCTAACCTGAAGTTAGCATCACTTGAGTTGACGCAACTGAGGGACATGTTCTTGTCTTGTTGTTGTTGCGCTTGCTGTTGATGTTGTGTGCTCAAAAGCGACTTCTTGTCTTGATTGACCACACTCGTCGTAGTTTGGTTCCCGGCTGTACCCGTGGTCATGAAGTCCAAATTTCCAAAACTGCCGTTATTCACATCAGCAGCATCTGGACTGTTCTGTTGTAAGACTTCGATGGGGCTCCCTGTACTGTTACCACTAAGGCTGCTAGCGCTTGAAGGCAATGTGTTACCATTGCTTTCATCTGGCTCCTGATTGTATTCTCCGTTCATTATGTCTGGTACAATGAGAATGTTCTCCAATTTAATGATGGAGTCGTCCTTGGGCTCGGTCTCAGTAGTCGCCTGGTACTTGTCTAAGTCAAGGTCCAGCTCAACCTCTTGGTTCTTCTTCATGTTTGCTGCCATGGCCGCAAGTTTTGAGCTGCGGACAGTCGCTAATGGTACCGGCTTTGACGATGTCGGCCTGCTGTTTTCGACCTGTGTGGCGGACGATGGGGACGGCATAACTTTATCCAACGCCGGCACTTCTAACATTAGTGTTTCTTCCCTAGAAGAGAAAAGACAGAGTCTTTCTCTAATTTCGATTGAGCGATTTAATTGCTTGTAGATGTTAAAGTTTCTTTCTTTGTACATTATGCAGTAATTGCAATGAAGCCCTGTGATAACTGTTTATAGTATTATAATGATTTGAACCTAATGTTACTAGTAATCAAAGGGCTACTTGTGACTGATGTCATCAATGGTATATACATTGAAAATTTGAAAAATTAAATTAAAATACTGCTCAGTACATTTAGGGCGCTTTTACATAAATGTTAGAGACGTAAAAAGTCGTCATTACAATGCACTTAAAGCCCCTCTCCACACTTGATATAGATATACTAATATATATATATATATATATATATATATATATATATATATATATATATATATATATATATATATATATATATATATATATATATATATATATATATATATCTACTATCATTGGTAATTTTTTGAAGTCAAATTATCATTTTCTCGCCGAGATTTAATGGAGCAACGAGACCATCATAGTTTTTCTCCGTTTACTATATTTATTAGTATATCTATATCGAGTGTGGAGAGGGACCTTAAAAGTAACATGGATCAAATTTTTTTTACTAAAATACACAAATAAGATATACATCTGAATTAGAATACTTCTTGCAGAAATTTGAATTTTATTTGAATTTTATTTGCATCTTACTTTGCATTCCAATTTTACTTGCATTTGTGTAAAACTTAATCTGTGTATTATTCTTATAAAGTATTCACAATAGCCATTCCTACCGATTTTAGATTCAAGTATTTATCCCGCTATCATTCTTGAGAACGACAAATTCTATGTAAAAGCGCCCTTAGGAAAATTTTTAAACTAAAATTTTATCTTTTTAATGAATACTACTGCCGTTTTACTCGTCTCTAAAATATCAGCATGAACAAGCTACACAGCTGCAAGTACTATGGTATATTCCTTTTCGAAAAGGTCATGCAACTAGCATAGAGAAACTATATCAATTAAAAGATTCTCAATTTCAAATTATCGTTAAGCCTTATTTTTACCTTCTCACGTTAATTATTTTGATTAATAAAACGTTAATTTAATACTGAGAATTTGAAAACTTACAGGAACAGGTGAAGAGAATGAATGATAAAGAATATGAAAGTGCGAATTACGAAACAATAAGAACTTATACAAAATATACTAACAACATTGGAGCCTTAAAAATAACATAATTGAGGAAAACACTTATTGCAAACTAAAATAGTTTATGGACGTACTTGAAAAATAGAAGTGAAAAGAATTTTTCGATTTGAACCTAAATGACTTGCAAATTATATGTATTAAATTGTAAAGAGTTAACATTGCTAAGTATAGCTACTATAAATGTATATGTTGCATATTTACTTCAAATTAAATTATTTTTTAATATTTTTAGCAAGAAAATGAAAAAATAAAAACTATTTAGAGAAATCATCCAAAATGCATAATTTAAAATTGTAAGTTGTAGCTTTGTTGTGTTTTAAACATAGTTATTAAGGCACCAACACCAAACAGCTACAACAAAAATATTTTAACCTTGTCTCTTGTCCATTTTCCGAGGATGGAATGAAAATTTTGATGGGCACTTTACTTTTCCTCCTGGTAAGGTTCAAATCGTAGTTTTAAATTAATATATATATATATATATATATATATATATATATATATATATATAATATATATATATATATAATATATATATATATATATATATATATATATAATATATAATATATATATATATATATATATATATATATATATATATAATATATATATATATATATATATATATATATATATATATATATATATATATATATATATATATATATATATATATATATATATATATTATATATATATTATATATATATATATATATATATATATATATAAACACACACACACACACACACACACATACACATACACACACACACACACACACACACACACACATATAATATAAATTCAAAACCTTTTGATAGTTATTGAATTTTCATGAAACAGTAACGTAATAATAATCTTGAGCTAATGCTAAGACTATCTATATATTATTTATCTTTTTGTATCTAATCAAATTTCTGATACAATCCAAGTTCTTTTTTGTAATTCACACTCAAAAATGATTATGAATATATGAATAATCTCATCAAATCTCATTTGTAAGCGCTTTACGTACAATGAAAAATGTATTTATGAATCATGTTTGAACATTTAAAATTTTTTTCTTTCTATTTATACCTAATCCCTTAATTCCTTATACTTAATTCAATCAGTTGATAAGGAACTATTACATCTTCTGTACCACCATCCAGTTACTGTCGTTTTAATAATTTGTTAGGAAATAGTTGCTATCAGAAATAGTGGATAATTAACATGACTTTTACCAACTTACCCCTTCTTTTTACCCTTGAATCGTTTTTTTGAAGAATGAGAATTCTGACATACTTCAATGTCTTGGGGTAATTGTACTGGTTCATCAATGTAATATTCACTCATATTTTCTTCAGCTACACTTTGATGTTCTGGACTTTCAATCATTGGAGCTTGATCATTATCTAACATTCTACATCAAAAAAGGTTTTTATGATACTAAGTTGTTTTCTTTTAATAACTATTTAGTAAAATAGAAGACATACTCAGCAACAATGTAATCAGATTCTAAATCAGCATCAGAAGAATCTAATTCATGGATAGCAGGTCCTGTAGGGGATCGCTGCACCTAATATGAAAAAAAAGGTTAATACATTTTAGTTTAAGAGTAATTAGACGTAACAAATTCTATTGCATATATCAAAAAACTTATTGCAAACCTTTGACATTTTTCTCTGTTTCAAGCGTTCTTGAATTCTACTTGGATCATCAATCATGAGTGGGTATCTCCTCTTCATAGATAAACCACTATTTCTGTTTGGTTGCACCAAAGACACAAGAAAGTGAATTAATTTGTTTACTATTTGTTGTTGTTTGTGATGCTTTTGTCTTAACAAAGCTAGCTCTCTCCACAGAGCTTCATTCTCTCGTTTCATGGCACCAAGTCGTGAATCAAAGTGTTCTTGACGTCCCCTCATACTTCTGACTTCAGTCAACATTCTGTTCATCAGTTCTGGTTTTATAGGTGCCTGTGATGGGTCTTGTGTTTTGTTTGATGCAATCTGAATGTATGAAAATTATTGTAATCATGCTGTACTTTCATATGCAATAACAAAGAATGCATGTTTATACCTTTCTTTTTATATGTTCTAAAAGATATGGGTGATCCTTACAAAAATATTGATGAGCGAATTCCATCTCATCTCTATCACATTTTAAGCCTCCAAGTTCTACTGAAACTTTTTTGTGAAAGCCATCTGTGGATTTGATCCAAATGTAAAATTTTTTCCAATTATTATATTCAATAAAAACGAAGTGATTAAAAATAATTACACATATTTAACTGGCGCACAAAACTAGCCATATTGTTGTGCTTGTAATAATGTGGTAACAACTCCCGTGCAAACTGGGCTTGATTCCTAATAAAGAAACTCCTTCCACTCTGTTAAATAAATATATGAAGTATTAAAACTTGTTATTCTCAAAATACATTTATAGATATTAATGTACTAAAATTATTTGGTTTGTTTTAAGACTGTTGAAATGTTAAGAAATATTCAAATCTATTTTGATATAGTATTTGATCTCTTTTGGTAGCATACATTTGGTTGATGTATATTGTGCTCTATATTTACCCACGCATATATAACAGTAAAGTTATCAACCTCTGCAATTTTAAAACATCAGTGCATACATCTAAGCAACGTTAATCACTCAGGTAAAAATAATATTTCTGACTAAAAGTTTTTAAATAAAAATTTAGAGAATGATAACTTTTTTTAAAACAAGATATTTTATATTTGAATTAAGGAGCAGATTATTAGGAGAACTTTCCATGACATGGTGATTTGTATATCCATCTTCATAATTAAATTTGATATAGTTACGTAAGAATGCCACTAAAAGGAACAAGAATATATTGATACGATTTAGATAAAAAATAATTCCTAGATTGTCTCCTCTGAACTACAATAAATCGATGAAATGAACAATGCTTTGTGGTATCGATTATCTTAATTGATATGCCTCATCAGCAGCTGTTACAGAACATTAAAAAAAAGAGTGTGTCTCCGCGGCCGATATCGCGTACGCGAAAAAAATGTAGCGTACGCGAAAACCACAGACAATTTTCCGGAAAAATTTTCGCGTACGCTACTAATCAACCTTTCGCGTGCGCTAAATCTGTCGCGCACGCTAGAAAATCAACTTTTCGCGTACGCTAGAATAGTATACTATACCACGGGAGCCGAAAATTGCAATTAAAGTTTGCATTTTGAGGTTAGAGTGGTATAAATGAACTTTTTTTTTTTTTTAGCAATTCTTTCGCGTGCGCTAAAGTGCTCCAAATTTTCTTGTAAGAAGCGAACGGAGTACTTGTATGAGAGATGGAGCGAGAGATTTTCGCATACGCTAGAGTTTTTCTTGTTTAGGCAATTCTTTCACGTACGCTAAAGTGCTCTACATTTCCTATATATAAAAGAAGCAACAAGAGTGACTTATGAAGGATGAATGAAACATCTCTATGTATAAGTACTCCGTTTGCTTCTTATAAGAAAATTTGGAGCACTTTAGCGTACGCGAAAGAATTGCTCTTAAAAATACTAACGTGCCTGAAAAGTTTATATCTAGCGTGCGCGAAAGGTTGATTAGTAGCGCACGCGAAATTTTCCCCGAAAATTTGTTAGTTGATTTCGCACACGCTACAAAGTTTTCGCGCACGCTAAATTACATTTAGCGTACGCGATATCGGCCGCGGAGACACACTCAAAAAAAATGTATATCCTGCAACAGCACTCTCTCTCTCTCTCTCTCTCTCTCTCTCTCTCTCTCTCTCTCTCTCTCTCTCTCAATCTCGCGCCTCATGCCAACGACCTGGTGGATGAGAGGTGATTCTCTGTGTACCAACGTGGATTTAAAAAAATTATGCTTTTAATCAACTTTTAGAGCAACCTAAATAATTTTGGGCTGTTGTAAGGCTCAATGACGCGGATTCGTCATTGTTCTTATACGACAAAACGTTTGGCCTACGTTTACTGACATCGGCACGATCATTAGAGTATTATGCCTCGTGGACACTCGTCCTCCAGATACAGTCTCTAAAGGTGTTAATTTACAATTTCAGGATTTGCAACGTGCTAAGAGATTCGGAAAATTACATCATCCCGTTGTCAGTTGTTGGTAGTCAAAAAGAAGACCGTTATCAGAGGGTTGAATACCATACGTTGTCAAACATTTGAAGTGACAATATGTAAGGGTTGTTCTCCACCTCACGATCGAACCAGCCAAAACAACAGAGATATCCACTTGGCGACAGCAGAAACCCAAAAGTTCCTTACTCTGATAATTAAATGAACGTTCCTGAAACCCTTCGACGTATAGTCTCGTTTGTTGCTAAACGCAATATCGCGTAAATAGAGAGTGAATGAGAGAGAGAGAGAGAGAGAGAGAGAGAGAAAATCACTAAGTAGTAGAGAAGGGGCAAAACGCGCGCGCCTCAACACATATGCATGCATTCAGTGCGTGCAAGTGTATATATGTATACATATGTGAGTATATGAATCGCTAACACCAGCAGCCGGCGGCGAAAATGCCAGCTATCCCACCACGTTCGCGGTGTGTTTGGTGAACCTGCAGCTCGTCACCGGCAGCGTCCGCGGCGGCGGTCGTCGCAGGCAGTCCCGGTATCGCGAGCCGGTGCCCTCGCGCTCCGAGGTAGCGCCTCTAGCGGTCAGCACCGGCATTTTTTCCCCCCAGCACGTACTGATACTGCTCACTAGGTACCCATAGTAAGAAAATGTGGACTCACGGGTGCCCAGCAGATGAGGTCGTCGGTCTCCGGGTCCTCGACCAGCCTCCAGAGCTTGCCGAGGAAGGCTGGCACGCTCGTGCCCATCTCGGTGATGGTGTGCATGCCAGTGCGCTCCTGTCCCGCTGTACTGCTGCCGCTGCTGCTGCTACTACTGACGTCCTCCACTTCTTCGGCGGCTCGTCTCGTCGGGAGTTTCCTCTGACTCCTCGACGTTGCCTCCTGTTGCTGCCTCAGCTTTGATTCTATGGTTCCAACTTCCAGGAAAACTTCTTACATCTCCGATCCGCGAGGCGCGGACCCGACACGGCTCTGTGTCTACACAAACGTTTGCAAACGCAGAGACGAGCCCGATTGCCCGACACACTGCAGTACTCGTCGTCTCGCGTACGGGTACTGCTTTCGCGATGGGACACAATATACCAACTACACACACACACACTGTATGTTCTTTTGGGGACGACGTAGGTATAACGAGAAAGACACAATAATGGCCGCTCTGTCCTGACCCACTGCGCCTCGAGCGACACGAACCAACTAATACCAACTCGCGGTTGCTCGCGAGTGGCGAGAGGCAGTTGCGTCGAGCTGCTGTTGAAGGCGCACGCGGCGTTTTCCCGATCAGCCTGATAGTGATAGTCGCCGCACCGATCAGCTGAAAAATAATATCAACCCAAGGCTGCCACAGCAGCGGACGTTAACCCGACTGGCCGACTGCCGCGACTCCGCGAGTCCCGACGAGAGAGCCACCTGCGCGCGCAGCCGTTGCGTTTGTTTTATATTTATTAGGTATAACTACAAGTATGCTTTTATTATTATTTTTACAGAGTCGGCGCACCTAGTATGATTGATAATGGGATATTCTCTATTCGGACATGTTTTTTCTCTGATAAGATGTAAGGTTTTTCTTCTAGGAAATCCGCAACATAAATTTGTGTTTTATTTGAAAGCTTTATGTCAAGTCCGCGAGCTTTGTTAAAAAAATACCTACCCTGCCAGCCTGTCACGTGGTCAAGGTTTCGTTTCTCGCGATTCGCGAGAATAAACGCATATATATAAGTATATAGTTGGCGTAATGATACGCATGAAACGAAATTTCGTATTGGAGTAAAAATAGATGGAAAATTCGGATATGCAACATTGTACGAATACGAATTACTTAAGTAATTAATAATTATGACTAATGTGAGTCTGCAATTTTTGAATGCATAATTTTTGGGCGGCAGCCCTCTTTATTGTTTAATTATTTAAAATAATTTGCGTACTCGTCTTTTGTTAACTCATTCGTGGAATTGTAAGGAATACGTATAATAGGCAGTAGATTTTGTCTTCGCCCAATTTTGGCGAATTTGAACCTCGAGACTGAATTAATATATTCCACGTGTTATTAAACGTTTCACGACGTATACTAAATTGTATGCATTTTCAAACGCAGAAATTAATGCGTCTTTCATTCCTTCATGACCATATGATTTCTAATAAAAGCCGTAGTTTCATTTCACAATCGTCATTATACGTAACCGAAACTTTAAAAAGTTTTATTACATCAGTTTTGTAACTTTGAATCAACCGATAGCATACTTATATCGCTCTGAGTTTAATATTGTTACAACTTCAATGCATATATATATATATATATATATATACTATAATTATTATATATTATATTGATCCGCACCAAGTGGTCCGTCAATAGATTGACAATATCTTTAACTTAATTAATAATACATACAGTATATGCATATCAATACGTGTTTAAATGCAGTTATATCATGCCAATCAAAAATTTATAGGTATATACTGTCTGAAATTATTGAAACAATTATCAGAAGTATGTAATGTTCATGACCCATATATTTTTTTTAGCGATTTGCAATGTTATAAAATAATGATCATTACAGACCTGCCCCTAGGTGGCGTCCGATTTTTTATTCTCGCAAGCGCTAACTTTTTACATTGGTTATTATATGTATAAGACCGATCAAGTCATTAAAATTTTGGGTTTTAAATATTTATTGTATTCATGCGTTCGTGTAATTTTCCGTACGTATGCGTAAGTACATACATTCGTGTACGTTCACGTATGTTGGCGTACGTTCGCGTACATATACGTTTACCTATATTTGCGTACGCCGCTAAAATGTTCTACGTATAATTGCCTTATCGTGCTAATGAATGATTCCATTCGGGAACCAATGAAACATACTAAATTACTAATTGTTTTAAAGCAACAATTATTCTCATTAAAATTACAGATCCAGGATTTAGTAGGTATTTCATATTATAATTTTAGAATTCCCGCCAAAATAAAACATTTCCGCTAAACTTCTGCGCTTGCGCAAGCAATATTTTCTTGCAGAAGCCTGCATAACATAACGTTGACATAACCTTCAAGTAAAACATGTTTGAGGAATATATTTAGTTATTTATTTTATACCGGTAAACAAACAAGATTTAATCATGTTGAATTGGAAATTAAACGCAAGTTTTGGCTGTACAGTTGCGAAATCGTTACTTACCGCAATTCCTAACCCAGTCGTTCAACAAACGCGAGTAAGAAATTCATATAATTATATTTCAGTCAGTATTAGTTAAAAATTCTTATAAATACTTTTGTTATCTGTGAATTTATGCTTCTTTTAGAATACTGTGATTTTAAAAAGAGTGTATAATCCACCATTGAATAAGAAAGGATGTATACCCCGCAGATTGAAAAATAGGTCTTTTATTTATGAACTTGTAGAGAATACCAATGTAAAGCCAAAACCACCTTTGGATATAATTCTAACTCAATATGTTGAAGGATATGGAGAGAAGGGAGAAAAAATAACTATAAAACCACAAAAGGCTTATAATGAGTTTTTATTACCAGGATTAGCTGTCTATGCGTCTCCTGAAAACATAGAAAAGTATTTGACGTCTAAAGTTACTAATAAAAAAACCTACAGTTCTTTGTTTGTTCCAATGACCATTAGATTTTTAAGTCGAATTTGTCTAGTGGTTAATATGTCTATAGAAAATCCTTGGGTGCTTGAAAAATGGCATATCAGGACAAATTTCAGAAGAAGTGGATTTATAGTTTCCGATGAAGCCATCACAATGCCAGAAAAGGAGATCTCTGGTCCTAATCTAGATTTTGAAAACAAAGAGTTTTATGTCACAATTACAATAAACAAAACGGAAAAAGTGAATGTGCGATGTAAACTACATCATGACACCTTTGATATAAGCAAGCAACTCTGTGAAATTGACGCCTCCTTTTATGCTCCAACAGAAGCTATATTTCCAGAAGATCAGGAAGTGCTTGATTCTCTGCAAAAACCACAACCGAAAGAAAGTGTATAGAAATAATCTTTTAAAACTTTTGTTATAGTAAATAAGTAAATAAATAAATAAATTAATAAAAACTCTAACTGATTTTTTGCTTTTATTTTTCTTCATAATTTGAGATTCGTGAAATATTTTGATAAGCTGCATCAATAATCTGAGCAATCTAGAGTATAATTAGATCGAAACTAGCACACCCTGGCACAATCAATAATTCAATTCAGTTCTAACTTCAGCTCTCCAGAAGCAGTTCATGACAGTAACATATTGTGGTTCAAAATTCGTCACACAAAAGTGAAAGATAATTTTACGAAATTAAATTTTTCTCATTATTGCATATTAACGCGTTATTGTTGATATTAGAAAAAACAGAATGGAAGAAAAATATTTTATCTGGGACGAAATCTACGAAGGCCTCGTTTTGTCAGGGTAGGTATACAAACAATTTATCGAATTAGTGAAAATGTACCTTCGCGTATCTCGGTGAAATTTGTTTTTTTCAGACCATCCAAGACCGAGGATGAGAAAAAGAAAGACAGTAGGACAAAATCGCAGGTCACAGAAGCGAAAATTTATTGCCCTCATAAACGTCTAATTTTCAATTTCAAAGAGACGCTCAACTTCTCCGAACAGGTTAATAAATTTTTTTAACGCTTTCTCTGTAGTATAAAAAAGTTTCAAGTAAGTTTGCGCTCTTAATTGGCACGAAAACAACCGGAGAAATAGCATAGAAGAAGTTCAAAGTATATAATTATTCTATACAGCTCTGAAATGCGCGCCAAAAACATGAAACGTACAACTTTTTACTTTCTACATAATTGCATGCTGCAACATTAATGTTCCCCGTTTTACCGAAATTTACTTATAGGTATTCACATACATACATGGATAAAATATGAAAAAATAGTCCCTGTTCTTCCTGTCAATTATATAGACCAAGTTCCGCAAGTACTACCTCCGCCCCCAGTCATCCCCGGATGTGATCCTGCTCCAGGATGTCAAGGATCTAGTCCTGTATCTACTATCATCTCCATCTAGCCTGGAACTGATCGGTTTTCTGCACCTACCGATCGTCGACCGATTTCTGCGCGCCCTGATCCTCTACCTGCAGCACTACCTGACTACCTGGTCCGAACTCGGAGCAAAACGTGCCGCAACGGCAAAAAGAGCTTCGAATCCCCTTGCCGGAGGTACCAGGGTCCAACGCGCCGAGGAGATGCGCGCGCTGAGGTGCCTCCTCGCCAGGGAGTATACCGATCTCCTGATGGGCTGTCAAAGCGACGCCAGGAGGTACCATCACGCCGGAGGCGGCGTCGCGTCCTTCGCCCAGAGCAATCCTGAGAAGGACCTCAGGATCTACGAGGGACTAATCCAGTTCGCGCATAGGGTCGCCTGGATCGCCTTGGAGCGCAAGCAAAAGGAACTGATCGGTATTATGCGGCCATAGTTTTAGTTTCGAAAAATCAGCTCGATTATTCCGTGCGCAAAAGTCATTAATTCTGCATCATTGCTCTTATTCTGCGTTATCGCTCTCGTCAGAAGTGGAAATGCATCGGCTGTTTAGAAGCGAGTCGTTCAACACTGCTAAAAGAAAGTGCGGTGAAAGCTGCTGGGAAGTACCGGAGGACGAGCGCTGGATACTCTACGGACCGCGGATGCCTGCGCGGCGGAAAATTCGCAGCAACTCTCCGCTGCCCCACGAGATTCTCTACACCGATTGCGACTACCGTATCTTGTCCGTCGGTAATTATAATATTGTATTCACCTGATACATAGTAAATTTTAAAAATACACAGCGCTGCAAAAGCACCGTTCTTTTTATTTCTTCTTCTTAAGTTATAAATGAGCAAATAATGTACAACTTTACTGTCGAGCTTGTTTTTGTGTAACATAGTTTTATTTTCATAACAAATGATTCCAGCGTTTCGTTGCATCGATTTTGCCTAATAAAGGCTGCTAATATATATAATTTTGCTGTAATCACAATCACACAACATTGTATAACGATTTGTTTAATGTAGCTTTCACGAACGACGAGTCTCGCGATCCTCAAATTACGTATCTGCAGAACGCGCTCCTTGCCAGAGAAGAGGATCTGCCGCGACTGGGAATCAAGGTGGGAATTTTGGGCTTTCCTCGGACGGACTTTGATATATTGCTGATACCTCAGACAAGCGAGGACGACCTGCAGGCGATGCTCGACGACGCGCCAGTCGAAGACGTCGAGGTGAGATTTTTTTTGTAATTATAAATGGGCCAAGCAAACGAGACTTGCTAGAAATTTATGCAGTTCTTACGCATTCGTTAAACGCCAGGCTAATACGCTCGATAGCATCGGTGATATGTATTCAAAGCGATGAAAGATAATGGCGAATGTCTAAAAGATAATAATCTCCAGTGTCTAATTGAAAAATAAGCCGTATAAAGAAGGAGAACATTTAGTCCACAATTCTTGACAGTTATAAATGTTCGCATTGAATTGAATTCAAATGCAAGACTCGCAGAAAATAAATGTTTGTTCCACAGAAAGCCGACGACTATGAAACGCTGATGCCTTCCTGCGGCCCTGATCCAGAGTCGACGAAGCCGTTCCCTCTGGATAGATCCAGTCCGCGCTGCGTAGGCGACGAGAAAATTCGTAACGACAGCAGAAAAAAGTGGATGATGCGCGAGCTGATGCGTGCCTCCTCTAATTACGCAGAGGTCCAATCCATATCGATAGCGAACTGATGACAAAGACACGCAGGGATATTGTGATGAGATACAAAATTGAATTGTTTTCTCTGTTATATTTTTGTTTGTTTTTCTGTAAAAAATTTATTTGCGTCACGACTGCGTTTCTCGGATGTACGTTGTTATAAAGATTTGTCTAAATATTTCTATATCTGTTATTCTTGTTATTCACTCTGTTTAGTGATAAACAATTGGGATACTGTGAGAAATTAATGAAAGGGCGTAAACAAATGTATAGATAATGTACAATTGGACATTCGCCTGTGAGCACTTCTAGCTTAGGAAATAATTTAAATAAATTAATAATAAAAAAGAAAACGAAAAATACTGACGTGACAAATGGAACTACTTGTAAGTGCGGTGTATATTGTCGCGTACTATATAAAAAAATACTAACGTGTATGATTTTTGTTATTATAGCGCGAGGGACTAAATACAAAAGTAAGCACTAGAAGCGATGTAAAAAATACGCTTATAATATAATTGGTATACAGCCTGATGAGAATGGTAATAATGATAAATATTTTACAAGGGTGTACACGTTACAGTATTTGTCCGGTGGAAAAATAATTTCGTTGCTTCTCCACCGCAGATTACCTACGCTTGTACCTATGGATCTAAACGTAATGAATCTCTAGACTCTTTTGTTTTCCCGTTAAATTACAAGTAAACTCTAGCGCATTTAATTACACCCCAATGTGGGGAACTTTCTTTTTTGTCATTCAGTTGCAGAACTATTATTTTTTATGATCAAGACCATTTCTTTTTCTATAAAGCTTAAGTAAAATTTTAGTTTGCCATTTAAATTTCCGAAACTTTGCGAATTCATTGCATACGTTACGACGATTCTCAAGTGTTTACAATTGTTTGTCTCCTGGTCAGTCTAAATAAAATATTTTTTT
This sequence comes from Nasonia vitripennis, assembly GCF_009193385.2. Classification (NCBI taxonomy): domain Eukaryota; kingdom Metazoa; phylum Arthropoda; class Insecta; order Hymenoptera; family Pteromalidae; genus Nasonia; species Nasonia vitripennis. Next base: position 14,770,883 of record NC_045760.1, on the reverse strand, counting down.
CTGCTTTATACAAGCACTGATTGTTTTGGTTAGTATCATGCCAGATCTTATTTTAAATGTATATCTTTTACAAATCTACATACAAACTTTACCGACCAAGTTGACTGAAATAAATAGTTTAATACTATTATATTATCTTTATCGAATAACTTTAATTCATGAAAAATTCAACTGCGAATAAAGACAATAAGAAGGCTTGATATTTTTTAATTTAAATGTACCCGTTTTATACACAAAGTAATCGATTTGTAATTACAAAAGTGTTTTTTTTGCACTTACAAACAAACTTCCCTGTTATAGTTTTTCAATTTAATTAGTTTGTTCGCCGCTAAAAATTATAATTATGTAATTAGGATTTTTAATAATTTTGATGGTGTTTTTTTTATAAAAAATTCGTAGCATGTTTATTACAACAAAAAATCGAAGGTACCTTTTACGTGTTTTTTTCGCATTTCGTCTATACTGAACAAAGTGCGATTTAGTAGGTCTACCACTTTACACTTGTACAAGTGCCTGTGTGAATATAAATTGAAAAACAAAAGGATCAATTACAATCTATTCGGATTATGCAATATTTTACACGCGATTATACACACAACATTACAAGACGATAAATAGTAATTTTATCGTGTGATTCAATTAATTTTCTAATCTCTGCACAAGAGACGTAATATAAACATATCATTTCGAATTTAAGTGAACAATAATATACAAGTAAAAACTATATATAGCACATACTGAACTAATCATTCAAACGTATCCGTAACCGGATCCTTTTGTTTTCAAAGAACTAAATTTTTCGCCTATTTATATTTTCTCCAGTTCATTTAAAATTGTGTTACACGCAGTTTCCATTTGTTTTTATTTTGCTGTTTCTTAAATTTTGTTCCTACGAAGTTGTAATGCTTGTTTATAATAAGCACATATGAATACTCAATGACGCTTACACAAGAATCTGTACATGCTTGGCAACCAGCTAGTGACTCGCACTGTGCCCACATATCATTGTTTCACACTTCATTTTACTCTCAAAAGACTCATACAGCTCTCAAGACTGAAAAATCGTCCATACTCTTTCTTACGATATACAAAACGTACTCTTATGTGCATACAGCATCCTTTCTCACCTAATGGCTATAGACAAAATATGAGAGAACGAACGGACTCAGTTTCGTTTCACACTACATTATGTTTTTTCTTTAATAAGACTCGAATCTACTGCCGTTAAAACTATAGGAGTTCATGGGGGTTGAAAATGCTCAACCGATCCTTAGTGTTAATAATTACAATGCTATAATAGTTTATCCTCGTATTCGGCCAGAAATAATGAGCTTAGATCCTCGCCCGACAGCCCGCCCACGCGCTCGTTTACCGTTTTTTGTTCATTTTTTTCTTTTATACAAATTATAGAGACCAGCCCGACGTTATTACAGAATACCACGATGCTTTTTTATACCACATTTAGAGTGTTCTTCTAGGTCAAAGAAGACATAAACGAAAAAATCATATTTCTTTTTTGTAAAACCATTTTGACTATGTAACGACCATCAAATTAAATAATCGAGTGCGAGTGTAATACGCAACAATATTCATAATACCTACACATGAACGTGCGCGTGTACACGTGATACCTATAAAAAAGGACAACAATCTCAACGCTACAGCAGTGATAAGCTATGGTCCTGCTTCTCGACGCTCTAAGAAAGGAACACGTGCTTTGCTGTCTTAGCGTCGATCGTTTACTGAGGCGGTGGGGGCTACGAGGCTATATCCGACATGAGCTGGGCAAGTAAAGCTGGCTCTAGGAGCCCATGCGTCTGGCCCATGCGCTCCAGGTTCCTCACGTCCTTGTCGAAAGCTTCGACCGCCCGTTCAAGCTCTTCTTCCTCCTCGCGCGATGGCTCGTAGTCACCGTTTCTGCCTTCTACAAAATTGAAGAAACAAGCGTAATGAAAAGTGAAACACAGGGGTTGCGTCTGGCTCGTCGCCTTGAGAAACAGCAATAAATTGACCATCAAATTAAGAAACACAATCAATTTATCGAATCTCAAAGCGACGGCCATCAGGACATCAAGGAGACTCGCGCTATTACCGATGAACAAGTCATTGAAAGCGTCTGCCGGCAGATTATTGAGTACGTTCTCAAAGTCATGCTCGGAGGTGTGATCCAGTGAGGCGAAGACCTCGTGGTCGTCGAGTTCGACCTTGAGCCCGGGACCGAGGCCCAAGGAGCCGATGTCCAAGCCAAGATTGCCAAGGTTCGTTATGGCATTGGGCGCTATGTGTGGTGGTACCGCGTTCAGATTGTTCAGCGTCTTGGTGTGGATCTCGTTTGCCGAGGCGATTATGGGACTCGTGAAGTGGTTCTCGTCAGGCACCATCAGCTGGTGATGTGGGTGTGTTACGGCCGCCGCCGCAGGGATTGCCACCGGAGTCATCATCGGAGGGACCTGCTGCACTGGGACCGATACCGTCATTGGCGACAGGACTGGTACAGCTGTTGCCTTGACGTCCAGCTTCCCGCCGCTATTGCTGCCGCCGGAGGGTGGCCTCTTGCGTTTCTTCGGTCTGGACTTGGATTTGCTGGGCCTCGGACTCGTCGCCGTTGTCGTCGGGATAGCAGTTGTTGGGACGACATGTTGCGCTGCACAAGGCGTAGCTGGCGAACTGGGCTTCTTGCTGCGCGCCTTCTTTGGTTTTGACTCCTGAGCTCGACGATGGTAGTTGTCCCGCTTTCTCGCGTGTTCCGGACAAAGCGGCAACTCGTGCGCCACGTCAAACACGGGGATGCAACATTGAGTGTTGTCGCTGAACTTAGCCGTGCAGTGTTCGAACAATAGCTGGTCACTGTTGAGCATGATATGGCGCGAACAGTGCCGGGTGCAGGGAAGCGAGTTCTGTTGACAGCCGTCCGCTCCACAGGGCCCACCGACCACCAAGGGACCATCCGTGATCTTGTTACCTGTTCTCGAGTCACTGAGTATCCGGGCTGTCGTCGTAGGGTCTCGAATTGCGGCTGCCAAAAGAACTCGTGTCTTGTGCTTCAGGTTGGATTTCATCTCCTCATCCTCTGTCTGGAGCTGGTGCAGCTGCCGCTGAAGCTGAGAGTGCAGTTGAGCTAGTCGATTAGTTCTGGCTGAGGAAGCTTCCAACTCCCCAGCATACCAGTGACGCTGATATGTCTGAAGTTCATCTGCACTGGATTCACTGTCCGATATCTCTTCGCCAGCTCTTGGATAGTACTGAAGCGTGTGGTCCCTACATTTACGTTTTTCTTTTAATCGTTGTAAGTTTATTAGATGCCTCTGTTTTTGCTGTAAGGCATATTGATGAGCTTGATGCAAATGCTTGACTGCACTGCTGTCTACATCTGAACCTGGTTCTGTTTTGAACCCAGCATTTGGTGTAGGCTCTGTTTTGATTTTTGTCTTCAAACATTTACCTTTTGACTTGTTCCTGTTCGTGTTTGGAATTTTCGAGTTTTTTGGAGCTATCAACTTTATGTTTTTGCCACCTGTTGATACAACAAACGGCTGCTCGGTATCGTTAAACACGTATGGATCTACACCTTTCTGCGTGTCTGAACTTTGAAGGTGAGAAAGTTTGAAGCGATCGGAAAATTTTAATTTATTGTCCATGCTTGGCTGCTTTGAGTTTAGGATCTTCATTGGTTGATACTTTTCTTGACCTTTGCGATAACTGCATAATAAAACTCTTCAAACTCCTTTTCTACTGAGCCAGATTTCATCGAAGGCAGTTACAGATATATTCGTTATTCTCATACTGCTAGAATCTGTTGTCAATCTCAAATTACTTGTACAATAGACTGCTCAAAATAGATTTCATGTTTTTGCACTTGCGGTATTCAACTTTTACATCTCTAAAGTGGACAATATAAACGATACCTCCTACTTATTTATAAATCCTGCGTATCCGCAACTGTTCTGACTACTTATTTGTATGCTGAGGTATTTACTCGACAAAATGCTTGCATCTGCAACCAGGCAATCAGTTTGTAAATAACTTTTCATAGTTGCACTCGTTCACTCAAATTATCTTCTTAAAAGTAGAAGCAAAGTCTTTGTTCTCTTGTTTACTCCAAAGATTTTAGCATGTTTATCAACAGTACTGGTCCAATACTCGATCAACCAACACAATCCATCTCTCACTTGGCCCCTCAGTCCAGCTCTAAAACAAGGCAATCGCAGGTTTCGACAGTGAGCATTACGCAGTTCTCTTCGAACACAGCACTGAGAAAAACTCGCGGAGAAAATCGTATGCACACACAGTAGCACTCTTTGGATCAGAATCCCATGGTTTCCAGGCTTGAACACTGCTGACAAGACGAAAAATACGCAATGTAGTTCAGACTCTGCGTTGGGTTGCGATTTACAGGTTATGTCGTCCTTGTTTTTTGACAACTGCGCTGGCTGGCAGCAGCTCGACTCGGGCCTCGACTCGGGGTCGTCGTGGAGACTTCGCAGCTCGGGTGGCCCTCGTAGATGCCGAGGGCGCGGAGGGGTTAGAAAATTTTTTTGCAACGACACTCTCACGCAAAAGCGAGTAAGAGAGAGAGGCCCGCTCTGTCGGTCAGCCTTGTCAATCGTCCGTCTCTCTCTTCCTCGCAGCAGCGCTCCTATACGATACGTCCGTGTGTATTTATCTTGCGTCGCTGTGTGCGAGCGCGCTCTATACGAACATCGACGTATTTCTTCGTACTACCTATCACTGACTGTGGCGCGTGTGTAACATGTATATCTGTATATTGTATATACATATATACACACACATATATATGTATATATAGCTAGCGTAGGAAGCGTATAATATTCCTGATCAGCAACTTTCTCCCCCTCTCTCGTCGGTGTAATATGCGTCTCGGGCTCTCTATGTATACATATGTATAGATATATATGGCATTCTCAAGCCCTGCGCGAATACGTCCGACGATGACTTTGAGAGCAACGATCACGCCGTGCCCGGAATATAACTGGCGCGATTTCCTCGATCGAGGCAGAGAGATATGCAGCAGCAGCAGTAGCGCGCGACGTCCTCACTTGGGGTCGCGCACACACAACATTCAACATTCAACGTCAATAATAACATTAGAGAGAGTCGTGCACACACACACACACACACACACACAAAGACAAGGCCTAACCCGTAACCGTAACGTAAACGTAAGCCAGTCACGCTGCCACGCAGGCCAGCGCGCTCTTGCTCTCGTATGCATGTGTGGGTGTGCGCAAGCACCGAAGTACAAGCACACGGACACGAATTATCCCTATATATATGTGAGACAGTATTGGTGAGCTATCGACATTGCTTTTGTAGTGGTGAGCTGTTGGAGAGGCGGGTCCCGCGTCCGCGCGCCGTGAACGTGACTGTAGCGTCTGTAGCTGTGGCTGTGTCTACATTGGCGCTCTTGGCTCGCGCTTGGCGCTCTGCGCGCACCGAGTATCTCTGATGTAAAGTACTAGGACCAAGCGGCCAACCTCTTAATTCTTACGCTACTAACTTCTAAACACTACTGCATCATACTTATCGTCTGCTATTTTCGCTATTGCAGTTTGGAAAATATAACCTCTTGTTAAATTTTTTGCTGGGTAGTAAGTAAATAGTTGACCTTTATGAGGTAAATAAAAAAAATACAGTCTTTTGATCAAAAAGTGTAAGCAATGCGTCCAGATCTTCTGTTTTATTTTGAAGTAGGCTGGTATCTACTTTATTGTATGTCTTTAATAATTAGACGAAGAAAAGCAACAGTTTTCCGAAGGTGGTGGACTAAACCACATTTGAGAGAAAATATTCGACAAGCATATGGAGCTTATTCGACAATTTTTTTGTATTTTAAACTTGAATTTCATATTTTCATCTATTTTCACCTATTTTCATCATAAATATTCAATATACTATTTTCAAAAAATTTTAATTTTCAAAAGCATTTAGAGATTGGCCACTTGGTTCTAGTACTTTACAGAGGCGTTCGGTGCGCGCAGAGCGCCAAGCGCGAGCCAAGAGCGCCAATGTAGACACAGCCACTCGCCCTCGCGCGCACGCGCCGCAGCCGAGAGATCGTACCGTGCGGTGTATTTTACACGCTATAAATGTTCTACACGAACAACAACTTCTTCTTTACCAGGTAATTTATGGAATAACGTGAATTTTCTCGCTGGCAAGCCAGCGTTAATTTTACAAAATCGCCATACGACAAAGTAACGGTCACATTTATAACCTATACCGACTTGTACTTTTTTCGTTTTCTCACCTCCTTCGAGTCATTATAACGAGTTTAGATTTTGGAGAAGTTCGCGCGTAAGAATTGATACCAATTGATATACATTCTCTCTTATCTAAAAGAAATATTTGTTATCTATTTATAAGCATTCCTATTAAAAAAGCTTTATGTGGCCCTTTTTTATTATACAATATAATTATGATTCTTGCCAACAAGTTCTTTTGAATAATATTGTTATGTTAATATGAAAAATCAAATATCTTCTGTGAGCTGTCTTTGTTCTCAATCTTTCAACAACTTGTTGAAACCTGTTATATTCAACATCCAAACTGTGGAATACATTTATATTATCATTAAGTTAAAATAGTTGCTATATTGAATTAGTATATTGACCGACAAATACTTATTGCATTTGATATTTGTTTGAAATCGGTATACTTTATTAATAAAATAGGTACATACATGGCAAAGTTATCAGCTTCATACTGTATTCTATGTATCAACTCTTTACAAGTAAAAAATGCTCTAGATGTCCCATACCATATTATATTATACCCATATTTATAAAACGTCGATTCTCCATGCAATAAGTTACTCAACATTTTTTTACAATCAAGTCTGTATGATAATACAAATGATTGCCTGTTACAACGAAATTCTCGTTGTAAAATGTAGCAAAGATTATATAACCTCACTTTCTCGGGCAATTTTAAATCAGATCGATACATATACATACACACACATTTATCAAGTATATAATATTTCAAATGTAGGCTCTCAATTTTCGATTCGGATACCCTCGTTGCAAAATGACTCGAGGTCTTGTTATTTTATCAATGTTTTATATATTGTCATTGGCATATATTTGCGCATAGTTAGATTGTTTTATTATTACCAGAGATAGTAAACTTACAGTATGTAATATAATAGCGATAATTACATGAAAATCTATCGCTTTATAATGTGTTCATTTAATTCATTTTTTTCTATATTAATTTATAATAAAAAAATATATGTTTTTATTATAATGATTTACTATTTATACAGCCTCATTTAAAAACTTTGATAAATTTGTTTTATTTTTACAACTTGACATTATTATTCGCCACTCTATTTACTTTTACGCATACTTCTTTAAGTTGGTGGAAGGCGAATGTGTAGAATAATTTTTTAAAAACTCTATTCTATCGACTGAAGTATTCAGTCGGTATTGTAGAAAAAAATTCCTTATATTTTACTACCTATAGATGACGCCCATAGCATTGAACCTACTAATTGATATTGTCATGTAAAATAGGGCAATGTAAAGTACTTAAAGCCAATAAAATTAAACAAAACATAATTGATATTGTAACCATCGAATGTTTATTTTCTATTCCGTTTTTGACAACACATTTTTAAACCTAAATAACTCAACTCAATAGCTTATTAGTGTCACTAACAATTATGGCAATAAACTTTATTAACTTAAAATGCTACCATGGCAGAATATTGGCCAGTGACTGGTCAACACTGGTTACAATTCGATCAGGTTAAATTTGTATGAATCGCGTTAGTTTCTAGTTGTATATTTATGATAATAAAAGAATTGTATGATCACTAAACCATCTTTTACCAGGTGTAAATTATAATTTCGTTTATATTGTAGATAGTAAAATAAATAAACAAAATAAATAATGAATCTTAATCATAAAGGATAAAGGAGTGTTGAAGTGTACAGAAAAAAGACACATTCAAAATTCTGGCCTATTACTGATTTATTTGCTTTATCTGTGATCAAAATATAAAATTCCATTATGTAGATATTTTTGGATCTGATTATTTTCAGCAGCTTTAGACATATTTCTTTAAAATATATATTGCTGGAATTTATGATTTATTGTAATTTTTTAATTTTTTTTTTTTTTTTTTCATAATGACTAGCATACAATTATTTTTATAGTACACACACGATAAATAAAATTCACAACCAAACATCACGCGCACACAGTATACATTAAATATGCTGAAATACACAAATTTTTCTGACAGCGTAAAAATGCAAGATATTATTTATGCAAATTGTACTTTAAATTTTCATAAAAAATAAGAAAATTGTTCATCTATATTCAAATATTTCGAAATACACTTGCATTTTCACTCTATTGTACATATAAACACTCAGGAATAAATACATAATATATAAATTACTTAATAATAACGTACGTGTAATCTAAATAAATGATGATTACAGACATATAGATAAATATAAAATTGATGAAAGTTATAATAATCTAAACGAAACGTTTTCGTGATAAAATCTGAAACGCAGATTCAATCTTTAATTAATGATGAATGATAGTCCTAATTCTAAAAGTAGACTATGGTTAAATTTAATTTGACTTACATTCACAATGAAATTTTCTTTTCGTTGTGCACGTAAATGACTACTAAAAGTGGCTCTGATCACTTTTTAAGTACACACATGAGATATCATATTTTAGAGACTAGGGTTTTATCCATGGATTGAGATCAGATACTTTACTAAGCTGTCTAAAACCTAATTGACAAGTTATATTTAAAAAAGTTAAAAACAAATTTTTTTTTATGACTAGATTTTTAATTTTTTTTTTTTCCATTAAAGTTGGAAAGACGAGCTGTTCAAGTTGTTATCCATGGATCTTGTGACTAGAGGACACTCTTTTATATAATATATTTTCATATATTACTCTGACTTACAACTATGACTAGGCAGTACTTTTTGTCTTATTCTTCACAAAGTAATCAGGTCAATGCCTTTAATCTTTACTTCTGAAATCTTTACTGTAAAAACTATAGCCGGTTTATTGTCATTTAAGTATAAATTAATTATAAACTAAGCGACTAGAGTATTTTTAATCTAAGCTTAAACATAATCTGACTAGGTTTTATCTTCGTTCTTTTGACTTTCAGCGTGATTGGGTAGATATAAATAAACTAATAGTACTGTGGGCAGGTTCGCTCGAATCTCCTGAAACGACACTCTGAATGACTATGGTATACATACCCGACAAAAAATGAAACTTCAGCACAGCCTCCTAATACTAATACGGGATTCTAATACAAATTTACGTACATGATTAGATTATATTTACGGAAAGACGGTTGGCCTGATTTGTGAATGAAACGGTAATGCCGAAACTGTCCTCAACAATTCAGACGCGAGACGTCTTCGTTTTAGATTTGAATTTCCGCCTGCGCATTGCGAACATTTTTAAACAAAGACGCATCGCGAATAGAATTTTTCGATGAACTTTCGGACTTATGAACTAATAATCAGTTAAGTTTTCTCTCTTTTGTGTAGCTGCCTTTTTGAGCATTCGTAAGAAGGAATCGATAAGAATATGAACATTTAAGACGAGTAATAGAATTTATGTTGTACTTAGATGACTAGACTCGAAAGTGATATGACGTCATAAATAGGCACTTGGTGCTTTTTTGGCATGACTGCAAAATTCACCGAATGAATTTAATTGGTAATTTTTCGATTGTTTCAATGATTAGAATTGATTTTGTAAATTAGTCGATTGCATTTTGCACCGAAATAAAATATTTGTTTATAAGCTTTTTAAAAGTGTATATGTTTTTATAAATTTTGTTTTTATTTTCATAATTTAGTAATCCAAGTGTATAATTCATTTCGGTGAATTAGTATACAAGTTACGATTGCAGATTAGTTTATTTACTGGCACATTTCCCACAGTGTTAAAAATTAAACGTATGCTTAAATTAAAAGAGACTAGAAGTAATTCATTTGATTTATTTAAGAATTAAAATTAAACTTAACCCTGATAATACTGAGAATTTTCTCGGTACATGCGAGATCATTGAAAAACTTAGCCTACTTTATATTTGGTTCGTGATCTGTATGGCAGCTTATTCACGGGCAGTGTCAGCTAGTTGTAATAATTTTTAATGAAAAATTAATGTCAAATCAAAATTATATATTCACACATTAATACTAGGTCTATACATTTATGATAAATACTTTTTTCTCTGATATTAATTTATTTTGGCTATTCAAAATAAAAATTAAATTTTTTAAGCATTTTTTAAAGATTTAAATAAAAACAATTGCATATGAAGGGTGGCCTGCATGAAAACTCATTTAATGATGAATGAATTTTTAAGGTTTTTTAAAATTAATTTGACAAAAATTTCAAATCCATCGAGAGTGGCGAAAATTTTGTTGACTAGAAAACACTATCAAGTAATGACTAGACTTTTTTTAAACTATATGACTAGAATTTTTTAAATTTTGGTCTTTCTAAACTAATGGATAGAGATTAAGTACTATAGGAATGTTTTGGTATGGAATGATATGTTAATCAAAATTATAATTAAGGTATGCCTATGTAATTAAATGCAATGTAATTATATGTACGTAATTAAATTATAGAAATATACCTACATACGTACGCTTATGGAACTAAAAACGGCCCTGTTGAAACTTACATTTATCTAAATTCAATTTTTGCTTACCTCCCAATGTTAAACTAAAATTATTTATGGCTCCATTAGAATAGTTTTTTCCAATATCTGACTAGAAGAAGACTAGATTTTTTGTTTTCCTCTTGACTAGAGATTCATAATTTTTAGTGAAATTTTGAAATGACTAGAATGAAAATTAATATATAGTAAAAGACTAGACTGTTGACTCCATTATATGACTAGATACCTTTGCCAATAACTAAGTTACACTTTTTTCCCATTTCTGCGTCAATAACTCTACATAGACTGATTAGTCGCGTGAACTTACAAACTAATCTCACTAATGGATCCTTATATCTTAATTCGTTGCTCGCGCTTACATCGACGATCGATAATTAGTCAGTCTCGTGAGTAAATTTTTAAAAATCGAGCGAACCGCCAAAAGTATCCAATACATAATTTGTGTTATCCCGAATTATAATTTGAGAAATTAAAAAATTGCTTAAAACTGATGTTGTTATCCCCGGAGTTTCACCTGTGAGTGTAGCATAGACCAAGCGGGCAAGTGTTCACTTTTTGAATCGACAATGTTCCTTCCTCGATGTTGACAGCCTAGCGTTGTGGGACTCTTCAGTGACGATATCTTCTATTGGTGCTTTAGCGAAGTGAAATAAATTTTCTTATTAAATTGATGTATCTTCATTATGCTAAAGATAGATCCTTGAATGTTGAATTCTGAAGCGATGATCAAAATAATTAAGTTGAATTACTAGTAACATCTTGATGTTTGTAAGTGAATTTTGAAGCAATTTTGTTGGCCTTGTTTATCAAATCAGCTCCCGTGATAAGTGAAGTTCCAAATTCACTCACCTGCCACAGTGCGTATGTGAATGCTCGCTATTTTGCAGTGTTATCGTTGCTTTTATCTTCGTTGAATTGTAACTGCGATCTTCGATTGACTAGATTGTATCGTTGAATCAATTTGCTTAATGACTAGAATAAGTTGTTTCACCTGAAGAGTCGGGTCTTCATTATCGATCCTCACGTCGACATTGACAAATCCACGACCGCCGAGAGCGTATAGATACGAAAAATAAATTGTACTCTCTTCATCAGTACTCCATGCGCATCTCCGCTATATACAGTGCCATCCACTCCTGCTCTTCATATGTACAAACTGGACCTCTCGCTCCTCTGCTCACGCTCAAGGCCATCAAAGTATGTTGTATGTACAGAAAAACTTGCCCCATTCTTGTTCTTGAACGTGTTCCTCTCCCTCGGTCGATCTCTCCCAGTTTCAGTGGGCCGAAGTTCTTGTCTTCCTCTTTCCAGAATGACTTCCAATCTATCAGGGCACGAAAGTGGGGTTAGAAAGTCGCGTGGCAGCTCTCAAGCCCCTGGAGCCTTCGTCATCCGGCGGGCAGAAACACTGGGGTTGGCCTCGAGCGTTGTGTCGACGAGTCCATGGTGGTAGTGCGGCTCGTCGGCGACTTCAATCGGCGGCGAAGACCGACTGTCTCAGTCGCGTGACCCCCCGAGAGTGCCGGCCGGCTTCGGGCCTGCATGTGTCTCCGAGGGCCACGCAAGCGCACACACGCTCGCCTGGTCGCAGACTAACTACCCCACGAGTCGGCGAGTGGCAGCGTGGCTCGCGATGCCATCCCCACCCCTGCCGGCACGCGTCCCCTTCCCCCACCGCTGCGCTTGCCCCTCCGTTACGCCTTCCCCGTTCGATTGGCCCGGCGCTTTCCCCACCACTTGGGGCGCGTCGGGATTGGAGAACGACGCTCGCGAGCAACCTCCTGCGACCGCGAAGTTTTTGGACGAGTGCGCACCGCTGGTGAACGGCACGCGTGCCGTGATTCGAATATGCATTTGAAAGCTCGACGATTTCGTCGGCTGCCCACGCGCGCAGGCGATGTTTTGACGGTTGGTTAATTAAACACGCTTCACGGCCCACAGCGCGCGCGACTACCGTTCTATACATATATCGCGCGCTGCTCGGCGGCTCCCGTTTGCACCTTTGCTTTTTCGCTCTTTTGTGTGCCGCTGGCTCGTTGGGATGGCTCGTCGCATTGTAATGCTCACACTTGGCAAAGAGAGCGCGAAGCGTGCGTGGGCACGGATGAATGGATTGCCGAGCGCGTTCGTTGTAACGGACCGCGACACATATGTATATAGGCTAACGGACTTTTGGCGAACGTTTGGTACTGTCGATATTGATGGTGGGGGCGTTGGAATGTATTATTTGACGAATGTAATTAATTGGCTGTAGCGCTGTAAACGTGAAATCGCATTTTTCGATGGTTATATACAGATCATTTAATGATATAAATATTGTTCTTACGATACGTCATGCTATTAGTGAAGAATATAACAAGCGTAGATAATTATATACTTTTTCATCCCCTAAACGCTGGTAAATAGGTACGGTGAATAACAAATGTACATACATAGGACCCGAATACGTAGTTGTTGTCATCGCTTAGTACTTGCACTCTCTTTGTTAAACGGATTTTTCGTTTTCATCTTCGTATTTTTAATATAGATTACTTTTATCCAATCCAAACGCCCGATCACGTATAAAGTATAATAAGAAAAATTGATGTATGCATAAAGGGGTTGCTGTCGAATCGAAACCCTTAACCCCTACATACAAGCCAAAAATGTAATTGAAGTAATTCTTCCGAGTGACAGGCTGACCGCGCATGCATTCGTAGAACGCTTCGCGCAGCAACCCTTTCGTGCGCGCAATAAGTACAACCAACATCATGCTCGCACACGGCTCCAGATTACTTACTCGCCTATGTATCTCAATTGTAAATGGCATATGAGGCGCGCAGCTCTCCGGTATATATACTTATATCTATATACATCTGCATATTCATATACAAGCCATAGGATGTATAAGGGCGCGTGCGTGTACATAGCTGACCCATACGGACAGATATACATATATAGCTGCGCGTATTTCAATTGCAGTAGCCGGACAACATTATATGCGCGCGCGATATCTGACCCCTGGTATATTAAAGTCTTGTAAAAACAAATCGCTCGACTGGATTCGGCAAATATTGCAGGCTGGACCTTTAATTAGATTCGAACCCGCCGATATATATATATATATATATATATATATATATATATATATATATATATATATATATATATATATATATATATATATATATATATATATATATATATATATATATATATATATATATAATGTGATAAAAAGAATATAGTATATGCATGCGCGCAGTCTATAATATAACCGGACAAATTCGCGTGTGTGCGACAGAAGGTGGAGGACTGCGTATACTTATGTATACATTTTGCAACGTCGCGCACATAGTAGTATTAGTAATAGTGCGTCTTGTGCACTGTACGTACTAAGGGTGCATACATTTTCCGTAGCGATGCGCAGACCATAGCCAGACTGTGCATACGCAAATATTTTCGCCGTATAGAGTAAAAGACGCGAGACTACACACATCAGAAGCTTCACTTTGCGTCTGTATGCTATATATCTATGTTGTGTACAGGGGGATGTAAGTTGCGCGCCCTATACCGCCGGCGCGTTTTTGCGCGCATTATGTATAGTTGCGAGCTGGGGGGGGGGGAGGGAGAGAGAGCAACAACAATGCGCGAGTATAGCGTGTATATATATATATATATATATATATATATATATAGTTCGAGGGAGATACGTACGCACACACGCGCTACATAGGAATTGAACGTTCGGGTACGTTATATAAATATAGGTATACAGGGTGGACGAAAAGTGCGCGACATAAGGTTCGCGCGATCAACGCGTGTGGGCGCATACAGATGTAGGGAGAGAGAAAGATTCCTCTGCGCGAGCTACGGCGCATATATCTTTTCGTCTGTGTGTGTGTGTGTGTGTGTGTGTGTGTGTGTGTGTGTGTGTCTATATATATATATATATATATATATATATATATATATATATATATATATATATATATATATATATATATATATATATATATATATATATATATATACTAGTGGGGCTCCGCCCCCCTGCTCGCTTCGCTCGCCAACCCCCTATTGTAGTTTCTGTGTGATTTTATCTTCAAAATTTTATTTTCATGAACTGATAATTATGTTCTGGATGGTTGAAAATGATCGATCTTATTGTATAAGAAAACCTGTTACTGGAAGTAAAAGTATTGTTTAACATTGAACTTCTACTATTAATGGCATTTAAAATAGTTTTAGCTAGTTTTTGAAGTTTTCTGACGCTTGAAATTCATCATTTGAATTTATATATATATATTTTTTTAAAATTAATTTTAATTTTTTTTAATGTTCTTAATGTTTAAATCTTTGTGCCGCAAAAGGCATCTATAAAATGATAGACTTTTCGAGTTGCGCGCCATTGGGAGACGTGAGGTGATCCTGAAAATTAAATTATTTGGAAAACTGTCTCTTTATTCTGTCTCTCTAGTTCTGTCTGACTACTCATATTACCTGAAAATTCATCGAGGTCTTTGATCTCGCTTATCTTGTCCATTTTGTTGTTTATTCAATCAGTGAATCATCTATAATGATTATACTTTATGATGGTTCTTTGAGTTCTTTGAACTCAATTATTCCCTAACTTATTTACACGTTATTAATAATTAACTTTAATCTTATAACTTAAATAAAATTAGAGATCTTCAATATCTGGTTCTCTTGGAACTGATACTTCTTACCTTAACCTAAACCTTAATTCTATTTAATATTATCCAATTTAAATCTATTTAATCATAATATGTTATAAATTTGTATTTAATTGGACTGTTAATGCGGCCTTATTTTACTACGCAATAGCGTTGTGAAAGTATGACGGTCTCAAGCCCGATAACGCAGAGAGCAGTCATGTTATTTGGTGGGGGGGTGGTGGGGGGGCCAGGCGGGGGGGGTGGTGGGGGGCGATGGGGGGGGGTGGTGGGGGGGTTTTTGAGATTTTCGAAAATAACAGAAAAATGAAAGAATTTTACGTGTTTTGGTGGGGGGGCCAAGGTGGGGGGGTGGTGGAGGGGTGGTGGGGGGGGGGGGGGGGGGGGGGGTAGTGGGGGGGGGGGGGTGGGGGGGAGTCTTGCCAAAATGACTATATAATATAGGAAGATATATATATATATATATATATATATATATATATACACACGACGAGAGACTCTTTTTATGCAATCAGGCGCGAGATTTCGGGGCTTAAAGCTTTGAGAATCAACGATATATATATATATATATATATATATATATATATATATAAGAATTTGTTTGGTACAGGGGTGGATCCGTATTATATACGCGGTTTTGCCTGATTGCGTGAACGACTGTGTATAGCGAAAAAGTTTGCTGGAGTAATGTAATATTTCGCGGTGTAGTTGATCATCTATATGTAAGACGTGGGTTCGAGTACAGCTGGTTTGTTGGTGGTCATAGATGGTCGTGTGCGCGCCCGGGTATATAATATATGCATATAATATTTTCTTCTTCGTATGTATTCATTGTTCGAGTTTGTTATACCGGGAAAAACACGACCGTGGGCTAAATAATGAGTGTTGTCGAACGCTAATGTGATATTGGTTGCTGAATATTCAAGGCGATTCGCGTATGTATAATAATTTACGATGACGATTGGATTCTCGTTATTGGAAAGAAGTCAACTCGCAAATCCATCAACCTCCTTTTGAATTTTGATTAAAATTTACTCCAGAGAGACAAGCGCGGGTACCTCTGTACGTCAATCGATCACTCATTTATTTGGGTCGAAGAAAAGCCCATCCCTTATATCTTCACCGCTTGATACGTCGCCGCAAAAGACTGGTCCACAAATCCACCTCGCAACATCCCCGCGGCCGCGAACAAATTATCTTCAAAGCCCCTTAAAGAGAAAATAAAGTCAGCGCACTCCGTCGAACAACCCATACTTATACACACAGATACATAAGAATCAATACCAAATCAAGCCTTTGCGCCATAAAATTCTTCACAGCAAAAGACTGCGTCTAAATAGCCCAACAGACACTCCGTCGTCGTTCCCCCCCGAGCGTTTATCAGTCTCGCAAGCCGTGTGTATCGAAACTTGGTCGCGGCGGCCGATGCACAGAGTGCGTATTACCCCCCTCGGACGTCACCTTCGGATTGGACACGCGTCGGAAACGGAACGGCACGCGCCGCGAATCCGCATCTGCTTTGGTGGTGATGCAGTCTTTCCCCTTCGATATATAGCTGCTTTCGGTGCATCGCGTCGTCCTCGTCGTCGTCGTCGTCGTTTCTCCCCTAAATCCCCGGAGCAAATGGAGCGTCGCGATTCGATGGCTAATAAAATTCATGGCCCCCGTGCAGATGCCCCTGCGTCCTGCAGTGGTTCATTGTCGATATATACAAGGCCTCGATAGCATTCGAAATTCCGCGAGTTTCCATCGAGATACATCAGAGGTGGGCTTTCATAGCCGCAGCAGTATAGAGTGTAGTTGGCGGATCGTAATGAGGAGTTTAATGTGGCTTTGTGCGGGGGTTGCTCAGCTGCAGCAGGGGATATACGATTGAATTGTTGCCAGGCTAAACGACGCGTCGGCGGTGATTAATGCGTCGGTATATCGATTCCGCAAGTGCGACGTACGGTCTGCTGATTGGTTTGATATTGTTATGCGTAGCAATAGTTATATAGGTTACGTTGATCCGTTTCATCTTCTTTGTTCTATATCGAAAAAATCGAAATATATATGTATAGGATCACATATATATAGTATCACATATGTATAGTGCTCCGTTATTCCAATAGCGTGTACAATGTTTGTTTCATTGTTTGGCCAATTATTATTAGCATTATCAAACAGTTGATTCGATGACACTAGAAAAAACGAACCAGGGCATCAGCTGCGGCGCCTGCTATAGGTTCGCGCGGAAAAGTAACCTTCGCGGTACAGCATTAAACGTATAACAATTGCGTTGCAGAGCGAGCCCGAAGATGGCTGTACATATGGGGAATTGTACGGGAAAAATGCCATTTTCTGGTTGGAGAAACCGAAAAATAAAACAAATGTTGGGGCACACTCCCGCAACTTTTTTTCTTATTGTACATGTTTAGAACCATGCAAAACCACGTTGCAACATCGAAAAAGTGAGTGCCTTGAGACACTGTTTTCTATAGGCCCTTCAAATTCGTCGAAAAATATCCATTGTTGAACGGCATGTACCTAACGGATTAAGGCACAAACAGAAAATGTATTACGGTAGGCAGAGAGTACGATGATGGGCCTAGAAAACAGCGTCACAAGGCACTTTTTCTTTGTGTTTTTCGGTTTCTCCAACCAGAAAATGGCATTTTTCCCGTATAATTCCCCATATACATAGATACTGCACATCTCGCGAAACATAAAAGGATGAAAGCCAGAGTACGACATGCGGGCGTAGGAATTGCCATTCACGAGTCGCATTTTTCGACTTTCAGGTGCAATGCCGACATCCATAGGGGCTTCGCGACCAAGGCTTCTATAGACTATACTGCGCGTCGCGTCGCTCGGCCCTAATAACCGATTCCGTCGTCGCGCTATAATGAGGTCATTAAGTCGCGAATTTCTATTGGATCGCAACGAGCGAGTGCTTCTGACGGCTCGCGTGTCGCTCTTGTTTCTCTGAAATTTCGTACTGAAAAAATACATAAATTTGCCTTAATGTTGTATCAAAGAGCATTCGTATAAAACGTTTTATCTAAAGCGTTTCTCTCCCTCTCGTTCATCTATAGCCCATCAGACACCTCGATACAGCCCGCTTCCATTACATGCGTCCGGTTTTTCGGGGTCAGCGGCGCTGCAGAGATAAATGTCGGCCGATCACGCCCACGCGGTAATTATCTCGCGCCTCTGCATGCGCGCACACACCACTGCCGGGCAGATGTGCCCCTTCGACCGGGCTGTTAAACCTTACGATCGGACATACATCATACCGACGGCGCCTCTTCTCTCTCTCTCTCTCTCTCTCTCTCTCTCTCTCTATCTCCTTTTTCTTTCTGAGGAGCACGTGGTCGCCGCGCGCCGTTATATATATATACCAAGGTATTTTATCGTTCGTTGTCTGCTGCCCTAATTGATCGGAACTACTTCGTTTAATGCGGGACGTTTTATAAACACGAGGACTGTGTAATTGTATAGTGTCCTTCTTCGTAGAGTTTTATCACGATAGCTCTGCAGCTTTTTTGTGAATTAGTAATATAATAAAAATCAGTAACTATACTGTGAAACGGGCCTTTTTCAACTAACTATCATCAGACGACAAATAGAACGCCTTCAAGATGGAGGGATCGAAACTTTTAGATAGGAATACCAATGTTGCATTATGTATACATGATTTAGTGCAAATGGATTAGACGCAAGAACATCAAGAAAAACAGGCGTAAAATTCCTGACAATCACGGCATCGAGATAACGGAGCGCAGACACACAGCCGAAAAAACACATAGCTGCGGAGAAGACACGCGAGCCCATAACTTCCGGTGCCTTTCATACACATATACATACGAACCCGTAAAGGCAAGTCGCGCGTTGTACGGTTTAATTAGCTAAGTAGCCGGCCGATTACGGCGCACTTTCTTACAATAAAACGGCCCCCGTGTGACTCGTCGAACCGTATACGAAAACATTGCGGTCACGCTAGTAGAGGAAATGGAAATTAGCGCTATCGATACATGCGATGCTCTGCATTCGTACGCGGTATAATTTTTTAATTAAACACATCAGAGCCAGCTTTATACGATAGATAAAGAGAAAGCGGCCTGGAACGTCGGCTGCGGTTGAACTGTTTAAAAGGACTCTATAGAGAGGAAGAGACCCTTTCGAAATTTGATCCCGGAGGAGCTCCTTAGGAAGACACCCCCTCGAACCGCGCCGCCACCTGGCGATCGCGATCCATTTCTTTGGCAAGTCACTCTCCAAGGTGTAACGGACCGCGTTTCGGCCCGCCTCTCGTTATATACCTCTCACTGCACGCAGAAGAGCTATAGCCTGATGCACAGGGCGCGTGGCGGATGGCACGTGCCCCCGTATATATATATATACACACATGCGCACGCACACACACGCACACACACACACGCATATGTGTGCGCTCTTGTAATGTTTGAATCGAATGGCTGAGGTATATGCATCTTCGACAGCTTGTAAGCAAACACAGCTGCCGCGACAGCGGCTCGATTTTCAAGAGAAGTCTGCAGCGGCCGCTGCTGCTGCTGCTGCGGAGATGCATCAGGTTGTTGTGTGCGGGTGCGATGCGCAGGAATTTTCGTGTCGCTTGTGTTGGTTGTTTAAATTGTAAATTTTAATTCGAAACAAGCTTATCGTCTGTACCGCGTAATTTTAATTTTCACGCAGCGCACACACACACACACACACACATATGCGTCAATCGAAATTGATAAGTCTTTGTTCAGAAGCAGCAACTCACCCATCGCGCGTCGAACAAAACCGACGTACCGAATCGAATTTCCCCGCAAAGGAGTCACACACGTGCCGATAGCCAAATCGATTTCATCTCCCGATGTTAATATGCCAAGCACGATAAAAAGTCGAATCGCGCGCTTCGAAACCGTTCCATCCGTCCAGTCATCCCCTTCGCGCATCTGCCCACTCTTTATACTCGCTCTTTACACGCGCTCTAAAGTATCTCCGCCGCTGGCCACGTGTCAATGGGAGAAAAAACCCTCTACATAGTCTGCGCATCGTCTTATTCCCAGTTTTTTGTGAGTCCCCGGGAGAAAGACAAAAAAGAGAGAAAGTGGTCGAGTCACTATAGGCATATAGTATATAGACACAGTGGTGTAGAGTTTCGAGAGCTAGACACGCGTTGCATTATAAATACAGCCGCTGCACTACTTCGGTGTATCTGTATCACACTGAGGGCGAAAAGAGAAGGATGTATACACGTTTGCTGCGAAAGCGCGCGCGTGTACTGTTATATGTATGTATAATTGCTCGCGGCAGGGGCGATTGCAAGAAAGAGGAGGTATTATCGTCTAGACCGATGTGATGCGAAGGAGAAAAATTATACAAGAGAGCTGGGCGGACTTTGTCGTAGTTTATTTATTTTTTTTTTTGTTCTTTTTCGCGTATAGACGTGTAATTATGTTACAGCTTCGTTTCTGTCGATTTCAATTACAATTCAGGTATGCTTTTCGTCAATTATGCAAGCAGCTTGTGATCGTGTTCATTTCGTGAGCTTATCCCAGCAAAAAATCTTGTGTTGCTAAAGACGCAAACTTTGTCGCAGTACATGTATAGACGCATGTATAGACGCTAAAAGTTTGTAATATGATTCTGTTGTCTGAAGTGAAACTGCATCGGGCAATCGATCAAGCTCCTATTTAGATTGTTAAAACAAAAAGAGATCAAAAAAGCGGCGGCACAGATAAATTCGCACACTTCTCGCCGTTGTATCGAAGCGACGACTCCCATCGAGTTAAGCCGATCAAAAGCGACCGACACATCCACTCTCTCAGGTGTATACCTTACCGAGAGGACGCGTCGAGCGGCCACTCGATGACGTAACGCAGTTCCTGTGCATATCCTTTGTACGATAGGAACTGGTCTGCTTCCGATTTCCCACGTTCTTCCGGACGACGCCGCGCTTGTTCGCGCCTTGTCTTCTCCATCGGACGCGACGCGTTTAAGCGAGCCTCTCGAGAGATCCGATCGAGCGTCGGCACATTGTTCCGGTATCCCGACGGCGCTGCGGAGAGAGAAAGAGGTGCGACGCTATACACATGCGCGCGAGCGTACGGGCGGGAGAAACAATGAGGGGCTGCGTGCACTGTTTTGTGTCTCGCGGTGATGCATCGTGGGACAGTGCGACGCGTGCTGGCTTTGTTTTACCGATCGCTCGATAGTTTCGCACGAATTACGATTATTGTCTCATATCGGGCGTTATGAAATAAAAGAGAAAAAAAGATCGTCGACGAAATTCATTACGTGAGGTGTCATTTAGCATTTAGCACCGAGAGCCACATAATACGCGCGAGTCGCGTTCTCGCTATATATAGCAGCACATAGAGCGGAGCTACCGCAACAGGTGGGCCCTTTCACGCAGACTCGTCATTCCCGTTTCGCGCCCCCTATACACGCGTATATATATACATACATCTCGCTCAAACCCTCTTGCTCACTTTCACTCTTTCGCTTGTTCTCTCTTTGATGGGAGGGCGCGCGAGGAAGGATGTGTGTACGCGTACGTGTAATGCACGGAGAGAGAGGGGTCGCGGGTTAATTGCGCGCCTCGAGTGATGCTATGCTGTTGATGCCTGCGGAAGGGTTCTCTGATTTCGCTGAGAGTATGTTTTCTGAAGAGAGATTCTTATATTACTTTTTTTTTTAATGCGTGAAACTTTGCGATATCGGCGATGCGAGAGCTGGGGTACTGTATGCAGATGTCGCGGGATATTAATAATTAATCGACTAGAGCGCAGAAACTGTTTGGTTCCTGGTTCCCGTAAATAATTTATGCGTGTGAGAGAAAAAAGGAAGCAGTCGAAAGCAAGACGCGTTTTTCACACAACTCGCATAAATGTGTCCCTTATATGAGTATTTTTTTTAGAACTGTATGTAACTTCTATAACGAGCACCTGTGAGACTCGTTCGTTACGCTTCGCTGTGCCATATCAGGCGACGCATTATTCCTCCGAGGTACATCCGCACAACAGCGTAAATAATTTCTCCTGATCGTTCATATTTGCACAACAGCACAAAAAAAAAAAAAAAAAAAAAAACACACACACACACACCCAGCGGGCCGCGTAACTTAGCAAAAGCAACTCCACTATATGCACGCATGCATCAGCGTCCCACATTTCCCATAGCTCGCGCGAGCAACGACATTTGGCATCGTATTCGCAAGCCGGGAAAACGCCGCAGTCGTCGACGTGCACGCCTCCATAAATAGTGCGCAAATAATACGCGAACTGAGCCATATGTCTCGCGAGTCCTATGTATTTACGCAGGAGGTGTACAGCATACGTATACGCGCACAAGTATGTATAGTGTATATACGGTATAGGTCTTCGTCGCGGGGGTCGATCGTCCCGCTATATCATTTTCCCTGGGAACTCGCCGCTCATGCTCCTGCTGCTGCTGTGCATTATCCACCCCCCTCCGTGGGAATCGCTCGGGCTTTGTTTTGACGGCTTCGTTAATGGCGACGCGAAAATGTCGATGCGCTGGATGCTGCCTCGCATATAGAGTCTGCGTGTCTGTCGACTCGACTACTTTTTTCGATCCTCATCCGGTTTAAATGCGGCGATGCTGTATACATTCGTTATCCGAAGGCCTCTGTATGTTCGTATGTATGGGAACGAAATTTTGAAGCTTGTCAGGGTGAAAAATAAAATTAAAAAACTATAATTCCGGCATCTCTTTGTTCGGCAAAAGCCTCAGAAGCTGAAAGCTGCATAAAAAATAAGACCCAGAGAACGTGCCCATCCAGCCAGAAAACCAATGTCAATTAAGCGCATCCCAAAAACAAAAGCAAAACAAGAAAACGCAGAACGGCGTGCACACGCGCGCGTGCGAATCAATTGCACGAAGCGAACAACACGTTGCAAAGCCGGGAGACGAATAAGAGAGACGAAGCCCTTAGACGCGACAGCTGAATGACAGGTAACTGGGGAGGCTGTGACACCATAATACCCGAGCTACGAGGCGAGAAAAAGAGCGCGATAGCTGTCGTCAATTACTTAGATTCCGCGCGACACACCAGCTCTCGTATACTTACTCTTAACGAAAGAAAAAGCCTATACTCGTGTCGTTTCACGCGACTGTTTATTGTCCTTCACGGCGCGGCGGTTCGTTCTCCCTTGTTCCTTTTAATTTCCCATTGTTTTTTCGAGGCTTCTGTGCCTCGAATATCTTATCACGTGTATACAACGCGAGTTTCGGAAATTTATATCTCGACGTGGCCACTTTGAAGAGGCTGGGGGTCGTCGCGTGCGCTCTGCATTACAAATATCGGCCGCAGAGAGGACGCGTACGTATACAATGAGTTATTTGTGCCCGGGCAAACGCTGAAATGGCGAATTATCGATTGGTTTGCGTGCTCGAATTACGATGATATAGAGCTTGTTTCAGAGTTTCAGGCTAGCTCGCTGATTTTTCTGCATTTCTCGTATTTCCCGATTACATGCATCCGGTCGTATTTTTAATATCAGCTACTGCATTGCGTTACGCAATTTTTTTATTTTCTGCAAACTGTAAACGCGGCTCTAAAAGCCCTTCTTATTGCGTACCGCTGCCCCGCCTAATGTGCTCAAAAACCAGCATGTAGCCTCTTTCGAAAAATCGAAAATCGAAGCCCTTGCGCAACCCGCATCATCAGGCGCGCGCGCGCGCGCGCGTCTATTCCGAAAACAATCAAGCCGAGAACCGTTGCAGGCTCGCGTCTCAGATTGCGCCAGAGATATAGGCTCTAATACACAGGCCGAGAGGTGTGTACGCGTGTCATATATTGCTCTCGATGATTAATCGGTCAAGTCGCAAGCTGTTCCGGGGTAACCCGATAGCAGGAGCGCGTGCCGGACCGGACATCCAGAAGCCCCGTCTTTCTCGTCTTCTCTTGTTCTTATTCTTTTTTCTTCTTCTTTTTTTAATATCCGAAACACTATATAGTTGGTAAAATTATGCCTGGTCGTCGCGCAAGTGCTGCTGATCCTTCCTTGAGCTTCCTCGTCCTTTGTTTCTGTTTTTCAAGAACGCCTCACGCTTTCTCTTCTGATATGCTTATACACACTGTTAAATGTGCCATTTTGATGAGCAGAACATCGATTGCCTTCTTCTTAGCTTTTTAATCGCGCCCGGCCTCATTGTTCCCGTTGCATTCTTTCTTTGTGCTCGTTATTTTCTCTCTCTCTCTCTCTCTCTCTCTCTCTCTCTCTCTAGCTCTGATGCCAATTTCCGCCGCGACAAATGAAAATAGCGTGTCATAATAATAGTCTGTGCCCTGTGTATGGATATATATATGAAAAAGCCAAGCGATGACTCCGGAACGAAGCGCGGCTTTATTGCAACTGCAGCGCGCTCGGGTAATAAAGCTATACAGCAAAAAAGCCGGCTTATTATTCGCTCTCTTTCTCTCTATTATCTGGCGTAGTTTCTCATACGTGTAGAAGGAAGGCTATTTCCGATGTATAATAATGTCCGCGGCTCGACGATCGATGGTCCTCCGCCTCCTCTATACTGATTCGAACTTTAATGGATTTTCGTGCACCGCTATGACGAAGCACCCGCGTCGGTATACAGAAAAAAGAATCGAATGGATAAAACTATGCACGCGCGCGTCTTTGATCGTGATTTTTTAATGTGCAAATGTAGAAAGAACATCATGAACGTATGCAAATGCAGTTATCGTGCAGTGTATCATTGAAATAGATCGTATACACGTTAGGTGCGCTGCTGCAGCTTAAACGTCAGAATGTCATAAGGATGTCATAAGCGTGGCGCGAACATCCGTCTCAAAATTTAATCAAAGCAACGACGATTCCCCATACGCATATCTTTCTCCAGGAGTTTTCGTCTATTACTATAATTTCTCGTCTCATAAAACTTGCACGTTCTACGCAACGGTCTTAATTCATTCCCCTTTGACCCGCGATTCTATATACCACGACACGATAGACCGCGCATCAGGGACAATCGAAAATTCGCAGAGGTCGAAAAAGAGCCTCCGGACTTGTCGTAAAATAAAGTATAAAGGGTTTTCGGAGGAGCGCACGGGGGTCGATGACATGCGGGATACACAAAGTGCAGAGAGTGAGCGAAAGAGAGAGAGAGAGAGAGAGAGAGAGAGAGAGAGAGAGAGAGAGAGGGAGAGAGGGCTATAGCTTCTGGCTCTAGGCGGCTGCCCATCTGTCACTATATCGCGCCGCGCGTTCACGTACAAATACCCCGGCACTCGATCGTTCGTTCAGGCGCGATTCAATAAGGATTATTATATGCGCTACTGTGTACAGTCTAGCGGCCGTTATTATTGGCGAAAAATACGGAGGGGTCGCGCGAGCGTACTTGTACACACACGAGTAGGACGTGCGGAGAGACGTGAATCAAGTACGCGGGCTTTGCAGAGGCCGGAGTAGCCTGCGCGATGCTGATGCACAGGTGGCTCTTCTTCGCCGTTCTTTTATCCTACGGTTTTGGCGTACTCTGGAGCTGCGAATCTTTTTGATACAACAATAATAATATACACCGCGCAGGCTCGAAGGAATTATTTCAATTTTTCAAAAGCCCCGCCGCCACGCAGCGCCGCTCCCCTCAGGCGTAAAACTCGGACTGATGACGGACAAGGGTGGCACATACGTGTGCGCCGTATCCACGTATACCTCGCCGCGTATGAGAGAAAGGTGTCATTAAGGACAGGTATTCGGCTGGCATCTGTCGCCCCGTAAGGCCTTGCGTCGAGGGCAGTCATGCGTCCTCGCGCTATATACGTCTTTGAGCCGCGCAGGTATAGATATATGCAACACACAGGTGGAACGTTTCATAGGTTTCTCGATTCGACGCCAAGTATACGCATTACATCGTGCTGCGGGGTCGTGCATTACGCCTCCGGCTAATCCAGGCCGTTTTATGTTAATTGCCCTGTACAAAAGAGCCGCGCTTCTGGGGCAAAGGACAGTCGAAAGAAGCGAAACTCGAGAACATAGTATAAGAGGAAGAAGCCCTGCTCGTGAAAATCTTGTGCTCCTGCATTTTTCATAAATGCGTTGTATGTAGAATATAACCTACGTGGAGGCGCGAGAGCCCCTGCTCGGGGCTATTATGGTGGATTACGCTGCGACGTTCTGGGAAGCGAGTTTTAAATGTCCTCAAATTAATATTCATGCCCGTCGCTGCCACGTACGGTCGTTTCAGGTTCATTATAATTTCTTCGGGTAATTTGAAATGCCCAGCTTTTGCCATGCATTATTATGCTAAGCGCGGGTGAAATTTAAAAGTGTTCGCTCTTCCAATGATTTTTATTGCCGGGGACACATGTAAATGCATCGCAGATCTTCCATACCGATTACGCAACGACACCGATCGCCTATACCAGCCCAATAGCTTCCACCGGCGCAGCGAAATAAAAATCCTCAAAAAAAGGTGGAAGTGCGGGTGCATGCAATAACTGGAGCCCCAGTAGCTAGCGCAGGATACGCGGCTTTGGGGCACGCGTCCGGCGCACGCCGCCTCCCGAGGAAGGAAGTGTCGCGGTCGCGTTCTTCCGGCCGCTGGCGCAGCTGCTCTCTCGACATCCCGCACGCACTTTCCCTCCACCTATACACTATGTGTATAGCTGCATCACCCTGAGAGCGGAGAGGACGTCGTACAAGTGTCGACGGGGGAGGGCTTCAAATTTTAATACTCACGCACGCGCGCCTATATATTGGACAGTCGCGAGATGCACAAGCTATCAAGCATCTATTAACGCGATCGAGTTTAATGATCTCTCGGATGAATATTGCACGATCGCGTCTGGTGCGCCGCTGATGCACTCGAGTATAACGCGCCGCGGGCACAATAATTCAAGTCGCGCGCGCGCGCGCGAGATGAATAACTAAAATTGCCGATACTATGAAAAAAGCGTATGTAGTCTCGCGCGACTACGCGAAAACTCGGCAATCGCACCTGCAGAGCATTAAGAATGTATTATTGCGCGCGCCGGGAATTTCGAGTGCGGAATATCGGTGTATAGCGCGCGGTATGCCAATTAAGTCGGTAATTGTCGGGGAAAGTTTCTCTTTCTCCCGCGCGCGCTCCCGCTATATACTCTTATTGCAATATTCTACCCAGACGCTTTGCATCTCTATACATACCCAACGGCGCACTCGAGAGCGCTCCTCATCATCACGACCGAGTTGCGCGCGGCAATTTCGTCCTGCGTCCAGAGGAGCGAGACTTAATTTTTAATACACTGCTCCTCCTCGAGTCTTTGATTACGAGTATCTATATAGGTATTATATACTCCTCTCCGCCTATTATCATATACAAATTTTTCCGGGAAAATTAATTCAGCCCATATAATACATTCTATAGGCTGAGAAAAAGTAGCCGATGACTGTACCGTAAACACATCTTACATATATAAGCTTTTGAATGCAGTTTAAACGCGAGAACGAAGAATGTCCCTAATTCAATTCGAACAATCGTTCTAGAACGCATGCCTCCATACACGCGCGACATGCATTCACGTCCTCGGAATGTTAATCCGCCCGCAGGTATTGTGTATACCTCGTGAGAAGCCGCGCACGTACATACATATAGTTGCATCCAGCAGAATTAGGCCGCGGGGACCTCCACCTATAGCGCGTAAAAAAGAAGAAAGAACAGACGAGAGAATAAAAGCTCTCGATGACGATTCTATCGGAGGTCATAGGGGCACCTCGCCCGGACTGTCAAGGAGCCTGGAATTTTTTTCTTTTTTCAGAATGGATATACCTATACTTTCTTACACGGAGTGCCCATATCGCCGGCGCACAAGTTCATTTTTCGGGGACATACGGGTATCCTTGAGGAGTATTATAGCGGTATATGCGCGTCTCACCTGCGGGCCAATTATTCTGCGTCGCGCCCTTGAAATTGATTCGGGCATTGTACGTTTATTCCCACACGCTGCGTGGTGGTCTTTTTTATGAGCTTTGCGCAATAACGTGTATTTTCATCGGCGTCTTTCATAAAGGCCAGTGAACGATCGAGTCTCATCTATCGCGAATATAGATTATATAATAATAAACGTACAACAAAAAGATGGGACACAGTAGCGATGGCTTTGGCAATTAATCAGCAGCAGATTTTCAAGCCAGTACGTCTCATCGTGTACATACGCATACACGAGTACGCAGTCGCGCACGCAAGTGCCAATATATCCGCGGAGCAAGCCACGAGAGACCGCAAAACATTGGGTCTCCCGGACAAAACAACAAAGCCGCTCGGTTCGCAATTTCCATCCGCGTATGCCATCATCATCGTCGTCGTGTATCCCTTCTCAGAGAGTCGGCGATCCTCGAGAGTATTAATCCGTGAAAATAGCTCGGCGAAACGTCAAAACGCTCGCGTCTCAATCAAGCGCGCGCACACGCAGAGAGAAAGAGAGCGCGACCCCAACATTCTTCCGATTCTTTATCCGATGCCTGCATGGAGGTATACCGTACCGCGCTACGTTACACGCTGGACAGATGCGTAAGTGGCCGACCCCCGCGGCGCGACACCCCCAACGCGAGTCGAGTGCCGGCCTTTGTGCCCGCTCGGAAATAAGAAAAGCGTCGATTTCGCTCTCTCTCTCTCTCTCTCTCTCTCTCTCTCTCTTATTTCGAGCGCACATACACTTTTTTGCGCGCGCGTTCTGCAATAATATACGCGCGTGCGTGTGTCTGGCTGGTATTGATTTTTTTTCTTCCACATACCTACTCCGACAAAGGCGATTTCGTCGTTGCGGGATTTTTTTTAGGCGTATATACGCGCGGTGTGTATCATTGGGGGTTAACAGGGGGGAGGGTGGCGTCGACGAGGGGTACAGTGGAGATAGTTTTTTTCTCAGATTTCGCAAATTAATTTTTAAGCGATAACGTAACGCGATTCTTTTGCAGCGTCGTGTTAATCAGCAGATATTTAAGGAGGCATCGCGGTATACACGAGAGGAAGCTAATTTGGAAATGCCCCAATGCGCGAGTATAACAGATTGACGCAATTAGCTTATGCAATATTCAGAGGAGAAAGCACACGGGCCGATTCGTTGTATCAAAAGCGTTCGCGCGGAGCAGGAGAGATTAATATTGAACCGCGCGCGGGTTAATCAATTACGTGTCACGTCGTTCCAATAAATATAGAAGACGCGCGCGCGCGCGCGCGTGAGAGAGAGAGAGAGAGAGAGAGAGAGAGAGAGAGAGAGAGAGAGAGAGAGGAACGGCTAAGCGCCTCTCGCGCCGGATGGAACAGCGCCAGCCGAATGTTATTGTATTCATGAATTTGATTGAAATTTTGCTGATTAATCGGGTATCCCATCGCTTGCAAGTAGGTCGCGACGACGTTACACATTCAAGCTTTTTGCAATGCGTATAATAGAAAACATTTGCCGCGGTGTGCTTGATACGCATAGAACAAACGGCTCTCTAATCGAATCAAGCGCTCAAACATGAAAAACAGCTCCCTATACACTCGAGCTGCGCGTACACATCTGACTCGGGATTTCCATGGTCGAATTTCACATAACGAGGAGTAAATTTTAGAAAAAGAATCGTCGGCATCTCCGCGACATTTTGTCATTCTCTCCCCGGCGACTGATCTACCATTACCCAATTACGCGCAACAACGGGGTAGACGCGTGAGAGATCCGAGGACGAGCCATCTGTCCGATTAGCGCCGATCGAACGCCGGCGCAGCCGAGATAAGCCGCGTCGCGTATAAGGGTTGATTATGCTCTGCTGCCGTTGTGCCACTTGTGCAGCTATATACGAGGAAAGACTTTGCGCGAATGTGCGCTGTGTGAGATCGCGCGACAAAGACCGGCCGATAACGGGCGGAGAACCGGCCAATCGAGATCGCGATAGGGAGATAGATTTGTTGCGGGCTCAAGGGTCTATAGAGCCGATGCGCCGGGAATTGGATGCGTGATTTCTTTGGTTTGCTTTTTTGTGTCGATCTCTCGAGTGCTTGTTAGAAGCTGGTTTTTTCTTTCTGATCGATGCGCTTCGCATGGAACGTCGAGGGAATTCCAATCGTATGCTGGGCGAAGCCATAGATTATTATTTCAATCATAGAAGATACTGGTATACAACCGAGCAAACACAGCTATCTCGTGTGTCTTATCCCTGCGCGCATCAGGATCCTGACTTCGTTTCCCGCAGCCCGTCAAATCCTAAAAGCGATGTATGTATACATGACCTGTGAATACGTCGCCGATAAGGCGCCTTCTCATATACATAGGTATACAGACATACGGGAAAGCCCCGTCTATATATCGCAGGTGTCGTCGACATCGAAATCTCGGTGCAAGCTTCTATTCCAATATTTGCTGCTCGCGCGCGAGGCATATCGCACGTCGCGCACGTGTGTCCCGTAATAAACGCTGCATGCCTGCGCGCGAACGATCGGTGCGGCTGTACTGCCTCCGTGGATATCCATTATGATATACACCGCCCAGGTCTATATAGACACGCTCGCGAGAGAGGAAATATTTGATAAGGCCGTAGCTCTCACGATATGGGTAATCACATTTGGTGTATCAATTAATCTTCATTATCGTTCACTATCGAATTGTACGAGACGGAATGCGATGCAGACTTTCGGTGCTCATAATCTGCACGTGCAGTTATTTTAAATAAGTTTTCTAGTGTACAGTGTATACTATACTGTATACATTTACGAGTAAATTTTGTTCGATCAACTATTCACACCTCGGCGACACGTGCATCCGGGATGAATTTTCAGTGTGTATCATCGATCTGATCGCGATTCGCCTGAAAATTCAAAAACGATTTCTACATACCGTATTATAATAAAAAGAAAAGAAGAAAACGCAATCACAGCCCTTAAGCATGTCAACCCGCAACGCGACGATAGAGAGAGAGAGAGAGAGAGAGAGAGAGAGAGAGAGAGAGAGAGAAAGATAACAACAAGCTCGATCACCCCCGCGGCAAATTACAGTGCACACACAGACTCGCCCGCGTTTCCTGCGCGCAGCTCGAATGCATTTCCATAGATAAGATCATCGGGTGTACGCGCGCACGTGCCGACGACGTCTCGCCCCGACATTCTGATTACGCATCCGCCGGTTATGCGTACACCGCGTGTATGTATACTATATACACTGCATGCTCGCATACATAGATAGTGAATAATCGTTCACGAGCGGGCTGTAAACGCGCAGGTATATGTCTCATTATCAGGAGGTGACTACGCGCGCGCAGCTGCAGCGACGATGGCGGATTGATTTTTAATCGGGGGTGGTGACTATTTTTACTTCTGTATGTTTTTTGTTTTTTTCAAAGGGGCGAGTAGGTGTCGTTTCGAAAATGTTCGGTTTATGCTTGGTTTATTATGGAAATGTGGACGATTGTTCCGCGCGGTGATTCCTTCGATTCATTATATGTCTGACGTGCGTACGTATAGTAGTTTTATAAAAGTGTAAATTATATTGGTGTAAATCGAATAAAATCGCGATCGTACCTTGTTATAGTATAAAAGCGGTTCACCCCCCTATAAACTTTTCTCCGAGATTTTCATACATCATTCGAAACGCGATAATCCGCAAGTGTCGCGGGGCTAATGGAATTTTTGGGACAGGACTCCCCTATTAGCATCGTAGCAGAAAATCTGCAGATCATAACGGGCTCCGAAAAAATCGAAGCGAGCTTTTTTGCTCTGGAAGATTGGACGGTGAATAATCGATCGATGATTTATTACACCAACATACAAGTATAGATGCACAAAAGGCATAATTCATCAGAATCAATGCGACGACATAAGAAGACACTGTAATAAGACTTATATAGGTATACGATAAATGTTGCACAACAACTAAAACAAAATAACTCTCGCTTTATTCGTGGGGAACGAAAGTTTTGCAACACGCCGCGACCACAGTTTATCCGAGCGATTGAAGATATTATACATACTTCGAGCGCAATCACCGAAGCCACATGTGCAGCTATATGTATCGGAAAAACCACGTCGTCATTATCGCGGAGTCATTTCACTGCCAGATTCTCCAACACTGCGTCGAGCATCAAAACTTTTCGATGATATACCGACTATGGCTTATACTCGTACGCAACAAACTCTGTGTGCGCAACTAACTGCGACGTTTATAAATGCATATTGCACATCAAGGTTTCGCGAATATCGATGACGCGGCGCGAGTGCACATATCGGAAACTCCAATCAAATCTCGCGGGCGCAAAACCGAGCAGTTCTATATCTTTCTGTTATCTTAAAAAATATATACATAATACGTCGACCCCCTCGGACAGGTATATACAACGCACGCGCCAAAGACGACCCCTGCGTAGCTATACGTGTATGTATATATATATATATATATATATATATATATATATATATATATATATATATATATATAAAAGTGCAGCTATACAGCCGCGCGTATTCATAAAAGGGCGAGCCTCGCGCAGTCGCGCGCGTGTGTGTGTGGAGTCGGCCAGGTGGCACGTGACGTGGCCCAGCCAGGCTCCCTCTTCAGTAGTATACGTTCGCGCACTTTGCTTCTTATGCGCTATACACACGAGCGGTGCATCGGGGGTCGAGGTGGCAGCTGCGCGCCGACAATGCGAGGCGCAAAAGAAGGCGATTAGAGAATATAACCGAGAGGGGCCCGCTTGCAGACACGCGGCTCGTTCGGCTTCGCCTCGTATGCGTATGTGCGCAGGGGGTATATTTTTGTTCTGCCCTCTGCATGACTGTATAGATGTATATACTGCTGGTGAAAATCTGTTCGATTTTTATACGAACGAGCTCTGCAGTGCTGTTCGCTGTTTTTGCTTGCGGGCCTGTGTGATAAGTGATTTGCTCTAGCGGGTGCGGTTGCGTCTAGTGAAATTTCGCAGCCTCGAGAGAGCTTCGTTTTATTTTCTACATAAGCGTTTTCGTTTCGATTCCTTGAGTTCTGAAACAGAGCGCAGCATCACCCGCACGAAAGGCGACGAGCCCAAATGTCTTATCGACGAATCAGATTTTTGTTTTAAACGAGGGTATAGAAACCAAAAAAATCTCCGTGACACATGCGGCAAGATACCTCGCGCATAATTTACCCTCTGCATACTTGTGGGGCATCGAACCCTTCGACTCCTAAATTTCAAACCTCGACCATACGGCTGCATTTCCCGCTCGTGATTTCCATTCGAGGGGGGTCGCAACAGCGCAGCGGAACGTCGTAATACAACTTTGATTGGCAAGTTGTCGTTCGGATGTCTTCGGTGCGCGCAGATGCTGGCTCGGTTGATTTTTTTTTGTATTTTTGTATTTTTTTTTTTCATAAATAACGAGGGTCCCCCGAGAGGCCCCGCGGCGCATTTGCATTTTTCAGGCTGGTGCACATACGCGCGCAGCCCTGCATAAGTCAGGCCTAGTCTCGATTCGATTAGACGGAAATGTTATTTGTATATCGTTATTATAGATTGCGAGCGTTAATTCATTATGGGTTATATTTTGCTCTGTTGAAAGTTGATATTTGATAGAGAGACGCACTTTTTGTTTTATACGCAGTGGAAATGAAAAGAGCATCAGCGTAATGGACGGTACTGGGTAATTTACTGCATTAGATTTTAAAATTCATATATTCCGGTATAAAAATCAACAATTGTTGAAGCTTCATCAGCAAGTATAGCCATTATTTACATCGTCGCATATTGTATTATTATAATCGTTATAATTACGAGTACATTGCAATATCACCGATAATAATGAACAATATTTCGATAAAAATTCAATAAGTCGATGCTTCTCGCCGATATAACGCATCGAAAACAAACAAGGAATCCACCTTGCAGACGGCATCTGCGTCTCGAATAAAGCCGAGTAGCAGTGTCCGCGTCACGCATTCTTGCGTCGGCTGCACGTACGTTCCCTCATATAATACAGTCTCGTGTAATATGTATATAGAGCACCTTGTAAGGTCGAGTCCCCCGTCTGACGCAAGCAGAGGAAGAAAAGAAGCGCACACGCGCTCATATAAGCAAGGGAGAGCTGCACCTTCTCGTTGCGCAAGCCGCAGTTCCATTCAGCCTGGATTTCATGGCTGCTTGGGCTCCCTTTCGTACCCCCGGCCGTGCGCCACCTTGCAAGGGGAAGGTCAGCTCCTTCCTTTTCTTCGCGCGTGTTGCGCAAGCCCTGGTATACGTATACGTAAGGTGCAGCCGAGACGACTATCTGCGAGCGCTGCGCACTT
Organism: Nasonia vitripennis; assembly: GCF_009193385.2. Lineage (NCBI taxonomy): Eukaryota > Metazoa > Arthropoda > Insecta > Hymenoptera > Pteromalidae > Nasonia > Nasonia vitripennis. The sequence goes on along the minus strand of NC_045760.1, from coordinate 14,736,262 downwards.
GGGGCTGTATTATTCCCGGGCTCGTTTCCGGGAGCGAAGGTGTCGACGATTGTTTTCTTCGTCCATAGCGAGGGTCGCTCGTTGCGCTACCCCGGGGAGTGCTAGCTTCCGCTCAGAGGGTGGAACAGGTTTGGCTTTTGATTTTTGCCGATGCCTCCTCTGATAACTTCGAGTATGGGTATAATGAACGCTCGACTCGTTATTTCGCTTTGCTTTGCTAACCACAAAGCTCCGCACCGAGTTGAGCCTTGAGACCAAAACCCGTTAAAACATACCTATACAGGTATAAGACATAGGCTCGTTAAAAGCTCCTCCATCATACAGCGCATACGACGCATAACTGCCGCAAAGATCTCTGACGACGTAAGTGGAGTAGTGGCACAAGCTCGCGAGCTTCAATGCTTGTACACAATGTATGCATGTAATAATCCGGGCCGCGCGTGTCGGCATGCACGAAACCGCAGTTGAAAGAGCTGCTCGCGTGACGCGAGATTTTCCGCAGTCCGCTCGCTCGTTTTCGGATCGCAGCTATTGCTCTTTTTTTGCTCTTAAACGCGGGCTGGCAAATAATCGGATTATAAATCGTGGCAGCGCCGCCGCAATTGGGGAGATTAAGAGTCGAATAAGAATATTTCGCGTTCGTGCGTGTTCCTTTCTATAAATTACGCGATGATTATTCGCGATTTCGACCTTGTGCATAATGTGTATAAACGATTGAAGTTTCCTCGTTTCCCCGATTACTTCACATCGGGAATATGATCGCACAGCTCAATAACGCGTGCACGTCGCGCGCTTTTATGATAAATAGTCCTTTCGTGTGCCGCCAATTGAGTTAGCGCCGTCGTTATATATCCGTATATATATAAAAGTCTACGCGTGCCGCTGCTCGTTTCGTTTTCTATACATCCACGAGATCAGCGCGCGATCGGTTCGTGCGAGTTCGGCTTGTTTCGCCTGGAGCCGCGACGTTCGCACGTGAGCCTTATCGTGCGCCGAGATTTTGTTTATATATATATACTTTTTTTTGCTGCAGCTCGACTGCGCTTTACCTTGAATTCCCGGTGATTTATCGCGCTTGCCTCGCGCGCGTCATACTCTCTACTTCGTCTGCAGAGAAATGTGTGTGCCGCAGTGGAGAGCACCGGCGAAACAAAGCCAACGCGTCTGTTGCTTACTTCGCAATCAAATTAGCGGCGACTCGTGTGTACATACGCGTAATGAAAAAAGGGACGTGGCGCTTCGTAATGTCGAATGAGCTACTCTTCGAGTGGAACGAAAATCAAACTGCGCGCGCGGCCTCAAAAGATATGGTCTCTCTGGCTCTCGAGCCCTACCGACGCGAGAGAGTTAATGTTGATGTGGAAGGAGGTGACAAATCGCTCGACTTATGACGGTACGCGCTGATATTTCGCTGCGATAAAATATTGTCTAGGTTTTATGTGCTGATATCGTCGAGTAGCCCTCGAGCTCCAATCGCAAAAGTGCGCATTAACCGAATTCATTTTAACTTAATCCCAAATACACTACAGCTGCAGTAATCGTTGCGTACAACATGTGACGGCACGACATGATTATGCAATTAGGACACGACGAGAATTAACAACCCTATAGCCCTAATTCGAAAACGGCGCTATAATGCGCATCGCGCACATCTCGACAACTCGAGCACGTAAATGTACCTCCAAGTGGAGATAAGCGTATAATAATGTATACGTATATACATTGGCATATGGTGCAGACACTCGATGTGTTACGAAACTTCCTGACAGACGACGCTTTTCGCCGCTAATTAATTAGCTTTCTCTCTTAGAGGGCGAGTCGATCGTTCGAGCCGATAGACGCGCCTATTATCGGTCGCTGACCATCGCGGGATGACGAATTCGCTCGAGGATACTATATACTGGCGATGTATTAATTTCTCGGCTCGCGCGACCATGTGACGCTAGCAGAAGCCTTTAAAAAGTCAACGTTGAACAGGTGGTTGTGTATAAAAGGCCATACGCCCGCTGCATATTTGTTTGATGACTGCAGTATTAGTCTATCTCTATGTGCGGTCGTTCAACTCTCGAGGTTTTGCGTTACGCCTATAAAAGCGGAGAGTATCGAAAAATCTTCGTGAAATAAAAACAACGGGGACCGTGTACAAGTATTTGGAAAATACGGAAAGAGAGAAATCCGTTTGAAACCAAAGCTTTTACGTCTCGTTTTTTTAGATTTCGACGTTCGAAAAATGTTTACGGCTTTCATCTTTTTTTCCAAGACTGAGCTTTTTCGTCGCTGGTCTACACGTTGATATGTTTTATTGAAAAATATTTCCACGATATTTTCAAACGAAGCGCGCTCCACTTTTCTCCGCAGTCAAACGCGCGTTAATTACCATCCACGTGCCCTTTTCCAGCCCTCGATCTTGCAAGGACATTGTTCCATTCAGAGAACCGACCCGAGACGCATACCTACATTATTAGTAGGGTATAGGGCATTATATAATGTACCCTCGACCCAAGGTGCCGGACTACCTGCTGCCCCCGAGAATATAATGAAAGCGAGAAGACCAGAAGATTTAGCCATTGTGTGCGCGTGTGTGCACCGCAACGCGCCGACTTCTTGATCCTCTCTCCTTTTGGCTCACGCCGCGGGCCTTATATTCCATTATTATTCAATTTTATCACTTTATTAACATTTTTTTCGGATATATTTTTTCCCTTCGTTTTCACCCGTATATTATATACAAAAGAATAGCTTATTATAGACATATATAATAATATACAGAACACGAAATAGATCGCATGTATATAACGAGGAGCAAAGGGCGCTATATATACTTATATATGCGTCTTCCAAATGTATTCGCGCGCACAGAATATTATAATGAGATATAATCGAGTCGAATGAATTATTGAATATCATACTTTCACGGAAATCCATGAATTAGTTGGCGCAAAGCCGCGCGGATATGGTGATTAATTAACGAACGACCGAGTGAATAAACTCACGTCGATAATTACGTTATACATATACCTTTTTACACATATGGCTATATAGATAGGTTCGTCTTATTTATGCAATATTGCGATCGCCTTATGTTGCACACACGAAGCTTTTTCGAGAATCAATCGCCTGAAAATTCTGATACATATATATATATATATATAGAACATAATCAAACAAAGGACAACACATGGCCAGTCTAGAGACGAGTGCGCGCATAGCTCCAGCACCTCATGGCACGCGCTACAGCTCTCGGGGCCATTAATAGCCGTCGCGCGCTCATCCCCACCGCCGTAGTCTCGACGAGCTCCGGCACTATTATTGTTATTACATATCCTCGGCGAAGAGAGAGAGAGAGAGCGAAAGAAAAAAAGAAGGGTGGCACGCGCCCGGCGAACAATGGCAGCATAGAAATCAGGCGCTGCATTGAGCGTGCAGGTATTGTCGAGAGAGAGAGAGAGAGAGAGAGTTGCCCCGCGACTTCGGCAGCTGCAACTCGCCCCTCGTGTGCAGCCTCGTCGCCTTCCCCCTCAATCTCGTCAAGTGGCGGACGCGTATATAGTGGCGAAAAAGCGGAACCGGAGCGCTGGAGGCACGTATGATCTTGATTTGTTGCCCCGCGCGCAGCCTCGCGATGCGGCGGTGTATATAGTGTATACGTACGCGCTTGCTGGACAAATGGCGCGACTTTCGGGGGTAGACTGGTTTTTCGGATGACTCGCGGGGGGAGGTTCGGATTTTTTTTTCGCCCGGTGATTGATTTGCTCGATGATATCGCGGTGAAAACGCCCGTTGTCACGTTGTTTCAGATGGACTCTAACTTTGGGCGATCGTATGCGAAAGTGGTTTTCATTAAATGATGTTAAATAAATAGTAGTACGTTCATCAGACAAAAAAATTTTACGACTCACTATAGGTCCTCCAGATAGTGCTCCTGGTCCCTGACATACTGTTCACACTGCACCTAATTTTTATAAAACACGCATCTCTGTCAATTATCCGCCTTATACTATGGATAGCAATATCATTACGAAATCCGCAACTCAGGTTTAACGTTCAATCTTGAAAATGCCATCGAACAATCAACGGAAGAAACCGTCGTCTCTTTCCCCGCATCGTCACACACGCACACACACACTGCATATGGCCAATAAATCAAAATAAAACTCCCCCACCTTGGAGGAGCGCGAAAATCCCGCGTACAAAGAAAAATCTACCGGCTGCACGATACAGCCGGCGAAAAAAGGGTGAAACGTCGCGTATAAAGAAAATGACAAAATCCATCTGCATTAACTATATATACACACCACTCGGAGCAGAGAGAGAGAGAGAGAGAGAGAGAGAGAGAGAGAGAGAGAGAGAGAGAGAGAGAGAGAGAGAGAGAGAGAGAGAGAGAGAGAGCATCCATCTAACCTATACAGGCTGCAGCTGCCGTACGCGTGCGGTCAATCCTTTGAGTGCGCGCACTAGCAGCCGATGTGCACACAGCCGGTCGCGCTCGCGAGAGCAAATGCCGAGGCAGATGCAAAAACCGGCTCTTCGTACCGCCTCGGCACGCGTCCTCGGGACTCAGTGTCCGAGAGACGCGACGCGCGTGTGTGTTCATAATACACGCTGCGGGACACGATTTTCCGGAAAATAGTTCGGGATCTGAGCAGGACGGTATACATATAGATATATGTGTACGTTGATGGAGAGGCACGTGTGCGGGTGATGTGTCCCCTTCTTTCTTCCTTTGTCGATGACGACGATGATGATGCTCGGAGTCCGTTGAAATTCGAGAAAAGAGGAGCAAAAAGGGTTGCGAGATCGCATTGTTGGGCGCGATGCGCAGCTGCGTATGCGGTTATTATTATACTGATGCAGCGGTTCTTATAGACTAATAAAATTTTCTGTATAAATCCATCGTTTTACTCGTAAAACATACATTCCATAAACATATGCAAAAAGGCTTAATTCGCGGAAGGAAGAACCGGAAAATGTCCATTGTATACGCGTATCTCTGCCTCGGAAGCAAAGATCAAGCGAGGCTCATTCACAAGTATCGATGGGCCAAAGGGTTGCACGAGTACGGTTTCTTGTCTCTCGGCTCCTGTTACGTCTTGCGCGTCTCGAGCGCACGTGCGCTGCATGCGTTCATTCATGGTTTCGCCGCCCAGTGGTCCTTTTGCGGGCCTTTCTAAACCCTCGCGCTCGTCACTCGTATATCCGCAGCTGTCGTATATTTTCGCGAGATTTCTCTTCCACCTCAGTTTATTCGGACGTAATTTCAAGCACCTCGCGATCACTATCAACGATCCGAGATAAAATCCATCAAGAGCGGCACCTTACATCAGGCGATTCGACCCCGAATCGAGGTGCCAAGGCCGCGCGCGACGACAATAATGAACATTTTTTCAAGCATGCGACGTCCTCGGCGAACCTGCAGCGCGTCTCTGTGTAGCACCTTGTGTGTCTATGTACGCGCCCCCCAAGACACGTGCGTTCGGCCCCTTCAGCCAATTCTTGGTGCGGCAGGAAATCTTTCTTCCATTGAATAAGGAGCAAACTCGATCTTTTCCCCCTCGACTGCATCAACCTTTGCGCCAGTGCCGTGTCGCGTATAAGCGAGCGTGACACAGTCTGGCTCAGCCCTCGAGATGCTGTACAAAAGGAGAGAGAGAGAGAGAGAGAGAGAGAGAGAGAGAGACGAGGGCTGAAACGCGGAGAGCTGGAGAAAGAAGTGTGTGCTCGCGCGCCTTAGTGGATTTTTATTTCCTTTAGTGGCTCTTTTATCGCGAGTATATTGCTTTATCGCGCGGCGTCGAGAGGAAAGATAATGGAGGCGCCCTTCGGGGGTAATCATGCGGATTTGATTTTTTTCCTTTGCGTACGTGAGATATGAAGCTGTTGACTCGACGCCTACACTTATAATTCCACTTTTCTTATATATAAAGTCTTGCATATCTTGAACCACGCGCGATGGAATTCGCCTTTTATCGGCCGCGATTAATCATCCCCCCTCCAAAAACAGCAACACTAACTACGTAATCGTTCCCGATTAGCCAGAACAATCGAAGCCGAGTCACCAGCAGCCCCCGTCTCGGCATTCCAGCATAAATATCCAAAGACACCCCGGGCTCGCGCCGAATAAATCGCCTCGAGATTGTCGTATGGTAGACGCGCGCTAGAGGACCCCCCTGCGCATATAAGAATAAAGCCAAAACTCGACATATGCACCCTCTCCTACCCCCCTCGCGAGCATTACGACCGCAGCGATCCGCTTCCTCACCTTTTTTTCCTCGTCCATTCCGGCCCCCGAAACGCAGACCACGGGGGGGTTCCGGTATCGCATAAATCACATCCACGCGCGCGTATCCGCTCGTGTGTCTATCCGGCTTCGCCGTGATCGAACCCGATCTATCGCTCCTCCGCACTGTCTTATATGTATATACCTATATATGGTATGCTTTTACTTCCCTACCCCTACTGCAGCGCTGTGGGGGCATGAAAGGGAGCCCGAGTGTGTGTGTGTGTGTGTGTGTGCACACGTGTATTTATTATGGGCGGCGCGAGCAGGAAAGACGCCGAGAAATTACGCAACGCAGCGCACGCGCCAGTGCATGCGGCCACGCGACCCCCCGTGAAAACGAGCGGAGATAATGGAAAAGCTGCGCTCTGATGGATGGAGAATTTCACGGGGCCCCGTACACTGCGATGCAGTCTGTTGTTCGTGGGCCTTATATATGTTGTTGTTGGATTTCTTATTTAATAGTGGCGCAGCAAAGTGTAGAAAGTTGTAGTGTTTGAAAAAAAAAAATATCGATGAGTTGATTAATTTATCGATTTTGTTTGTTTCAGAAGCAGATAGTTGAGTTTGTTCGAGCTGTGAGTGAGACTTTTTTATTTAAATTCGCGCAGACTTTTTATCGTTGTTTTGATCTGGTTCATCTGGCTACGTGTCTAGGGCTTTATAGCTCAATTTCGACTGCTTCAAATGTTGTTCTTGAATTAAAAATGGATTTTGCTATAGAGGCAAAGACTTCAAAAGACAACAAATCCTTCTTGCACATCGAGAAACGTTTATTATCAATTATTACAATTCAATTCCCAGCAATTTTAAATTCTTGACAAACCATCGCCATCCCTTCTTCTCTGGCACACATGCCTCCAAAAAAGCTTCCATACTCATCCAAACCTGAATAATCGAGCAGAATTGTTTTTAAAAAATCCAGACCATCTCCCCTCGCAAATCCGAGCCCGCAAACTTTCAAAGCGCTCATACGCATACAACATGCGCAAAGAAAGAACCAGAAAGAGCGAGACCAACACAAAGAGGGAGAAGGAGAGAGAGGCGCAAGCCCCGGAGTTATGGGGTGAGTCATCACCTGGCCCCGCGTCGCTGCACCCCCCTGCAGTACACGGCACATACGCGCACATTCGAGGGAGCGAGAAAGACAAGACCTACGGTCAGAGACAAGAATACGAAGAGAGAGAGAGAGAGAGAGAGAGAGAGAGAGAGAGAGAGAGAGAGAGAGAGAGAGAGAGAGGAACAGGCCCCCGATCGAAAAAGGGGGAGCTGCCCTCGGAGAGGGGAAGCACGCACCGCTATCATACTCTCGGGCAGGTGATGCAAGAGAGAGAGAGAGAGAGAGAGAGAGAGAGAGAGAGGGAGCGCGAGCTAAGCACTTTTGCTTCCTTCCTTCCTTCTTACCCCCATTTTCGTCATGCCACGCATAAAAACACGCGGCGGCGGTGGCCCCCCTTTGCAAAAGGTGCAGCGCGTGCCGAGCCCCCCCGGCAGCACGCGCCAAAGTAAGTATCAGCTTTCATTAAAATTACCTGGTCGGAGTGCGCCGATCGATGGCATTTTTTTTCCTTCTCCATACACGCGTCGGCCTGGACGACGCGAGCTTTCACTGCACCTGGAGGCTGCCCGGGGTTATCTCTCTAGCCCCATAGGACGATTGGTCATGCATTTTTGCGGGCTATTTTTTTTTTTAGAAGCGTGATGATTTTCCGAGGGGGAGCTTTTTTGTGGAAGTGCAAGATTTATTCGGGATGTAGAGTATAGAGGAATTTAGTTTTGTCAGGCTCGTGATTTATCGCCGCGAGCTGATCGGAGGAATAACAATGGCCGGGGTGATTTGTCGGCCATTCATTTTAACAATAATTTGGAATGCAAATACGTCGATCGAAGGTTTTCCTCTGCATTCGAAATTACACGCACGCGTCAAGATTCCAATTAAAATATGAATTCGTAATACAGACGACGTTTACCTCTCGAAACTCGTCGCTCTATACCGCCGAGCGGGCTCATACATATCGGAGTCAATTAAAAAGTACGTATCGTAATTACTCCAATTACATACATCCCTCGAACTTCTCAAAGCGAAGTACATCGTCGGACGCTCCGGCGACCCGCAACTTTTCAAATAGTCCGCGCGTTCTCTAGACTTCATGTACGACACGTACCGCGCGTTATAACCGTGCGCGTATAACGTATACATGTATGCGTACATTTCTTCCCTCTGTATACAGCAGCGGCGCGTATTTTATACGCGACTCTATAGACTCGCGCGCGGACCCGAGGCGAGGGAGCGAGTCGCCAGCTTGTTCAAGACAATCGATGGGTATATTATGATATATCCTGCGGGTCACTTCTTCTGCATGTATACACTAGTGATTTCCCTTCCTCGGGGAGCGAAATGTGCGCTCGGGAGGGCCTGCAGCGAACCCACTCGCCCGTCGCGTCGTGATAAGATTATTAGCGATGATTACAGGCTTGGGCTGTACTACCGCAGTGCTATTTCGAGAATGCGTTTATGTATACGCTGAGTTTTTTAAATTTTATCGGACTTTCTGTTGTGCGCTTGGGCTTATCGTTCAACAATGACTGAAATGATCGTACAACGCAGTTTTTATCGAAAGCTATTCGCGGTCAGATCTATAAAAAGTTCAGCTAATAGTAGCTGCAGTATTTGATGTACTTAACGTTACTTTTTCTTAATGGAGGACAATCAGCGCAAAACTGACATAAGAAGAAAGTTGCTAAATATAGGCACAAGCTTTTCTGCATATACTATATAAGTACATCTACGCGTATAATATCATTGAGGAAAGCAGTAAGCTATACAGAGAGAGAGAGAGAGAGAGAGAGAGAGAGAGAGAGAGAGAGAGAGAGAGAGAGAGAGAGACAGCTTTTACTCCGATTCAGCGGCTATCGCGTACATAATGTTACAGAAAAATTGACAAAATCTTCTCTTAAAAAAAATAATGCATCTGGGGACTTTACGCATTATAAAAAAAAGAAACAATCAGCGAGCACAACCTCCACGCCACGCTACATAATTCCATTTGATCCGGAAAACTCGCCATATGGCCAACGCCGGCCGTCTATGATTTACCGTATCCACCCGTTGTATACCTATATATAGGATTATCCCTAATGAACGCGTATTAAACGCTCCTTTCGCTCGATATCTCCTTCTATACCGCAGAGAGCTCGAGTCGAGCGTCGAGGGTAATCGTTTGTCTATTAGACGCAGCTCGGACTCTGCGGTATACATCCGGCATAATAGAAGCCTTACTGTACATATACATATATGCGTGCGTGTGGATAGTCGATCTAACGTCTATCGCAGGAGAGACGTCGGTGGGATGAGTTTTCCAAGAGGGACCTATTACTGCGCGCTTTTCCATTTTTTATGAAGCGCCAGACACGATAGCCGCTCTTTTAATCGCTTCATCAAGTCCGATCGCTCCGCGGCGTGGTTTCTTATAAAAGCGATAAGTATAGTGGCTATTTTCCTTTTCTTTTTTTTCGCGCGAGTACAGTGCGTTCGGTTCCCTTGAATTATTATCGAATCGCGTCATTGGAGGAAATTAAGACAAAAGTTTGACTGTAATCGCGTACGAAATTCAATTAGATCCTACCGATTCTCGCTAGAAACTTCACGCTTTGCAGGCATTTCTTTTTCTCACGCATACGTGCACATCGATCGTCTCGCGGGTGTCTCATAGTTCTTACGTGGCGCACTGTCAAGAGCAATTTGCGCGAGTCTCTCCCGCTATTGTGCACGCAGACCTAGCGATCGTTTGAAATTGCCGCAAGTCCAATGAGTTGTACGCCCCCTGACACGCGCGTGCGTGTATGCAGTATCTATATATACACCCACACACCCTTCCACATAGCTGTGTAATCTAATATCTATAAATGTACAAGTATACGCGAGTTCTCGCACGTGTATAGCTGGTGCAGTGCAATAACACGCGCTCGGTATAATATAAAGTCTCGAGCCCCATCTGCGGATTGCGGTTTCCAGTATTGCGCTGTGTGTGCGTGAAATATTCATGTACTTTTGAACTTACACATGCACGAGAGGCGCCGCGCCGTGTATACGTCTCAATTTAGAATGATTCCCTGATAGTTCTGCGGCACCGCGCGCTAGCGGTAATGATAGAGATTTCCGCTTTCCTCCACATTTGCATCATAATTTTGTTTTGGATCAATGAGTTTCTTGGCAAGTTCCTTGCAGTATACACTTCAACTGTAAAATTCGCTTCATCGTCACGTATAATGAGAACAAAAGAATCAAAACTTGGCGGCCCCTGCATTATTCATCTCGAGCGAGCTAATCGCCCGAAACGAAATTTTCACGCGACAAGTAAATTGTCTTCATTTCATTAGCCGCAGAAAAATTGCCCCGCGGGCGCTTCATCGGATTTGCGTATATGTATGTATACGCGCTGCAGTCTGTCGTCGCCTCTCGAAACAGCCACTTTCGATGCAAATTCATCGCAGCAGCTTTTCTCCCGCGCGCCTCGTAGAGCGGAAAATTGAACTTTAGTGTTACATCGTATAGCGTAGTCGGGCTGATGGGGCTGCCGAAGAAGCGTCAACGATTACGCAACTTTTTTGTCACACAGACACACAAAAAACTCTTCCCAAAGCTCTAATATTTTTTTATCATATATAGATTCGTTATATTATACACCCACCGCATCTATATATAGGAAGCAAAAGTCTATTTTCATCAGCAGCTCTCGAGAGTCACGTGAGCCGCGCAAACACCCCCGGCGAGCGCGCGGAGAAATAAATCTCGGCAATCGGCGCAGGGAGCCGCCGCCGCCGCAGCCGCCGCCGCAGCCGCCGCCCGTCCCGCAGCTTCGCAACTTATTCATGATGGACCTGTTGAGGCGTCGTCGAGCGCGTTTATGGGGCCGGCTCGAAGTGCGCGCGCCAAAGCAAAAGTGAATCGAATGTGTAACGCGCGGGGTAGTTATGCCGCGCGCGACGAGTCTCTAGTGTGGCCAAGGACTCGTGAAATTGGCCGTTTCGTAAAGCCCCGACTCGGCAACGCGCGTACGCGCATTCTGCAAGAGTGATATATTTTCGAGGATCGAGTACTAGGGATCGAGTAGAGGGATGGCTTGGCGACTCGCCGATTGGGTATTAACGAAGAGTCGTAGGTTTTTTTATTCCTTGAGCTGTTTCAGCGCATCTAGATTAGTTAGATAGTTAAAATCGTATTCATCATAAGCATTTTAATTCCTGGAAATCTTAAGTGCGCCATTTGCATCTGTTATTATATATTGATAACGTAATGACATGTGCATTTTTTATAGATTTTTCTCCCAGTACGTTTTCTCATTTAATAATTGCCATGTTTACAATGGCCATTTCGAATTGTTCCTCAGAAAGATTTAAAAAGTTGAGTAGCTCCATCGAACTCTGAAAAATGTAACGCCTGTTAATTCAAGCTGCGTCAAATTGGTGAAAGCACCGCTAATGGCTTCGCGGTTCCTCTTTCCTCGCATTTCCTCTTAAATCTTTCATATCCTTAAAGTAAGCGTAGTCACAGATCAATCGATTATCGAAGCGCAATTAAAATTCAATTAGACCTTAGCGCACCAGCCTCGCCTATATGTGTATAAATTTCTTCCTCATCACTAAGAATGCTCGGTCCTTATCGACGTGTCTTTATTGCGTGCGCGCATCGATGATTCGCCTGAGGACTAACGCTCGCAGCTGCCGTCCTGCAGCGTTATTATGCTTATTTTGAACGTACCATGGAATACTCGAGTGTAGAGCTCGAAGTAGAGACAATATGGCTTTTTGATAAGGTATCTAATTGTGCAGCTGATTTGTCAATTATTTGGTTATCGAGATCGACCTTCTCCGAAAACAAACGTAGATAAAGAAGATGAATTACAAAATTCCTTCAACGATATTCGTATCTCCTCGCGAGGTCACGCGATGATTCACGGCCCACATCAAAGTTTTTCATCAAACGCATTGTGTACAAGCGCAGCTACAGTGTTTATACCTCTTTCACAGACACACACACACACACACACACACACACGCACACACATATATATCGGGCTATATAGCATATCAATGATTCACCTCGCGCTTATTCGAAAGCAATTCGCTCGACCGCACACTCGCGGTTGTTTTCAAACGCGCACCTATGGATTCCATAAGCCGCAAAATTTTTCATAGGTTCACCCTTCGCGCAATAATCAGCTCTATCGAACAAAACTCAAGGCCAGCTGACGCCATGAAATATGAAAAAAAAAAAAAAACTTTACGCAAGGGGAAGCTCGTCGTGTGTAGTGCAGATACGCAGAGAGTCAAATCAGCGGCGGCGTCTAGACGCCAAGCGTCGTGTCGTCTGACTCACGCATCTGACTATATGCGCGAGGCTAAATATTGCGTGCAAGCAATGACACGCGCGCTTTTACGCTGCGCGCGAACTTTCGTTCATACAGCTTATTCGAATAGTTCAGCGCGGGCGATTAGATGTTCGGGCATGAGTCGATGGAAATTGCTTGAGTATTCGACTGCATGCATATACTAATGGCTGATTTCTTTCTGCTTTTTTTTTGGAGGGGCTTGATTGTCTCTGCTCTATAGTCACGGACGGGCAGATGTGCACTTCGGTAAACTACGTTATAGAAGATTGTCTTTGGGGTCTTTTCGATTTACCAATACATACATCAACTGAAATGTATTCAGTATAAGTGAAAAAGTTTTCTCGCACCCACATTACAGCGACGGCGATGTAATGATCGCTAATTTTAGAAACGCCTCTAATAGAACCTCTCTCGCGCGCGCACAATGGCTCCCGAAGGGTCGAATATTTCGGCGCTCCGCACAACTCCATCCTCGTTATTTCCGTCGGCAGGGCCTCTCTCGCTCTCTGGTTCCGCGGCGAACATCGTCGGCATGTGCCAAAACACATCATTTTGCGTCCCGATGCCGCGGGCTGTCCGTATAAACAGCGGAGTTTACTGCGCGCGCCTCGCGGCACATAATCGAAATGCTCGCGTCTATACTCGCGCGCGAGAGGTACAGAGGAATGCGAGGCATTCCGCCGCACGAAAGAGCCGAGGCTGTACAGGCTAATATTAGAGGCCGAATGTCATCGGCTGCGACAGCTGAATTATCGCGGCCGATTAATCCTTGCGCGGACAAAAAAGCCTCGGGTTAACGAGACTGCAGCGCGCGCGCGTGCACGAGGAAGGGTTGTTGTACGGTTGGATTTTGTTTATTGTATGCGCATTCCGATGGGACAATTTATAGAATTTTTAATGTTATAGCGGGGAATTCCCCGGTATTGTATTTTCGGCCTTCTACAATATTTAATGTCTGGCATATAAAACGTGGAATCATTTCTCACTTAATTTTACGCTTAGCTCTCTGTTGTAAATTCTTAATTATATTGAAAAAGTCATTCTTTATGCAAAAAAAAAAAATGCATAATTTTGGCACTCGCATCCTATCATTACAAAAAAAGGATAAACGTTTGCCGAAAACTTCGCACGTGAGTCATTCGCCCGCAAGACTCAGCTTCGCAGTTCACACCATGACATACATCATTTCGAGCTGCTCTTGCCACGAATAAACGCTCCTTAATTCGCGCGTCCGCGCAATCAACCTCGTCACACCCGGGCTTCGAGGAAAGAGAAAAAAAAAGTGATACATAAAAGGACGAGCGAAGAGTCGAGCCGCTAAACGTGAATCATCTCGGCGGTGGCGCCTGTACGGGTGAGGCATCGAGGCTCGGAGAGCTGAAAAACGATATTCTCGACTACTTATACCATGCAGCGCTTCAGAAAAGTGACTGTATGAGTTTACGGTGATCCGAAGTGCATCGCGACCCGACGCTGAGTCAGTCCTTCGTATATAACAGAGAATAAGCGGTCTCCGTCGCGCTCCCGAGATAAAACAAGATCACAATACACACAATATTGAATAGTGATTATGTACTGTCGATTAGATATAAACTCGAAGTTAAGTAAGTTCAATGAATTTTATTTTTCTATACCTAACTATCACGGTACAACAATCTATGTAACGTCGTATCGAAATTAATATACATCCATAGCTTGAAGAGACAATGATAAAAACTGTATATTTATATAAGTAAAGCAAAATAAGAGTTTTATAAAATCATGATACATCTCTTCTGCGCTTGATAAATAACACACGGCCCTCAGAACGCGTCTCCTCTCGGCTTTGCAGTATATATATATATATATAAGTATATACAGGCTGTGTGGCAGTGTGTCACGCGATCGCGATCCACCGGCGCCTTGGCGTCGCTCGCGGATATTTCTTGTGCCAGTGCGAGAACGATATCGTAGGGGCGAGTTTTACCCCGAATTCCCGTTTATTTGCTCTCGTTATGTTAAAGTAGGAAGATCAAGAGAAGATTTTTGCTCAAGCCTGTGTGTGTGGCGCTTTATTGCTTCGGCGCTTACGAGCTAATTAAATTAATTTGGCGCGATGAAATAGCATTGTATTCGCGCTTCTTATGTAAAATTCGATAACAACATCCGATCAACGATTCATTCACCTTTTCGCGAAAAGCGCGCAACGGCACCTCATCAGCCGAATAAACATTCCTGCACATCACGCGACTTACACATCCCAATATAACGAGCAGAGTCGACACGTGTCACCCAAGCCTCTCTTTCTCTCACTCTCTACTGTGTGGATCGAAATTTATCGGCCATTAAAACAGCCGCGGGATTGAAAGCCCACTCTCGACGTTTATAAACGAGCTTTGTCGCGCGCGACTCTTATTTTCGCGTGCTTACACACACACACACACACACACACACACACGCTGAGCCGAGACTCGTGCAGCGCGTATACGAGTGTAAATTTACGGGTGTGCGCAGCGTAGTGACTCCACATGGCAGACAGTTATATTAGGACGGACCGATTTTTCCCAACGCGCGCGGTGGCGCCTGTTCTGCTATTTTGCGGGGGCTAATGAGACCATGGCGAGAGAGAGAGAGAGAGAGAGAGAGAGAGAGACGCGTTGTTGCCGCTCTTAACGACCAGCGAGCTATATGCATATACACACGACAAGCAACTGACTTTTGTTTGTTTAGCTTTTCTCGCCGGGGAATCCCCGGAATTAGAAATATTCGTTCTGTGTACAAGTTCACTCGCGGTAATGCCGCTACTCATCGTCGAGCCTCATTGTTACAAAAAAAAACCGTTTACCAAACACTCCAGCCGCGATAAATTAAAATTTTGACGCTTCAATGGACGAAATTCCGACGATTCATCGAACGCCGACGATGATGCGTAGGCGCGAATTCCACGATGCGGCCACCCTCTATCTCGAGAAGCCGGCGATGGTGATGTGTGAAGGGTCGAACGCTGCGAATTCCCACGTTTCGCTGCTGGCTCTCTTTGTACGGTAGCTTACGTTTCTATTTTTTTTTTTGTTCGAGCTCAATCGATGTTGAACAAGTGCCCGGCTTGTAATGACAGTGCGCCCACCCCCTCGCGGGGGTGCGTGCGGTGTGGCCGGCCTTTGAAAGTTCAAACTTGCGCGGGTTTGCCGCAGTAGATGCGTGTATTTTTCCTGTGTGTTATTTCAAACGTCTACCTTTCAACGCGTAGCTTTTCTGTAAACTCCGTCGCAATACCCCTTTTAATGATAGATAGCGTAGTCTCCGATTCGCAAACAATACTTATCATCCCCGCACGGTAGCGGTGTATTGAAAAACTTCGAAACTCGATAAATTGCCCGCGGTAATTTACCTCCGCATAATATGTATGGAAAGGTCAAACAAAAAATACGCACTCTCGCGTAGCTATAGCGTACGATGCACATCAACTCTTCCGAACAAATTATCTACGAAATATCCGCGAAATAACAAACGCGCAGTGTGTGTACGGAGCGAGAGAAGAGCGCGCAGCTCGCTGCATGCGGCTTTGTGTTCGCTGGGGGTCCTCGCTTTCACGACACCCTTGGGCTCATTATCGAAGGGCACGATCATTTTTAATGGAGCCTGTGTGCCGCGCTCCTCGGCTTTGTGTGCAGCGTATACACACATTACGCACGTACCTATACGTTAGTATATATAAGCGCATATGTGCCGTTGCACACAGAGAGCGCGAGTAGTGTGCTTCGCGTGGGAGAATTACGGCCGTTTAATTGCTCGTATAAGCATTGGGTCCGTCGTGAACTACTATACTGCGTCGACGTATTTATAGCGTGCCGCGCTCGACCTTTCCTTCCTTTTCCAGGAAAGCGCGCGGAAAATTTAATTATTCCTTGCGAAATAATTGTCCCACTCTCCCCCTCCATTTCTCTCTCACCCTCTACTGTGATGTGCTTTATTTTTCCGTATGTAACGTTGATGAAGTTGGAAACGACCCTCGTCGATAGTACATATTGGTAGAGATTTTTTTGCGTTATTCGAGTACTTCGCATTGGCACTTAACGCTATACAATGTATACAGAAATAAAAAAGCGCGGGCCGTTCGAACATTCGTTATACAGAGGGACTTTTCCCAGAAAAAAAATCGCGCGCACATGCTAACATCGCCCTTACGTCGTATATACCTCTCCGAACGAAAAGCTTATACACATAGATATATACATATATACGTATATAGTATAGAACCGGTGCTGGTGTTGGGACGGTTGATTGGTGATTCATCCTTTACAGACAGTTTCGCGGGGGGTCGCGCGCGAGCACAGGTGATGCGCCGACGGGCCGCTCTATATACTGCTACGTGTATAATTACACACAGGTGCGCTATATACTTCCGGAGGCTTGAAATTTTCGACGGAGAATCAAGCTGCTCGTACACTTGTATGTTTTATACTTTTCCTTTTGTCGCAGCAGTCATTACTGTTGTCGCAGCTGCGGTTAATAACGAGCTGCTATACTGCTCTTTATCGCGATGAATCTGTCGTTGTAACGTGTGCATTTTGGTGGCAGTGACGGAGTGGTGATTTCAGAGTGCGCTGGTGGACTTGTAATAGTACAACAACGACAAGCAGATGTTCGCGGGGGGTGGGAATCGAACTCGCTTGATTGCGCACCTGCGCAATCGATGCGCCTCTCGCGCATTTACAACGAACTTCTATTTTTTTTTTAGTGAAATTGTTCTTCGAGTACAATGACCTCCATGCAGCCGCGATGAAGTACGAGGCAATCTTTGAATAAAAGTCAAGCCTCGTCTTGGGGGAAGATCGGCAGTCACGCGGCGCACAATACACCGTTCCACCCCCATCGGTCCCATTAGTCCGGTATTTCGCACTTTTCTCTCCTTATTCCGGATTCCGGCTAATGAGCGCGTGCCGCTGACAGACAGAGCGAGAGAGAGAGAGAGAGAGAGAGAGAGAGCCTTCTGTCGTGCATAAGAATACAAACGCACGTGCGACGCGCAGCTGAGGCCCGCGGAATATAATAGGGTACGTCCTGCGGGAGGATCTGCTCCGATTTTTTGTATAATAAAAGGCTTTGTCGATCGGCTCGTGGCGCGCTGCTGGATTCTGCCCGCTTTGACTCTCGTTGTTTGCTCTGTATATTCGTGTTTGTTTGCATTGTACCTATACTACTTATATCATTTGCAGGAGTTTAAAACACAATTACTTTGACTATGTATCTCGTGGTTTATGATTTTCCAATAGACGCTAGCAAGCTGTGAAATACGAAGCTACTTTAACAAGAAAGCGAGAGAGGGATTCTCGGCGCCCCCGATGGTTCGCAGTGCATTGTCGCTAATTGACACGTGTATAACTCGAAAGATCTCCGCAGAAGACATAAAACCGCCTCGAACGAGCAACATCTGTGTTGCTCAAATAGAGAAAGACCTCGACAAATCGTATCGCTGAAAAAGGTGGACAGCGGTCAGCGAGGCTGTGTGCAGCATATTGTGTGTCCGACTCAAACGTACCGCCTACGTCTCCTCCCGCTGTTTGCGAGGGACTCTCGCCGATCTTTTCTGGCTTAAACGACTGAAAATGGCACGAGGCTACTTTCGTAGAAATAAGCTGTATACACGGCCAGTGCCCGCCGTTACACGCAGTATAAGAAAGCTATACATATTATACAACGTCCATTATTCCCCTGGTAGAAAATTAACGGTTGAAATTCGTTAAAAAGTTAAGTTTAATTGGCCAGTTTTATCAAATTTTAATGTAAAAAAATAAATTAAAATATTGCTTATATTTTAGTGATGCGTGTCTATTATACCAACACAGTATTATTTTTAAGTTAAAAATTGTTTTTTCCTTTTTTTCTTGCATTAAAACGTTTGCATGTTTTATTACGAATATTTGGATTTTTCACGATTGCAAGATATTGTTCTATAATTTCTGGATTGACGTCATTTGACATTTGACGTCATTCGTCATTTGACAAATTTCAAGCAAAAGTTATTTAGTTACATCGTTAAGCACAACTTAGCTAAGTGTCTATTTAAACTTAGCTTATTAACCGTTAACATTTCTACCAGGGTCGAGCTAAACGTATAAAAGAAAATTAATCGGATATAAACGAATCTTACTCAAACTTCCTACCCTTTAACCAATTTAACCGTATTTCTCACTCTTTTTCTTAGCTGCACAATTAAAAAGCATGCGCAGCGCGGCACTTGACAATCTTAACCAAGTTTCCGTCCGCGCCTTACGTACACGAGGCCGACACGAGTCTGCGCTATTCCGCTTGCGTCTCTATGCCTCGCAACGACATAGCGCGGCCATATCGCATACATACGCGCGCGTTCACGCTTCTCATCGACGCGACGCTGCGCGCGGGAGGCTTAACCGGATTAGCCGTGAGTATTTAGCTCGGCTATTCAGCGGAGCGCCTCAACCCTTTCGCGCCTCCGGGCCCTGAATGGCGCGACAAATTAGCGCAGAACAAGATACGCGCGGCCGCCTGCAGCAGCAGCAGCAGCGACGCCGACTTTAACAGAGTTATATAAGCTCTCTCACTCGCTGGCTACGAAGCTCCTACGCGTATAACGAAGTTTCGCGCAAGCTCCGCGCTGCAAGCTCTCAGGAGCGACGGATATATTTTCAATGGCCTCGGGATTAGTCTGCTGCGCTTCTTTCGCGGATGTTCTGTGTGTGTACACCGAGTCGACGCTGATGGCTTTATAAACACCCACGCGGCGGGAAGATTTTGCGCGAGCTGCGAGAGAGAGAGAGAGAGAGAGAGAGAGAGAGAGAGAGAGAGAGAGAGAGAGAGAGAGAACTTTGCTGCACCGTGATTGGGCTGTGACACTCCGCTCTGCTTTTTTTCTTCGGACGCGAAGAGTTGATTAATCCGACTTGCTTTTCGCGTGCCTTTCGGCTTTGATTATAGTTCGAAAATAAAACAAGTCGTCGCTCGCGCTTGATCGAGTCAAGAGTGCACCTATATATATATCTGTATTTTTATTTTTACCAGTATAAACTAAACGCCCGCCGAGAAAATGGCCGAGCCGTCCGCAAGAAACGCGTGTATAGATGGACTCAAGAGGGCGTATTGCGGGAATAGCATCAGCCCGAGAACAAATCCTGCTATAGGGGCGATAAGAAGAAAGAGCCGGAGTCCCCCCTCCTGCGACGCCGCGTTATCCCGCTCTCCGTGTATACAAGAAGAAGGGAAGCTGTTGCTTCTGTCGTTGACAAGTTAGTCTTTGACCGAGACCTTCCTTCGTCACGCCCCCCCACTTTCGCCGTGATTAAGCTCGGCCCGCTCTCTTGGAATCGCTGTATTTTTCGGGACAATTTGGCCTTGACTTTGGCCTTGAGTTGAGCACCTGATATCGAATCGATTTTATAATTTTTTCTTCTTCGCCCACCATGCGCCGACGAAAGACAACACTACACGCCAAAGAACAAAACGAGCTGCACGCATCACCTTTGCGGCCCCCGCGCCTTCGGGCTAAAAATCGCGCAGGCGACCGGCCAATTACACCGTCGGCACGTGCGCCTGATTTACGCAGTATGCGTATACGTAGCGACAGCACAGTCTCGGCGATTTCCTCGTCGCCGGCAAGAACTATACGCCCACAATTACTCGAGTCGCTCGAGCAGCAAGCCCCTTTTCTAAACGACGTCCACACGTCGGGAGGGCGATTCGCAGCAAGACTACGAGGAAGCTTTTGGGTGCATTGCGTACACCTATCCGCTGGAGTATTGCGATTTCACCGCGTATACGAGCGATGGCGCACACAAAAATAATCACCCGGTTACGTCATTTCGTATACAATGTAAGCGAGCATACGTGAACTCGCTCATTCGACCGTTACTCGAATTCAAACTCGCATCGACGGCGCGACGTCGAGTCATTATCGGTAAACAACGCGCGCGGCTTATATATTTGATCGATGAAAACGGTTACACCGATGAGTCTCCGCGTAACCAAGCTCCGAAAGAGTCGACCCTCCCGCTTGCGATGAAAATACAAAAAAAGTGCGTTTATCACGTGGGGTGAAAAAAAAATCGCGCGGTGACTCAGACGTCGCGCTGCAGGTATTGTGGTGCTCGCTACATAGGTATATATATATATATATATATATAAGTAGTCAAGGCGTGCGGTGAACGCAGGGGAATCTCGCGTACTTGGGACTCGTTATCGCGCTGTGCGGGAGGAGATAAGGCATCGCGATGGAGGCCGTATTGCGAGGGAGTCGCCGTGTGCCGTGAAAGACTTGTATATACTCAACACTGTGAAACTTGTGAAAAAGAAAAAATAAATTAAAACCAAGCGAACTTGATATACTCATCCTAACCGACCGCTTAGTAACTGCATAAACGTTTCTCGGATTCGCACGCGACACTCCCCCTCCCCATAAAAGCTCTCTCCATCGGCATCATTATTCATGCCGCATCCTCGAATCTCTAATTCGCGTTAACGACACACATCGAACGCAAACAGCCCTCACCCCCTTATACGCGCAAAGCGAGCCAACGCAAACAGGCGTAAGCGTTTCATCTCGTCGTGAGAACGCGCCGAGCACATCGCCGTCGGGGGAGCAGTCGCTCAGCTAAATAAAAAGAGAGGAAGAATGAAAGGAAGAAAGAACGCGACGGCACGCGACTCGCGCAAATGCGTTGCTATACATTGTCGTATTGTGCGCAGGGGGCATATAGCTTCCCAGGGAATTTCTCTCGGCGCGCATGAAGGGTCTGCGACGATGATGTGTGTACCGATGACTCCGTCGCCGCGGAATGGAAACAAATTTAATTTATGGAGAAAGATGATTTAGGTGGAGGAGTGCAAAGTGTCTCTCGGTGGCTTTTGCCGCGCCTAATGGAGAGCTCGCTCGTGGGGTCTCGCGTGCGGCTTTGTGCGCTGCCTTTTTAAGGATTTCCTGATTTGTTTTCATCACGTCGGCGTTATGTGCTACCGATCCTATCCTCCTCTCTTAAAAACATGATGGCCTTTGTTGTGAAGCATTTAATACGTGATTCCGATTGGTTGCTGGTTGGTTGCCTAGGCAACGAGATCAGAACCTGGCTTTAAATTCATAACCCTCAAAACAGTGATAACTCATAACCCTGGTAGAAATGTTTAAGGTGTTTAAAATGAAATGTGGAAAACTTGATAACAGATAAAATATATGTAATATAACTAGCAAGAAATTTCAGTAAAAATTAATCATTACCAAGAGCGTGTAGTATTACAACACGTGTATTGAAAAGTGGCACCCTAACCCTATTTGAAGTAGTAATAAAGTGTGTGAATATTATTTTTTTTTTTAATGTCAGTGAAAAGTTCAATTAAAAGAATAAAGAGTTTGAAGATATACTGTGTCTCTGTGCCCAAAGTCGCCCTCGGTGAGGTTTGAGAGGTGAATTTAAAGAAAAGTTCAGTATCCGAGTCAGTAAGTTTAAGTCTATCATTATACAATGCTCTTTGTATTGTAAAAAGGCTACTAGACATGTTACCTAGAAATATGTAACCTAGATGATTATGATTTAACTGTTTTCGTTCATGTTTTCAGATCCAGGCTCATGCGAATTTTTTAATTGAGCAGGTCAAATTTTACTTATAGCCAGTCACACAGAAACTACTATCTCTAGCACATTGTATTTCTCGTTTCTAGCATATTTTTACATGGAGGAAGTGATAAATGTTTTGGCTATTTTATCAAGGTATTAGGTAATATGAATTTTGACTTTTAATAGTTGTGAGAGATTTTGAGACCGATACCTGTTTCTCCATTTTTGCATTTTTTCTCATTCAAAAACTAACAGGTCAGAGAGCTCATACTTTGCATATAGATTTCTTTTGTGATTGTGAAAAGATATTTAAAGTTGAATCGACCTTAACTGAAAAACTTTTGTGTTCGACTACAACACCCATGATGTTAAAAGTCAAAATTCTAATTAATGCCTTGACAAAAAATCTAAAATACTTATCACTTTCTTCATGTAAAAATACACTGGAAACCAGAAATATAATGTGCTAGAGATGGTAGTTTCTGTGTGTAACTGTCTACAAGCAAAATTTGATGCGCTAAATTAAAAAATTCATATGAACCTCGATGTGAAAATATGAATGAAAACAGTTAAATTATAATCATGTAGGTTACATGTTTTATAGGTAGCATAGTAAGTATCTGTGTAAAATTTCAGTTGTATAGCTTTTTGTAATGCAAATAAATGGCATTTTAATGATAGACAAACCCACTGACTCTTATACTGAACTTTTCTTCAAATTCACTTATTCAAACCAATGATGACGACATTGAGCATTACTAATATATTTATTAAAAAATAGTTTTGAGGGATTTAGTAACATGTTATATGCTTATAAAATATTAGCAGACGTTAATGTGCCGCCCAGCACTTATGGTAGATTTTCTACCAGTTTTATTAGACAGAGATAGAATCAAGAGCGCCTTCATTCCTAGTACGCATAAAAGCTCTCGTCCATACCGGCTTCAAAGAGTAAATTATCTCGCCGAGAGCTGATGCGTCGCGTATGTACAGAGAAGGAAAGTCCGAACACGGCGCGTATTTACACTACTTTTCGGAGTAGCCGGGCGAAGAAGAAAAAACACGTACACACCCACGCTCTTGAGCCAGTCAGCCGCGAAATCCAGACGGACGTCGGAAAACTGCTAATCAAATCAGCTGCTTGATGGCCCCCTTTTTAATTAACCTTTGCGCCGAGCAGCCTCGCACACGCGCAGTCAATCTGATCAAACACTCCGAGAGAGAGAGAGAGAGAGAGAGAGAGAGAGAGAGAGAGAGAGGGGGGGGAAGCCCTAATAGCTCGCGCTGTGTTTGCTCTGTGCCGACGCGAGGAGGAGAGGAAGTAGTATAGCGTGTACAGAAGAGCTGCAGCGCATAGGGTGACCTATACTGCGAGATAGAAAGCAGGATTTCGGTCGCGATGATGATGTGGATTAGGGTAACGCGATATCTTACGGACGACTCTTTGTCCGCTGTATATAGTCGATGATTCGCTGCTGCGTATACAGAGGATCGGTTACCTTGCGCTGCATTGTTCCGCGGAGACTCGAGATCGGGCGCGGATAGTGTATGTTATTCATACGGGAAAAGCGCAGTCCGTTCGTTTATTAAGCTCGTTATGCAAAATGTGCAGGAGCGAAATTTCATTCGATCAACTCTCACGTAAATACAACCGTTCTGTTTATGTATAATATTCAGCAACGATCTCCGTATAAAAATACGATACTGATATGCTGTTTTTAAAAATTGTCAATTTTTGTTCACCAACTGTCGCGCGCATCTAAAGTTTCGAACGTAAATATATATTCGGATGAAAGCCCAGTGCTCCATCGTTGCACATATGATGATGTCCGTAACCGAAAACCACGCGCCGCGTACACAATAGCCTGGATTACTTATGCGGCCCAATTACATTCAAACCCTGTATGATGCTGCAGTGTGCGTCTCTCCGGTTTAATTAGGACGCAAAAGTCTCCTGCGCATTTATGAGCGGCGGAGTCGCACCGCGAAGAATTTTTTATGCCCGCATAGTGAAACCCGATCGGCCGCCTTCGCCGCAGGCAGTTTACCCCAGGCGTCACGCAGCCCATTATATTATACATACTGTATACGCGCCGAGTTACATGCGTACGTTGAGCATCAGCCATCACCAGCGGCTGCGTGTTAAGTCTCTTTGATGTTACTCTCGCTGTTGACCTTATCTCGAGAGAGAAAGAGAGACTCGATGCTCGACGAACCGCATGACTGTCGCGCTGATGCTCTGTTGCAGCATGTATAGGGAGTAAGTAACTTTCCCAATCGTCGCACAACAGTAGTAGCTATACACTTTTGCAGGATATTACGTGTCGGCCTTTGGGGAGAGCCGCGCACACTTTCTCTTTGCCTCTTTGCCTATATGAAATCTCGCAGGATTTTCGCGTTTTTTTCTCTGTATAATACGAAACAGCTCTGGCGCTTTTACAGCTGTTAGTTTACACGTCTTTAGATACACCCGCATTCATCAATCAATAATTTGATATCAATATAGATAACGAAACGAATAAATCAATGTTCATGATGTAAAATAAGAGCGCAAAGGCGAGCACTCGAGTTTGTAGCCCGTAAACCCGCAGCCACTACCACGCGCAAGCACGCTCTGATTGATTCTGATCAACGGACCGCGAGAGCGCGAATATCTCTCCGAGGAATCGGAGCTGATCTCCCTTTGCATCGGTATAGCGCCCAAGTCGCGCACGTGGCGCGATTTTCGGGCCCCCGTTGGATACTGATGCACGCGACCAATCACCGCGCAAATTTTCCGCTTCCGAGGACACGGCACAGTAGTTGGCAGGAGGTACATTGTCCGCTGCGCGAGCTTTTTGTTTGCCGCAACAAGAGTGTGAGCATGCGCGCTGGGCCGGTATCCGTGGATAATCCTCGTGATGATAACGCGGGGATGTCGCGTAGACGTTAAACTTCGCTTTCCATACTGTCTTTTGTGCTTATACTGCTTATTGTTGATGCGGATACTTGAAGCCTCAGTCGAGCTAATGTCCGTTCGATTATATTTGTAAATCCATCGGCCGTGTAGGACACGTCGCTGCAACCTTGACCAACAACACAACGGGGCAGAGCCGGCGTCGTTATATGTCCAGCATAAATGCGAGAGAGAGAGAGAGAGAGAGAGAGAGAGAGAGAGAGAGAGAGAGAGAGAGAGAGAGAGAGTGAGTTAACGCAAGGGTTGCCCTGGGAGTCGAAGGGAGTAGTATACGCAGCGCGAGCACACACTCCGCAAATCAGTTGTCCCCGCCGCAGAGAGCGCGCATGATAATGTAATACGCTAATGGCCCTTTGTGCGCGCGACTCCGATTTATGAACGGATGACACGCGCCGACGCGCCTATATTTCGCCCAAAGTGCGCATCGATCTGTCATATTCCACATCGAGACTTTTTCAAGGCAACGAGCACTCGAGAGTACCTTGTACAGCGGAAGACGAAAATCGACGCACAGATGTGCGTCCGCAGCACGAAAGAAGCTCCTCTCAGCGTATTCAGCACACCAAAAGCCCATACGCATTGCTTCTATATGTGTGTACACCCCCAAGAAGTAATTAAACATCAGCCGAAGAAGAATCCGACATAGACTTATCCAAACATCGGTGCCAGAATTTTCAATCACCGAGAGAGAGATAGAGAATCCCCCTTTGTTTCGTGCGATGCTATAGTACATAAGGATCCATATAGACCGATGTTGCACTAGCGGTGCTTCCCCCGCGCTGTTTTCTCGGACGACACGCGTCTCTCTCTCTCTCTCTCTCTCTCTCAATGAGCTCTCGTTCCCATATTATATGCCCACGCGAGCGCGTTCCTGTGGGAGAGCCGGCCGACCCTAATTCCTATGGGAAATACGTTTTTCCTGGGCTTCGGCGTGCAAATTGGTTTACACGATCGTCGCCCGCCCGCGCGCGCGCGCGCGCGCGAGGATTAATAAAACGCTTGCGAGGATATCACTCGATTACCGGCTCTTTCATCATCGGCCATTAACAACAGTGCAGTAGCAAAAGGTCGAGTCGAGTCGATTCGAGATTAATTCTCTGTTATATTATTCAAAGGAAGCGAGAGATTCAATCGACAGCTCCTATACATTGTGTTGAAAGCGCGAGAGCGTGACGCGAAAAAGCCGCGCAAAGCAGAGTACTATATATAACAGCAGCAGCAGCTCATACATGCATATGAGAAATCATGCGCAAGACGGCGGTGCGTGGCGCGGCTTCATTACCGCGAGAAATACGACGGGCGTTATGGGGGATAAGCGTCTCGCTCTCTCTCTCTCTCTCTCTCTCCCTCTCGTGTTCTCGCGATTTCGCAGATATACCTATATAACGCCGCGCGCGCGGGAGGTATCAATTACGCCGCGTCGACGCAATCTATCCGCCGGCCTAATCGGTATGTCCCACATAACACTTATATACACCACCTCGTCTATATGTGATATGTATGTATATACGTGCGGGCTTCGACGCCGAATTATTATCGTGTAATTGCAGCGCGCTGCGCCGCGAGAGAAATGCAGGAGAATTGACGGCATGCGATACTTATATGCACCAAGCCGAGAGTTGGGTGGACTACATTATTCGCGCTTACACTTCTGTACGGCGCGATAAACTCGCGCCTATATGATGATTATGCCCTCTGCAAGCTCGTCGATTTCATGTATATTTGCGCCGATATAATTCGTTCGCCTTCTGTCGCGTTCTACTAACTCGCACGCGGGCTTATAACTTATACATCATAATATTATCCCACTGGAGGCTTACAGCTATACGGCAGATGAAAAGGTCGTTGCGTTGATTCGATATACCACAGACGCACAAGTTAAGGATCACCATGTTATTACAATATCATATACCGAACACGGCTCTCACGATATCTCCTCGTCGCAATTAGCCGCGCGCGGATTTCGCGTGCGGCAACTGTCGTCCCAAGAGAGCCGTCTATATATCGGAAAAAAGATGGACCGAGAAGGATCCCTCCCGTACATACATAATATCCCAGTTTCATCCCGGAGCTGCCTAATAATAATAAGTGTATATATACATCCTCTACAGATATCGAGCGCAAGAGAATGTTTTTCATAGCCCCTCCGACAGCAGTCCTGATGCACAGTATACACACGCACAAAGAGCGGTGAGATCGCACGTGCGCGTGCCTTCGCGCGTGAGTATACAGTATATGCGCATCATCATCATCATCATCGTCGTCGCAAGGGTGCGTCGCTGATGCGAGCGCGTGGGAGCGCTCGATTTATGGGAATGCGACGATCGGCCGGTGGTTCGATGTAGGGGGTGGTTCTGCCTGCGCTGGGATCGTGCGAATTGTTTTTCAGTACATTATCTTAGCATACTCGTCGGCGTTTGGATATAGAGCGACGTTGACGTGATGGGGTGCGGTAGGATGCTACGGATTAATTTAAAGGAAAATTATCGGTATAATAGTACTGGTGAACTTCTTAAAAAGTAACTTAAAAACCCACTCGCAGCTATTATTACTCAATGAAATTGCACAAAAGCCAGCAGCACCTATAATGCACAGCGGACGATTCCCGAGAAAAAGCTCGCATATGCACCGAAAGCTGACCCAGTATGCGCGCCGCGACTATAAAGTATGAAAATCCGCTCGGCCCACTACGCCGCGGCTGTTCTTCCGGGCGCATTCTCTCTCTCCCTCTCTCTCTCTCTCTCTCTCTCTCTCTCGTGTGGCTGCACTATAAACGTAAAGCATATCCCTGGATGGGGACAATCAAGCCGATTGATCGCGAGCCACTTCGCTGATAATCTTCGGCTGTATTTATAGAGGCCCCGGCCGTCGTTGGCGTGCGACGATTCTCCGCCGGAGCTTATGGAGAAACCTTGACTTTCCGAAACGCTTATAACACGTCAGGTCTATCTGGACATTCCATCGCGAGATCCGAGAATGCAGTAGCGGTGCCGTATATACGCGACTCGACGTATATGGTATACGCGTGTGTACACAGGAATGGCTTGCGGGAAAGCTCCATTAGCATATACTGTGTACTCAGGCCCGAGCTCTCTCTCTCTCTCTCTCTCTCTCTCTCTCTCTCTCTCAGTCTTTTTTTTGTCGCTTCTGCGCTCGGCTCGCTTATCGGTAATGGAAAAAGCAGCGAGCAGAGAGAGAGAGAGAGAGAGAGAGAGAGAGAGATATGATGTAATTCGATGCAGTGTGTCTGTCTGACAATCGGTCGGCCTATATCGATTAGTCGAAAAAAAATATAAAGAACGACAACTTTTTCCCTCTTCGTCGTCGTCGACAATAAACCGCGTGGACAAATTACAAAGCGAACAGGCGCCAATTACGCTTTCCCGCATAAAGCTCGCGTCGCTCGGGTTTAATAGAAATTTCAAGGCGATAAAATCTCGCGAGCTCTTTCTCTCGCTTTAATACGTAGCCAGGCTAATGAATTCTGCTAAGCGAAATTATTATGCGGCTCGTTTCCCCCTATACACTCTCTCTCTCTCTCTCTCTCTCTCTCTCTCTCTCTCTCTCTCTCTCTCTCTCTCTCTCTCTCTCTCTCTCTCTCTCTCTCTCTCTCTCTCTCTCTCTCTCTCTCTCTCTCTCTCTCTCTCCCCCCCTTTGCCCCGGACTTCTTTTCCCTCTCGCGAGAAAAGACTAATCTCGCTGCGCGACAATTACACTATACACACTATATATACATATACGTGTATGCGCGCGACACGAAAATGGAAAACTATACTCGGTATTTAAACGCGAGCGCGCGCGTTATACGTCTGTAATTACAAGTGCGGCGGGCGCGAGAGATTTCTCTTGCCCCCCGCGCCCGCATATTCGCGATATGATAATCAAAGAGCGAGGCATATATAGCCGGCAATCGCGAAGGTGAATTTTCCGAGGGTGAAGAAAAAAAGTGCAGCTAGGGATTATATTATGGAAATTCGATTCTGCGGAAGGTCGAGAGCTGCAGAGCGCGCGCACGAGAATACGCGTGTCGCTCGGCCCTTTCGATGACTTTTAATGAGCCGCTTGATATACGTGTGTACGCCCGTGTTCGGATAATTGACTCGGTGTATACGTTGCGCATATTTTTCTTCTCGATATATATATATATATATATATATATATATATATATAAATTACATTATCGAGGCCCTTTCATCGCTCTCGCGGAGTGCAGCTATTTCGAGGTCGCTCCGCGACGGTTATTTAAAATTACGAAGCCCGAGAGTGGAGGGAGGAATTTATGCATGACGTTTTATTGATTAATGAGACGCCATTAAGTTTTTATCACTGCACACACACACTGCGGCCGACGACAATAATTTGCATACAAAGATAACAGCCGCGCGCGGCTATAAGCTGCGCAAGCTCGTTGGACGAAATAATTTTATTACAGCTCTCGGAAAATAGGAGGCGCTAATTGTGAGAAAAAAAATAAGATTGCGGAACTAGCAGCTGCACTTGAAATAAGTCACCGCGACGCTCAAATTTCCGGACGTCCTCTCTCTTCGCACTGAGCGCGCGCGCGCGCGGCCACGTCCGGGTGCCCCACTCCCGGCACTTGTTGCATGCGCGCTTTCCCGTCCCTCCTCGGATTTCGAGGGCACTCTCTCGACGCCCATCACGCGAAAGCTCCCCCAAAGCTCGAGCTCTACATATCGACCGTCCGCTGCGCGCTATATGCGCGCTGTTGCGCATCGCAGGCACGTGAAAGCTCGTCCTCGCGTGATGCGAGCTTTATACTTGCCGCGCAGCGTCGCTTAATTCGATCGTCGCTCTCGAGTCGTACTCGTCGGAATTTTATAATGAGGAGAACTTCGCGTCTCTCTCGAGTTATACATACACTATAGAAAGTCGTGCAATTAAAACAGGCCTGTACAAAGCGCGCGCGTATAACGAAGATATTGCACAAAGCGCCGGCAGATTCTTAGGAAAGACGCGCCGCGGGAGCGCGCATATTAAATGCCTGGACTAACTAGCCGAGCTACGTGATGAGAGATTCCGGTGCGCCTGATTGCCGGGGAGCGATGCCTCTCGACAGCCGCGCGAACGATCGTGCGCGCCTGTCATTAGCCAACGGCGGCGGTCCCTCGAGTTCATTCCAAAGCTATTACATTGGCGCGCGGCTCGACAGATCCGCGGCGTGCGGGGCATATATGTTGCGATTTTTCCTCGAGTTCATTCATTCGTTATACCTATGTATACATCAGGTATGTGTACAAACTTTATCATTGCGGCTAGGTTCAGGCAGTTGGAAAATCATGACGGGATGACGCAATGGCCTCTCGATTAAAATTGTAACGATCTCTCCGCGGGGACGAGGATTAAATTCTAACGTATCGACAGTATAACCTCTCAGAGCTGAAGAGCGACGATGTCTCATCTCCGAATGTCCACGCTCGACGACGGGAATAACGGCGAGAAGCGAGTTCCACGCAGGTTCAGCAGGAGAGTCGTCGACGTCCTGCTGCTCAACGTCTACGCGAGCGAGAGTCACCTGTGCGACGCTGATAAACTGCAGCTTTCTGCGGAGAGGTATATCGATTCTATGTCTTGTGTTTACGTGGTTTACGTGGCTCCATCGACGAGTGTTTCGAGGTTATATTTCCGCAGCGTGAACAGAGCTTTCGCGAGCTTGAGGAAAGTCTTTTCCAAATCCGAAAGCTCGACCGCGTTTTCGCTGGACGATGAGTGCGCGTCGGAGTCGCCGGTGCAGGCCGTCGTCGAGATTAAAACGTCGCGTTCGGCTCTGCTGTCCAAGTACCTCGAGGACTACCGGCTGATGAGCGAAAATTCACTGTGCAAAAGGATGATGAAGATCGCACGCATCCGGCCTATAATATTCGCCGCGGGTCAAAGTTGGCCAATCGCTCGGGACGCGTCGGAGAGCCCGCACGGATCGGATTTCGAAGAAATAACCGACTTGCTTGAGAAATTGAAGGTCTACCTGTCGCGCCGATGCCGGAGGTAAGCGGCGATCCGACGCGATGTGAGCTTGCAAAAACGAGATTTTCGTTT
Source organism: Nasonia vitripennis (assembly GCF_009193385.2). Lineage (NCBI taxonomy): Eukaryota > Metazoa > Arthropoda > Insecta > Hymenoptera > Pteromalidae > Nasonia > Nasonia vitripennis. The sequence goes on along the minus strand of NC_045760.1, from coordinate 14,705,020 downwards.
CGCTGAAAGGCTGGAGATGCGACCCGGAGGGCAGAGCTCGATCAGCACGCAAACCTCGTCGCCCAGCCCCTGCGACAAGGGGATTCAGTGCTCGAAGAGAACCGAGTTCCTCAAAGTCTCCCCGAATCTGAAGTTCTTCTCGCGGTCGTCTCTCGTGATGAACGTCGAGTCCGAGGAGAAGTGCTCGGCGGAGAAGCAAAGGCGGAACTCGTCGACGTCCCTCGAGTACGTGGCCAGCTACAGGCCGGAGTTTCCCCGGAGGCTGCGGAGCTTCTCTTCCTCGGCGATATCCGGACCGCGAGCTTCGCCCCAGAGGACGAGAGCTTCCAGACGACGAGTCTCGGATCGACTGAAGGACAGCATCAGACAGACGGCGAACGAGTTCCTGCGCTACTCGAACTTCGTCGAGGACGACCTGGTCTCGATTCGCCGGCACAGGAACAAGTCCCGCCACGACGACGTGCTCGCCATGAAGAAGGTCTTGCTGGAGGACTACATAACCGAGGTGAAGGAGATCATCCACTCGGAGTCGCGCAGAGTCGAGGAGGAGCGGGAGGCTCGGATCCTCGAGAGCGTCAAGAGCCGCATGGACCGGGACCTTCCGACGACGCGGAGAGACAGCTGGTGCTCGCTAGAGGACAACCGTCGCCGGCGCGGACTGTCCCCGTGCACCTCCTACGAGTCGGCTCGCTGCTGCCTCGGCGAGGGCGACCGACTGCTGAGCTGCGAGGCTCTGGTGCTGTGCGCCGGCTGCAGCCTCAGGGCGAGGAAGAGGATCGCGAGGGTCAACAGCTGCGCCTCGTGTGGGGAGGAGAAAGGTGTGATCGCATCGTCGATTCGCGCCGCGTGTACCTACAATACTTATAGCGTATAATGTGTTCGCAGTCACGAAATCCAGTCGCTCGGTCGACTCGGGCGTCCAGCTGGACTGTCCCTCGTCGGGGGACACAGGACGGGAGGACGACACCAAGGCGGAAAACAACGACGAGCTTCTCTGCCAGAGGGTGGAAAACGCCGTGAGGAAGTTCACCGAGGAGCTGATTCTCTGCGAGAGACGGGCGCGCCATCGATCGAGGTCCGCGCGCAGGGGACTGCTGCTGCGACACAGGCGCAGGGTAGGTTCTCATACTTATCGCAGGCGACCCCGGGCTTCGCATATCAGATCGACGATACGATTATTATTCAATTTCACTAATTAACAACCGCATACACTCGCGAGTCATCTCCGACGAGTTGATCGCGCGAATGATGTAACGTTCTCGCAGTCGCGCACAGCATCGCCGACGACGACGACGCCGGATCAAAGCAGCAGCGCCGGCCTCAATTACCCGAGGAATTCGAGCGACGACGAGGAGGAGAACATCACCGGGATATCCACGCCGTCCCTCATCTCACTGTCGGACAGATCGGACTCGGAGGAGCTACCTTCTTGATTTAATTGTTAATTTCGTTACATATAAATTGTGTTTTGCTGTGTTTCAAATTAATGACGACGTTTCACTGAGTACACAATCCATATACTCGCCAAGTTTACATCGCCAAAGAAGCAATTATACAAGCTGTAGTATAACACGGCGAGGACCCCCGCAGGTCGAGCGCGACAAAAGGAGCTCGCACCTGACCGGCCAACTCGCTCCGTGCTACTGTTATAATTGAGGTATGCCGATGTTCCAGTCCCGCGGGGCCGACCGCATCATTAGAGAACTGGATGCTTCCTCTCCCGCGTCTTTCTATATATACATTTCCCTCTGCGGTTTCCTCCGACGCGGCTCTTTTATACGCGCTGCAGCCCTTGAAATGTTTAGGCTAGTTAAAGGCGCAGCTGTTTTTATTCTTCTGATTCGCTTAGAATTTCCCGTCTGCTTGGACCTGCAGCAGCAGTCCCTTGAACGTGAGCGCGCGCGCACGGACCGTCTTCGAGTATATAACGTGGACATGTGCGGAGGGAATAATAGTGGAAAAAAAGAATAAGAAACGAGAGCACACTCGGACGGAAACGTGCGGTATATGGACGGGGAGAAGCTCGTATGATCAAAGTAAATGTTTGCCCCGCGTCTTTGCGAGAGGGAGGAAAGCGCTGCGAGGATTTCACCGCGAGTGCTTTTGAATTGACCGTTTCCAGCCGATGTGTGTGTGTGTGTGTGTGTATATGTGTGTAATACACAAGTGACTTTCCTTCTTTTTTTTTAAGCATAATATTTTGAAAAAAAAATTATCCCAATGACGAGATATCAACGACAGCCCCGACGGATAACCTCGCGGCGAGCGGAGATTTTAGTCCCGCAAGGAAGATAAAGAAAGAGCGTCAAAGGAATTAGATATGTGCAGCAGAGCAGCTCTTGGCGCTTATATACTAGTATATATAAGGTGATTTGCCGGGGCTCATCTCGTCGATCCCTCGGCGCTCATGAATGGCCCGAGCCGCGTGCGCAGCCAGTAATTACGAGTCTCTCTCTCTCTCTCTCTCTCTCTCTCTCTCTTATACATATATATATATATATATATATATAAAAGTAAAATACAGCCCCTTGTATCCATTTTTGCGATCTACACGGCTAATATGCTGAGCTTTCGCCCGGCGCGCCTTTCATCGATGATTCGCGCCCTCAATGCGCGCGCGCGCGCGCGGATCGGATTTGAGAGGGTCGAGTATTAGGCTTATACACATTGAGATGTGCAGCAGTACGCCCGGCGCGGCAGCTTAGTTACCCGGTTGCTCGAGGCTCGTGATTACCGAGAATTTCGAATCTCGATTAAACTTTGAGTGGATTTCCCGCTCGTGTGTGTACATTATGCGATTTTTCTACACACAGGTCGAAATTCTTCGACCCCGTGGCATTCGCCCATTACCGAAGGAGATCATCATCGTCGTCGCAGCTAGGAGTTCCCATCCGCCCCCGCAGCGAAACGATCGAATTCCACACGGCCATTCGTCATGCACCGCGCGGGGAAAGCGGCCGCTATATCCCGAAATAATTTATCGACGTCACGATCGAAGCTGCGCACTCTGCGCGCTCGGATAATCCCATATAAAAATATTTCGCCTGCAGCCACGCACGAGGCTCTGAAAGTTCGCGAAAATGTATACACGCGCGGAAAATCGGGAGGAGGAGCTTCGGAGAAGCGACTCGGGAGGATATAAACTCGAATCCCGCGAGAGTGCAATCCTCTCGTGTCGCTCGGAAGCTTTTACAGTTATTGTGTGTAGCTAGACGTGTACATGCGGATATGTTGAAGTATATAGGATACGTGTGTAGCTGGACGAACGCGGCGGTCAGAGCCGCGGCGATTGTTTGTCCGTCGCGATAAAAGCTGTCGCTTGTGTTTGTCCGCACTTCCCTCGAATATCGGCTCGAGAGATTTTCTCTCTCTCTCTCTCTCTCTCTCTCTCTCTCTCGAATTTTTCGCCTCGACTCGAGCTGATTGCTACTGCTCGAGAGAACTCGAGGAAAGCTTGATGATGCGAGTGGGCATTTTCGAATCGCGCGATTTTTCGCGTAATAGATAAGTTTGAAAATCCACTTTTGGCATACTCGACGCTCAACGTACAGGAACAAACGCGTATAAACGACTTCGACAAGTTGTACACATGCTGCTCGAAACAATCGCTCCGTTTAGGCTCCTTCGTTTTACTTTTGCTCCGCAGGCATCGCCCCTCGTACGTGAAATTCTAATATTCTATATAGATCGAACTCGCGCCTTCTTCCCATACACCCTGGCAATCTCTCCATACTCCCAGCAGCAGCGCAACAAGTAAAAAAAAATTCGACGCCGGTCGGACTCCATATTATGACAACGCTGCAGGCGTGTATACCTATGTAGAGCTCCGAAATTCAGCTCGGGAAGTGCTGGAAAATTCCATTTTAGCCCGTCGAAATAGCAAAGCGAAGGCGACAAAGTTCGAGAGGAAATTGAAAAATTGCTCCTCTCTCGCGAGCTCGCTGAGACTTTATACCTATATAATGCAGCATCTAGCGCGCGTCTACGGGATATTCCCACAGGAGAGCAGAAGGACTCGCTCTATCTCTCTCGCATGCGGGGCTAAGTGGATTCCCGGCGACGGGCTTTGTGTCGCAGCAGCGCCTCTTCTTCTTCTTCGGCTCGTCGCGCCTCGCCGAAGATTGAATTCCGAGCTGGCCGCTATCTCTCGGGCTGTGCGATCACTCGGCTAATCGATCTCGCGCAATCTATTATAAGCAGGCCAAAGACTCGCGTGTGCGGGTGGGCTCACGCGCGAAATCCTTATGATAATTTTGGGATTTCGATTTTTCCGGATAACATCAAAGTCCCATCGGCTGCTATACTATGCGCTACTGGATCGAGAGGAATCGCTCGCGCGAGTCAAATCCGCCGGCGGATATGCGTCGCTCTCCTTTTATCCCGGGGTCCGTACAAAGCTTCCGCGAAGATTACGTACGGCCGGGCTGGCTTCTTTTCTGTCGCGTACGCGCGCGTTATATATATATATATATATATATATATATAGGCGAGAGGGGCTCGAGCACGCTGATGCAGTGCACCCCGGTAACGACGCGAGGAGTAAGTAATATCCGGACAATGCAGCTCAGGATTTTTATCTGCTTTATCCCCGATACCTTACGCGCGCGATTGTGGATTATCAGTGTCCTCGAGAGGGAGAGAGGATTTCTGCAGTGTCGGGAATTTTCATTTCTAGCATTGTTGTTTTTTAATCGAATCTTTTTCGTTCTAAGACTATTATAATTTTTCGGGCGAAGGATACGTTTGAGATAACAGAAGAGCCATTGGTCAATGTTTATAATCGTGTATTTCAGAAATAATCGCCTTATGCACACTTATACAGCAGTACAGAGTAGTCGATCGAAATACAGCAAAACGATATTGCATACTATAACAGCGACGATATGGCCTACATCATCCTTATGCAATTACAATTCGAGCCTTACAATAAGCTACACAAGTTTATCATCTCCTTATGTCATAGCGCCGATAATATACATTTTTTACATAATTTATTGATAATGTCGCATACATGGTTATAGGTATATTAATCGTGGGCGTACACGCGTGCTTCGTATTTACAATAAAATTCGCTTACATTGTAATATCATACTCTTAAAACGATTAAGCTCTACACGCTCTTGTCGCGTGTTGCGCAATACTGGCGCCCTTTTATTATATCATACATATCATCGTGTACCTTATCGCGCTAAATAAACGTCGTCACACTCTGTATTATCGAATCATCCGCCCCGAACGCGATGTTACACATCAATCCAATCGTCGAAAAGTACAAGCTCCTCTCGACAAACCGGAGAGAAAGGGATTGAGCGATCACAATCAAACGAAAATGACGGGCTTTCTCTCGGCGAGCTTTTTTTTCACCTCGAAAACCTGATCGCGTGTAAGAACACGGACTCGAATAAATTGCGGCCTCTACGCTCGCCTCCCCCATTCCCGTTACGGCTCGACGCTTTTCTAAAGACTCTACCCCATGTATACTATACTATGCGAGAGAGGAAAAAAGAAAACGGGGCTGTATTATACGAGCTCAAAATTACGCTTAGAAGCTCTTTATTTTTATTTCGCTACTTATACATACGCGCGGCGGGTGCGAGATTGCTTTTCGCGGCTTTGCTTCGTCTCTTATAACATTACGTGCATTATTATATACGTAAAATTAAACGCGATTGCATTTTTGCCCGAAATTCGGTTTGGCTTGTTTGGTTATAGCTGCAGTTGTATCGTTTTATTGGTCTAGTGACTAGATTTGCGCGACTTTTGCTTCGCTGTGCGTCTTACGTCGTTATACGCGGAGATTAAAGCTGATCCGGTTAGAAAATGTATAATATGTAAATCAATATTATTCGCGAATTTTCCGCTTCCGAGGCGACTGACATCGATTTAATTCAATAAACCCGAGCGTCGTAATCGCGTATACCTCCTCGCGTTATCGCGCCGCTGTACACACGGATTACTTACACACCACTTAGAGATATCCTTAGACTCGATTGACTAGAAACGAATTTTGGTGACAATTTGATCGTGGCGCGTCGCCTCGTTTGAATCTCGAAACGTTAAATTTTCATCGAATTGAAAAATTATGCGAATTACGAAGCGAGGCAACGCTTTGATCGACTAGATGCATACTCTATGCGCGCGAGGTGAGACTCGGCGCGCGATATAACGCTGAAACGAAAATTTAATGAAAACTGAAACTGAGACTTAAATTTATGCCGAAATCTTACATGTATTTACGTATATACGTTTTCTTGCGGGAATGCGATTTGTCTATTATTAATTTATACTGACTTGTGTAATCGCGACTATACTCTATGCGTGACTAGATTTCCTACACAATTTTGCCGTATATTAGCTTATGATATTCGGTTACAGTTAATGGTTCCGCTGACTAGATGTCCCTTTTGATTAGAAATCGATTTAGATATTATTACTTGACAATATTATATACTTCGCGCGAAATTGTCATCGGACACAGAACAACTAGACTTTCATTTCTCCATACTTTCTTTGGTTTGATAGAGTTGCTACACGACAATTTATACAGTATATCTTTGGGATCCTGTCGGTTGAATCTTACGCTACACATATAAATCTACGCTTAGATCGACTAGAAGAATTTGGTGATTGCGAGAATTCCCGAGATACGCGATCGGAGCATCTCGTGACTAGAATAATTTTTTCCTACTTCCTACAAACATACGCACGCGTACATCGTATATTGTAAGCGGATCTTAACTACATCTTTGATAAGTTTAGCTGTATGAGTCTGTCGACAAATTTTGTTACTTTATTTGGATGATAAGCGACTAGAGGGACTAGATCGAATTCTTTTCTTACTTTATAACGGTGTACAATCGAGATCTTACAGGACTACGTCGTTTGAGATCATTCGGATAGCCATATTTCAATAAAAAAAAAAAAAAAAAAAAAACTTAAGCTCTCTCGCAATTGAATTATTACAAAAAATAACCGATGACAAAAATATATGCGCATGTAATATTATATAGGTGCGTAAGCTGCACTCGCAAGCCTAAAGTATATATGTATACCAAAGTGGAATAGAAAATATATACCGAGGAAATTTCAATGTCAGAAAATAGATTTATAAAAACTTAATTCCACGTTACCCCCTCCAAGTATGCTCTAACGGTGCAACGATTGATACGATATAACATCAGATATAAGGCTCCGCTTATGTACACAGGATAAGACGAATAGCTGCAGAGCTCTCGTTATCTATACACATTTACACATCCGCTAATCCGAATCGCCTTCGAATACTGATACAATATACTTTCGACTCATATCTCCGCTCCTCCTCCGCTTTTATACAGAAATTTACAAATGACGATAACACTATGTATTATAGACTACGACCCTAAATTCTTTTGGCAAATAAAGCTGAGAGTTCCTTACAGACTATAATGTGCGCGTTGACGTGATCCGTGACTAGATATAAATATTTTTTCCTTTTGTTCGTGCATCTCGACAACAAAGTTAAATCTGCAATATACATGTTTATTCGAGGGAAAAGATGAACTCTCGGAGCCGACGTACGCACGTATGTCGATCGTCGCTAGATCCTCGGAGCCAAACATTTTCTTCTCTTTGTTATTTATTTAATTTTTTTTTTTTTTTTCGATTTTTCGCCGCTATTTTCCGAAGCTCCGAGGACCAGGCGACGAGCGCGCGTACGGATCGCACTGCCGAGAGTACATCCCTCCGTGTCCTATATATATAGAGAGAGAGCTATACGTACAGCTATATAGCGATTCGTTTTGATTGTGCACTCACGTGTGACCGCTGCGCTCACATGAGATCCAGACCGAATCTCCAGTAGAGGCTGGCGGCGGCGGCGGCTGCGGCGGCCGCCGATCCGGCACCGGGTCTGAGGGGCAGCGGCCTCGCTGGGAACCGATGCTGTCAGGCCATCTCGACGGCTCGGCTCTTGGTCTCCTGGTCGTTGTTGTTCTGCTCGGCGGCCGGGGCGCAGGGGTGCTGGGCGGCCACGTGCTTCCTCAGCGCCGCCTGCCTGCTGAACTTGGCCTCGCAGCTCCCGCAGGCCAGCGACTCGGAGCCCGACTCCTCGGAGCCGCTGCCGCTGCTGCTGCCGTTGCTCGCGCTGGAGGAGGCGGCGGCGGCGACGACGGCGGCGGCGGTGGCTGCTGCTGCTCCTCCGGGTCGCGGCTTGTGCCAGCGCCGGTGGCTCGCCAGGTTGGCCGGGCAGGAGAAGCGCTTGTCGCACTCGGGGCAGCGGTACTCGACGTGGGCGATGCGCGAGCAGCGGTGCTGGGCCAGCTGGAAGGCGTCGTCGTGCAGGTGTCGGCAGAGCTTGCACTGGTAGGGCCCGAGCCGGTTCTCGATCTTGGCCAGCTCGGCCCGGGCCTCCTCGGTCACCTCGACGATGTTGAAGGCCGGGTCGATGTCGCCGGTGACGAGCGCCTCGTCGGGCCCGAGGATGACGGTGCCCGAGACCGGCGACGAGGTGTCCTCGTCGAACTTGAGCTTGCGCGCGTGCTTCTTCTTGGCGCGCGGGGGCTTGTCCAGCTGCTGCTGCTTGGGGGTGTGCTGCTGCTGCTGCTGCTGGTCCTCCTCGCGCTTGCGGCGCTGCGCCGCGGGCTGCTGGGGCTGCTGGGGCTGCTGGGGCTGCGGCGGCGAGGGCGTGCTCGGCGGGGTCATGGGGGCCGGCGTCTGCAGCAGCTGCTGGTAGCCGAGGCTCGCGAGCATCATCGTCTCCTTGGCCGAGGAGCAGGTCTTCGTGGGCGTGCGCTCGAGCTCGGCGCCGAGGTAGGGAGCAGGGAGCTGCTGGTAGCTGTGGGCCGAGGAGCAGCTGCGCTGGCTGTCGAGGTCGTAGACGACCACGTCCTCGTCGGGCCTGCTGTAGGAGGAGTGCCGGCTGCGGGCCTCCTCGCGGCTGCGCCGGTCCTCCTCGTCGTCGACCTCGATGGGCTCGTACTCGTCGGTCCTCGGCGAGCTCGGGGTCGGGGGCGGCTTGAGCGACAGGTCCAGCGGACAGGGCGTCGCCGCCCTCAGCTGCTGGTGCAGCGAGCCCGTCGTCGGCGTCGAGGACGTGTCCCAGGCGAGGACGCGCTGGTACGACTCCGGGTCCAGCTGTTGCTGCATCTGGTAGTAGGGATGCTGCTGCTGCTGCTGCTGCTGCTGCTGCTGGGCAGCGATCACTGCCTCCTCGAAGTAGCTGCCGGCGGCGAGGTGCGGGTGGTGGTAGCCCAGGTAGGCGCGGGGCAGCGCGCTGTGCAGCATCTTCGAGTCTCTTCTCTCGAGCGCTTTTCTCTCTGAATATAGCGAGCGCTGTGTCTCCGTGAATATGACGATCTTACGCCGGCGGTGGCCAGACGCCGTGTGACGCTCGACCGGGAGCTGCGCGTCTACTTAAAACGCCGCGGCAGAGCCGGCGAGCGACGCCACGCCCCCGACTCGATGCTTATTCGCCGCGCTCCCACCAGCTTGTACCATAGGAGAGCGCGAGCGAGCTGCCCGACTCGAGAGGGGAGCGACCGGCTCCGGAAGCCAACGAGAGCTGCGGATGTGCCGGGTATCATACCTATATATAGACACTGCGCTGCGCGTTATCCGGCGTAGGAGGAAGATGCCACTCTCTCTCTCTCTCTCTCTCTCGAGGGGGTGGAGATGAGGCGAGCGGCGAATGCTTGCACGGAGGCGGACTTCCCAGCAACTTCCTTCGGTCCTCGTCGATAAAATCAACGCCGAGAGGAGAAAATTCATTCTTCCCGCGAATTCACGTAAGCGCAAACTTTCCGCGTGTCGGCCTTAATCGGCGCGTTACACGTCTATACCATGAACGCGCGCGCGCCGGGAATTTACACGGAAGCACATTATAATATGCATATTTCACGCGACATATGCTAACGGGCTCATTTGCATGCGCGATTTACGCAGTTTTTATCGCTCGCACACATCTTTCACTCGTACGCGCAGGAGAATTACAGTCTGATAATGTGTACACCCAGTACTTTGGCGATGCCTTACAAAGTTACGCGAACTTTTGAATCGACTCCGACTGTGCTTTCCGTCGCGACCGCATTTGCAAACGGGCAAAGCACTCGATTTTTACATCTGATTATCAATCGGACGCGCTTACATTAAATACCTCGTAGGCGCAGCGGGATAACGCATCCAGCTTCGAAGCAGCAGCCAATATAATCCCTTGTAGCCGTTAAGCAGCTTAGCTAATTACTTGACGGCGCGGTCTCGTTAATAATTCCGCGAGCCTCGCAGTCCCCGCTGACACACGATGGCATTCGAAATCGAGCTTACATATAGTAGGCTCGCTTCTGTGTCCGTCTTCGTCGACGTTTGCTTTTGTGGTTCAGCATCTTTCGGACATGCAACCGAGCTCGATTGGCTGGCTGTTCCGCCGATTGCCTCGACGCAGACTTTGAATGCAATGTAATACAACTATATAAAAACGTCGTCATCGGTCGAGCTTTTATATACTCCGGGGAGAAGATACATCCTCATATAGCCATTAAAACTCGCGTTTATATCGAAAAGCAACAACCAGCCAATCATTGAGTGAACGATGCGTTTTAAAATCGACCGACTCCAATCGCCGCCGAAATAATCGAATACATAAGCGCTCCGTTCGTGTTTTTTCCCCGCCCAAAGCATATTACACTCGCCAGTGCTTTTATCGTCAATTTTATAGATTTAACTTTGAAAAAAAAAAATATTACCGACGACTTTTTCGAAGAAAATAATCAGATGATACAAGCGTAATCTGGCAAAATGGACCATCGAACTATGTATGCGTATACACGCAGGCATTATAGCGACGTATAAACAGCGCGCTCTCGCAGTACAACAGAACAGCCCAGGCGGCAGCTCGCGAGTAACAAATATTTACGAGAATTAGCAAGCATAGCGAGTAATGGACTGCTGCAGCCCCGGGTGATGCCCCTATTAGCGATAATAACGCAAAATGCGAGAGTGAGAGAGAGAGAGAGAGAGAGAGAGAGGCATAACCCTCCCTCTCTCTCTCTCTCTCTCTCTCTCTCTCTCTCCAATGCAGTATTAACTGATCAATACAGATTCCCGCTATGATTATTTTATCGGTTTATCAACATTTGGACGCGACTGCTGTACGCCAATTCGGCGAGTTTGCGATTTTGAGAGTAATTATTTATATCGCGTGAGAGAGACAAAAATCGGACGGTGATTAACTGCAGGGATTTCGAGGGAATACAACGGATCGAATTCTGAATTTCGCCATGACGTAAGAGCGAATCCCGTACAAGCATTGAATTTGTTCATGATCCTGGAAATTCCTTACTAAAAAATCCAGCGTTTCAAAAGTAATAAATCCTCGAGGAAAGAATGCAAAAATTTGAAAAATCGAAGAACTTTCTTTCCGCCCGTCCCTATGTACATGAAACATGTAGGCAAAGCCGAGAGAGAGAGAGAGAGAGAGAGAGTGCAGTAGCGCAAGAATTTTGTCCGACCACTAAATTATTCATCGTTGCCGTGTCTCAAAGCCTCGCGGGGGAAATCCCAAAACTGGCGTGTATGTGTATACGTATACGTAAAGAGAGACATTCACGGGAGGATGGAGTAAAAAGCAGCAGCATCGGTGGCTTTTTGCCCAAATCCGGTACTCGCGCGCCTGCACAGGCTCTTGCATATTTCAAGCGATTTTAATGTGTCTCCTCCCCCGGCGTCTCTGCTACGCTCGGTGATGCTCTAATCGGCTTACGCTATACGCTCTGCCGCTTCCCGGGCTGTCGCTAGATTCTGCTTTCTCTCTCGCAGGAACGTTAGCTGCCTCTCTGTCTTTCGACCGCCGCTGTTGCTGATGATTATGTCATCGAGCGTTACTCTGCGGTCATGTGGCTTGTCTTTTACCGCCGCTGCTCTTCTTTTTATGTCTGTGGTAAGTACAAAGCTGCGCTGATGGTTTTTCATGAATGACATCGACGTTCTTCATATTTTATAAAAGAGCCCGATGAGTCGTTGCTGCAAATTCAAAAAGTAGGTCACCATTTGATGGTCGTATAAACATTTGCCGAGAACAAAGTGAGATGTGAATTCCAATGTCGAGTAAACTTGACACACTTAAAAGCCTCGCTAGAAAGGCATCCAAGCACGCGCCAAACACATCTCGCGTAATGCAGGCTGTCGACGAGCAGCCCTGCCTTTCGAATTTGTTTGTCGAATGCATGTGGGTACACACAACGGCTAGTCGGGGAGACAGAGAGGCCCGAGAAGACCGAGAGTCTCGCCGAAGGCCAGGATGTGCATTATTGGCTCGAATTACATCAAACACCGACCCCGCTGTCACGGCGGCTCGATTCGCCGGTTTTCAATACCGACATTGAACGACAGACGCGAGCGAGTCCCGATATGTCATTCCTGCGTTGGTCCAAGTGCTTCGTCCAAATATGTATGTACCCCGAATATTGATAAGATTTTATTTCGTTGACGATCACGGTTTAAACTTTTTAAATGTTTAAATAATATGCGTTTGACAGTGTAAATAAATCGAATTTCATGCGTATTTACTTTGCAGTTGATATCGGTTGTATAAATTGTAAATATCAGTTTGGTGCAACTTTCGAGTGATCGCAAATTTATAAGACTCGGTATTCTATATAAAACAATATTGCTATTTAATCGATAATCTTTTTACAATAGTACATCCGTCTATATTTTTACAGTGTGACCTTACATCTGTGATATAATATAAAATTAATTAACGCGCTTCCGATTATTTACAAGATTATAAACAATACTTTTTAAATTCATTTTGAAATTGAGATACTAGAATAATTTTTTGCCTGCAGTTCTTTCGTCGACCTTCAATTTTTTCGTGCTTCGTGGTGTCTGACCTGAACTCTGGCTTGCGAACATTTTTCGTTTTCTCTGAAAAATATACGTATACGTAAACTTTATTCATTGCTGTTTCTTCATACATCTTTTTATACTCAATTTTATTTTGAATACAATAAAATCTTACCTTGTTTTTTTCTTGGTCTGGAGTATTGTCGTTTTCCTGCTCTGAATCATCTTTCGCCGCATTTGATATGGAAGGACTCAGGTGTTGGAAAACGAAATTCCCTTTGCGTCCAGCATTTGTCGACATTTTACTCTTTTCTGGCAAATTTTGTGCAATTCGAACTAACGTTTCATCTCCTCTTGATAAAAATGAACCTTTCATGTTGGACTAAAATTCAATAATTTTGTGCTATAATCTAGAATAAAATTTAAAAATATTTACAAAATGAGTGCTAACTTACGAATGACAGGCTTTTCGAATTCGTGATGGTTTTTTTCGAGACGTTGGTTACTCCTTTCGCCATTAATATATTTGTACTATTACCAACTGAACTACTTTTAACCAGTTTTTGATCCTCTATTGAAGTCTTACTAGTTGATCGAACAGTCACGACCTTTAATCCACGATTAAATAATTGACTTTCACTGAAATCTTCATTGATCGCTACATCTAAGCTTTTCTGTAAATATAAGACATTCTCTGTGAATTGTCTGTTTATATGATAATATTATCGTCACATTTTTAGGGTACATACCTGTTTTTCTTCGAGGAACTTTTGTTGCTCATATCTCATTTTTCGCATTTGAACTTCCATTTCGGCATCGACCTCATCGTCTATTTCTTCGCCATTGTCGTCAGTCCTGGGCGTTAAGCCAAAATCACCTAAGCTGTCTGCAAATCAAACAAATTCTCATACATTTGCATTTTTAAACTAAAACTTTAAATTTAGTAATCTAAATGCAATCAAAGTATGGCTCACCTATGTTTTTCCATTTGAATTTTCTTTCGCGGCCAGCGCCTTCGCTGTGCAGGTCTCCGTCATCGAAAAGTAGCTCCTGGAGCATCCTCACTTCTCTTTGATCTTCATCCATCACTTGCTTCATGTGTACTCGATCGAGTTGTTCCTTCATTTTGTCCTCGTCTATTTCTTCGGCGTCGGCTTCCTCAAATTCGAGCTTATCCATTCCTTGTTCATCTTCATCAGCCGAATCCCAATCACTCTCGCTCAGCTCAGCCTCGTTCTCCAGAAAGTTCTTTGCCACCTTCTTGATCTCTTTTTTAGGAACAACCACTACCTCGTTTTCTTCGGAGTCGTAATCAACGAATTTCTCTTCATCTTCTTCTTCTTCTTCTTCGTCGGAAAATTCCTTAGCTTCATCTTCATCCTCATCATCAGACAGTGTGAGCTTTTTGACCTTCTTTTTCTTCAAAAGTTTTTTCTTCGGTCGATCTTTTTTTACTTCTCCATCCTCTTCATCTGAGGAGGAAACTATCGCAAAATTTGTTCTCGGAGCATTTGAATCGTCATCAAACGCTGTGACTTTTTTCTCAAGTTGTTCAATTATCTTGGTTTTCTGATTTTGCAAAGTCTTTTTGAATGGACTATTACTATTATCATCGAGCGTTAAATTAAAATCTTGCGATGCGTCATCATGGATCTGCGGTGAATCATTCTCTTCCAATGCCTTCAAGTTTACTGCTTGCGAGGTGAACGCCCCTGAGCACAGATCCATTAACTGCGAATCTGTAACTTGGTCTGGTTTATGTTGGGTCTCCACTACCGGCTTATCATTCCCTCTCTTAAGCCAAGCCTCCATAGGGTTCTTAAAACTGGTACCACCAAAGGTAGGCAACTTTACTGGACTCTTGGAATCATTGCTGAACATGGACTCATCGCTCCTTTTCAGTGATGATACGGTTTTTGTGGGACTACTTTTTGAGTCATCGTCATCGTCGAGGGTCAACGTTATATCCTGCGAAGTCTCATCGCCAAATTCTGGCCTTGAAGGATCAACGTTATCTGATTCTAGTTCTTTCATGTCGGAAGGCTGACTGACAAAAGCACCTGAGCACAGTTCCATCAGCTGCGAGTCGGTTACTCCATTTTGCGACATCGTGTTCGGTGGTCTTATCGTACTCTGGGTATTCGTAAATTGACCCGAGCAAATTTGAAGCAGCTCGTCATCGTTTACAGTGTCAGGTGGATCTTCAAAAAGTTTCTTTTGCAAACCAATCATTTTCTCCATATTGCAATTTGCTGGAGGCCTGTTGGCACTAAAAAAATTTTATGTAAAAACATATTACAAACTTTTAGATTAGTCGAAAATGTTTGCTTATCGGTGAAAGTTAAGAAAAATACCTGTCTTCAGTAGGCGTATTCTCGACTGAAGTACCAACAGGACCCAAATTCAAAGCGTTCGGGGTCTTCGAAGCCGACTTCCTTGTTGAATCATGAGACGTATTTAGAGCCGTGAGCTGTGTTATGGGTGAGACCATGCTGAGTAAGTTGTTAGGTTTGGGTAAAGGAGTTTTGCAGGCTTGACTACGCGAATCCGAATTGCAGCGATCTCGAGATTGAAAAGGCGGTATAGAGTCAGTTTCAAGATCTTCAGAGCCATGGCTTGCTTGCGAGGCGAATATGTCCTCGTCAGTCTTATTGCAGACTCGGTTGCTGCCCGGGAAAAGCTTTGGTTTAGCATCGTTGCTTACACTCGATTTTGATTCGTTTGAATCTTCATCGAAGGGACGGATGATTCTTTTAAGTTTCTTTGGTTTGTCGTCCTGTAAATAATTTCAAATATATTGAAACAAATTAATACATTAACAATATATGAATCATTTATTAGAAACTTGAACTTACGATTTCTTCTTTTCCAGATTCCTGCTCTTCCTCCTCTTCTTCTTCTTCGTCCTCCACTTCTTCATCTTCTTCCTCGTCCTCCTCGTTTTCATTACCACAGAAAACTGCAGCATTTTCATCCTCACTTTCTTCAGCCTCTTCGTCACCGAATGCACATTTCGGCCTTCGACTTTCTTTCATAGGTACATCGTCTTCCTCCGGCTCGCTCTCCGTACTTACTTCGTCTTCCAATTCTTCTTCCTCGTCAGGGAGACCCTCGTAAAAATCTTCACCTTTGCATTTTGCTTCTTCTTCTTCTTCCTCCTTGTCCTTTTCTTCCCTTTGCTTCCATTCCTCATTTCTTGCAGAAGCGATTTTACGCTTCAAGTCCTCCCTTAATTTCTGCAGCTTCTCTCCGGGCTTCCTATCTTTTTTGGGGTCATCCTCTATTATCGACTTCGTAAAGGGTAATACTTCTTCCACGATTGTGATTTCATTGCCAGTGCCTTCAGTACGTATCGTTTTTACCTCGGAGATCTCGTTGATCCTAGGCCTATAAGTAGCTGAGTGACGCGCAAATCTGTCCAGCAGCTGCGTGACACCTTCCTTCATTTGACCTGAACTTTCTGTGAAATCGATTGTTGAACCTGGTGAAGCTTTAATCATGGGCTTGTTTTTTAAAGCGTTAGCTAAAATAATTTCTTTCATGCTTGGTTTTTTTACTACAGGTTCGTCAAGATCCTTTGGCAGAGCGAAATCTGCTCGTAGTATATCGCGATCTATGATCTCGTCATCATTGACGTCCTTGGATTCTGAAGTTAGTTCTAAGATCAGATCATCAGTATCGTTCTGTTCTTCCTTATTGCTATATTCGTTTTCTTTATTTTCAATGATAATTTGATCTTTTGACGATACTAACAATGCTCTATTGGTTTTTGCGATTTCTTTATTACTTATATACGGGGTTTCCGATATCACTATACTCTCTTGATCTTTGTTTTGTTCTGAATCACTATTTTTACTAGACTCGGATGATTTTTTCTCGTCATTGATATCATTTTCGGTTTCAGATAAGTTTAATAAGATTTCTTCATTACTGTTTTCGAGAGTGGATTTGTTCATTTTTTCCATATTCTTATCAATATTTTCTATATTTTCTGGCATTTTTGGACTTTCTTCGTTCTTTTCTTCTGGCATACATTTATCGTCTTCGTTTGTATCTACATCCATGTCCATTTCTTGACCTGTAAATAATTTTCGCGGAACACTAGCCTCCCTAATTCCAGATTTGACTTCCCTAGGTTTTTTCTCGAGAACTGTTATATCGGTATTAATACTCTCATCAGTATGGACACGTTCTGGTTCAGATAGTGGTGTATTTTCAGTCGACCCATTCTCATCAATATCTTCTAAGAATAATTTCCTCGGTACTCCAAAATCTAAAGATCGCCGCTGAAGAATGGTCATTTTATCATGAGAATCCTGAATATGATCTTGAGTTAATTTTTGTGTATCAGCAATACCAACTGCAGTCGCTGTTTCATTTTCATTTGTATTCTCATTGTCTTTCTTAGCAGTACCAGCTTCATCCACTTCCATTGGTTCATCTTGTTCCTCTTCAGAGTCCGACGATTTATAAAAAATTTCAGCCTCTTCTTCTTTTTCTTGTACTACTTTACTGCAAGTTATAAATATTAACTTTAGATTACAAAATTACAATATTTTTTTTGCAATAACAAGCATCAAATAAAGAAGATACCTAATGACTTCAGGGAACATCTTAACTTTTTCAGCAAACGTTAAATTATTAGGGATATCAGACGTAATCTTTTTCCTGTTCAGAAATTCCTCCAAAGTACGTTGCTTCGGCCTGTGGTAAGGGAGAGATATTTCTGCTTCTCTCATTAATCTTTGTGTTTCACTATGTATTTGTTGCATAGCAGCATCCTTGGATGCTCGTGCTGATCCCTACAAAATATTTGTAACATTTTATTTAATTTCTCATTGTCATTTTAAAATTATTAATAATCTATAATTTACATTACCGCTCGATTCTTCTCTAACTTCTTTTCTTTTTTTGTTTTTTTTGAAGCATCTTTTTCTTCACCTGAAGAAGCATTGCTCCCATGCTCAGAAGGATTGTCACTGCCACTTTCAGAATCTGAATCTATGATATTACTTATTTTATTTGATTTCTGAAAGAAAATTAATGTTGGTTTACAATGTGTTTTTACAATTATAAATGTCGTTAAGTAGATGATGAAAGTATCTCACATTAAGTGAATTAGATTCTTTTTCACTCTCATTATCACTACCTCCACTGTCAGTCTGTTTCTTTCTAAAACCATTATCAGTTTTGACTGGCTCTTCATCAGAATCACTGTCTACAAGTTTTCTTTTGTTTTTTATTTTTTGTTTCTTTCCAGACTTCGAAGATTTCAAACTTTTTGATCCATCTGAATCTGATTCACTCTGTTCTTTATTGGCCTTAGATCTTTGTGGTATTGTAATATCATCCTCTGAATCTGAGTCTATAATGTTGAAATATTTTTTTGGCTGACTTTGTTTACTATCACTCTCTTTTTCAGGTGTACTCTTCTTGCTATCACTTGCTTTTTCAGGAGAACTGTTTTTACTAGCTAATTGAAAACTAGATCTTGTGTTGCTCTCATCATCAGATTTCTCAGCCACAGGCTGTCTGTTTTTAGTAGTTGATCTAGAATTCGAACTTACCATGGTAGAATTAGAATCATCGTCCTCTGAATGAACACTTTGACTTCTTTTAAAGTTGCTTTCATTATTGCTCTGCTTTTCAGGTGAACTTTTGCTTGGAGACTTGAAACTAGATCTAGAATTACTTTCATCGTCTGATTTATAACTTGTATGTTGGCTCGTTTTGACAGTTGAATTAGTACTGAAGATCGATGAACGTGAATCTTCGTCTTCATTGCAAACTTTTTGACTTCCCTTTACAGTAGAGCTGTAGCTGGAATTACTGTTCTCATTTGTATACCTACTAGATGCAGATTCACTCTTCTTGCTCACAGAACTACAACTAGACTTTGTTGTGCAACTGCTAGCTCTGCTCTCCTGAGAACATCTGCTATCGAGTGAAAGTTTATTTGCTTCTTGAGATAACTTATTTTCGTGCTCATCGGGCAAAGTCTTTCCGATTGAGGACTGCTCAACAGATTGTGAAGATTTTTCATTGTTGCTATTAGTACACGTCAAAATGCCACTGTCATCATCAATATTCTTCGAGGGCAGAGCAACAAGTGCTTCAGTCACAGTTTCCGAACGAGATTTACGAACGACGTTTTCCGTCGACATTTTTCTGATCTCTTCGGTGACAACTTGAACCGCAATAGTTGCCATTATCACTTTTACGAAATTGTTTGTCAAATTATACTCATTAAAACGAAAGAAATATTCATGCTTCGGAGCATCTTCTCGCGCCTTATTTACACGTAGAACTGCGGCCAGGCGTGTTTATTCGCGCCAAATTCTGTACACTGTTGCCATATTCTAGGGGAATGAGCGGTGATATTTCTGGTGATTTGTATATAGGTTTGTTCGTTTGATCAAACGTCGCTACGATTGCTAATATTTGATATTCATACATACAAATAATTTTTTTACTATCGATTAAGTATGTTTGTAAGTAATAATAGTTTTGATAGTAATTTTTATACATATTTTTGATAATTAAAAATGTTAAAACCACTAATATTGGTTTTGCAATTTATAATGTTTGCTACTACATATTTATAAAAAATTTCGAAACTATTTGACTGATTAAAAGTAGCTAAATAATATATGTATCTTTAAACTATAATGTTCAAATAGACAAATGATACATTGTTTTGTTGGCTACAATGCATCACGAAAGCGCATGCGCTTTTCGTTTACACGCGTCGGGTGTGTTTGCATTTTCCATTGCTTTTGCGGCTTTAGCGTTGTAGAAATACTACTGTTTCGTTTTCGTAGGTTATATCAAACTAAAACAACAGCGGACTCAATTTAATTTAATGAAAAGAAACGTTTGTTATTGTACATATTTTATAGGTAAATAGTGACAATTTGAAATTAAGGTACCGAAAATCATATTTCGAAGATGACAAAAGGTAAGATTGATACATTTTTAGTCTTCTTTAGAAAAGTTTATCTTTAGTGGTTAGTGTTGACTATAAATTTGAGATATAATTATTAAATACGTGTTAAAATAAGCAAATTATTTAATTGCTCAGTACTTTTAGACGACAAAAAAGGCAATGATGCAAATGATACTGAAAAGAAGAGCTCACTCGATGCTGGCCCTGACCCAACAGCACCAATCACTCGTAAAGGAGTCTTGACATCTTTTCTGACTGGTAAACCTATGGATATTCCTGAACAAGATATTGTAAGTATTCAATAAAATGGCGATTTCTTTAATTTTATTTTTTTAGGCAACCTTATAATGATTTTATTTTTCAGCTTGGAAAATGCAGATTTGTATCTGAATTTGAAAAACTAAATCGTATTGGGGAAGGCACATATGGTATTGTATACAGAGCTAGGGATACAAAGAGTGACAAAGTGGTAGCATTAAAAAAAGTACGAATGGAACACGAAAAGGATGGTTTACCGGTTAGCGGTTTACGTGAAATAAGTGTCCTCTTATCGTGTAGGCATGAAAACATTGTTCACTTAAAAGAAGTAGTTGTAGGAAGGAGTTTGGAAAGCATATTTTTGGCAATGGAGTATTGCGAGCAAGACTTAGCTAGTTTACTTGACAATATGCAAGCTCCCTTTTCTGAAAGTCAAGTAAAATGCATTATGCTGCAAGTCCTCAAGGGACTTAGATATTTACACCACAATTTTGTAGTACACAGAGATTTGAAAGTTTCAAATTTGCTTATGACTGATAAAGGTTGTGTAAAAATAGCAGATTTTGGTCTTGCTAGATGGTTTGGCTTGCCATTAAAGCCGATGACTCCAAGAGTTGTAACTCTATGGTACAGAGCACCTGAACTGCTTTTGCAGGCTAAGACACAAACAACTTCAGTAGATATGTGGGCAGCTGGTTGTATTTTAGGTAATTAATACGTATTACTTATGTTGATGCCAGCATTATCATAATCTTCATTTTCATTTCTATGTGTAACGACTATTTCTATTTTTAGGTGAACTTTTAGGACACAGACCCTTATTACCTGGAAGGTCAGAGATTCAACAATTAGAATTGATAGTTGACTTACTGGGAACTCCCAGTGAAGCTATATGGCCTGAATTTAATGCACTACCAGCATTGCAAAACTTCACGCTAAAGCAACAACCTTACAATAATTTGAAACAAAGATTTCCATGGTTGAGTGCAGCAGGACTTAGATTACTTAATTTCCTATTCATGTACGATCCCAAAAAGAGAGCCACAGCTGAGGAATGTTTACAGAGTAGCTATTTCAAGGAAGCTCCTCTTCGTGAGTATTTTTAATTTCTAAGTCCATATCACGCATACCAAGAATCAAGCTGTATTAAAAATAAATGCTCTTTTTGCAGCTTGTGATCCGAAGTTAATGCCAACATTCCCGCAACACAGAAATATGAAAAAATCGGCAAAAGAGGTTCGTGAGCAAGAACCTGTTGTTTCTGACCAAACAAATAATCTACCAGCAATATCGGATCTTGTAAGTTTTGAATGAATTATTTACAACCATGTAGCTTTTTATTCATTTATTTATTATTAACTTATTTATTACAATATTTATTTATTTGGAGTAACAATAATTCAGCAGTCTTTATTTTTATTGTAAGTTTAGCCATCTAAAGTTTATCCATTTTTTTTTTATTGTTTCAGCTTGGGTCCCTAGTCAAAAAACGACGTGTAGAATGAATACTTCAATGAGTGTTGAGTGCAAGAGTATAAGCCATTAGTTATGAATCACGAACTACAAGATTTTTTTTAAACTTGATTGTGAACGCGATGTTCAAGACAGATATTCACGTCAAATAGATAAGCTATGAAACAAATTTTTGATGAATTTCAACTACAAATAAAACGTCATTTCTGTATAAAAACAAGTGAGAAACTTAGAATGTTTCTCGCAACGACAAGAGGAAATACATGTGTAAATCTCATAAGCTTAGATGACTCGTTTTAATTTAGAACTTCTTTCCCGTCGCCTCGAAACGCTTCTTGAATTCGCCCTTGGGATCATACTTCTTGATAAGTCGGTCCCAGTCAGCAGGTCGCTTGTTCATCAGATGATTGATCACCTTCTCGGCGGTCTCTTTCTGCTTCTGGTTGCATTTCTGGCAGCCGGTGGCCAGCGCGTCGGGAAGAGTTTCTGCAAAAAATAACATCGTGCTCGTTACAGTAAACCGTTGCAACCAAGCCATTCGTCATCAGTCAGGTAAAATCACGTTTCCTAACGAACCGATCGCGTGACCTAAAAAAACAATCCCATATCCGGAGCCGATCGGTCAATCCCGAAATTTCAAAACACTCGATTATTTCTCGATAAGAGCGCAAATCGGCATCACCGGTTTTTCGCGTTCCGCTGCACGCTCGCGTAGGCGACTCCCATTTAACGCATAATCGGCAAAGGATAACGGATACACGAGCTCGACGACGCACTTACTTACACGCGCACATGATCCCGAGAGAACGGGTTACTCAAGCGCAGACTCGGGTGCAAGTTGAACGTGAAAGTTCAAATTGTAGGCCTTACGCAACTGTGTGTGCACGCGCGCGTTTATGCGTGTGTGTGTATATAGCGAGCGCAGCTGACGCGACAGAGAAAGTGTATTGAACTCTATAGGAAGATTGTGTATTTTCTTTTCGTCGATAGCCACCCAGGTGGTCTGGAGTTTGAATAATTTTGAAATGAGTATGCGATGCGTTACGTGCGGCTCTTACTATTCGGCGCACAGCAGTTGTCTGCACTCATATGTATACGTTAGGCATTTCGAAGTGCACATAATTATATCGGTACCGGTGAATGAAAGAGCTATACGAATAGAATTCATAACTACGGCCTCAAGAGCGAACGAAAAACCATCTATAAATTTCGTTTCAATAACGAGCGTCTTACGTGTTTAGACTCGGCAAAGTCGGCATATTTCATGCTCGCGTATTATTGCGTATCGCGAGAGATGTATGTAATATCCTCCGAATGTCGAAAGCGAGTAACGATAGCGAAACGCGCGGATGCGCGAATCCATAGCGTCGCGCGCGACGAGTCGTGTTATACCTATTTCTATACGTTTAAAAGAAAGTCGACGTTTTTACGAGCGCGGCCGAGAAGCGCAAGGTACGATCAGCCGAAACGTTTAAGCGCCGAATAACCGCGAAAGAAAGTCAGTATAGTTTCTCGGCTTTGAGAAAAGGGAGAAAGTAAGCTCGAATGTGCGTTGCTTTTTTCAGTTTCTTTATAAGTTTCTTCTCGTGCAATAGCGTTATATTATCAAGAGAAATTTTAAACTAAAAACGTTTTATAATTTTATCGATTTATTTGAATTTTGTTTCTATATTAGATTACAAAAAGAAAAAATTGCTCTAGAAAAAAAACTGCAAGAACTGGATGATAAAATATCTACTCACTCTTGAGTTCACGGCCCTCGGCAGTGCAGGATCCCTCGTCGAGCATGCACTTGATGTAGTTGCCAAGCACGCGTCCGTTCTGGAGAATCCTGTCGACATCGACACCGTCGTATCTGCTGGTGTACTCGGCGGCATCGACGACCAGCAGCAGAGCTGCGCAGCACAGGACGAACGCGCAGACCTTCATCTTCTCAAAGTGTTCTATTTAACGTAGAGAGTGGCTGTATAAAACGGACGCGACCGAGAACGTGGAGCTCGAGCGAGTGACCGGGACGGCGGCGACCGGCTGCGTTATATAGCCGACCGGTTGGAGGGGCTCGCACGAAGCGTCTCTCACTCTCGGGAAGAGTATAATATACACGTCTCGGAAGAAAGACTCCATCGCGCTCTTGGAAAAACCAGATATATCGTCGTGTGGCGAATCGTGCGTTGCATAATTCTGTACTTGTCGGTCCCCTTTCGGGGTCCGGGTCGCTGTTCCTTTTTTTTAGGGGACAGGATTATTATAACGGCGCGGTTTCGTGCGTGACGGATTTGCTTTTTGTTGTCGCGGATGTGAGCTTTCCGGGTGAAGGAACCACGTGGGCGGGCATTTTTAGCAATAACGATGTTGTTGTATCGGCCTGTAGAAATAGATTATTTCACTGGGAGGTTCTTCTTCTAACGATCGGGTAATCCGACTCAGAAACGTCTAATTCAGCCTGTCAGTTTGACGGATTTTAGAAGTCATTGCGAGCAACCTACGATGCTCGCGAATCAAATGACATCACTCTGTTGTGCTATAGTGATTTTTTAAACTATATGAATTCTATATCAAATAATCCAAGCAGATTACGCTTACGTTATAGTTTACATAAGAAAGGTTTTCGAACCGGTATACAGAAAAAGTGGAGAAGCAACTGGCGTTCGCTTGCACACGTTTGAAAACTCGTTCCTTAAAATCAAAATGCGCGAGAAGAAATTGAAGATTTATAATACACTCGTACAATACAACATTTACCTCCTGTCGCGAAGGTACACGCACTCGCGCGCATATATGATATCGCGCTTACATAAGCGAACTTTCTATTTAATTACAATAACAGCAGCACCGCGAGATTATTAACAATTCGTATATGTATTTGTACAAAGTCCAACTAAAAAGCGACGTTTCGACTTGAACATTCATATCGGCTTCTTCATCTCATTTTCGAAACAGCGCGCCGCCTTGTCTCGAAAATCTGTTTACAAAATAGGCAATAGACGGCAAACGTGCTTAAAATTACAGACGGCCGACCCATAGACTCGAGACCCTGAAAAGCGGACTCATCTCCATGCACACAGACGCGCTTACACCTTCGTATATAATATCTCTCGTGTAAACTCGTTGAGCAAAGCCCGCGTGTGGCGCATAATGGGATTTTTGCGCGAGTCGGCGAACAGTATGACGACAGCATCTGGTGTGTACCATTGGACGTGATAATTGTATGTATAACCCTCGGTATATATCTCCGATTTTTCTCAGCCAGTATACGCATTTATTTCAGCGAATCCATTTCGTGTGTTTGCTAATTGCGCCGCGCATGTATATGCATCACGACCCACTGCATCAACAGCTACTATATATATATATATATATTTTTTTTTGACTTGCATCTATTCGTGCGCTCGGCTGTAATAGTTATGTGCGGCTTTATGGTAATGATATTTTCGGGCAATAATTAGCGGCTGCGGTGTGTGAAATGCAGCATTATATAGTGATATCGCTTGAAAATCGGCGCGTTGTAATTGAGTAAATTTTAGACTGTCAAAATGCGTTCCTGGCCTGATGTGTATATAATAGAGCGAAGGTCATCATCCTCGAGCTAAGAGCTGTATCCTTCTCATTTTCATTTCCCCCGCTTGAGCGTGTGTGTGTATATATATATATTTATAAAGCAGGCTTGTTTTGGTGCGCATACACGCGCGTGTTCTTTTCGGAAAGACTTACGCGCTTTGCATTAAACATTTGCTCGACGGGCGGGTGCGCCATCGCGCATATAACGAGAAAACGCTCATCCCCATTTTTGCAAGTAGTATATATAGACCTTCGTGAAGCGGTTCAACCGAATACTCGCGCGTATAAAACGTTTTTGCTGATCGTTTCCAATCGTACACCGAATATCTGTATACTATGCGGTCAAAAACGTTACGAGATTTATGTATGCAAAAAAAAGAAAGGAAAGTGAAAAGCTGATCGAGTCATTTTTTGTTGATTAACTTTTCCGATACACCGAACCGTCTCTATTGTATACTTGTTTTTCCCAGTCATCCATACACACACACACACACACATATATATATATACATATATATATATATATATATAACACACGTCACAGCGGTCACACGAGTGAAACCGAAAAAAGACAATGAATGGACCAATTATAGCGCGCGATCGGCCGCTGCACACGTGTACCGTTTGTTCGTATAATTACACTTGCTTGTATCCGCCTCTCGATTTCGTGCATCATGTACGTACATATCTACGTATATACATAAAGCTCTGGCGTACAGTGTGACGAAACTCGCTCCGGAACAAACGGAGAAAGTGTTTTGGAGGAGATGTGTACAGGCGATCTCCTCTTCGCGATACGGGACATCAGACTAAATAATGTTTCTGAGGTGGATGAAGCGTGATGGTATGAGCGCTAAATGTAAATAATATGAGAGTGAGTTTTTTTCGACAGTTGCAAACGATATTTTTAAGATTAAATTCAAAATTATACTGCAACTCGTACTCGTATATTCTGGACGTCTTCCATCTCGCTTAAAAGTACGATATAATCATCACGACGGGAACAAAAGCAGGCCAACGGGTTTTTCAATTTTCAAAAGCCCTGACTTCTGATATATAGGCTGTATGCACGAGTCTCGCACGTGACGAGTGTTGGTGCTTTCTCGAGAACTGTCTACTTCGAGTTTCCGATATGTGTTTACCGCAGCCAGCGAGCCAAGGACACCGTTTGATTCGTGAAATTGACACGTGAAACTTGAATTTTCAGGTTTCAATCTCTATACAGTAAAAAATCCACATCCATATAGGAGAGCAATTATATAACAAAATGTCGAAGGGCAAAAGCAGGTAAAAAAATACGGATATTATATATGTGGTAAGTATGTCAGTCAATGCGATTAAAAATTCATGCTTATAATCATTTATTATATATTTTATATCGTCGATATCAATATTCAAAAACAAATTGAGTGGGCACGGCGAGAGACGTGTATATCACAAAGCTGAATTGTCGATTTCTTGTTCTACGCAAGACTCGCGAGTCGAACAACAATAAATTACATAAATAACGAATCTTTGCATGCAGCTTTAATAATAACACAATTAAACAATTAAACATCCTTATTACACACTCTGTTACATTTCGTCAAACGCATACATGCATGCATGCGCATAAACATCTCTCTATATCATCCTGTCAAAGCGATGCATATCTCATAAATTATACTCGATCGTTATATATAGACACACGTATACAGAAAACAAAATATCAAATTTGAATAAAAAGAGAACAATCGTGATATAGAAAGTGATAATAGATCCAAGAATAATAACAACGGCACGTCGCACAACAACAGACGTATGAGAGGTCGCGCGATCATCTCGTCATCTCGCAAATAGCCCCGCGTGTCTCGCGTCCTGCGTTATCATACATCAGCGATATAGGAAAGCTCAGCTCGTCCTAGCGCAAAAGTGCGCGTGTTTTGACACGTATACATGGAATAACAATACTCGCGGCGCAGATCGGACAGCGGCGCTTTCTCCGCGCTGAGTGTGACGCTTATGCCTTTTCCTTATCATTATACATATTATTGTTATATTCCTGGTGGTCGACTATGGTCTAGAAGACGGCTCTGGGTTTGCCATACATCTGCTGGATCGAGCGCCACTCGTTCGGGTAGTTCTGTCGCATGAACGCCATCAGCTTCTTGGCGTTGTTCGCCTGTTGCGCTGTGCACCTACCGCAGCCGTTGTACAGGGCTTCCGGCAGTAGTGCTGCAAGGAGACAATCATTTTTTCGTTATACTATATCGTTGTTTACGAGAGCCAGTGCGGTATAAGTATATTGGGTATACTTATACCCCGGCGCGCGAGACCTTTAATTGACCAAGTGCATTGACCCGTCCTGTGTGTGTCTCTATTATAACCCGCTTGCACGTGAAAGTCGAGAAAAACCCAATGAGTATAGTGCAGAGTATAATATACCCAATAAGTAGATGCAGCGGTATACCTATAAAAGTATGCATGTCTGGTTTTGAACTTGTTTCTTTTATCAACCATCGAGTTCGGGTGGAAGATCGGAAAATCTGTTGATTTTGTTTTATATGCGACTGCGTTAGGATAATAGTATACGTATCGCGCGTGTATGTGAAAGGGACGCCTTATTCATAATTTCGTTCGCGAGTTAAACGTATGCCATCAGCGGTATAATACTTTTATCCATCTCTCACGACCCACTTCCATATGCGTACATCTAATAGAGACTTTTCTTGATAAATTTAAAAAATGTTCAGATAACCAAATTTTTCAAACAATAGAAGCGTTATTGTCTTATCACCCCGAACGAATGGATGATTTGAAAAACTCTCGTTTTCTTCGACATTTTTCCTTTGTACACCTATAAGCGCATAGTCGTACTCTTGATTGGCAGTATAGAGTAGAATAAGCGGCGATAAGGGAACATTTCACTTTTCGCCGCGATAACGTACACTATACACTGAGTCACGATAGCGACCGCTTGATTTTCCGAAACATAGCGGAAGATTAGTTAACGAAATAATGCTGCTATACACGGGAAAATTAACAAATTGAAGAAACGAAAAGTTTTCAAAATTACTCGTTAGACCGTGTACACGCTTTTCAAGCGCGTCTTAGTGATAAGACAACGTGTCTATTGTTGTGCACGCTCTTTAAAATGTATTTCAACAATCGAGATGATAAGTTGTCTGAATGCTTACAATGGAAAAATAAAAATACAGATTTTACAGTTGGATTTTGAGTTCTCCTAAAATTTCTTCAAAGCAAACCGGATTTTAAAAATTGCATCTTTTGTACCAATTGTAAATAATGCCTCTGTGTCTTATATTTTCAAATACGAAATAAGCTTAGAACAACATCAAAAGCATCGCGGTTGCTGGAAATTTAAGTGAGATATACTACTTCGTTTGTTTCCCTGACCTTGTGAACCAGTTGTCACTTCTCCTACATTGTCTCGTAGCATACGAACCATAACGCACTCGTAATAGCGACGAAAATTAAAATTCGACGTAGCGAAAACTCGATTATACACTTGAAGAGGAAATGAAAATTTTTTCATCCGGGCGGCTCAGTCAATAAAATAATAACTCACCCTTGATCTGCTTGCCGATGATATCGCAGGGGTTGCGCTGCAGCACACATCCGATCTCCCTGTTGACCAGCTCCCTGTTCTGCAGCAGTAGCGAGATGTCCTGCGCCAGAGTAGAAGCCGCCAGGCACATCAGCAGACAGACGACGATAAGGTTTCTCGCAGCCATTGTGACGATAAGCTTGTTCTCTCCTACTCCTTTTTTTCTGTCTCTCGACCAAAAGTCTAGTAGCGCTGCTCGTCGTCGAGTGACGTCTACTCGGGACCCACTGGCCCTTTAATAGGTCTCGCCCGATCGTTAGCCCCGCTCGTCGGGCGGGGGGAATCCGTGTGCTGTGGCTATAACGCGTATAATGACCGGCGACGATTGGGCAGCCGCTGCGACGTGATTATGCGATTGTATACGGCCGACTGTATATAACGGATTCCGGGAAAACGAATTTTCTCTCGCGCCGCAGAGTGAGAGAATGGGACTTGGGATTTTTTTTAATTGATGCGACTTTACTGCAGCTCTCGGACTTTGCCTTTCGGACTTTACTTGATGTTCGACGAAGTCGTTGCGATGCACGCGTATTTTCAGCTTTTTCATTGGGCGTTGTTAGATTGATTATTCGATATAGGTATACGATATTATTATAACGCTGGCGTATATTCCTATATCTGGGTATGATTAACCGTTTTCTCGCATGCTGATGAGGCTTGAGAATGCGCTGCGCGCTGATGGTCACGATTTCGAGAACGATTTTGCCGTAGTGTCTTATCGATGATTCGTCATAGGCGCAGTACCTTAATTAGGATAATTACAGTACTTTGTAGCGTCAATGTGCATTGTAGCGTCTTACAAATATGCCATCAATTTTTTTAAATACCTACAGAAATTAGAAGAAAATGGAAATAAATTAGTAGAAAATAGAAGCGAGGATCCGCTTAACGTATTTAGCTAGGATTGCATCTTATACATTGTATTAATTTGTATGTAATAATTTTATACAAAAAATGATGGCCTGTAATCCAGTTGGTCTTCATCTTGTAATCTATTATAACACTTCATTTCGCAGAAGAAAAAATAAGAATTAAGGGTTTTGCAGCAGCTAATTTAGAGTTTGAATACGCGTATTACACCGAAGCGCCATACGTATAAATGCAATGACACTCAAATTGGGGCTATACAATTAGTAAAACAGCAGTTGCAGAATATTATCCCTGTTGAAAAGAAATAAGTTTTGAGACTGCAGTTGCATAGAAAAGTATGTGATAAAGGTATACATAATAAAAATACATGCCAAAAGTCTTAATAAAATTCAACTTTTTACACACATTAATCAAAGTACCATGCGGATATATTAAATAGTAACATTTTATAAATTATTTAAACAAGTTATAATTGTACTGTATATAGGTCATATGTTAATATTATTTACATGTACATAACTTTATTACATACAAAAAATACGTTCTAAGAATATGTATTTCTTTTCAACAGGGATAGCATATAATATAAGGACTGACATATATGATATTTTGTTCGTATATTTATAATCACGTGTTTTTTGATGCGATGAAAAATAGATAGGGGAGAGGGGGGCGAACTTGAACGCGGGCCAATATTATAACTCTTCTATAACTTTTGAGTAATCATATCTGACCAAAACCAACATTTGGACCGTCGGATTTTTCTATAAGCAGCGGTTATGCGTGCACGGCCAGTGAATGAAAAATTCTCCAACACTTTCTGTAACTTTTAAATGTCAGGGCAAGTGTGACCACGCCTGCAGTGTGTCGAAAAATTAATATTGCGGGCCTGTGAGAGATCAAAAAGTACACGTTAAAAGGGTGATTTTGACGCCGGGTCGCTTGCTGTGCGTAAGTTTTAAGGCTAGATATTTTCACGATTGAATTTTTCAAAAACCCTTGGGGCTAGTTTGTACATCAGGTACGGGGCAATACTGTACATAGGATTAACATAGAGAAATATGGACTTGAAATCCATTTTTATCGAAAGAAAGATCAGTAAAAATGCGGTATGCTGAAAAAAGCTGTCAAATGGCGCATAAGCTGTGATAAGGGATGACTGACCTATAGTAGCGACACGGGTCGCCAATATGATATAAAAATCTTAGAAAAATCAAAAAATTAAGTTTCAAACATTATGTGTACAATTTTCTGATTAATTTTTTCACCCCATTCTGTATTTAAATTCAATCTGTATAATATTGCCCCGAGACCGTTATAGGATTGCCCCACCCCTGGGGCAATTTTATAAAAGTTATGCTTCGTCAAAGTTGTGGACGGATTTTTACAGTGACCTTTTAGGGAGCTGAACATTTTTTTATAACAACTTTAATCCAAGTACTTGAAACCTAATTGATTGGTTTTCTATTCTCTTTTAACGGTTTTAAAATATAAAGCGACAAAAAAAAGCGTTCAAGTTCGCCCAGCTACTACATATAACATATGATTATTTTTCAAGATGCCTGACACGGATTATTATAAAAAAATGTACGGTACACCTGCACTTATTATGCATTCTTTGATTGTTATGGGTTCGCCGTACAATTATATTACGGAACATTATATACATTTTATATATAAAACTTGATCTTCTATTACTTTCGCATATCTTCTACTTTTTAATAGAGGGATTACGTTTCATAAATTTCGAAATATTTGTTCATTATTGAATATTATATGTATTAATAGATAACCCCAAGGGTTAAGAGGATAGCCGCAGCATCCCTTATATACTTATATATATTGTGTGCGTATCGCATATCGATGTTCCGTTCCCGCCATAATTACACTTAGGTCCTATATGTATATATATATATATATATATATATATATATATATATATATATATATATATATATATATAGGTATACCGCATCGGGCAGCGGACTGTCAAAACAAAGAGAGGACTTAATTTTTGTACAACATATAAAAAAACGATGAATATCCAATAATACGAATAAGATATTTTATAAGGGTGGGTATTACTATAATATTTTTATTTTTATTGATGGATCGTGTTGTGAGATGAAATTCTAAAAAATTTTCGCATTTCAAATGCTGAACATAACCTCTTACATGTTGATATATGCGCGTTCTATTTTTCATGTAACTATAGGTACGTTTTGAACTGCACATTACGGTGAAATATAATAAAATTTAGAAATACAATACGACAATAAAATTAAAATTGAATCGTTTAATAAGCCTGCTTTAACGAGCTCTGTTTCGAAATCTATTAAAACACAATTCAATCAGAGTTTATCTGTTCCTAGGAAAGAAATCATTTCTGCATAAGTTAAACTAAAACTATACCACAATGGACGAGTCAGCAGAAAAAAGCAGTGTCTCTTTTTCCTTTAGCCTGGATTTAGATTCCGTAGTCAGCGATGCTTCATTAGATTCGGATGCAACTGATGATGGGCTTCAAATTGATGTTGCAGAAGTGGATGATTTCAATAATGATAATACAACTAAATTAAGAAGACAAGTGACTGTTGATGAAACATCTTTTTTGAATGAAATGGAGGAGGAGATTGAACGGCAATTGGATGCAAAGGCAGCTAAATCTAACTTGACTGCTACGAATGTAAAAAATATTTTGAAACATGTTATATCACATGAACATGTTAGAGCAATGGTCAATAAAAGACTAACAAAAGGAGATGATGATATTGTTTTTGAACCTAAATTAACAAGGGCTAAAGCCAAGTAAGTATTTTCTTCATTTGTTTAAAGTTTTCAATTTTTTATATATTTGTTTTCCTTTGAAACAGAGAACTAGCTTTGGCTCAACCTGATATCCCTTGGCCTATGACACCAGTAAAGACCACAACTTCTGAGGTTCAAGTGCTTATACAAGAAGAATTTCCTGAAGATTCCTCTGATGAAGAATATCAACCTGACCAAGATCCACCAAGCGATGACGATAAAGATGTGGATAATTCTGTAGGAAGCGATATGGATTCTCAGCCAAGAACACCTGCAACTCCCTGTGAGTTATCTGCTTCAATGGAGAGAGCAATCACACCTGATGTTCAATATGATCAAGAAGGAGTTTTTAAAGTACCACAAAAGTGAGTCGATTTATTTTGATTTTCATCCTTCATTACAATAGAAATTACATTTAATAAATCAAGTCTAGTTATAATTTATACTATTTATAATTATATGACATGGTTTTGAAGTATTCCACATGTTCCAACTGAAGAGGAAAGTATAGGCCACAGAACTCGATCAAAACTGTGTCTTAGTGAAACACCTTTAGAACAAATAGAACAAGCATTTATCCCACCAGATATCACAACAGACATGTATGACTGGGACTGGGAACCAGAAGACGAGTATATCAACTTTTTGAAGGAATTGTATACTCAGCCTATTCCAAAAGAAATAAACATTGATGATGATCCTGAAGCAGATCCAGAGTATAATATTCTGGAGGATGAAGACATAGAATTACGTATGTGTATTTTTATAATTTATGTAAACTCTTTTTAGTGAAATCTCATACTATTTAATATTTAACCATCAAATTCTATTCAGTGGATAAAGAAGAAGAACTCAGAGAAGACAAAGCAGTCAAAATAACCAAGAAAGAATTGAAGACTTTGATAGCAGAACTTGATGAATTTGCAGACCAGTTTGCAAAACAACATGAGCAAGAACAACAACGACAACAACTATTACAACAACAGCAACAGCAGCAGCAACAACATAAAATATCGAAAAAGAAAAGAACTCCCGATTCTTCGTTTGTATCAATGGAGACTTCTTTTCCTGTAAGGGTGAAAAAACTCAATAATATTTTACATTGGAAAACGTTATTGAAATTTCTCTAAATGCATTACAATTATTAAAGGGAAATCCAATGGTGGAATTATTGCCTGTGTTAGCTGAACCAGAACTTCCAGAAATTGTTAATCCACACCAACGCTATTTAATATCTGTTCAGCTTTCTCAACATGTGCAACTAATGGCCCAACAATTTATAATGACTTATAAACATCCAATGCTGCACAAACATTCACAAATTTGTAAAGACAATTTAGGCAGTTTACGGTATCTACAAAAATAGTCAAATGAAAAATATTTAATATATTTAGAAGTTTATGAATAATGTATATTAAAAACACTATTCTTCTTTTATAGTACTTTAGGTGCACATATTGGTTCAGAATTTATAGCTCAGAATCTCGCAGATGCATTACAGTTAGTTTCTGATTGGGAATTAAAATTCACTGATGAGACATTTTCTGAGGAATATGCTGAATTTCTAGATGCAGAAATCGAACAAGAAAAAATCTTTTTTAAGACAAAAAGAAAATATAAAAACCAGTTCCACCCTGAATTAATTAAGTTAATGGTTGATAGTAAAGCACTTATGCATCCCCAATTGCTTCCAACCGTTTTCCCTAATTCTACTTCAATACACGATAAGCTCAAATATTTATCATCAGAAGAACAGTACTAGAAATTTTATTCAATTTCATATTAATTAGTAAATTTGTTCTCTTTTACTAAAATTTTTCTCTTGTTAAATAGTCTTATAGCTATTGGATTAGAACAGTTCATACCATACATCAAGTCGTTGAACAAGCGATTTAATAAAGACTGCCATATATTTGCCGATGCTGTAAAAGAAATACAAAAATATTTGCTACCAACAAAAGATGTGAAAGGAATGATAATGCACATAAAAAGACGTAAAATAGCTAAGATAAACAACCCCATTAAGGTATGTATACAGCAAAAATAATGTACTCAATAACAACATGATAAACATTCAAAGATAATTTGCATTTTTCAAATTCCAGCATTATTATGTAACTGGCTCAGCTCCAAGAACAGAACACTGTGTTTTAAATAAATACGACCTTAGAGCACCAATAGATCAACCTATAATTTTTTTACCTCCATTTTGGAAAGATATAATTGACAATGTAAGTCTGAACATATCAAAGATAGTAGTTCTATAAGCATTGAAAATCGTTCATTTTAAAACGTGATGTATATTATTCTTTAGATACGGTATGGCACACTTGAGGAGTTCTTATGTTTCACGAAGTCAAAAAAGATAGATTATGACGACGAATTTCTTCCAGTATCTCACGATGAGATCATGATACATAAAGATCATGAATTGAGAAATCCGATAGTTAACGTGATGAGAAATATGCCTTCGTTAATGACACCCCAAAAAGCAGATACTAGCACATCGTCTTCAAAAAGTGGCAGCTCTGCGAGTAGTTCAAAGCCCAAAATAACGCAGTCGAGGGTAAACGAAGCTGAATCCGATGCAGAGTCTGCAGAGAGTATGAGGACATGCGAAACGGACGAAGAGGAGTCGAGGCCAACTCGATTAAGGATGACTACACCTCGTCTGGCAAAAATCAAGAGTGCTCAAAATATGAAACTTATGGCCCAGAATTTATCACCAAAGGTTACCACGTCGAGTACTAATACCATCAATGAGAACAAAGACTACTCCGACAAAAATGACGACGACGCATCTTCGTTTAGCAAAGGGGTGAGCATATAGCCATTGTAAAAATAGAAAAGTATGCGATAATAATACACTAATCATGATTTTTTTATATGTAAGGATAATGAAGACGAAATAGCTGAACTTATGCTTGCTAGCACAACCATAAAGAAGAATACTGCAAGTCGAAAGAAGACAAAGCAAGCTAGAGAGTTGGAAAATTTAAAACGATTGTTAGAGGCTGAAAATAATATTAATGAATGCGATAGAGCTACGAGTATGTTGAATCTTGTTTAATTAATATTTTCATTCATATTAGTATTTTTTTCTTTTCTTAAAATAATTATTTTTTAGAATTTGCTGCCTCATATATTCAAAAGATTAACATGAAAGTGGAATCGAAAGACCCAGAGCTATATAGGGCTGTATTCAAGTTATTTTTGGACTACAGTGAAAAGATAGAAAATCTTGATCAGAATAATGGCAGCGATTATTTTCTGGATGAAAATGCATCTCTTCCTGGTGGTAAAAATTTACAAGTCACAGAAAGAAAGGATATTGATAGAGATAAACTTGCAGTGGAACTTTATAAAGAAGTCAATGAAAAACTCCAGGAATATCCGGATCTGCTCACAGATTTTTTATTATTTTTGACACCACATCAGGCGGCACTAGTAGACAAATCCGTAGAACACACACACTTGCTGAAAATGCGCGAATTTGTTCAAGTAACCGAAATGTATTTCGCAAAACAACCTTCTCGTATAGGAAAAGTTATGCAAGCAATGACACAAATATCCTCGGATCCGTTTGTAACGATCGAGACGGCACAAGCTGTAATGGGCGCAGCTCTTAAAGGACATCCATTAATTATGGATCTGTTTTTGCAAATTCTTCCTACAGGGAAACCTCCTGAAAGGTACTGTACCTACTACTTTTTAATTTACGGCACCATACAAAATTAACGATGTAACGTATTGTTCTATAATTAGATTGCTTTTCACGATTAGCTTGTTTGCTGCTCACATGTTCGAGAATCTTTTGTGTCCAGTTGGGCCACATGACAAAAACAAGGCCTACGATGCGGATGCTCCGGAATTTTATGAAAACATTGAGCTACCAGTGTCTACTCCTCAAGAAGACCCTTACGGAGGCGATAGTTGCAAGTGTGATTGTCACAATTTTGTTGATTCGAAAGCCAAAGGAACCAACGAACATTGCGCGTCTTGTGGGACAAGGGTAATGAGAATATTGAAAAACTTCCACTGTTAAAATCTACATACAATTACAAATGCGTATATTTTTTTAGTTTTTGAACGGAAGGATATATCTACAAACTTCCGAAGGTTTGAGGCCAGCGAAAATTACGTTCCCTGGAGCAGACGATGAAAAGCTCGAGAACATTTCGCGAGTATCTTTAAAAACAACTGAAAGATTTGTTCCATGCCCACCGCCGAGAAAGCGTCGGAAATCTTCTAAGAGAGATTCATTATCTGAGGAATCCAATGTTAAACCTTTTTCATCCAAAGGATCGCCTACGAAAGATAGTTTGGAAGAAAGCGATAAACCGTCGACAAAATCTAATAAAAAGGGCATGAAATCGCCATCTAAATCTATAGATTCTAAGAAATTAGTCAAATCTGCTTCTGTAAAAAGTAAACGAGAGAAAAGGACTGATAAAAAAGATGTCAAATTTGAGCCAAAGACTGATGACGATCAAAACGAATTTGGTCCTAATACTGATAATACGGAATTTGAAGAAGGTATAGGCTGTAATACTACTAATGATGAATATGTGGATTTGTGTAAGTATCAAATGTTTGAATGGAATCCCACGAATATTAAGTTTCGATTAATCGATCATATTATTATTATATTTATTATATAGTTGGTACTAAACTTGGTGAAATAAGTACCGATAGTCATGAAGACGACGCATTGACAAGCCCGGAAAAAGTAAACGTTTCTTTCACAAATGTGGAAAAATTAGATAATTCTAGTGATTCTGATAGCAGTACAAATTTGGAAACTGAGCAGTCAGCTATTGATACGCCTTGGACAATGCAAGAAGATAAAATACTCTTAGAGAATGTACAGAAAGAATACTCGGAAAAAACTTTTAACTTAATTAGTGCATCATTGAAAAATAGATCTGTTCATCAGGTAAATATGGATGTTTATTCAAATTTAAAACTATATTTGATTTACATTCTTTTAAACTAAATTTATTTATATTTCATAGGTGAAGGAACGATGTGAATATTTACTGTCTCTGATAGAAAAAATGGCATAACGATAACATTGTTCTTTTTGTACAAAGTTTGTTTTTATAGAAAGTGTAAATAGTTTACAATAAAAAATTGAAGTACCGTAAATTTACATTTTTTTATTTCAATTTATTTAATAATGGCTTTTAAACTTTAACGATGCTTCTTTTTCACAAGTTTATTACCATTTTATTTTAGCAGAACGCAAATTTACTGGTTCACCACTCTCATGAAATTCTATTATGTACATTACATTTACGTGTACTTAAATGTAAATTGTTGCAATACACTGCAGTCTTACAATAGACTTATATTGTAGAAAAACGCTGTTTACAACTTTAAGTGCCTAATATAAACTTTGCCCATCATACACGCATTTATTTTTTTTCACTTATTTGGACAGGAAAGTTTTTGTATAATTATTTGCTATTTTAAAATTGTTATACTAAGCGATTTCAGTTAGTAAAATTTATACAAATATTAAACCAAATCGACTATAAAAATTTTATTTTTGAGATAAATTAGTTGCAAAATAAAGTATCAGTGTCAAGACACCCAATTTTGAAAAATTACAAGTGTGTATATTGTTAGTTTTTGTATGTTTTATGAATTTTAAAATAATAAGTTTGAAATCAATCACGCAAAGTACAACATTAAATAATTTAATTTGATTGGTTTATCGATTATCATCGTCTCCTGACACTGATGCTTTTAATTCATTTTGTGACATTTATAAAGGTTTTAATTCTTTAATAGCAAGAACATTATCAAAATTACAAGGTTCTTATAAAATCTATTTAAAGTATAAAATCATTATTGGATAATGTAATAATTTACAATGATTTAATTGAGGTGCAATCAGTTTGACAATATCAACTTTTAGCTTAATCATAATTGATTGTTGCATAATGGCTATTGATTTTTTCAATTTTGGGAAATTTTTCGTTATGAAATTGTACATAAATATTTGCAAAGATCTGTACAAAGTGAGCGAGTGAGTTGGCAATCAGCACGCATATTTACAATCGCATATGAACTTCGAATTTTATATATACGCAAATTATGAAAAGGAATCAAAGTTAATCTTAATTTAAAATTAACAAATTTCATGTAACGATAATAATAATTAAACGATAATTAATTGATAATAATAGTGCCTTAAAACTGAATTAAAAAAAAAAAAAAATGAAAATGATTCAGGTAATTGACTTAAAAGACTTCCATGTCCACTTCTACACCAATATCAAGAAAATCATCTCCATACTCTTGAATCCGTCTTGAACAAACCGGATTCGGGGGCTCAGAATGATCGGGATCGTCTGTTACGGGACTTGGTGGCGGATTAGAGACTGTACGATCTGAATCGATTGGAATCCTATCCATACCTTCGCCCCTTCTTAATCTTGCTTCTTCAGCTATTTGTCGTGTTGAAAGTTCAGCTCGGTTTAGTAAAGCTGGTAAATCTTTATTTGAACCATCTGAAAAAATAGATTTTTTAAATAAGCAATTGTTGTTGCAAATTTACAATTTTTGTTAAATATTCAGTTATTTACATACTTTCTAAGAGTTTCATAAGCTCTTGAGTCTGTTGTTTTCTATGTGTGGTCTCTATCATCTTTTTTCTATCTGTATTCTCTCTTTTGTCCTGGTAGAATATTTCTCGAATTTTTGGCTGAGGAATGTGATCGTCATTTTTAACAAGGTAGAGGTAAATTCCGCCTGCAGTTCTTCTTCTGGAACCATTCATGATCAACATACCTCCTTCTTCTTCTATCTTCTTTGTTTTTTGGAAAAAGTCGATAGCTTGCTCTTTTCCTAAAATTTCAACCACCCTTTCTGCAAGTTACAAAATTTTTTTATTTATACAACGAATTCAAAATTAATGTTTATACATTCAATAAAGCAATATCTACTTACTGATGAGGGTATCCTTTTTTTCTGATAATTTGTCTGCAATATCGGCTGCTACTTCATCAACAGAAGATTCTGTAGTTACAATTAAATCTGGAAGGATTCTGGCTGCTCCTTTTGGATCTTCTTCATTTTCATGACTTTTACTCCTTTTACCCAATCTTAATTTAGCATTACGCCTATCATTAAATGTTCTTTTGTTTGTCAGTCTTGGTTCTACTTCTTGATCCTCATCAGAAGTATTGTTATCTCGGCTTTTTTTATTAAGTGAGTATCCCATTGTGTAATCATAACTTTCAACATTACGATCATGGTATAAACTTCTTGTTACTCCACAAGAGACCAAATCTTCTGTCAATGATTCTTCTTGCACCTGTGTACACCATACTTTGTATTTGTCATTAGACCTAGACTGTTGATTCAATGTCTTACAGCGTTTTATCTTGATTTTTGGTCTCTTTATCCTACAATGTCCTGCATCAGAATCAGAGTCACTTTCAGAAGCTTCTGATACATCTGAATCATCACTATATCTGAGCTTATTGGATTGCTCTGGAACAGGGGGAACATGACTATGTGGTCGTTGAAGAACATTGTAAGCTTCAAAAGCATCGATGGGCTAAAACAAGAAAACAATCAATTAATAATTCTGAACAATCAACCTGCTTGCAAATGACAGTTATCATAAAGAATGTAACAAAAGTAATTCCTTATAAATAAAGTTTTTTAACAGCATTATGTATCGAAAGGTGATACACTCAATAATGTTGCTTGATTAAAATAACAAATTTTAGACAGTGAAAATACCATTCAAGACACAAAAACAAAGTAAATATCGATGGATGAAAATGTGAAAGGTATAATAATTGACAGGAATGCTTAAGGAGTCGTCATATCAGTAATTGACAAATTTTAAGCGCTTATATTTTTAAGCAATCAAAGAAACTCTGAAACAAGGTTATGTTCTTATTCTGTCAAATAAGAGGCCTACCTCGTCGTCGACGACTTCTCCGTCCTCGAGCTCCAGTGATTCCGTCTCCATCG
Organism: Nasonia vitripennis; assembly: GCF_009193385.2. Classification (NCBI taxonomy): domain Eukaryota; kingdom Metazoa; phylum Arthropoda; class Insecta; order Hymenoptera; family Pteromalidae; genus Nasonia; species Nasonia vitripennis. The sequence continues at coordinate 14,664,686 of NC_045760.1, read as the reverse complement.
AGCAGCGATGAGCTTGTCAAGCCTGTACTGAATTACCTTTACCTCGGAAAGCTGGATTTTTCGCGATCTAGGAGGTGGCCCCTGGCGATGAGTTAAAACTCAATCTGACCGAAATTGAACATCGGATGGTCGTCGGCAGAGTTGCGGCCGTTCTCTACCATTTGCGTTTGCAACTGCAAGTACTAAAACTCAAGTAAAATGTACCGATGCAGCAGCCGTCTTCACTTGTTCGCAGAGTTAGTGTTTTTCTTCATTAATTTTATCAGAATCAAAAGTTGGTAGGTCTGATGACTCGTATGCGCCGATGCGCGGGAACTCGTTAAGAAATTTGAATATTTATATTGTAAAAATGAGTTTCAAAACATTAGTATACTTCGTTAATACATATAACTAAATGTGATTCGAACCTACTTCATGAAAAAAATCTTGTAACTTGATCGATGACGTAATATGATTATGATAGATATGGAAGTACATTGAATATAATTGAGAAATTTGTTTAACATAGAAAATTGGCGAAAAAAAAGAATGATTTACATAAAATATGTAAAAGACTCCATCAGGTTGGGACTAGATTAAAAAAAAAACCATAATTATTTTTTTCACATTTTTCTTAGTATTTTTCATTTTTTCGTGGTTGTCATTCCCACTATATAGGCTATTTAAAAAAAAAACGTAATCTTTATAATACCTATATGTATAAGGAAAAATTAAGACATTTCCATATTTTACCTTAAAAAAGCGATTAAAATCGCAGTCAGATATGATATACATATAGGTACAATAGATCTCTATTTCGCGCATATATCAGCACTGATGATTGATTAGCTAAGTATAAGTATATAAATATCCGCTGATGTGCCGCGTATAGGAGGTTCTGTCGATAACGTTCAGCAGTGCAATGGATCACGAAGTAAATATAATAAGTCGTGTTTAAATAATTTCGATCAGTGCAATACATTTTCATGTATAAGTAGTATCAAACATGCGTTTTATAAAATGTTTACTTTTTTATATTTGTTTATGGTTACAACAGAATGTAGGAATGGCACAATTTCATCGATTGCCTAAAGCTGTCCAACCCGTCAACTATGACATTTCTATAGTGCCGAATTTAGAAACTTTTGTTTACACTGGTAAAGAAAAGATTACAGTAAATGTATGTACGCATATAGTTCGCTACATTTATTACTTGAAAATATTCACTTTAATAGTACCAAGTATACCTAAACAATTCATTTTTCTTATATTTTACAGGTGTTTAAATCAACTAAGAGTATTAAATTGAATTCTATTGATTTACTAATAAGAAATGTTACATTCAACAGTGGAAATAAATACGAAATTTTATCATCTGATAATATTGTATACAATAATTCAGATGAAACGGTAACTATTAATTTTGAAAAAGATTTACCTGTAGGAAATGGTGGGATTCTTGAATTTGATTTTGATGGAATAATAAATGAAAAGTTGAATGGATTTTATCGCAGCAAATATGTCAGGTAAATTCTTGTTTCAAAACTAATTTGCATGTTGGCACTTTGCACAAAATTTGTTATTTTTATTACAGTAATGGAGTTACAAAATTTGCGGCAGTTACTCAATTTGCCCCTACAGATGCAAGACGATGCTTTCCGTGTTGGGATGAACCAGCAATTAAAGCTACATTTGATATTACTCTAACTGTTTCTAAGGGCTTACAAGCTATTTCTAATATGGTAACACATTTCTTTCTGACATTTTGAATACAATCATAATGATTTATTTTAAATTTTATCTATATTACTTTTATCAGTAATTAAATTCTTTTGCATTATAGGCAATAAAATCCATCAAAGATGATTTGAACATGATCACTATTACTTTCGAAAGAACACCTATTATGTCAACATATTTAGTTGCATTTATGGTTTGCAATTATAGTTTTTTGAAGAAACAATTAAATGATAAAATTATACGCCTTTATGCCCCTAAAGATAGAATCAAAGATGGTGAATTTAGTTTAGATGTTGCATCAAAAGCATTATCATTTTACGAATCTTACTTCAACGTTTCATATCCACTTTCAAAATTAGATATGATTACAGTGGCAGATGTCAGTTTTGGAGCGATGGAAAATTGGGGACTGATCACATACAGAGAAGCTGTTCTTCTTGTTGATTCTGAAAATAGTTCAATAGTCAATAAACAAAAGGTTGCTTTAACAGTTGCTCACGAATTAGCTCATCAATGGTTTGGAAACCTTGTAACTATGGAGTGGTGGACTGATTTATGGCTGAATGAAGGATATGCTTCATTTATGCAGTACTTAAGCATTGATCATCTCTATCCAGAATACAACATTTGGATACAATTTCTAATGTCAACTTTTATAAAAGCTTTGGAACTAGATGCTCTTGCAAATACTCATCCTATTGAAGTGCCTGTTGAAAACCCTTCAGAAATAACAGAAATTTTTGATCAAATTTCATACAGTAAAGGAGCAAGTATAATACGAATGATTCATAATTATATTGGAGCTGATGATTTCCAAAAAGGAATGACTTTGTATCTTAATAGGCATGCATACTCAAATGTTCAAACAGAAGATTTATGGAATGATTTAGAGGAAACCAGTAGTAAACCAATCAACAAAATTATGTCAACATGGACAAAGCTGCCAGGTTTTCCACTTGTCTCAGTAACTGAAAACGATACAAATGATGATTCCAAGAATCGAATTTTCATTTTTTCTCAAGAAAGGTTTTACATCAATGGTTCTGTAGATAATACTAATACTATTTGGATGATTCCAATTACTTTGAGTACTGCCCCAAATCCTGAGAAAGTATTTAAAGTAATAATTTTAGATAAAAAATCCAAAGTTATAGAAATAGAAAATGTTCCCAAAAATGCATGGATCAAAGTTAATGTTGGCACTGTTGGATTTTTTAGAACATTATATAGTCGTGAGTTATTAAAAAAGTTGTTGATTGCAATTCGGGAACAAAGTTTACCTGCATCTGATCGACTTGGATTGTTAGATGATTTATTTGTTATTGTGCAAAGCGGCAGAAAATCCACTGCAGAATATTTGAAACTTCTCAAAGAATTCGAAAATGAAAGAGAATATATAGTTTGGTCTAGTATTTTAAACAATTTAAGAAAAATCAATAATATTTTATCGAACGAATCGAATATTAATAGTAAGTTTAAGAAATTTGGAAGAATCTTCTTATCACAAATTCATTCAAAGCTGGGCTGGACACCAAAACCAACTGAAAATCATCTCCAAACATTGCTAAGGTTTGACATTATTTTATACGTTACTTTAATAATTATAAGAATCATGAATTAATGTTATCATTTTTTTAGATTATTAGTTTTATCTCAGTTGGTAGAGTTCGAAGATGCATCTGTTATAAGTGAGGCACAGCGCCGTTTTCAAATGCATGTAGAAAAAGAAAGCATTTTACCGGCTGATTTTCGTAGTTTAGTGTACGGAGCAGTATTATCAGTTGGAAATTCTGAAACTTATGAAAAGATGTTATCTCTTTATAGGGAAACAAGCATGCATGAAGAAAAAAATAGGATTCTGAGTGCACTTGGTTCAATAAAAGATGTAAATATTTTACAAAAAATACTTGAATTTTCTATGAGTGAAGAAGTGAGAGCACAAGATGCTCTTCAAGCAATCGCATCAGTGACAAAAAGTCATCAGGGCAAGCAACTTGCTTGGCAATATTTTAAAAACAACTGCCAAACTTTTATTAAACGTTATCAAAGTGGTACATTACTAACAAGGATAGTAGAAACCATTACAGAGAGTTTTGTGACAGAAGAAGTTATAGAAGACATTCAAGGATTCTTTAAAAATAATCCCGTTTCGGGAACTGAAAGAACAGTACGTCAAAGTATTGAAATAATAAGATTTAATGTAGCTTGGTTGAATAGAGATAAGGAAGCTATCAAGGAATTTTTAAACCTTAACAAAGATGATTAGAAGTTAGATTTATTATTAAAATGATGTAATATTTTTATATATATACAAAATATATTTTATACAAAAGGTTATTTTTATCATAAATTTATTATCTGAGAAATCCAACAATTTCTCGGTTTGCCCCAAGCTTATCTTCACTTTTCAAGGCTGAGAGGATTCCGTTATTAAGATCTATGCCTACACTTGTTCCCATCTATAAGATTATAATAAAATGTTACAAATAAATGTAAGAATGTGCATTAGGATGTTATTACCTTCAGAATTTTACTTAATGTAGCAGGCTGTAAACTTCCGTATCCCATTTTAACAATTGATGATATTCTTCCATTTGGCATAACTGAAACAACTATATTAGCACTGCTGCACATTTCTTCCTCAGATGACGGATCCACTACACAATTATCACCAATCTAAAAAAAAAAGTTTTAAATAAAATTGGCATTGGTATTCATTAATGAAATTCTGCTTTCCTACTTTGCATAATGTAACAAGAACAGGACAATTTGTGGTATCTAATTTTTCACTCTCGTAAATGTCATCTGATAAAACAATGTCAGCCTCACCACCATCTAACATAGCGCCTTTTACTTTTGGAATTTCTGTACTATACAGTGCTGCTTTTACTGCAACAGCAACTGCATCGAATAAGTTACCACCACATTCCAGAATCTAGGAAAATTGATAATAGTTTTTATTTAACATTTTTGAAACCAAGCAGAAACAAACAAATTTATAAAAAAACTTACCAAGATATCAACATATAATTTCCAGCACTTTTTATGGGGTAGAATAGATAGTTGTGATAAATTCATTGCATGAGGAGATTGATAAGCCAATGCTAGCACATTGCTGATTTCATTAGCTAAATCTTCTCCTCCTTTTCCTTCAAAACTTGGTGTTGCATTTGCAGAGCTGTAAAATAGTTATATAAACATATTTAAACTAACTTATGTTTGTCAAACAATATGTAATTTATATATTATTTACCAATCTACAAAAAATTCTATTTTTCCTTCATTAGGACTATCAGGATATGGTGTATCAATTTCTACTTTAACGCCAACTAGAATATCTGTATTTCCTATACGTAATCTAGCAGATCCATGAACTTGATCCATCAATTTGGTTTCTAATTCCATGCATCGATAATCTGTTCGACTCCTACCATCATTTCTAAAATTTGCCTAGAATACAGCAAGGAAAAGATGTAGCAATATTTTTTATAAAAAGTATTATTAAATAAACCGTTTGTATTATGAAGTTCAACTTTCTTGACATTAGCACAATCAAGTATATATATGTACAATAATTGAAATTTTGCTTACATCAACACCATGTAGAATAAACGTTTTCTCAGCTAAACTTAATGGTACTTCTGCCATTGTTTGAAATATAAATTGAATTTTTGGCAAAAGAAAACTTTTTCTTTTTTACATTTGTTAGGATAACCTATAAAGTTTTATAGAACCGTCAAAAATTTTTTATAAAAAAAGTATGTATGTTGTGCCTACACGGGGTTATGTGCAGTTATTTAGAAAAAAATGTCACAAGTGCTTTTGAAGTGCTCGTCAGTTCATTACCTAAGATACAAATATAAAAACAAAATTTAAATCAATACGGAATTAAAACGCCGTAAACAGAACGGTGAATAATAATTGGTCGTTATATGTCCGGCTGACGCACGTGCTACTTAAGTATAGCTATAGATATAGATTGACGCTGACGTCATACCTTACTATTATACCAATATATGCTACGATGGGTTGAAATTGTACCAATTTATGTGCAGATTTTTGCATATTTTTTAAAAGGTTTTATCTTCTACTACCTAACTACAAAATACCTTTCAAGCTTAAAAAATGAATTTTTATAGTAATGTGAATGTAACCTATGTATTCATTTTGAACAACGTACTTTAGTTTTACTCTATAAATTAAAGGTTTAACACATTATATAGAATATTATGAAAATTAATGTTTAATGAATATGTCTTTCAAGGAAATTTAAAGTATTTTTATTTATTAAATGTAACATATTTATTATGGTTTTAACTATTACACTATATGTACATAAATGTGATTACAAATATTTTATATAGGTGAATTTTCAAATCCAAAAGAAGCATATTCATGAGGCTTTGTATCTTTAATGTAAGGGAAGCCTGGATCACCAGGGTACGATGCTGGCCTATTCTTAACAATTTTCCAGCCTCCTTTCCTAGTCCAATCCTAAATAGACAAAATTTAAAAAATCACATAAGTATTGAAAAAATCTTTTTAAAAAATTGATTTTACTTACACTTCTATTATATTTCTGGTAATAGTGTGCACCATAACAAGTCATAATCAGAAATGACAGCTTTGCAATAAAATGCCTTGTAATCAAAGCTTTGTTTGCACCCTAAAATTTTAAATAATTATTTTAATCTATATTTTATAAAAGATGGGGTCATGAACTAAAAATGATGTTTTGCTCCAAATGACTTTTCTGATCAATCTCTATTAAATGACATATAGGCCATTGATATGAATGTGAAGTATATTTATAAATATGTTCTTAGAAAAAATTCTGAAATAGAGCTTTTGTTTTTTGAGCCATAAAACCATTTCCCATAGTTTAAGTCAAATGAACAACCCAAACGGTGTGGGCACTAATTATTAGTTTCAGTATAAACACTTCTTAAATTACTTACAATTACAGGAGCAAGGGCAGCTTCAAATTTATCCATTGGATATCTATAAAATCTTCTAATAGGATTGAATCTTTCTTTATAATAATCTTTTGGTATAATAGGTTCTCCATGCAATTCTTGATCCTTTATCCATTTAGCACGCCAAGCTCGTTCTGCATCCGTCATGCCAATCATACGTTCTCTTTGGCTGGCCATACGGCCCTGGATGCCCATGACCTTAACACCAGAGCTGTTTGAGCAGCCATATTCATTTGCAACGTCGTTTCCTCCCACTTAAACAAAAATTAATTGTTATATTATTGTACTATACTAAATGCCATTTTGTATATTAGCCTATGCAAGAACAGAGCGACTAATGACTGTAAAAATTGGAATCGCAATCATTTGTTATCTATGTCTGATTTGTTAAGAAGATAAATATTTGTACCATCCGTAAGAATATATTATATCAGTTATTATTTGAGTACTTTTTGCCAAACTATTAAGGAACTCAATATCAACATAAATACTGTAGGATTTTCTATCCATGAAACAAAAATGTAAAGTTCATATAAACATATTTGCCGTCAATATTGTTGTTTATAATAAATCAGTTTTATAAGTAATTTAATCACAAAGTTGTCACTCTAATTTATAAAATAATTCAACAAAAATATCTAATAAAAATAAGTAAGATACAAACTTTTGTCTGCTTTCCTCTTTTCGCACCACTGTCGGAGAAACAGGTTATGAGGAGACTATACTTGATTACGTCACAGAATATAGAGAAATGACAGGCCACAAATGCGCATGCGTAAGTCGAATGTTTGAAAAAGTATATACAATAATAGATCGATAATGACATTCATCAAAATCTATATCAAAACAGAAGTGAGTATCTTTAAAATTGCCAAAAATGAAAATATCTTTATAATATTACAAATATTTTTTATAGTATAACAGAATTGCTATAGGTTCAAGGAAATGGCAATTGAAGGAAACAAATTAAACACAACAAAGTAGTCATAGATAGATCATTTATTTATTTAGTTGTTTCAATCGCAATATACTTTTCTTCATCATAAATCATCTTTCATATAAGTTAATTACAATTATCTCTTATCTAACTGCTAAGGGTTATAGGTATTTCACAGTATTGACTCTATTTCCTATTTCAGATGACTAAAGACTTTTTTCATTATCTACAAATATATTTTGTATTTATATTTATGTATATATATACTTATATATATATATATATATATATATATATATATATATATATATATATATATATATATATATATATATATCTTTCATAACATTTTTCTCTTTCATTTTTGTCTATGTTATGTAGATAAGTTCCCGGTTCTTAATAAAATGAGAATGAGAAATAATAATATATGAAAAAAAAAACAATGTCAATATGTATATACGCATAATGCTTCAGCGAAAAATCGCATAGCATTTAAAATATCTTTATTTACGTTTAATTGATTGTTGTCGTTTTTATAAACGATTCCATATCAATGATAATGATATTGTAAGATTATAATAAGAAAAGTAATTGTACAATAGTAGTAATGATTATACAGTATACTTAAATAACAATTAAAAAAGTGATAAATGAAATTGAATATTTCTTGCAAACTTATTTATACAGGATTCTCTTGATTTTATCTCATGCTTTTAGTTTTTTTTTTTCATTTATATTTTTTAGCTCCTCTTTTACATTCGTAAGGAGGTCAACTGTTTTTCCGGAAAAAGGTTTTTAGGTAATTAGACTATTTATGTTAAATGGAAATAACGATAGGTACTTCACTGTTTTAAAAGGTAAAATTACTTGATTTGACACATATGATTGAGGTTTCGAGCAAGTTTATCGCTGCTTAGCTCGCGTCTCACAGCCTAGAGGTGATTTAGATACGAATGCACATTTTTTCGTTTATAACGAAAAAAGTAACATGTCGCCGACGCAGTACTACGCTTCAACGAATATAATATGCCGAACCTGCAGGCATACATGTTATCTCTTAATTTTTCACGTTTTTTTCACTAATGTTTTCTCTTTTCATATATACTGTACTTTTTATATTTTATACTTCATTTCTTTTAATTAATTATTTTATCATTTGTTTTATTTCTTGTTACACTTTGCGTTAACGCGTTGGCGCGAAACCTACGAAGGCCAAATACTTTAAAACGTCTTTCAGAAATACCGAACCGCAAAATCATTAATTTTTCCTGGATATTTCTGATATTTATTTTGAAAGATTTGTGCTTGGTAGATCGCGTCGTACGCGCGCGGCTGTGTGAGTTCATTGTGCATTGAAAAAAAATACGATTATAGTAAAACCTGAAAGCGGAGCAGAATAACTGCAATACTGTTTGAACCATGAAAAAGGTGTGTTTTACGCTTCTTTTGCGTATCGTCATTTTTTCCTTACGTAGTTTTTTTCTTTTGAAGATATAGTTTTAGCCGTTTTTACCTATCTAGGGTTTTATGTACAACATTTTTTCAATCATAGCAACATAGTCAAAACACGTTTTTTATAATTCACTTTGCGAAAACTTTCATTATCATCCATTTTCAATCTATACCTTTTTCTTAAATCCTTGACGCCGTTCCTTAACATTCTCTGAAACGTTTTATTTTTAAATCCCGTACTCGTGTTTTGATTCCCGCCTTTCCTTGTCTAAATTCTTAATCAATTAAATCTTTCAACTTTTTATTTAATTTAATAGTCAACATTTTTTTTCCATCGTATATAAACTATATGCAATCCACCAGTACCTAAGTAAGATACACATAAAATATATCATACATCGTCTTTAAGCAATTATAACATATTAAAATTATAAAATATACGAATCGCAACGTCATGTATATTATGTGGACGACAGAGCGTAATGCAAATTTACGTCGCATTATGTTTTTTTTCTTATCCTCTCGTTTGCACGTTAATAATTAATACGATTCTTGAACTCCTACGTGCCAGCTCGTACGTGGATATCAAATACTTTCTTATGTGAATATGGCGGATGACGTAATATTATTTTTGTTACTTAAGTTTGGTATTGCTTGAATGATTCACTCATTTTTCTCAACGCATGAGCCATGCGTTCCTCGAGCTGGTCTTTTTCTTTGGCCGAGTATATTCATTTTTTTATCCATTTTACTCTAACACAGAACTTTGGGAACTTTAAAACAATAAAAAAACATCATATGTCCTATGCTCTACGTGCTATTTTCGCTATGTAATGCATAAACAAACAAAATAAAATCGACTTAAAAATACGGTTAAAATTAAGGGCGTTATAATTATCAATTTTCGTCTCATTACCTTTGATTTTAACGGCTTTAAAACGTTTTGTATCATCTAGTTTCTAAATAACTGTAAGACTTTTGTCAAAATAAAGTACGCATAAAAATCAAAATTTTAAAATGACGTTGAAACGACAATACGCGAATTTATACAACAATGATTAGATCATCATTCGTTTAAGTAACGCATTAAGAATCCGTATGACGTCAATTCTTTTCACGAAATAAATTTGATTAAAACTACCTAGATTGCGCATCTTTGCAGAACACATCGTTGAATATTGTACATACGGTGGCTTTCAAACAATCGAATATATCCTACATAAAAGAAACGCAATAAAAAAGGGCCGTTTGCCTAGTGCGATACCTCAATATAGTTATCGCATATAATAATAGAGTAGGTATATTATGTTTTTTTTCTTTTTTTGTTATTTCGTAATATGAAGTAAACTTTGTTTCACAGACACCGATTAAGTAGTAGGACGTTAGTTTACGTACGTGTAATTTAATGTGACTATAAGTACATTGAAACTCCGATCTACAAGACTTTTCGTCATTATTTCGTTTTATTTAAGTATATTTTTTTAAAAAGATTTCACGCGCGATTCATCTTACGTAGTTTGGTTTACGTCATGTATATAATATGCATCTCAGCAAAAGAGAGACTATATTATAATGGTGTGTATACGTATTACATATGCATAATACGATGTCCTATCTATAATAAAGAATGAAGCGACGATTTTTCGAGAGTTTATTTTTTATCTCTTCGCAATGATAACATGCACGCGACACTTATTCAATGGTGTAATTGTATTTCTTCGCTATCATGAGTACGCTATAATTTTTTTTTCTTCTTTTAATCGTCATTATTCATAGTACGCCATCACCGCAAAAAATTTATGACTGGAACTCGAAATGCCGGGGGACGACCACTAATCGTTCTCAGTTTCTGCTAATTTCATTGAGTATAACGCTGTTCGTGATCATTAGTTGTGAAATCCACAGCAAGTTTATGCGCGTGTGCTTTATTTAAAATGCTCACGAGAAAAGATAAAACAACAACATGCGTGCATAGGCCTTCTCAAGTTGAGAAAATTTAACAAACATTTTCCTACTGTCTCGTTATTTTATTCCGTTTCTTAGCATTCATTATTTCGTTTATTTTTTGCGAATCACGATAATTTGTGAAGCGCGTGCGCGATCCGGAGCGCAACTGTCAATAGATTTTTCACAATAACTATGTAAAGACTAGGCTATATTCTAGTAGTTCACGAGTCTATCAAGCGATTAATACTATTACATTATCTAGGTTTTATTAAGATCATCATTCATCCCTAAATAACGACGACAATGCATGTAGAAAAGTGACCACCTCCTCGCGTCGTCGGTTAAACGCGAAGCATTTAGAAAGTATTGTGGCAGTGGTTTTCGTAGATGCTTCGACCTTAGCCTCGGACCAAATTTTGATTTTTTAGTTGGTTTCATCAGTAAAACACAATTTTTTTTAGATATTTTTCAACAGTTTGTTGAATATCTTTTGTTTTTTCTTTGTTTTCGAAAGTGCTAAACAGTTATTGATCCTTATGCAAATTATTCTATTCTCTTTTGATCAAGACCATTTACTTTATTAAAAGTCTTCGTTCGAAATCGCGATTCCGTTTGCAAAGGTTCGACAGTATACAGGCTGAGTGCAAATTTTCAGTTTATTTGAAAGTATTGTAATGCGATAGTCGTTGCTTTCGTTTGACTTCTCTCGTCTATAGCTAATGTTGATTAAAACATAAATGTATGCTTTCAGAGTTTGGTCATGTGTCAAAATGATTGGATTGTAAATGAAGATGAAACGGAGCACAAACTCGTGATTCACAGATGCAGCTAGGAGTTGTGGCCGCTTGTATTTCATTACAGTGCGAAATTTGGTTACCGTTAAAGCCAAATTGTTCGTTGTTCCTAGAGGAACAACTACGGCATCAGCCCAAATCGCTAGCTCGAAAGATCGCGCACCACCTCCTCGAAATTTTGTATTTTAATTTCAGTCATTCATTCGCTTTACTCTCGCACACCTATTTATTCTTTTAAAATTCCGCATAAAGCGAACCTTTGGCACGTGACTTTGGCGTGATTTACGTGAAGAAACGTCGCTGCTAACTTTGCACTTCATGATTCGTCGTCTATATCAGTTCTCCGTCATACTCGCGCCATGCACACAGATAATGTTATTAGGATGTCATGGATTTTATTGATTACAGCGCAACTTTACGCGGCATTGGACAACGCAAGAAACGGTGCAAAATAGCGGCTGCGGATGCGCGTAAGTATTAGCATAGTCGTAGCTGAAGAAATGGTCGAGATGAAATAGTCGTTTAAACGTGTAAGAATTAAACTTGGTTTTGGTGGCGAGTGTGAGGTGCAGATGTAGATTGCCGATGTTGTCGTGCTTATCGTTGCTCCTCTTCACGAGTACATGGTGATCACCTCTCGGCCTCCACCCCGTACTATCAGCACTCGTTCCAAACCCTCTGTCAGCACCTCCAAGAACTCCATGTCTAGATTTTAAATTAAAAAAGTGAGATTTAGTAACTTTACGAGGTTTGAAATGTTTTGCTCGAGTAGTTCGCGAAAATTTCGATACTTCTTTTTCATTCCAAGTACCAGTCATTTTTATAAAAATTGAAAAAAAAGCATCGGCTTTTTCACAAATTACTCTGCAACGACAAAGAATAAAAAGAAGGATACAGTTTGATTCGCGTTCAATGTTAGTATTTTTCGGAGGTCCGGGAAGATTTAGTATGACCAGTTGAGCCTCGTGGCTCTTGTTGACGATCACTTCGTTGAGTTTGATTGCCGTATGCATTCGCCTCACGTTATCCTCTTCTCTGTAATGTCATAATTGAAAAAAATATATTTAAGAAGATTCAGGAGTACAAAATAAAACTAGCAAAGCAAAAAAGTATGCTCACGGAGCGCCGCGGGGTTCCTCTTCCTCCTCTTCATCGTCGTCATCGTCATCGACGCCGCCATCCTTGGCGTCTTGCTGGTTCGACAAGCAATCTCCGGCAGAACCCTTTTCAGTGGCATTCTTGCCAGATTTGGGCGAGCCCGTAGGCGTAATTTTCTCGTTAACGGTCTCTACCTTCTCCTTTTCTTTCTCTTTTTCCTTTTCCTCGTTGGCCTTGTTAGAGTCAGCTGGCTCGTCACTGGTACCGCTTATCGCCACTTTCTGTTGCTGGGCTCCGGGCTCCTGGAAGCGGACTTTCGTCTGCTTCACCTCCATGTTCTGATGGTGGTGATCGACGATCGCCTGGACCTAATAGGGTATAGACGCGGGAAAGGGAAAACAGAGAGATGACGATTAGTGCGCGTTATGATTAAACCAGATGGGCGACCCGGTCTGCAGGAATACTTGTCAGTGTATATGTGTTTTAAGCATTGGGCGCTGATCTTGATAGAGAATTTTTCTACATGTTTCGTTGCAATTTTTATTGCTTATTAAGTTCGTTATGTTTGTGTACTGTTAGCGTTGATGTAGAGGCAATGTGTGCGTGTGTGATAAAATTAATTTAAAGGAAAGTAGGTATGTGTAATTATATAATAACAATTGCAGCGAAACATATAGATATTTTCAAAATCAAGAATCAAAGCCTAGTTGTGGGAATATAGTGAGATGAGCTATAAACTAGCTGAAAGGAGCTACATGAATTGAAAATAAAAAATACACATGAGTTTTTGATGTAGTCAAACATGAATGTGCTAACAGTTAAAATGCAAGTTAAAGCTTTGAGCCTTAAATCGTTTTACATTGCACTACTTAATATAGCATATTATACTGATTTATATAATCTGTAAGTCACGAGTTTCTGTTTTATTTTAAAAGGGCGTGAACAATACTTATTGGTAAAACGATTTACTTATATCTTCATTTACCAAAAAGTGAATGATTCATACGTCGGAGTTTTTTATGATAATTTATTTTCCTTCCATATTTCTTAGCATATTACTTCTGCGATTTCTGGTGCAATGAGCGAAGAAATAAAATAAAAAACTATCCAACATATATCGAATATTATTTTGCAAAAAAGTTGCAAATGATCGTTAGCATCTCTCAAGCGCTCCAAAATCGTAGGCACACAGTCGAAGCAACTTTTTTACTGTTCGTGCAAGGGCGATGAAAATCATAGATATGTCGAAGAAGTCATTCGCAAATAAATTGAATAATGAGAACACTGAATTATCGTATGATTATCCAGCAATGAAACGATTGTCTAAGATTGAATGGTGAACAAAAATAATATTATGGCTTGCCCCGTCTAGAACAGCAGACTTTGCTCTTATGAGGCACGTGTTTATGCAATGTGAATATGTGAACACATAAAAAAATAGCGACTGAAATACAACATATAATATCCAGGCACAAACAACCCTTTGAAATGAGAAAGATTAAGGGCATTGTGATGTATATATGTTGAAGATAATTTGATGAAAAAAACATCGAAATGGAGACACTAAAATGGAGAAGGACAGCTGGAGCCTTAAGGGTATTCTGACAAACCGGAGGCATATTTTCCTCGGCTGGTACCTCGTTGAAGCCTGACGTCTGTTCCACACACGAGAGCATCCGCGACGGAACAAGCGCAAGAAACAGACATTATCGAATCAATATAATTTAATTTCCTAGATATCTCAAATAATTTTATAACAGGGTCATCATTTCCTTTTCAAATAGTTCAACACGCAGACGTGGGAAGCTCTTAAAACGCTTACAACACTAAATAAAGTAAATAGTCGATTTTAAAATAATCTACAGAACTCAGATTCAATCAGTTTACGCAGAAAAGTAGCTTATCGTGTAACTATTTAAAAACAGTCAGCAAAAACCCTGTACATATTTACATATAGATTTATAACGAAAAATGGTCAAAAACAATAACGACACTTACGATTCCTATCGACTCCTTCTTGCTCAGTTGCATCTCCCGCAACATTTGATTTCTCTGCTCCATTATCAGTGTCCTCTCGTACGTGTAAGCGGAAATGTCCGAATTCATCTGAAACAATGTAGAAACGACAGGATGAAGCCTCAGTAAAACGTGTAAGTTGAATATTTTTCTGGGCTAAAGCTCGGATACCGACCATTTCAACAACCTCAACTTCAGCTTCGATTCTAAGATCGTAGAGGAACTTCTTCAAGTCCTTCTTCATCTGAATGGAATTGTCCTCCATTTGGGCAACGGTAAAGATCTTCATCTTGCAGTTTTTCCAGGTGCGGTGCTGCTTGAGAAGGAAGGGCAGCAACATTAGAAGACCACCATCGTGAACGATCCACCAAACATGGATGTCACCGATGACCTTTTCCGTCGAGTCGGGGAAGAAGTTGATGCCCTTAGGCACGATGAGGGCCATCTTGGCCGCGGTTACGGAGCGCATTGTCTGCAAAAAGACGCGCCAAGTGCGGTCGCTCTCTGTCTGGCGCCAACTATAAGGCCAGCCGAGGATCACGCAGTTAGGTTTCATTCCACCAAGACCCGTCATCTGCACCAGCGAACTCAGACCGTCGATTACATTCTGAGCTACCAACACATCCACGAAACCTTTCACCTGCGATAAAAGAAAGTAAGACATATTATATTTTTCATTAAATATATTGAAACGAAGTGAGGACTCTGGAGTTATATTAAACCTTCTCTTCTTCCATAGTTCTCCTGAGAGCTTGCTTAGCGGCTGCAGCATCGCCAGAACGTCGAGTAAAGTCGCCTGTTATGCAACCGACTGCGATAGTCAAACCCTTACTGGCCTTCAGTTGGCTGACGAAGGCAAACATTTTACGATACTTGGGCACTAGGTCGTCCGTAAGCTTGGCTAGGATAAGAATCTGCGGCCGCCAGTTCTTGGTGTGAGGCGGACCTTCTTCAAGGCGCAGCAGTGAGTATCGGGCGGCCGACAGGGCCAGACCGCGGATGCCATCACCCCACTCCTTCTCCGCTCCGCGGTATTCGATGTACTTATAGATACAGCCGGCCATGCCCATGGCCAGTAGAGCGTAATACCAGCTCGTCATGAACATCACTGCGATGCAGAGAGAGAGGCCAAGGAACGATAAGCTCCAGTGGTAATACCTGGTGAAAAAACGCGTTCGTTAGTACACTATCGAGCTATTTTTTCTTTTACCAAAGAACTTTAATGAACTAAGGTTATGACTCACTTGAATCGCGGTCGCCAGTTGGGGGTACGCAGCAGCGTTTGGACAGCGCAGGCAAGATTGACGAATCCATAGCACATAAGGAAAAACATGGAGAGCAGGGGTGCCAGGTAGTCAACGTTACCCAGCAGAATGCCGCACTGGCATATGAGGATGGTGAGAATGAGGGCCCGAGTAGGCTCTCCCCTGCTTGAGCTCTTGGCGAACGGTGCTAGGAAAGGTATGATGCTGTCCTTGGCAATGGCCTGTAGCAGCCTAGGCGCGCCGGTGAGCGACTGCAGCCCGGCCCCGAGAGTAGACAGGAACGAACCCACCAGAATCACCCACTCATTGGGCCAAGCTATGTTCGCCACAACTAGACGACCGCCTATGCTTTGACCGAACTTGTCACGCAGTAGAAGATTGTCCACGGTACCGGCGAACAGTAGGACACATGACAGATAGACCGTTGAGGTGGTGAGAATCGCGCAGATCGTACCGATCGGAATGGACTTCTGTGCGTCGGCTAAGTCGCCGGATCTGTTCGAACCGGCCATGATACCTGCATACAAGGAAATTTTCATAAGTAATTTTCAATGCAGTCCACGTTCACGATAAATGAAGTAGACTTTCTTACCTGTCACCGAAGGGAAGAAGATACCAATAAGGATAGTGAAAGTCGTCGTCAGGTCAACCTGGATCTGATTGTACGCCGGCCTGATTTTTTCGATGTCTTCTTTACTGTTACCGTAGGCGATAAACTGTCCCTCCTCCTGGAAGCTTCCCCAGATGTTTTCTGCAAGAAACAGAGCATGCATTGAAAAAAATCGATGAAATTCATTCTATATATAGGTATACCTATACAAGCATATGCGTAGCCAGAGTTGTAAACTTACCCAGAAATACGCCACTGGACAGTCCGCGAATGCCGTTGTGGGTGGTGACGTTGTTGTCCATGTAGTACTGATCGCATTTGTAACCCTTGATGCTTTCACAGAAGGTCATGTTCAATAAACCCGAGTACTTGCGGCAGCTTTCGTTATCGACGTCCTTGAGCAGTCGCTTCCCGAGCACGCAAATCCTGCGGGCGAGCAATCATCGTTAAAATTAAGTAATAAGTATTTATTCTTCTACTCTCGACTTATTTTGCGACATTTTTCTGGAAATAAACGCACAAGGATTTTCCGCGTTTCGACAATCCGACCTATCGCGATAGCAAAGCTCCCGCATGAGCATAGCAGAGGCGTTAGCGGGTTACAATGCGGCGGTTGACTTTATACGCGCCGTGTTAATTTTCCCTAATTGAAGCCGATTGATGGTGATGATGATAGCCGAGCGCGAACGATTGACCGATGAGCGCGAGGATTAGGCGTGCTATCCAAACCCACAGCGAATGTGCAGGTATAGCATAGATGCGCTTAACGAGGGGATACGTACGTTTTCGCGCTGTAAACCATATATTTGCGCGACGGCTTATACGGACTCATGATAGCGAGAGCTATTAACTACGGGCGTTCGTTCGTTCTTTTTATACGAGGCAGTCGAGAAGTTGTTGAATAATTTTTAAACTTTGAGAAAAAGTTCGGCCTTCGTTTATCAGAGAATTTGCGTGGGCGAGCTGGATTTTTCCTTCCTTTCTCGAGAGAGGATATCGCACCGTGATTAATGAAGTCGATATATCCCAAGAGTTATGCTTAATTGCTTTCTGGACAGGCTATCAATCGTTCGAAAACCGAAAATTATACGACGTCCTGGTTGAGAAGTAGGCAGGCCCGGTAATAACGAGCGAAAATAACATTCTTTCATTTGAAGCTCGTGTCGGGCTCGTCGAGAAAATTTATACGTTGGAAAAAGCCTCGTCTTTTTTCTTGCCACTCACTTGAGCTTGTCGTTGCCGTTGAAGTTGACAAACAGCCCGACGTAGACGGCGATGATGGAGAAGATGACGCAGGCCAGGGCGACGGTCGCGAACTTGTTGACGAACTTCACGCCGATGAAGACTATCGTGCCCATGACGACGAGTAGGCAGGTCCCGTAAACGCGAAAGTTATTGTACATTATACTCGGGTCCTTTGTGAAGTCACCGAATATGCTGAGACTCGGAGCCATGTACGTCTGCAAAGCACAGTTGATTAATTATATAAGTAGGTGTATGGCATACATGGAACAAAGTGCGTGCACATATCAATGGTCGCGTGCCTTGTTTTAAAAGCGAGTAGTATACGCCAAAGAGTAGCGCGAGTTTGCACACTTTACGATTATGGAAAATCAATATTTATTCACTCGCGGCCCCTGCTGTATTATACAGCGGCAAAATCGATGAGCTGCACTCTTTCCCTGTACTGGCGTATATAGCATGCACTCGCCGATATGACGCTGTTTTAAGGATGGCTATACTGTTGCATAATTACCAGGACTATCTCGACGGCTCCGATGATGTACATGGCCGCAGCGAGAGTCGTGCCCGTGTAGAATAACATGCCGACGGCGCCGCCGAACTCCGGGCCCAAGCTTCGGGATATCATGAAGTAGGAGCCGCCAGCAGGTACCACGCCGTTCGTCGCTATCGCGCTCATGCTGATCGCCGTCAACATGGTCTGTAATGAGATTGATTATTGCCTGATGATGACGTGCACCTTGAAGATTTCATCAGCGCTCAGTCAACGAAGCAGAAGTGGTTCGTTTTCAACCGGAGTAGATAACAATTTCTCTGATGCGATATATATCATAGTATAGCGCCATATACACTCCGCGGTTTATCGCCGCAAGCGCGCCTCGCAATATTTTCTCGAATTAAACCACGCGCAGAGTGCGCAGAAGAAAAAATGCCCGTTAAAAGTTCGACTTATATATAAGACGTAAAAAAGGGAAGAATCGAGGTGTAATATACTTACGACGCAGCAGCAGCAGAAAACGATGAGGAAGCCCTGGATGGCGCCGGCGGTACCGACGACCCAGGTCAACCGAATGAAGAGGATGACGCCGAAGATGTTCTGGATGCAGGGCAGAAAGACACCGATGAGGGTGCCCATACGGGCGCCACCGGGCTTGCCAGCTGCGGGCTTGGCGTCCGGGTCGGCCGGCGCCGGTATCGTGTTGCTGTAATCCGACAGGCTCTTGAGCAGCGTCGCCACTGTCGGCCTGTCGTCGAACTCCTCCTGCAAAGACGTTAGAACGTTTATTCGTGTGCGTTTGATTGCAAGATTATTGCGTGTCTGCAGACTCGTGATCCGATGGGCATACGCGTCTTCGTTTCCAAGATGAACAGAATTCGTT
The DNA here is from genome assembly GCF_009193385.2 of Nasonia vitripennis. Classification (NCBI taxonomy): domain Eukaryota; kingdom Metazoa; phylum Arthropoda; class Insecta; order Hymenoptera; family Pteromalidae; genus Nasonia; species Nasonia vitripennis. The sequence goes on along the minus strand of NC_045760.1, from coordinate 14,645,251 downwards.
CGACTCGAGACAGGCGCAGGGAAGCGAAAGATCGAGAAAACATCCCTGCCCCGCGCAAGCGATTAAAAATGGAGACGTAAGCATCTTACGTCAGCGCGAATGACTCTGTGATCTCGTAAATCACTCGGCGCCGCATTATCGGTCCGCAGCTCTCGTGCGCCTGGCGAACTTTCCTCGCGCAGCGGTATCCATTTCATGCAAAATGCCAATCCCCTTAAAAGTTTTAAATAAAGCTCGCTTAAATCACTTCGACGCGTCTTTTTTTCGCCTGCCTAATTGCCCGTGCGAAAGCTCAGCTCCTGGGAAGCTTCGAATTTTATATATATTGTGAGAAACGCTGTTCAGCCAAAGTTTCGCCGAGGAAAACAATAAGGGACGCGGCGATAATACGCGCTGCTGGAAAGTCACGGGCAAGAAAACAATAACAGAGGCGATCCTTTTCTCCGCAGGAGGACAATGCAGCCTTTTGTCTCGCGCGTCGCGTATAATCGGATTAGCGCTTCGTTTGGGAGAAGTTGTTGCGCATATCGAGAGAAAGCGAACCCCCAGGAGTGTATATAATGTCCTGCGCGCGACTCGATCTTGACGCTTATTCGATCGACGGTCCCAAAATCCCCGGGATGCAGTTAAGCTCACGCGCGCAGCTACGCGATTTTAGTCCGGAGTAAGCCGGAGCTTGTTACCCGCGAGTGGTTCTGTATATTACTCGACCGGTGTATAGCTAAACTTTCTCCTAATGACCCAAAAGTATTACAACGCTATATCTATACACACCTATATTCTCGAGACGTTCGCGAGTGTTCATCAAAAGTTTGGCCGTCGTCAAAGGCAGCACTTGCAAAGTCAAGTTTTTCGAAAAAATATAGCGCATATCGTTTAAGCTGATACAACGAGCGCGTCTGTCCAATAACGGGCTTAACTACTTACGCGAAGCGTTATACACGATATTATCATCCTTGCTGCTGCATTATTATACACGCGGAGCTTTCTTTGCGCCGTGTGCTCGGGCAGTGTTCCATGAAAATTTTCATATCTCCCTCCACGCGAGTATATAAAACGGCCCCGCTCGCGTTTGCCTGTAAAAGAGAGCGGCAGATGCGACGTACGTGCGCAGCGATAAGCTGTGGGGTATACTTATACTGTTTTCAAGAAAAATACGACCTTATATACCCTCGCTAATTAAGCCCGAGCGGAGGGAGACACGGGCTGATCTGCGTTTTAGTACCAAAACTAATGTTCAGCTCTGTGATTCCTTGGACAAACGCGATGACGTGTACACTTGCACGGAAGCTGCAAAAACTATCAATTAAGCCAGTATAAGGCATGGCATGTTTATGTGAGCGAGATGACGGACGGCGAAAAGCTTTAAAGTCTTGCGCAGCGCTGTGTATAGCTATACGAGTGTGCTTTATGTGATATCAGTGCGCTCTCGCGAGCCGTAATAACTTTTCGCCACTCTACTCTCCTCTGAAAGCAGCAGGGAGGCGAGAGCTGTAGGTATGTATGTGTATAGCGGTGTGTTCTCTCGGCCGAGACGACACGTCGCTGTGCTTATTTTTGCTTTTTGCACTGGAGTCGCTCGCTGTGCTATATAGCCACGGCTTATTACTTTCTTTTGCCGAGTGTATTACGAGCGAAATTTCTGGCTCTCTCTCTCTCTCTCTCTCTCTCTCTCTCTCTCTCTTTCTCTCACGCGGGGGAAATTGAATTAGGCTTCGTGGTCGGTAATTGCTCGCGAGCAAGAGGAAACGAGGCTTCAACGCGCCGGACGAGATTGATAAGAAGGTCTTTTAATTAATTGCGAAACGAGCATATTTTATTTTTTATTTTTCATGAAGCCTTTTGCCATTTTTCTGGATTCGTTCGAATTTTCATCTACCGTCGTTCTTTCAAAAGACTATATAATGATAAAGTATTCATCACTTTGCTCAAAGTAATTGAATTTTAATTTTCATCGAAGGCAAACTCCGATGCGCAACCTGCAAGCGTATACCAATCTCGCGACTCGTTTTTTCGCGATAGAGAGTTTTCTGCACCGGTGATCTAATTCAACGCGTTCGCGTCATTCTTATATTAGCGGAGGAAGTTAAAAGCGAGACTTTAACTGACACACACATGCGCGCAGCAGTGTAGCGCGAGGATGGGAGGCGAACAAATTTTCCCGGCGACACTCTTATAACCTATCAAAGCTCCCTTTTGCAATTTTAATTAATATATATGTGTGGGTATATATATATATATATATATATAACTCAACGTTATAAAGCTGCTGCTGCTGCTGCGCTACTGCAGCGGAGCGTCGCGTCAAACGTGGCCTTAGATCGTCACGCGCGACTGAAAAGAGCCGCGCACGAAATTAAAAAAGTATCCGCGCGTATAAAAATGCAGCGCGAACGTTTTGCTCCCTCCTGGTTCTTTTTTTTTCGTCGCTCGTATTCACGAGGACGACACTGATTGCTCGTTTCTGTCTCTCTCTCTTTCGTTCGTTCGTTTTGCGGTTTCTCTCTCTCTCTCTCTCTCTCTCTCTCTCTCTCTCTCTCTCCTCGCGGGCCGCTAAGCGAGTTAAGTGTCCTTGGAGCAATTGAAAGGGAAAAACAGTGCTCTGTGGAGGAGAATAAAGTGGTCGCGCTGCTCCGCGAAATATAGTCGTTACGCGCAGTTTTCAAGCCATTACCCTGAATAGAGCCGTCGCTCGTCTAAACCGTTGAAAATAGAACGAGACTCGCCCCACTAATTCTTTTCTCTTTCTTTTGTCCAGCTCACAACAACGGGGTTCTCCGTCGCAAAACAAAGAAGAAAAAATTCAATCATCCCGTTTACGATAGACACGGACGCGCGTATAAGCTTTTATATTCGCTCGTGTGCTCGCGCGGCCAAGTTCCGCGGTTACGTGCGAGCGAGCGGCAAGGCTCCTAAAAGTTCGCCGAATGGGCGCGCGAGCTGCAGCATTCTAATTTCGACGGAGCGATGCTAATTTCGCGCTGGAATTCCCGAATTAACCCGCCTCCTCGCGATCGTTGCCCGCCGCACACACCGCTGCTGCCGTCGGCGCAATTACGGCCAATTAAGCTCAGACGCAAACTTGATTTTAATCGGCTGCTGCTGTACACGCCAGCTTTTTGTTTGCGTCAATTAGGATTCCGTTGAATGCTTTTTTTTCAATTATTACATCATACGTGCGCGGTTGTTCGTAAAAGACATGCAGTCTGAAAAAAATCGAAACGACGAGGCACTTGGAGCGATTTGCATGCGATTAATCAAGCGAACCGAAATGCAAATCGTCGCCCGCTCTTTGCGAAAAATATGTGTATATATTCTCCCCCGACGACGACGATGACGACGACGACGATGCATTATGCAAGAACGCGGAGGGCCACGCGTCTGTCAACAACAACAACGACGCTTCAGCTGCTCCGCGGCGCGAGCGTGTAAAATTAATTTTAATTCGCGCTAAATTTCTCTCTCCCTTGCATAATTAAGACGACGCCACTCGCGCTCGACGAAGGCGCGATAAAGCAGCAGTCGAACCCGGGAATCGGGTCAAGAGCTTCTGCGCAGCTCGATTATAGATATCGGATCTACAGCCTCTCGTAAAAGCTGCGCGCCGTTTTATTCTTTTTCTTCTCTTTTTTTCGAGAGAGGGGCGGCGGAAAAAATCGGCGACAGCGAGAAAATAAGATACGGGGGAGAAACGGCTATAGCGAGAAGACTATGAATATTTGCTCTACGCGCGCGCTATCTTGGGTGTGGTGAATGTATACACATATATAACAGTGGGTGAGTTTGTGAAGTGCGCGCCGGTGGCTGAGCTGAACGATAGTATATCCAAAATCCGGTTGACCTACATTTTACGCGCGTGCTATACGTGAATCTGCGGGGGAAGATGCAGCATATATATGTGAGAGCGAGGGGAATCCCGAAAGCTTTGTGTGGAAGCGACTTACACGGAACGCGATGATTTTTATTGCGCTCGCTTTGGTACCGTTTTCGCTGTTTGTTGCCTGCGTGCGTATATATATACACACACACATATATATATATATATATACAAGCGACGTTCAACTGCTGGCGTATAACAGTCAAGCATTACGCGATGTTGTTGAATCGTCTCGAAGAAATCGAGAACGCACAACCAACTTTATTCGCGCATGAATTGGCTTTCGTAAGAAAGCTTGTATAGTGGATTTCGACGCCGTATTTGTTTTTGTTTTCAAATCGTGTATATATAATCTGTGGGATACTCGACATGCACATGCACTCCGTCCGCTAATGCGCACATGGAATTTGGTTCCATTATCGTTTCGGTGATAATATAACGATTGATCCGATCGACACGCTTTTGATTTATTATCGGTGTAGTAGGGAAGAAGCTTTTCCCGGTTTAAAATTTATAATAAAATGTTGTTGGAGTTTTTGTTAAAACTCAGTTTTAGTATTTTGAAATATTATTCAGTTCTTGTTTTATTGTAGCTGGGAAAACCCAAGAACAGATGCCGTGCCGAGTCCGTTGCCGAACTCGGCAGCGCATCTGCCCGTTTTATAATGATAAGCTTCTCGGAGACGCGGTCTGTTTGTTGCCTACGAAAAATACGTGCGACAAACACGGCAATTAGGGATTAAGAAGGAGCGCGCACTTCGCTGAGTGCGCGCTCTTTATGATACCCGGGTGAGCGGCGGGGGCTATTAAGAAGGGTCCGTCCGCTCACGCTTCGATCGCGTCGTCGCGTACCTGGATATCGACAGCGACCCTCCTGCGATCAGCCGTAGGACCACGTCACCGAGGTATTGTAATACCCTCAGCGGAGGATAGCAGTTAGTTCTAACCGAATCGAGCAAGCAAGCAGTTGTCCAGTCGAACGCTTCGCTGACATCTGACTACGCTGTCATACTTGTATTAATTTCTTGTTCCTTTTTTTGGATTAATAAATATATTCACCGTGAGAAATTATACCCTGCTTGATTTTTATTTTCAACAAATCTATATACGCTAATAATCCTGCGGGAGGATTTCCATATACGTTTATATTCATACGCCCTTCTGACGTCTTTCTCCACGCACGAAATCATATTGATTTATAACCCAGAAAACAGTGCGGGATCGGTGGGTGGGTATAAGCCCCGCGAAAAAGAAACTTTCCCCGCTGGCGAAGTTATAGCACACACGTTCGGCCGATTTAGCATCTAATCGAACGGCAACAACTTTTGCCGAATTTTCCCCGGAATAGATATATGTACAAGCGTGAATGCATAGAGAAGAGCTAGGGAACGTGTATATGTCAACGTCGAATCGCGACTGACGCGCGAGCTCGTAAAGCGTATCTGTATGGGTATTTATAGCACAGACAGCGAAAACCTGTTCAAAGTTCGACGGCATTAGGAAAATGAGTTACGCCGCTCTATAGCTGCGCTTCTCTCGAGACTGCGAAAGGCTCGACCCAGAAAAAAGCGGCGTAGCAGCGGCCCCTCGAGGAATTCCCAGGTGTAAATTGAAGCATCGCGAAATTCACGACTCGAAGGGCGTTGTGCGCGCGCTCGGATGAGAGATAAAAAAAACTGGGACAGCGGAAGCGAGCCTGAGGCAGCGAGTGTGAGAGAGAAGGATAGAGAGAGAGAGAGAGGGGGGAGAGGGTCCTTCATTAAAAGAGAGCGTACCGACCGCAGACACACCGGTTTTTTTCGCCTACTAATTGTCGTTTGAAGAGAAGCCGCTCGCGCTATATGTATAAAGGGCATGTGACGCGCGAGCCACGGTCCTTTTGCGTCGTTTGCGTTTAATTTGGAGAGAGAGAGGGAGAGCGTTTAAAGAGCCGCTTCCGCTGCCCCTCTCTCCTCTTTCATATTCATTCAAGAAACGTACCTTTATTTTGTTATCTTTTATGATTATATATATAGTATAATTAAAACAGTCAGAGAAGCCGCTTCAATCTTCCGCCGATGCAAAAGTCATACACAGCTATATACCCGCGCGATTACAAACCGAGTGAGCAGCGCCAATCCACTTTCTGAAATTGCATCGCCGCGTCCGTATATAGGGTGGCCCGCGCCGCGCGCATGTATAGTATATGACAAGGCATCCCACTCTCTTATATATATACCCGTATCCGCACACAAAAGTTCGCCTATATATATATATATATATATATATATATATATATATATATATATATATATATATATATATAGACACACACACACACACACACACACACACACACACACACACACACACACACACAGAGAAGAGAAGAAATGATCTCCGCGACGGGGCCGCAAAGCTTTATTGGATTACATCCGTGCGGCGTTGTTGGTCAAAGGAGCTCCTTTTTCCTTCATAATACACACGTTCTCGCTATTTATTCTGGTCTGTGCAGCGCGACTCTCTTTTCCAGCGACTTCCCGTCGTCGCGATTAAAGCTCGCGGGCTTTTATGCGGGTTCTTTTGGCCGAAGAAAAATATTAAGGAGCCGAGGGTAAGCGCGAGGAGCTCTCTTTCTCTCTCTCTCTCTCTCTCTCTCTCTCTCTCTCTCTCTCTCTCTCTCTCTCTCTACTCTCCTTGAGTTTCGGCACCTTTGCAGCGCGAGATTTTAATGGATGTAGGTTTGCTTTCCTTCGCTGCAGTGGTTTAGTTCTCGCAAGGACTAGTGCGCGCAATTAATATAAAAGCGTATAATTTATAATAAAAGAGAGCTAGAGAGAAGATATACGGCCAGGGTCCTTGGCTTTTTGATCGCTTTTTGAGAACACCCAGGCTTTGTACAGGACAATAACAAACAAGCGCACATAAAGCGCAGCTCTGCTCCTTTGCCGACGACGAAGATCTACTATCCATGGAAATTTCTCGGTCGAGCTGTGTGTCCATTAAATCTTTATTGAATACGTCGATGCGATAAGGGTATATACCTATAGCATACATGTGGAGCTTGGCCATACTCACTTTGTACAGGTAGAGCTGGTCGCATCTCGTCGAGTCCTCGGCGTTGCCGCTGACGATTGGCTCGCCGTCCCCGGCCGTCTCACCTCCATCGCCTGCAAAATCAAGCAAAAAGAGCGAGCGTTAGTTAGTCCCCTCTTTCTCGTTATCTCCCCCCTCTCTCTCTCTCTCTCTCTCTCTCTCTCTCTCTCTCTCTCTGATGTGTATAAATATATAAACGTATATATGCAGGGGTTGTCCGTCTTGCGGATCGTTGGAAATAAATACACAGTCAAAGCCCATTGTTTACGCGCGGGGACGCGCGAGAGTTTCGTATTTAACTGTATAGTTGGAACGCGTGAGGATGATCAAGAGCTTGATTGGAGATCCAGAGGTATAGAAGAGTCTTTGTCGGGACGGGATTGTGCTCTCCGCGAGGATCGATAATGGCCGGTTGATTGCGGTTCGGCGGACATCATAGCTGCTTGACGACGATTGTTCTTGGGGACGGATGAGACGCTGTCTTTGCTGACAGGCGAGAGTCCAGATCCTCTGGGTCACGTATTCGGCTGAAACTTTGGTAAGCGGGACTAAACCACAAAGTCTTACCTCCATTTCTTTTAACCGAAAAATCGTGACCCGAAGGGTATGTGGACTCCTCTCGTGAGTATACAACCTGACAGATTGCAGGAATTAGTAAATTACCCGTGCGTTATTTCAACGTTGAAAAATCGTCGCGCCCCGATCATGAACTGCCCGCTAATTATGCCGCGTCAAAGAGAGGAGTATTCGTGCGAGTATAGAGCTGCGCTGTCACAAATCCCATTTTCCCAGCTGATAATGGCTCATTTGCCGGAAATTCTACTCGGCCGCCGCCACCGTCGAAAATTGCATCGCCGTTATATAATATCTATATACCTATATACGCGAGCATTCGAGACGCGGCTCTCCAAAGAGAATTCGCGCAAAGCCCCTCCCGCTACGGCTCATTTTGTCCGAATTGCCGCCGAGCCCGAGTGGCTTATTTACTTTCCTCTCTCCCTCTCTCTCTCTTGCTCTACCCCTCTCCGTACGTAGTTTGTCTAATGAGGCCCGGTATGCGGCTCCTCTCGGCGACTATATGCGCGCACTACTCGGAAATAATGGGATGAATCGCTGAAAATTTCAGACACGCGCGTTGATTGCGAGAACAATAGGGCGTTTTTCCGCGGATTAGTTGGCGCGCAGCGACGAGCGATGGGATTAATTATCGCGCTAATGAACTAATTATTTTCGGATGAAAATTTCAGCGCGGCGCGCTTTATCCATTATGCATAGTGCGAATAAGCGCTCCTCGTAATGCGAGCCTTGATTTATCGAACAATTATATCGCCACATTTTATTGAGTCCCCCGATCGCAGCTCTCGCTCGCCTATACTATAGAATTTTCGCACATAATTAACAATAACGAGTCCGAGCGGATATGTATATACTGCGAAATACAATGATCCTCGCGTAAACAATCCTGCGCTTCAACAGCTCCAGCTCTTCGAATTGCGCAAGAGAGTATGTATAAGTACAGGAGGAATAAATCTTGCAAGCGTCCGTACGCGCATCGGTAGATTTCGCGTAACCGAGCCGCGCAATTTTCGCCCATTACGTAAGAGGATATCCGGGCCGAGAGCCACTGCGCCAGCAGCTACTCATTTTGCATATAGCTGAGAGAGGATGAGGGCTAAGTGCACGCGCAGTGCGATGAATCAGCTCTAAGTACATACGACGACGGGAGGCGAGGGAAAGGACCAAGGTGATGAGAAGGTTGAGAATTTTTTATGAACTCGCGCTGATAAACTTGATCCCGAGCTTTTGATGGAACTATAGATAGATAGAGCCTCTCTCTCTCTCTCTCTCTCTCTCTCTCTCTCTCTCTCTCTCTCTCTCTCTCGGATATCGAACATTTGCGTTCCATTATCTCTTCGATGCTCTGAACATTGAGAGGGAGATCAACGGAGATATCGCGAATTTTATGCGAGCTGAAAAAAAAGCTTGGAAACTGATGCAAAAGAGAAGTTGAACGGCAGAGTAGCGCAAGCGCACGGGCGCTTTAAAATTTAAATATGTCAAAGTGTAGACTCGCGTAATAACTTACGGGCTTAAACTTTGCATTTTTCTCCCGCGGCGTCGAATAAGCGGATGAAGTTCTTGGAAATTCATTTTTCAATGTTACGCGCTGGGAATTCTCGAGAAGAATAATATATATGCACGTTCGCGCGTGCGGCGGCGAACCGTAAGTAAAATTTTATACGTTTAAGAGCTCTCTACATTTTGTACATCGTGGGATTCTTTGAGACATTATAAATGTGCTTGAAAGCGACTGTCGGGTGTACTTGGTTCGCCTGTATTGACGGCTGTTGAGCAGATTTTAACGAGAAGCGCAGAAGATTATAAGTACTTTCAAGTCGCTGATTTGATTATTCCAGCTCTCTGATGTACATCAGTGTCCCACTCCGCAGCCTTTCTCGAAATCAAATTGCAAAATAAGAGGACGTCGCAAAGCTTCCTCGAATGAAAGATCTCGCAAAAGAGCAAACTGTAACACAAACAAAAGCAAGCGCGAAAAGGAGACAATGCCGAGGACGATTGTTTCGATTAATCAAGAGCAGTTGGCGAGATGGTGGTAAACTTGAGCTGGTTCCCTGTCAAGACTCGCGACTACTGCCATTCATCCACTTGGAAAAAATGAAACTCCAGAGCTGAATTCTCGGCATATAAAATTGAGAAAAAGTTCCGCCGAATTCTCGTCGAGGAGTCGATACGCCGCTGCAAGTGCTACGAATGAAATGAAAGTAACGTTCCTCCCACTCGAAACTATAATACATATACACGGACATCGATTCGCGAAATAACGTTTTTCCGGATCGACGCAATCGATTTGTCGCGCTATATCTGAATGATCCAAGAATTCGCAGCAGTCTGTCTCGCTAAAGTCGAGTTATTCGCGGACAGATTGCTTCGCTTTGTGCGCAGTGCGAGGGCGGCGATTGGATTTAGCAGCACACGTCTTAAAGGACCGAGTGAAAATGTTCGTCAAACTCCGCCATCGCTATGAACTACCGCGGGATATTCGATTTTCTATTTCGAGATTGAGGGAAAAGGAAAGAGACGAGAGAAAGACGGGGACGGGAGAGATTCTGACTCGCTCTCGTGTAATACCGTAATGTCGATAGCGGCGTAAAGTGAGCCGGAATTCCAGCTGCATTGCACTTTGCCGATAGCAAGTTGTACACCGACGGCCACAGAGAGGGAGATAGAAGTTTGCTCGAACTTTGCAAGATTCGAGAATGGCGTGTATTTTATATAGACGCACGCCGATCGGGCTTCGTCTGACGCGACGGGTACTCGTACCACTGGCTCTCTCGGTGAACCGAATCGAGATACCGAAGGATTTATCGAGCCGTAAACTCGAGTGGGATAAACTATGTACGGCCGTTTCTACTCGTGTTCTACGCGATGGCGTACTTATTCATCGGGTATTTCTGTTTGTTTAAAACTGCACGATAATCGACCACCGAGCCGTGCGCGGTTAGCTGTGTCGGCAACCTTGAAAGCCGCACTCGGCCAGCGCTGATTGACCCAAAGTTTCCTCGCCGCAAAAGAAGATAAGGCCCCTTCCTGCATCTCTTGGCGGTGCAAAAAGATCGCAGTACAGAGAAAGAGCGAGAGAGAGAGAGAGAGAGAGAGAGAGAGAGAGAGAGAGAGAGAGAGAGAGAGAGAGAGAGAGAGAGAGAGAGAGAGAGAGTGAGCAGGACTCGCAGAAACGCTGAGCAGCAGGCTGCTCAAACGAACTGGGTCGGCCCCAACTGTCTGGGGAGGAGGCAGAGTGCCGAGTCGAGGCTTTAGTTGGCTCGAACGTGTCTCTCCGGGGCTGCTCTCGCTCCGCGTCGCCCTGCTGCTGTCGAGTACATTAAACAAGTGAGCTTACAGCTAATGTGAACGTTGTTTATGCACATGCCTCGCGCAGTGTATTGTTCTCGTTTTTGGGAGTGGTCGGTCGATATTTTCTGAAAGTAACGTCCTCATCCCATATCTGCATGATTATTCAATATTCTCGACGATGGTTTGCGACGCACCGCGCAGAGAAATACCATCAGGCACGTTCCGCCGCGGACGGATACGCGAGTATAATTGGATTGCGAAAAGTCATGCTGGAAAAGCGTTTGTCAGAGCCTGCGGCGGCCATGGACAATCAGATGTACGCGTGACGCGAATAGACGCCTTCATCAAGGGGACCGGCCCGACGCGGAGTCCACACGCCGACGCATTAAGAATTCAACCGCCGCCGCGGCGACGAGTCGAAAATTAGCTTACGCCTAATTGTATCGCCCCGCTTTCCCGCTAAAGAGTAGACGAATTCAGCCGGCTCTTGTATTCGCGCGGGGTTTCGAATATAAGAAAAAAACGCCGCATATTTTCATGTAACTTCCGAGCCAGGTCGCAGGCGCGTATAACGGAAACACAGTTTCGCCGAACAAAGCTCGGGGGAAAAAATGAGCGACTGCAGTCAAAGAGACACGAGCGCACATACGGTCTGACGTTTCTGATGCGTATGCAGCGCGTCTCTCGGGCTTCTCTCTTTTGTATAGCAGCGCGCGGCGCGACAGTTGCTCTCGCTGCTGCATCGATCGTCGCTCGCGAGCTGCATATGCGCGCGCTCATCGAAGCAGCTCTCGGGTGATCGTTAAAGGCGAGGAGACGCTTGTAATGCGAGGCAAACGAGGTTGGGGTATGATCAAAAGCCGGCGACGTGATCCTCCAAAAGCTCCCGGCTTTTTTTCTTTTCGTCAAAGGCTCGCGCGGAAAATTGAGGATCAAGCAAAGTTTCGGCAGGCGAGCCTGCTGCTGTATGCATACTCGTCGACGAGAGTTTGGCTTTTACTGAAACAAAGCGCTGTACTTATCGCGTTTGTTAGAATTAAGTAGGCGTATGTATATAGCTAAAGCTTCGCTCGAGCGCAGATAATATTTATTCGGCTCAGTTGCAAATCCAGCAATAGCTCCGGCGTAATAAGCGACGCAAAAGACGGGACGCTATAAATCCCATACACACGGCTTGATGAACGTCTTCATTATAAGAGACGAGCTGACGCGACGTGGAAAAAATCCAAGGAGATATACGAGCTCCGTCGCTGCTGAATTTACGGATAAGGATCCAAAGGTCGCAGCGATATGGCAAACGACCGCCGGACGTTATACCATTGTTGCCCTGTGTTGGGAGAGAGTGGTATACGGCGAAAGGGACGACGCGTTTGAAATCGAGGCTCGTTTGTCAAGGGTGTCTTTGTGGGCGCAAGGAAGGGAGGAGGATTGTTCAATGATCGCTTGTGTACAAGAATAGCACATAATGGGCCCGTCTGTCTACGGTCTACGACTTACGACGCTGACGTTGTCGTTATTAATCGATTACACGAGGTAGGGACAAGGCGATCGAAAAGAAAATATAAACATTTCTATTTATCGGCAAACACGAGTCGCGATAAATATACCGCGCGCATTCTCCCAGTCTTTGCACATCAAGGTCGCAAGACATGTAACTATATAAGCAGTAAGTCGTTCTATTTATGTAAAGATTGAAACGAGGCTAAAGTCGTCGTCAATAATATATTACACGAGTGGCCAGTTATGTCCCATCAAACATTCATATTCGCGATACACTGTTTATCAGTCGTCCATTACAGTGGCCAAATTTTCCCTGAGTCCTGCAATACAAAGAACGACGACAGCAAAGCAACGCACTCGCGCGACAGGTCTTTCAAGCGTTATTGGGGTAAGCAAGCAATTCCCTCGAAGGCGCGAGATAAAGCGCTCTCGACCCTCTGAAAGAGTTCGACATCGCCAGAGTGAGAAAAGGGAAAAACAGTCGAGTGGGAGAGCAATCGGAAAATAGCGGAACGCCGCCGCCGTGAAACGATACGAATCACCGGCTATATATTTTTTTATCGCCCCATTTCCAGATCGAATTATATGGAGAGAGAGAGAGAGAGAGAGAGAGAGAGAGAGAGAGAGGGAGAGAGAGAGGAGAGAGAGAGAGAGTAGTAGGCGGGACGGAAAAAGTTCGAGCTTTTATTTTCATTACTTGCTCGGGCAGTTAATGCCACGCGGTATCGTCGAGTCCTTGATTCTCGAGCGGCACGTCGGATATTTCAAACTGCGCACAGACGACGCAGCGGGCGGTCTTTATGACCGATCTTTAATCGCTCGAACCCGAGAGGCGGCTGCAGCGGTTTTCTTTTTATCGCTTATTTTAATTATTGCTCTTCCAATACATCTCGATGCAAAAGCGCTTCGCGGCGAATCGAGGGAAACCGGTCAGCCATTGGTCAGATACGTGCGAGTGTGCAAATACCCGTGCGCGTCGCCTATACAACCTGCGCCGCTCGAGAGTATACTCAAGAGAGTAAACATTCCGCGGCTAGCGCATCGCGTAACTCGAGTCGCTCTTGCGGAGTTCTCAGACTAAACGGACGGCATTAGCGCGTCTTAACTGTATATATACCTATACAGCGAGCGCGTGACGCGGGTGAGTGTATTATACGGAAAAGATATACGAAGCGACGAGGTGTAGCCGTTGCGCGTTGAGAGTTTAATGTACTTCTGGTGTCTCGCGTATAATGGAACCTGGTAATTGGTGACGAGAGTTCTCACCGAACGGACATACCTCGTCCCTCGGAGCGTAAACGGAGACAGTCGTCTTCTTTGCCTTTTACGAGGATGTAAAGAAAGACGAGCGGAAGATTATAATATATGGAGCGAGAGTTTTACGCGACGGCTGCAGCTGCCGCGGAATGCGAGCGATAAAGATATTTCCGCGCACGTCTCGAAGATTACGAGGCGCCGAAGGGATTTGTCGGCTTGTTCCACACGACGTCGCGATGAATTTCTAACGCCTTCTTTCGCCTCGCGCACCGCGTATGTTTCTTTTTTTGTTCAGTATTTTTCCGCGCGCTATAGCTGCGACGTGATTTCTTCATCGATCTTTCGAATTCATAACCGACTCGTCGCCTGCGTCTCGGCCTTATACGTAATTATCAAACTGCCTGAATATTCATTATCCTCCGCTCTGGCGCAGCGAATCTACAATTCATATCTGCGTTGCTACCGAAAGCCCGCAAGTCCGGTAAATTAAAAAGTCAGCATCTCTCTCTTACTCCCTTGATCTCAAACTTTGTCGAACTTTCTACGTGCAATGCCGTGAGATTGATTGATTGATAATGTTTATTAACGCCAAGGTCAAGGACCGTATGGCGAACTCGAAGTACATACAGAAAGATACAGGTGTTAGGGCGAAGAATGTACATAGTATAAAATTATAGCATAGAATATACAGAGTATGAGAGTATTTTGCTCTCTCTCTCTCTCTCTCTCTCTCTCTCTCTCTCTCTCTCTCTCTCTCTCTCTCTCTCTCTCTTTCGCAAGTAGAGACAGAAAAAGTACAATAAAAATAACGGCAAGAAATTACAGGAAAAACCAAATGTTATCAGATGAAATCGTGAGTAGTAATACAAATGAACACGCTAAGTAAACGCTTAACGCTTATGCTACGTAGTATTGTTCGAGGCTTAATAGATACTCGTATAAGCGAACTTTAAAGGTTTCGACGGTGTTACATAATTTAATTGCGCACGGAATAACCCAAAAATACATGCTCTGGATCGAAAAAGCGTTCCTATACAGTTCTGTCCGCGGTCTCGGTATCGAGAAAGCCGAGGACTGATTACGAACCGATCTACGTGTATCCTCCGTGATTTTAGGAAATAACTCTGCCAAGTATTTCGGTTTGTGGCGTGTAAAAATCTTGTAAAGTTTCACCCCTAAAAAATACTCACGCCTACGTGTTAAGGAAAGCCATTTCAATCTCGTAAAGTAGGGTGCTAATGGAGAGTCCTTTTTTAATCGAAAAATAAAGCGTATTGCCGAATTAAACAACCTTTGAAGTTTATGTAGTTGAGTTCGCAACGTTTCTAGCAACGAAAAATTTTTTTTTAGTTGGTCACTTTTTAATAATGGGTAATGATTATTTTGCTTAAAAAATGGCTAAATGTTAGTTTTGGCGATGATCCCTGATGAGGAACTCGATTTAGAGGGCGCTGCCGAAGTCCGATCCCCAAAACGAGAAATTTCAAACTTTCTTGTCTAAGTGCTCGGCTTACACACCTATTATCCCTTTTTTTAAGACGGATTATTGTTACTGGTAGTATAACAAATTACTCCAAGATAATCCGGTAAGTCATAGTAGACAAGACACGCATAATTAAAAATTGGCATGAGTAGAGTGCTCACTAGCTGGGCTTTAAGAGCATATGATAAATTATAACACTTAAATCGAAGGCGATTGCTTTTCTCCTTCTACTGCTAATGTTCTCCCAGAATGCATTTCTAGCTGAAATCCGCTCTGATCTGTATTATACAAATTTTCGAGTCCAATCCTTGGTATACACGATTTAACGTCATCGATAAATGCTTCAGCTTTAGCCGTAAGTTCTGCACTACTTTCTAGTGTTTTTCTTGTTATGAACTTATTTATTTTCCTAGAAACTATTCGGTGTGCTTGCTTAAATTTGAGTAACCAATGTTTAGAAGCTTTGAATCTAATATCATCAAAACCAATTTCTTTTTTAGCTTGTAAGGCCCATCGAATTATATCTTCATCATGGATAATTGAACCACTGTCGAGAGCTGCTTGAAAATTATCCAGGGTATACTGACAAATTTGTGCTACTTTTTCTCTATACGTGCCACCTTTATTAATTGAATGAGCCCAACGACGTAGCTGACTAATAGATGATACTTTTTTGAATCTGTTTTGCACTGTTTTGAGACTTAAATTTTGCTTCGTTTTGCTACTTCTCCAAAATTCTACAGCTCTTTTTTTGTATTCAAAATCTAGTTCTTCATTATCTGCTGTACATTGATTTGTTGGTGCTATATCCGGATCAGGAAAATGATGTTTGCACTTCATCTTCAATTATTTCCGCATTATGGTCTTTATACTCTTCTTGAAAATCCAAAGAGTCATCAGTAATCATTTCTACATCGTTGAAATCATGTGTTGCATCTATTAAAATTTCTTTTATTTTTTCGGCCAACTCTGTTTCGTGATAATTCGTGACACTATCTGGTATGTTTAACGCTTGAAAGTATGCTAATAATAAGTTTAGAACGTTTAACGGATTAATTTTCATTTTTCAATCTAAAATGAAAACAAGCGGTAAAATTTATACAAGCTGTGTTTTTGCATGTAAGGCACGACTGCTACATTTCTACCAGAATAAAACGAGTGAATGTAAATTGAATCAAATCATTAATTTATGCATTGGAGAAGAATTCTCGTTCCACTTTGTGATGTTCGGAAAACTCTATTTTTGGTTTTATTCAACTTTTATTCACTTTGAAATTGAATAATGTAAATCTATATAAAATCACTAAAGAAAATTTTCTACAACTGTATGATACCACTGACAAACAAAAAGACGTACTATTCGTACTTTCCGGCATCGAACTAGAATACCCACAAAACTCACTCACTGTCTAAAAAATAACACAGGCAGCTGAGGTAAACACTCGATGAAAACAATCTAAAAAAAGAAAATACTGATTCGCACAATATGTGCGAACATATTGAATTGAATATTGCGAACAACTTTTATGAGTGAAAGACATTTATCTGTGGAATTATCATTGAATGTACGATAACATTCATTAAACTAATGAATGCATATAAAATTCCCTTTCAATAACAACGTGTTCTTTAATTGCAAATGAAGTTCGAGTATTAATATTCTTTTATGTATTTTTACCAATAACAAAAATTATCATAGTAATATAATAATAATAATAATAAGAAGAAGAATAAGCATAATTGCAATAGCAATAATAACAGTAATACTGATAATAGCAATGATAATGAAAAATAATAATAATAATTAGAATAATATTTATTATTAAATTTAGATTTTTTGATAAATTCATTAAATCGTAGCAAATAGTATTATTATGGAATTCCAGACTGTAAATATTTTAATATAGATACAATAATCATTACTTCGAGAATTCATCTAAAAAACTTTCGGCTTACGAAATAATTGTAACAATGAAAAACTCCCAAGTTTGACAACATTAAATTTTATTACAAAACGCAAAAGAGTTTGATAAACTAATTTTATTAACCTATGTTTTTTCATTTGCAAAAAAGTGTGGACTTTTTGAATTTATAAAATTATATAATTATGCAATTTATGAAATACTTTATAATTTATGAAATTACTTTTGAAATTATGCTAATTTATAAAAGCAGAAAAATAAATAATCTTTGATTGAAACATAAAACGAGACGTTATTTGTTACATACAAAATGATAGAATAAAATATCGGTAATATGTCTATACTCGTGTCTACGGTAAAGCATAGGCCTTCGGCTTGTCTGGAGGTTAGGGGTTTGGAGTCGTTTGGTTAAAAAGCACAACCATTTAGCCTATTTGTTCTTTAGGGGTTTAGGGTTTAAGGCTCTTTAGTTCACATGTACAGGCTACAAAGATCACACATTTGTAAACAAGTTTTTTTGAAAGTTAAAATTTTTTTTCGACATTTTCGTCCACCACATTGGTTTCGCCATTTTGTATTTTTAAAATCTGATATCAGATTTGTAAAGAGCGATCTCGAAAACCCCTATATACAAACCTTCTACAAAATATTATGGATTGAAGTATACTTATAGTTATTTTGTGTTAGGGGTGGTTTACCCCCCTAAGGGGAAGTATCTATGAAAAAACCGAAAAACTTAATTTGTTTATTATAGATGTTTACAAATTTTTTCCAAATTTTTTAGTCGTTTAAAACTTTTTTATTATATAAAATTTTTTTTCGATATTTCCGTCCGCCATATTGGATCCGCCATTTTGAATTTTCAAAATCTGATAACAGATTTGTAATCAGCGACCTCGAAAACCTCTATATACAAACTTTCTACGAAATATTATGTATTGAATTACATATTTACAGTTATTTTGTGTTAGGGGTGGTTTACCCCCTTAGGGATAATATTTATGAAAACACCGAAAGACGTCAACTAAATTTTGTTATTAAGGATGTTTAAACATTTTTTCCAATTTTTTTTAGTCGGTTTAAACATTTTTTCCAATTTTTTTAGTCGGTTTAAACATTTTTATTATAAAATTATGCCAAAAAATATATGTTTTCAACCCCTAAAAATAGGGGATGCTACCCTTACTCTTCAAATCACCATGAAATACTTGCTCTTTTTGTAAGAAATAACCTCCAATTTGTTTCATTGAAAAATATTAATTTTAAGCCGAGATATTTAAAAAAAACGCTTTTTGGGGGTTAACTTTAGGGGAGGTTTTTACCCCTTAAAAGTGAAAATTAGCCGATAAAAAAAATACGTGTCTCTTATTTTTTTATGTTCTACAACATATATGAAAATCATCAAAATCGGTGAGTTCGGGTTGGGTACCTTTCCTTGTTAGAAAGGCATTTTAGCATTGCCTGATAAACTTCATAAGGTTGAAGTAAGGAGAGTCAAACTTACCCACCTCCAAGTCGACGGAATCAGTAATAACCCTGAGTATGTCAATAGAACATGGAGGATGAATAGTGGTGACTGAAGAGTAATAATCAATTAACTCATCTTTAGAGAAGAAGTGAAGTGGAGATTTGAGAACATTACCAACCAGGCCAAATTTACGCAATATGCTCCAAGTTTTAGATACGTCTGAGCAGTTTTGAATGATGTAGGTATCCCTAGCCTCTTTAATTTCACTCTTCACTTTACTGTCTAATTTTCTGTAGAGTTGATACACACGGGGGTCTACCGAACGTACTGCCCGCTTAAATTCACGGTGATGGCTGTTTACGCACTTTACGAGTGGTAAACGGTGCGTACAAATCAAGTAGCTTTACTGATGTAGATTGAAAGAGATCCAAAGCCTCATTCACATCAGCATGAGCAGCCTCAGGAATTGTAAGGCTGGCCAACAGTTCGCTTGCGAATTGCATTGGAGAAAATTTCCGAAAATGGCTTGAGACAATTTCCAAATCACGCTTTTTAGGAGTGTCAAACGCATACTCAATAAAAAGAGAGTCATGACCGTTAATAAACGGGGGCAGGAGATTTTTCAAATGTGATCACCCTATTAATTGAATCCACAATAAAAGTGTCGAGCCAAGAGTGTGAGTTCTCACATACATTGCGCCAAAGGGAACAATGTGCATGGACTGAAAAAGCGAGAGAGAGAGAGAGAGAGAGAGAGAGAGAGAGAGAGAGAGAGAGAGAGAGAGAGAGAAATGGTCTGCTTGCATCTTTCTTTCGCCGAATGTACCTAGCCTGTGTACTTTCCCGCAGCTGTGCGGGATATCAAAAATTTTACTGCGGCAGCTTGGCTTCAATTAAAATCCACACGCGATAAATTGCAACGAGAGCTGGGCGATCGATGTATATGCGTACGCATCTTTTGCACTGAAAAATCCCGCAGACAGCTAGGCCGAGAGAGCTTTTCGCATGGTTGAAGCTTGAACTTGTAGATTCCAGGGCCGTTGTTGGGAGAGCGATGAAAGCTCGGGGCGAGATGAGATTCGGAACGAGAAGTACTTTTCTGCCGACGGGAATGTATTCAGCGAAGAAGGATTTGGTTGAGAGAGCCGTCGGAAAACGCCCCAGAGATGAGGCATCGATTTTTCGTCACTGCGTGAATATAGTCGACTTAGGAATCAATCAGGTGCGAGGATAGTTTCTTGGGCGGGGTGTTATATGTATATGAGCAATTAATTGCAAGATTATGCGGGTGGGGTGTCACTGTCGCAATACTGGACCATGGTGGCTTCCCGTCATCAGTCTCCAGAAGGTGAACATCTGTCTAATAATTGAATTAGCAAAATGGACGCATTCAGAGAATGATGGAACTCATCTGCCTGTGTCTACTCCGGAATTTGACATGCTCAAGGAACTACTGTTGTTGCGCCCTCGTATGCTATAAATGGCTCAAAGAATCCGTAACCACATTAGGCGCATAAATCGAAAATCCACATTAGAAAATAGCCGATCGCACTTTGACAATATACGCGACAAGAAACTCTCCCTTTTAACATCTTTGAAGACTCCTTACCGAGTACCAGTAAACAACTTTTCGACTCCTCCAATAATCGTAAGCGCAAAGCAAAATCAACTACCAATTCGACCAGTAAAATTAAAAAAATGCGACTTTAAGTTTACCTAGAATATTAGTATTATTGTAAATACAATCATGGTTTAAATAATATTTTATAGTAGTGTAAATAATTTCTTAATTTTTAACTGGCAAATTTTTCTTGTGCTTTTATATCCAAGTACTAATGCTTGGATGAATCTCCGTATAGCCACGTAACACTCGAACACTCGAAGTATTATGAAATTTCGCCAGTGTAATTCCCTCTGCAAATAAACACACTGTGGAACGAGCTGAAAACCCTGGCAACGTAAGCGCGCGGCGATAAAATTTATTCGCGTCAATCCGGAAGCAGAGCGAAAAAAAGACAACGCGCGCCACTGTGAATTTCCTTTTCGAGCCAAAATCCGCCCTTCGATCGTGTTTCGAACCGAAAGGAAGCAAAAAAGGGGGATGGTATATATAATGAGATTACCGCGCGCGATTTAAAAGTTTGCGCTACTCTGCTGCGATGAAAATTTATGGAGGTAGTTAGGAGAGGAGAAAGTCGCGGCGTCTTTATCGCGAACAAAGTGCCATTCTTCAAAGCGACCGCGGATCGAAGTTTTCCACTTTCCGTCGCGCATCGTTATGTGCGCAGTAGGTATAGGTATCGATGTGCCTTTGCAGAGAATGCAAAAATGAAAAGGAAAAATAAAAATAGGCAAGAAAATCCTGATGTCTCGAACGTGTTCTTGGCCTCGGGGAAGTTGTACTCTGTCGCGTGAGAGATCCCCGATGGCGAGGCGGATCTCGAGAAAAATAACGAGGACTTTTCTGCGCGCGCTCGGGCTTATAAATCGGAAAGTTATCGAGAGATCCGCTTTGCTATACTTTTGTTCCGTTGCGCGCGCTTGAGGGCTTTTTGCAGTTCAGTTATGCTTTTTGTTCCGCGACCGCTGTATAGTTTTTATACAAGTACAGTCTTTTGCTGCCAGCTTCGTTGGCGTTATTACTGCTCGAGGTATAGTTGTTGGTTCGAGAGAAGTATATCGAAACTTATATGCCGGAAAATATATAGGTATTGTATTGACATATGTGCTGAGAAGGAGGAGACGTCACGCCTGGCTTCCGAAGAAATTCCATTTTCTTTTATTAGCGATAGATCAACGGATAGGATATACATGCGCTTGTTTTGCGAATACACGTGAACGCTTTATCAGCTGCGGCTCTAGTTGGTAATTAATAATCGATGCTATTGTAGCGACAGCACCGAGCCTGATGAACTGTGTTTATGCTCGTTATCGAAATAATAAAGCTATGCAAACACTGTGCTCTAGATAACGAGCTTTACGAATTTATAATTTTATCGGCGTGGAAAGATCGATTCGATAATGTAAAAACAAACATGCGACACGCTCTCGTTGCTCGGGCTGAAATTCACGTCAGTCTCGGCAACAATAGAGCGACGTTTGCAAGAATAAACAATTCTTCTTCTTCTCGAAACGAATGTTTGTATGCAGCAACAACGCTCGGAATTCTCGGGACGACGAGGACGCGCCCTTACATAACTCATTGCGCCAACGCCCGAGTTGTCCCGCGTGCTTTTTTCCACTACACAACTGGGCACAAAGCGAGCTGTTTTTCCCTCACCTTTCGCGCACACAATGCCTGGAAAGTTTTCTCGAAGAAGAGCTCCCGATATTTTTATCCAGAACTCTGCCGGCGACGTTTCGCATAGACATAATATCCTTTGTCTCTTTCTCTACTCCCCTCTTAACTCTAGGTCAGACGTAAGTTGACATTCGAAAGTAACGTCTTCGGATTTATTGCAGAAGAGATGAGATAAATTAGTATATGCCATTTTTAATAAGCCCTATGAAAACAGCATGGCTCTTCCCTCTTCGACTTTTTCATCCGATACTCGTCGGTCCAAATTGTGTTTTTCATTCGAAGCGATCGTGTTTCAAACTTTTTTACAGTCAAGCAGTAAAAGTCAGACCATAAAAAACGGATTAGCAGAGATAAAGAAATTGAATTTTTTACTGCGGTAACCTCCATTTAAAGATAAATATAAGATCATGTGCAGACGAGTTGAACAGAACGCTACGTCAATTTTTCCTCGGCGACGATTAACTTTATAGCCCGCGAATGATACACACATAGCCCGGCAGACGTCCTGGAAAATTCAAGACATGCTTAATTATCCACGTAATCCCCGACTTAACGCGATATTTGCTGAACGCGGAAGCTGTAGTACAGGAATAACTGAATATCGCAGATGCACGTACGTCAGAGCATCGGAGGAATGAAACCACCCCCGAAAGTTCTTGAATTTTTGAACGAGCTCAGGATCGATACTCAACTCTCATACTCGTCGTGCGGCTTTATTTATTATCGGCTGGCGATCGGGGGAGAAGTGCATCAAATCAAGGATAGCTGCGGAAACTCACGAGGAGAGAGGGATGGACTTCGTGTTTTTATCATACTAGGAAATTGAAGTGCGCTTCGCGCACTCCTTATCATGTCATAATTAACATTTAACTTTTGCTGCCTGCTTAGCGCCAACAGTTTGAAGCGTTTGTAGGTTATATAATAAAATCCGTATTTCTGATTCGCGTTCCTTAATTCTTGTACCAGGCGACCGATTCTCAATTAAATGCTTCACAACAAAGCCCATCATTTTTTAAAGAGAGGAGGATAGGATACATATATTATTTGAGGAATTATTCCATCCAACTTTTCTTATTTGGCGACGAGGTCAACTATTGCGCATCCGAGGAAACTTCTTTATAAGGCCGGAAGCGAAGAGAGCTAGATAATTTGAAAATTCACTGTTGTTCCCAACGGTAATTGGAAAAAGTTTGGGTACTGATGGCGGTGCTCGAGTCTGGTAGTTGCAAGCTCTCTCAAGTTCTCCCTTTTTAATAAAGGACTTTGCTTACTTATTAATTGAAGAAAAAAACGCAGCCTCGATCTACTCGTTTCGTTCGTTAATCAACACAGATTCGTCCACCGACTTCGTTCTAAAGCCTTGTCCAAACATTTTACTTTTCTCTGGAACCTCCGGCCAAACTCTATACAGATGGCATCGAAAGCAATAATTCCCGAAAAAGGCCTCGTCAAAGGGTGGAGCCTCGCCCTTGCAATTATATCGTTATAGAGCAGTAGCAGCAGTAGTAAATCCTCATCAAAAGCCCGAATAATCCTGTCTCAGAGGTTTGCTCTCTAGACCACACGTGTATACACACAGCGCAGCTGGCCTACATCTATACTCTTCACGACGGCCGACACGACCTATGTTTACAGGGCCTCCCATTAGCAGCTCCTGTATCAATGCTGGTGGCTCTGCCGCGGCCGTCGCGCGTGTGCATATAATATATCCGCTTATTGCCGTCTTGGATGACGCGGGGAGGCTTAACGAGCGGCCGTAAACGCCTTGATCGTCTGGCAGGTCGAAAACACTCGCGTGATATATATACGCGAGCGACGCTGAGGTCGGATTAATTATTAACTGTCCGCTCGCGCGCGCGCGAGCGAGAGAGAGAGAGAGAGAGAGGCTTCTATATGCGTTTACGATGGCAGCCGCGCGAAATCACCACGCAGCTGCAGCGCAGAGAGTGATGGGCCAGGAGGAATAATAACGTCGTTTGCGGTGCCTGTCGTCCTGACGTTGTACAAAGCCGCTGTGGACTGGCTCTCGAGTGCTGCAGCAGCTGCAGAGTCTCGGTACCTTATAAGTACTAGTCGAGGCGTCGAATATGATCCCGACGAGTTCGGGGAATGTGTACGTGATAATACAACGTTCGTCGCATAGCGTTTCCGACGTCAGACTTTTATATACGCGCTACTCACGTATTCGAAACAACTCCTTTGTAGGCAAATTTTTCAGCGAGGGTCAGGCGGCGCACCGAGTTCGCGCGAGCGAAAAAATTCCGTATATATAGAGATACACGGCGTAGCTGCGAGAAATTTAGCGAAACTTTTCCCATAAAACAGCGTGAGTTGCCTCGAGCACGTCTCTGTAACTTCTTCGCGCACTGCATGCATTTTGAGCTGCGAGCGTTTGCGACTATTTTTCACGGAACCATCAGCTGCAGCGCGACAGCTGTTTTGCGAAGCTCAACGACGCACTTCTACTCGCGCGAATTTAATTTCACACCGCACGTTACATCGCGTCCATTATACGCGGCCATAAAGTCGATGCTTCCCAAAAAGCCAATAATGGCATCGCAGAGAGCCGTAGAGATCGCAATTTTTTGCCGAGCAATATATCACTAAATTAAAAGCGTCTGACTAATTGGGAATAGTCGCATCATGCAGCCGCAATAATCTCGTTTCTCCCCGGCTATACAACTCGCGAAACACACGCTATTGACATTTGTGTGTATACGTCACGATCAGAAGAAAAAATGCGACGAATTTTTCGTTTTTTTTTCTCTTGCTGCACATGTACACGGATGCGTTCGTTTATGGTGCTTTGTTTCGGGAGCGATCGCGTGATCCATTTTTCTCGCCGCTCTCGCTTGCCATACACCAAAGCACTGAAGGGGGGAGGGGGGCGACCTTTTGTTTTGCAAGCTTTTTTCGCGGTGCAGCTGCAGGGAAGATTGGAGAGATTCGGTGACGCTTTTTCCGGATGCCCCGCGCGCGATGTATTTTCGGAGGATGAGCGATTGGCAATCGAGAGGATTGTTTTTGAATGAAGTTGTGTTTTTTTGGGGGAGGGAGTGAAGAGCGCGCTTTCGTTTTCTTTTCCGCGCGTCGACTATCATTACTTCTGGCTGGCTAGTGAAATTTGATTTACGGACTTGGTGAAATCGAACAGCGACGTATTTCGGTCATTTCGAACGAGAACGACGCACGCGCGCGTGTTTTTCATTTCAATATTTACAAACCCCCGAATGGAAACTCTGTATGCGAACATTCGTGTATGATTATGCTTTTCGTGTGTACGCACACACGAAATAGCGGCTTTTTCGAAAAAACTGCTCTCCCTGCGTTTTTTATAAATATTTATGTTGAGCTGAAAAATCTCTTCAAAGTTTTCAAATTCGGACATTATATAATTTTTATTTTCACACACCGCAAAGCCGTACTCAACAGAAAGGTTTTCTCCGCGGTTTTTCTGGATAAATTAAACCGCGAAAAATTCTCAAAAAGTTTCTATCCTGCTCTCACATCGTTCCGCAAAAAGTAAGAGCACCGTCGTTTCTAAGCCAAGGCATCTCGGCGGTCGAGTCCCCAAAGAATACGTAGAAGAATATAATGAAAAGAGAATAAGAAAGAGAGTCGAAATTACAAACTCGCCCCTACAAGTTGCATCAAGCGAACGAAATATAAGTGATACTCGTGAGAGTTGCGAGTTTGTTTTTATACATTGCCAGCAGCGGGCCTTAAAAACTTGCGGATAACACGTTAAATGCAAAAACCCGTATTGCCAAAGGTATGTATACAACAGCATTGCTTTATAACGCGCCGGGAAAAAAAGGAGCTGATAGATGAGGATATTGGAGCGATCATGTTCAGGAAACAAAAACGACGATAGTCCAGAAAGATTTTACGCTGGTTGTGTAAGTACTTATACAGCGGTCGTTATTTTCGGCCGAATGGTTATGTATATCCCGTCATCGCAACATGCTTTCGCAAAAACAGCGCGGCTTTACGTTTGAAGCACGTGTGCGTATACTTTCGTACTAATTGTTGCCGGGAAAACACGCCGCGAGTCCAGTGGCAAGCAATTAGACGACAATGAAGCGTTTTCAAAATTGCACATCTCCGCGCTCGTCAGAGTATACATACAGCGAGCGAGCTTATAGCGAACGTTTGCTCTCGGGTACGTACGTGGATTTGTCGAAATTTGCCTTTTTCCGCCGGGCTTTACGCCGAATGAATTCAAGCTTTAATTTCGCGAATTTACACGCAGTGAGAGCTTTGCGTATGTACGTCCGATGAACGAGCTTTGGCATGGACACGTGAATGCGCGTGGGCGGTTGCTGCCCTGCGGTTTGAACAAATTTTCATAATTCCCGCGGAGACGTAAAACCGACCCAAGGCTCACTCTTAATAATCTTCGGATTGAGATTATTCCACTGAGAGGATTTAAACTCAACGCATTAAAATAGAACCATCGAAGCGGATGGAATTTCGAGAAAATTACTGCGATCCGTTATTGTTACTGATTCGCACGCGAAAGCTCGTTGAAAAATCGCGAAACTCGAAACTCGCTGTGTGTGTGTGCGAAGAGACACTGATTCTTTATTTCCATTGGCACTTTCTTTACTCCGTGCGTCGATGGAAACTGCGCGAGCTTTAAAAAAGAAAAACGCTTATCGTATGGTATAAAAATCGCAGTGTCGCTCTTGCAGTATAAACCCTTACAATACCCGAAGTAAAAGAGCCCGTTGGACACATCAAACGATTCGCCGGACACATTAGACGTATACAGCCGCTCGTTAAACGCTTTGGGTCGAAACGCATCTCCCTCGATATATTAAGCGCCGTAACCTTTCGACAATACGAGCACACACGCAGGCCACTTCTCAGTTCCTCGCGCGGCGTATCTCGGGGCCGCTTTATACCCTATAGCCTTTACGTCCCTCGCTCTGTCCGTTATAGCCTCCTGGCGCGCTTTGTCTCTCACGCGTGTGTTCGGCTGTCGCGTTTGTAAAGCTCCGGAGTAGCCGCTTTCGCGAGGCGTATATAGAGAGATTCTCTGAATCTCTCTCTCTCTCTCTCTCTCTCTCTCTCTCTCTCTCTCTCTCTCTCTCGCCCTCTCGTGCTTTCTAAGAGAGTATAGGCGAGCTACTTTCAAGCGCCTCGAGAAATTGTAAAGGAAAACACGGGGCTGAGCTTGCGCTTCTATTTTTAACTTGCTCTTTCAGCATCGCATGGCTACCACTGCCGCGAGATACTCGAGGCTCTCTCACAGCTACTGCTGTTCGGCTCTTATTAGCCGCTGCTGTGCGAGTGCTTTGCTTTCTTTTTTATGTCTTTGAGAATTAGCGGGATTTGTACGTTGCCGCGGTGCGTGCGGTGACTGGGTAAATAATTCACGTTTCTTTTTTGAAGGCAGAGAGGTACATAATTTTTTTTTTCATTCTAGCGACACTGCGTACACTAGGCGCGTTTAATTTCTCGCTTTCAACGCGAATCACAGGTGCAGGAGCGAAAGGCGACTCTCGTGAATACGCGCCGCGTAGGCCATTAAACATTTTCCGCGCGAAAAAGAGCCCCGCGACGACGATTCATTCATATACATGGCGCACATGCGGAATTAAAAGCGCGCTTGCGTGCACTGATGATTTAGCTCTTCTCGGCAAGACGTATACATGTGTATGTGTAAAGCATGACTACTGCGGACCGAATGAAAATTCCCAAACGACCTCTTAAAATTTCACGCGATCGCCGCACACAGCGTATACCGTCTAACGACTACTGCTGGCGGAGTTTTGGCTGCAGCTGCTCTTCCCTCCTAATTGGACGAGGCGAACTCGAAGCAGTTCTCGAGTAGTGTGTATGTCAGTGTGTGTGTGTGTGTGTGTGTATGTGTGAGGATCGGAAAAAGTCGGGCGAAAGGATTTCGCCAAGGTTGCCACGCGCCGTCCGCTGTGTCCGTAGTGTCTTGCGTGCGTTTCCTAACGTAGCTATACACATAGGTATATACGCGAAGAGGGAGTGCAGAGGAGGCAAGTCATACTCTCTCGCGAGATGCAGGCATAAAGTTTTATCGCTGCGATTCCGCTTCGAACTCCTGCTCTTAGTTAAAGTATACATCGTTGAATTGGGGAGTTTTTTATTTTTTTCTTCTCCGCGACTGTTGCGTTATACTGACTGGGGCAACTTTTGTTGCTCATTTTTGGAGAATCGCGCACAGCTAGGAGTGAAAGAGACGTACAGAGCGAGACAGCTTTGCCGCGAGCTTGGTGAAAAAGTATACGGACGGCTAATGTCAGGTTTGTTCGTGTACACGTTTTCACAAAGTTGTGCTGATTGAAAAATAAACAGAGAGTTTTACAGCGAATAAAAATACACAAAAGCTCCAAAAATATTCTCAACTCGGGTTACTGCTGCACAGCGCGTCGCTATTCAATCTTCCACGTGCAGCGCATACGATGACGTCGCCCGGGTGCACACGGGAAATCCCGCACAATATACACAGCGCGTATACGCAAGCAATAAAGCTCATGAATAAAACATATGCGAAGTACCCGGGGAAAATCATCCGGCGACAATCAATTACTGCCGTATAGCCGCGAAAAAACAAAACCGAGGGTGTAGACGGGCGGTGGCGATAGGAAAAAAATTCTCGCTCAATTAAGCGTATCCGCCAGATCTCGGCCTCTGTTATAGTAGTGCGCATCCTTATAGTCCATCGCGCTCGACTAGAGCCTAATGGCCGATTATTCAAATTTCATCGAGTAGAAGGCCGCTGGCCGAATTTCGAGAGAGGAAGACTCTCGCGCAAAAGCGCAACCGAGCAAAATGAGCACGCGCGTCTTCTCGAATTACGCGAGCCACTTGCTGTGTGCTCTCGCGGCTTTTCGGCAAAGATTTCCATAGCTGCGCCTCTCGCACCCCCTTTCTCTTTCTCTCTCTCTCTCTCTCTCTCTCTCTCTCTCTCTCTCTCTCTCTCTCTCTCTCTCTCTCTCTCTCTCTCTCTCTCTCTGTCTCTTTCAAGTTCTGGGAAAGGGGTTACCCGGTTTGATGCACGCATACATACTTGTGATACATCACTGTCGAACAAAGAGACACGCGTGCGCGTAAAGTCGGTCAAACGAGATACGCCGCGCTGCGGTTTCTCTCCACGAGTACGCGCATATAGAAATAGACTCGCAGTTTCTTTGATAAATTAATTGCCGCGATATAATTCATGCGGAAAATCATTCCAACGAAGCCCGGGCAGCGTTTCGGATTACGATGGCAATCCCCTCTTTTTATCGCAAATAGGCACTCGAGATTATAGCGCATACGCGCGTCGGGGATCAGAGCGAGCATCGGGTCGAGACTTTGTATCGGCGACGGCGACGGCAGCACTACTGCGACGAGATAAATTCCGATATGGGATTTTCCCATCAGGCCGGTCGCCCGGAAAGATTAATTTCGAGCGCGTATCGAGGTCAGCAGAGAGAGAGAGAGAGAGAGAGAGAGAGAGAGAGAGAGAGAGAGAGAGAGAGAGAGAGAGAGAGAGAGAGAGAGAGAGAGAGAGAGAGAGAGCTTTTTTCGTAGAGAAACTGCCTATTGGCCATTAACGCTCATTGATTATTCAATGGCGGATTACGGCCTGGCGCACGGGTCGCTTTAGCCGCGCGCTCATAAGCACTCTTTTTAACTAATGTACACCCACTTCAGCGCGTTTATACAAGGGAGGGAATAAAGAACGTTTTCCTCTTACAGCTTTGGCGCGGGATGGAATTTTCCGGAGACCGCGAGTAGCGCAGGAAATCGAGAGAGCAACGCCATTGATTGAATTTCGAACTTTTTCGCGCGCGAAATTCCTGCAGTATTGAATCGCGGCCAGCGCTGTACGGTGCCAAGAAAGCTCAAACTTTCTCGGCGCGTGCGGGACGAGACACAATGGCTCGAAATAAATCGTAGATAATACGGAGAACGTGAAAGTTTTTACGGCGGCGACGGGAGACAAGCGACAATATCATTAAGAAACTGCAGCGGAAACGTCAACGCCAAGTCAATGGGGCTGGCACGGGGAGGATGAGGTGTACTGGCTAATCACGCGATTATGCCACGAAGTCACGGTTCGTTATGTCCTGTGTGTGTATGTGTATGCGTGCGACAAAGGCCCGAGCCCCGTCGTTAGCGTTGCTTTGTCGCGAGTCTCTACGCGGTTTGCGGCTCAGCCAACCGACGGACTGCGATGACTCGTCGGAAATGCTAAGCGTTGCTCGCCTGACTTGGCTGATCTGTCTCATTATTATCGCGCAGTCTTCTTTCGACGAGTTCGCGCTGATTAACGCGACGACCATTGTCATTTGGCTGGATTGCGTACCGTATCATCATAACAGAGAGGTTTAGCGTGGTATACGAGGAATCAAGCTTATCAGAAAGACGAGTCGAAATTCCGCCTTAGTTAAAGTTCTGGAGTGTCGCAGCTGCCGACGTTGTAACGCGAGTCCATCGCCGCGGCCCCGAAAACGGCCACGCCTCGGAAAGAAAATCCACCTCCTCCCCCTCTCGAAGACGCGACGGTAGCTTTTCTCGCGGGACTAAGCTCATTTGCCTTTGAATCGCACCTGCTACACCGCGAGTAATCTCTTTCTCGACTCTCCGGGATTTCTGTGTACGTATATCACCGTCGCACATCGAATTTACATGTATATGCAAGTGGAGAACCACGCGCGCGCATCGTGTTTTTTCTTCGCCTCGCTCTTTTACGACTCCTGCAGCGTTGGCGGGCGGCTCTTTTACGACCTTTTACGGGATGAACGTTTCAACGCGGAGGAGAGAAGAAAGTTTTGATTCTGTGTGTGTGTGTGTGTGTGTGTGTTTGTGTGTGTAGCTATAGCGTAAATTCGGCGAGTGATCGTTATCGCGCCGCGGGAGAGAGACACATGGATTGAAATGTTTTACGATGGGCGTGCCTGCTCGGCCAATTTGCATTGAATTTGCCTGACAGAGCGTTCGCGATTAAATTTATAAATATTTATAAGCGCCGGATAGCTCCATTTGATTTGATGAGAGGTTTTAATTATCGCGCTTGAGTGATGCATATGCGCCGTAATTAGAGAGGACGTACTGCAGTTATATTCTCTGCAAAGACGTTGCGGAGCTAGATGACGAGCTTTTAGTTCAGTCAAATTAAACAAGAATCTTTAAAAATGCGCATCAGCAATGAAATTAAATTAAGTTCATTAAACGCAGCCTCTTATTCAATCTTCTCCGCAAGTTTGCAAGCTGTCTGTTTAATGGAATCGAATGAAGTCTTTTTTGCACCGATTCACTTATACACACCGTGTCTGTCGATACCGCGACAAACGAAGAGAGACTTTCGTAGCAAAAGAAGCTATTAATAATTCTGCAGGGTGCCAGTTGCACGGCGTTGTAATAAATCTGATGAAATGAAATCGTTGAAAAAGAGGTGACATTTGAAATTTTAATTTGCAGCTTGTAAGCCAATCGAGCGCGTCAGTTGTGGAGATAACTTTTGTTCAATAAAGGTTACTAAAATACAAATGGCGAGACCACTAATTGATGTCTGTTCAACTATACTCGCGCGATCTCCCATCAACCTGAAAGATTCCACATCGAACAATCCATCTCCCGAACGTCAATTCTTTCGCAGCTTCCGTCACACCCAGCAGCGGCGGCAATACCAGTCATATCTCCCGCCTAAAAATAACCCATAAACTTTCCGGTCTCCGTATTATCCCAGCATCGATTTTCCCGGCTCGAATCCAGAGGCAAACGCACGGCTCGCTTTCTTCGAGCGTTTTTGCCCGACTCTCGTCTCATTATTCATGCACGACGGCCACGGGCGCGCGCGCGCGGTATAATTAGCTCCGACGATTAATACCTTTCGTGTAATCCCGCGCGAAAACGAATGCGATTAATCAAGCGAGAGGACACACAGCTGCGCGCGCTATGGGAAAAGCGCAGACGCTCTGTTTACCTTTATCGCTTATTATGTATATTCTCGGTTGTAAAAATGTGTACTCGCAGAAGCTTGAGTTGGGAACAATTTGCGCGGAGCTTTTTTTTCAGACTTGAGCGTGCTGGGAGCGAGTTAAGATGCTCCGAGCAGAATAATGGACGGAAGTGCGGGAGGAGGAATTTCACTCAGAGACGGAGATCGGGAAATAGTTGGCGATTGATTGCGGCGCGGGCAAAGTATTTCGGTTCTCCTTTTGCCTTTGTCGACGAGTTTCCCGCTTTTTCAATTAGAAAGTTCTGGCGTACGCTTGTACGCCGTGAGAAAAAGCGTGTGTCGCCTCGTTCTCTGCGCGACGAGTTGAAACTTTCTTTATGCGGGGATTCGGCGTGATTCGTGTTTGATAAAAGCTGTTTTTCGGGATGTAAGCGCGCTTTGAAGTCGTCAGTTATACGTGGTGGCTATACAACTAATTCCAGAGACAAAGGAGAGCGAGAGGCAAAGTCGCGCACGCGCGGGTTGCGCTTTCATTTCGACTAAATTCATTTGCGCCGTCAACCCGTAGTCAGAGTTGTTGGGGAAAGCGTCGTTGAAAGTGATGGCCAGACGTCTAATTAATTATGTCGCGGATCCGAGGACAGTTTCTCTGCGATCGCGCAAGTTTTTAAAGCCGTATACGCGCAAAGTAAGGCTCTAACCTTCACGCTAATTTGACTCAATAAATTTAGGTCATATTATGAAAGTTTGAAAACCATGAAGAGCGCATTCGAGTAGGGCTGGTTTATGCGGCAAATTAAAACGCAGAAGTTTAAAAGGGGATTTTATCACAATTATTTATTCCTCGCGCGTTCTCGAGCTCTTCCAGCGAAAATTCTCGATCTAGTTTACTATTCCGCAAAGATCCAGTATTTCAGTTTGGTCGCAACTTTCTGCAGAATTTTCAAGAGTAAGTTGTTTTCCTTTTTTATAATTTTTACAAGAATTTTAATTCAGCTAAAATTTTTAATGTGTTGGACATTTATTTAACAAAAATCGAATACAACGGAACCCATTATTCGCACTCAAGAAAAGAATTTTGCTTCTCTAATTTTTAGCCCAGGATCGTGCGCGAGAGAAAAACAAGCTGAAGCTCAGCGCGCTTTCGGAGCGTTACATAAGTCACAATAAGCCATATCCGCGGTTGCAAACGAGGAAGTCTCGAAAGGCGGGCAAATCCGCTGGGAGAGTCGTGCCAGCGATATAATTCAATCGTAAAATACGCAAGCTAGAGGCGAAAATCGGGTCAAAGTAGCGAAATGCAATAGGGAAGACCGCACGCCGCGCGCGAGCAAGTAGTGTTGGCCCGGGTAGCGTCAGACATCAAATGCACACAGCAGCAGCAGCAGCGCTATAGATAATGTTACCCCTATCTCTCTCCCCTCAGCTTTCAACTTCGATCGTATTTTTCCTGCGCTCGCAAGCCTCGAACTTGTTTTCCATCCGCGGAGAGCGCTTCCGGGGCCTTTCTGGGTCACTGTCACCAACAGCCAGAGCAGCTAGCTCGTAAAGCCGGAGGAAAACAAGCGGGCGAACGCGAGCGAAAACAAGGCTTTCGGAGCGAAGCGGAGAGAGAGAGAGAGAGAGAGAGAGAGAGAGAGAGAGAGAGAGAGAGAGAGAGAGAGAGAGAGAGAGAGAGAGAGAGAGAACGAATGAGTATACAGCGAGCAAAGAGTAAAAAAAGGGGTCGTACCAGCGCCCGACTCGACTGCTCCTTCGGCGGTGGCTGCGGTGCAGGAGGCGGGTGTAGCCGCGCTGCCGCTCTCGGCGTTGTCGCCCATGCTGCTGCAGCTGGCTCGGCGAGGAATGGGGCGAGCGCGCTCGCTCTCTCACGGGCTTTCGATCGCAGTAGTAGCAGCGGCAGCAGCAGCCTCCCTACTGCTGGCCCGCGCGCGCTGCTCTCCTCTCCCTCTGACTCGGTCGAACTCTTCTCTCTTCTCTCTGGCGCGCAACCTAACCTAGAAGCACTCGTCCCCTCGCGCTCTCCCTCTCGACTGCTTTTCGGACGATGACGACGACGGCGACGAGAACAACAGCAGCAACAACGGCAGCAACAACGAGAACTACAACACTCAAGCAAGAGGGGGGTAAGGCTCAGACGCGCACGAGCCCGATGCACTCAGCACTTGAGCCTCGTTTTAGGCATGCTGCATCCCCCTGGACCGCGCGAGTGCCTGTCTCTGTCCTGATCACTCGCGAGGAGAGTCGATGCACGCGCTGCTGGCCGCGGAGCAGCTCATACGGCGACACATGCGTGGGGCAGGGTCGCCACTGCGAAACGGCGCCTCCTCGTCCTCGTCTACGCGGAGAGATCGCTCGAGCAGCACTGAACTCGTATCGTCTCTCTCTCTCTCTCTCTCTCTCTCTCTCTCTCTCTCTCTCTCTCTCTCGGCGCAAGAGATGCTGCTGCTGCTCCTGCGTCTGTGTGTGTGTGTGTGCGCGCGCCGCGCCCCCGCTTCTCTGCCCCGTCGTCTTCTGCTCCCCTTTTGATCCTCTCGCAGCAGCACGAGAGGAAGATGGAGTGAGTAAAACAGTGGAGCAGCGGCACACGCGTCGGTCAGCGCGCGAGGGACGAAAAAAAGTCTGCCGTGCGTACGTGTCTGCGCGCGTGTGTGTGTGGGGCACAAGCTCGCACACGCGTGCACGCGGAGGAAGAAGGAGCGTCTTCGGCTCCAACACGACCCGTAACGTCCCGGGCGTAGTGAGCTGCTCTGCTGCTCTGTAGCTTCTACCCTTGTGCAGAGTGAGAGAGAGAGAGAGAGAGAGAGAGAGAGAGAGAGAGAGAGAGAGAGAGCGAGAGAGAGAGAGAGAGAGAGAGAAAGAAAGATGTGGAGCAGTGACGCGCCTGCGCGAATCTCTCTCGCTCGCTCCGGGCACATCATCTCTTGCGCGCTCTTTCGCCTCGGATGCTGTGTGCGCCGCGCGGCCGGCCTCTCTCGCTGGCTCGCGCACGACCGAGCTTTTGTTGGCCACCGAGAGCTTTTACCTGCTCCGGATTTCTGATGCGGGCTCGTGGCTGTCCCTGCTTTTTCGCGCCAACGATGCATCTCATTCTTCCGTGCAGCCCAGTCCCATGCGGCCCTCTATTGCTCAAGATCGAGCTCGAGCGAGCTGCGCGCTGCCGCATGTGCATGTGCCGAGGATCGCGGCCGCCGCCCAGCGAGGGAATTCCAATCTCGAATTCCGATTCGCTTTTTTGTGCGTATACGCCGAGATCGCTACCGCTTATCATCGAAAATTCAGCTTCGGCACTGTAACGCACATGTGGCATGCGGGGCCGACTGTGCTCGCATTCCTTGTAATCGAGACTGTGGGCCGCGCCCGCAGTCAGTCGATCGTTCGCTCGCTCGCGGATTTCGGTCGACATAAGTCTCGGGAGGTCAGCGCGCGTTATCTCTCCCATCTCGATAGAGAGAGAGGGAGGGCTTTGCCGCTGTAGCCTTTCTTCTCGTCGAGGCCCTGCAGATGCTCCGGAGATGACTCGCGCCGATGACGTCTGCGCGAGATTCATTGTTGTGCGAAGGAGTCATTTGTTACTTGTATAAAGTGCGGGGAGCTTTTTTAGGAAGAAAGGAATTTAGCTAGAGCTTGCAGCTTTCTCTCTCTACTCGGATGCTCTAGTGAAGAATATGAGCAGATTTTTAATTACCCAAGCACATACCTTTAATATATACCTTATTATACGCCGACCGAACTCTGATATTTTTAAGAACGCCATCTCAGTGGGTGTTCATTTTCGGAATATTGCGATTTCGAGCCAACGTCGTCTGCCAGAGGGAATTCTCTAAATCTGGAAACGGTTTCTTCCGGAAAAGCTATGTGGAAACAAAGGGGAAGCTGTATATTACTCGCGGTGTGTTATGCCACATCGTCTCCAAAGTCGACTGGTGTGCGTGCACATACTTTCCTCTGCAAGCAGTTTCGTAACGCGTGACGCATTCGTCGAGAGGCGAGTCGTATTTATACGCCTCCGCATTTTCGCTCGCTTAATAACATAACGCACGATCCTCGTCATTTCACTGAGATAATTGTATATACCTAAATACATTAAGAAGAGACTTAAAACAGATCGCAAAATTGGCCAACGCTATATATACGTACGTTCACTCTTCCTCTGAACTTTTCACTGGGCCACAGATATATACAGTCCGACACGATAGCCGTCATTTACACATCACGGCTAAAGTTTCAAAAACAAACCCGGAAGCAACTTTTCATGCCCAGGGCTTCGCCCGAAACTTCCTCTGCGCGCTTCTCCTTGGGCGCGAAATCTAATAAACCACTCTCTCGCTGTGTAGTGGCGAAACTTGCAAAGCTGGAATTTCGCGAGTCTCTCACATATGTATACACAGTATCCACCCTTGTACACGCGATAGTCTTGCGACGACGAATTTTAATTGGCCTTGACCCGCATTCGTTGCCAGCTATAGCACCCTGTATGTATAGAGATAGAGAAATCGCGGAAAGGATACCCTCTCCTGCATGTAAGTGTGGCCGGATTAAGATGGATAATACTTGTGTCGCGACACCAAGAGCTATGTAGCGTATACAGTGCAAACGAAGCTTTACGAGCCGACTCGCATACGTATGTCTCTTTCTTGAGCGTACACGTACGCACGAGAGAGCGCATATAGCAGTGCGGGAAACAATGGTTCCGAGCTCAATGCAAAAGTTGGACTTGCGCGGTGGAACGGTTTTTCGAAATGTATAACGCTACGTCGCATCGTAGTGCAGTTTCAGGGAAAAAGTATTATCCTCGCGAGAGAAGAAGAGTTTCTGAAACATTAGACGACTTTTATACGCATACGGCCCGGGGAATAAAAGCTCGCGCGAGCTGCAACCCTTTCTTCTAATGATTTTTTAATGATCGCGTTACACGCGGTCCAGGGATTTCCGGTTGGGTGGTTATTATACTGCCCCGAAAATATCCAGTTTCACACGAAATTACATGCGAATAGAGCCAGTTCTCCTGTGCCCTAGTTTCGCCATAGCAACCACACGATTACTGCAACTAATTCTCGACGAAAAATATTTCGAAAGAATTTATCGCGTATAATTCGAAATATTGGCAAAGCGCGTGCAACATCGATATTCCGCGAACTTGGAAAAACTTTCGGTGAAACGTGCCGCGTTATCTGCGCGAATCCTCGAACTTTTTCGTAAAACATCGCCGGTGCAGCAAGTCAGTGCACCTGACGCACGTATGTCGCGCCACGGCGGTGTGTGGTACGTCAGAGCTAAGTCCATTATATTATTCGTGGGCCGCCATGAAATATGTAGTCGACGGCTTTCGATTATCATCCTGACTCGACAATTCCCGCACAAGTGTACGATGCTCTAGATCCTCCTTTTTCTTGCCGGCGCGAGCTTGACCCGATTTCACCGCTCGACCGTCCCTCTTTCGCTCGATGAGAATTGGTCACTTTTGTATTTGTCACTTTTGCGAGGGGATATGGAGGGAACGCGGAGCGAGATAACACGAGGAAAAGGGGTAATGGTGGTTATATCTAGAGGAGGGCGGGCGAATGCGTGGGCGGCTCTTCGTCGGAGGTATGATACAAGTATATACATAGGATGGCTTTGCGATGGCTCTATGAGAGAGGACCAGAGTTGAAGATGGCAGTATATGTTTTTATTCTTTTGATACGGTGTACTCGAAAATCGAAAGGTTTTTCCATCAGATTGGCGGTACGGAGTTGGTGAGTAGTTTGGGAGAAGCTGCAGCTACACTCGCGAGTCTTAACGACGGCGATACAAGGGAAAGGGTGAATAAATGGGAAAGAAAAGACAGAGTGGAAAAGACAGGCGCAGTTCGATGTTTACGCTGCAGAGCAAGTCTACTGTATTATGTGTATGTGTCCCCAGCGTAAGCTTCGAAGCTCTTAGGGGCTAAAGCTAAAATACTGGATTTAACAGATATTACGGCGGAGCTGGTGCAGTATGCACGTATAGCTTGCCCGAGGAACGCACGTCGGACGAATAACCTCTTATTATCTCGGGGCCTGACAGCAGCGAAGTGACTACATCAAGATCGCTTTATACGCCGAGGTGATATCAGGCGCTTTTTAATCAAGGCGAAATTAATTTTCTAATATACCACGCGCGGTGTTTGTTCCGTTCTGATAAAGAGAGCCGCATACGCTATTAATTTTTAAATAAATAGTTATTAAACACGGAATTTTTAAACTCTTCGTGTAAAAGTATTTATAATGAATTTATAGCTTGAAATGGATTTTTCATGATACGTGCACGAAAAAGACCACTATCCGTGCATGTAAAATGGATAAAAAATCAAGTATTTCATAGCAGCGGGAAAAACTACTCCCTTGGGAAGAAAAAGTCTTTTCCTCCCAAAGGAGTACTTTTTCCTCAATCTGCAGCCTATCCCATGGATGTGCGTGTCTATGTAAATAATTTCAAAATTTTTAATTTTTCTCGCATGATTCTTGGGGTTCACTTATCGGGCGTTCTCTGTACGTTTGCACGTTTTCTCGTTAATCTAGCCTACATAGGCTTAGAGAGGACGGAAAAACACACAAAACCAGGTAGGTCTGTACCATCGCCAGTTGTTGCTAAGGGCCAAAATATCGGCTCGTATCCGACCCAAAAATCGCGAATTTTTGGCACTCACTTATCGGGCAATTTCGGTACTATGGCACGTTTTTATAGGAATCTAACCAACGTAGGCTCAAAGGTGACGGAAAAATACCCAAAATTAGCTTGGGTGAAACCTTGGTCAGTTGATGCTAAGGGCCGAAATATCGGCTTGTATCCGACCCAAAAATCGCGAATTTTTGGCACTCACTTATCGGGCAATTTCGGTACTATGGCACGTTTTTATAGGAATCAAACCAACGTAGGCTCAAAGGTGACGGAAAAATACCCAAAATTAGCTTGGGTGAAACCTTGGGCAGTTGCTGCTAAGGGCCGAAATATCGGCTTGTATCCGACCCAAAAATCGCGAATTTTTGGCACTCACTTATCGGGCAATTTCGGTACTATGGCACGTTTTTATAGGAATCAAACCAACGTAGGCTCAAAGGTGACGGAAAAATACCCAAAATTAGCTTGGGTGAAACCTTGGTCAGTTGATGGTAAGGGCCGAAATATTGGCTTGTATCCGACCCAAAAATCGCAAATTTTTGGCACTCACTTATCGGGAAATTTCGGTACCATGGCACGTTTTTATGGAACTCTAACCTACATAGGCTCAAAGAAAACGGAAAAATACGCAAAATTAGCTTCGGTGGAACCTTGGGCATTTGCTGCTAAGGGCCGAAATATAGGCTTTTATCCGACCCAAAAATCCCGAATTTTTGGCACTCACTTACGGGCAATTTGGGTACCTTGGCACGTTTTTAGGAAATCTCACCTACAGAGGCTCAAAGAAAACGGAAAAATACGCAAAATTAGCTTCGGTGGAAACTTGGGCATTTGCTGCTAAGGGCCAAAATATAGGCTTTTATCCGACCCAAAAATCCCGAATTTTTGGCACTCACTTACGGGCAATTTCGGTACTATGGCACGTTTTTATAGGAATCTAACCAACGTAGGCTCAAAGGTGACGGAAAAATACCCAAAATTAGCTTGGGTGAAACCTTGGTCAGTTGATGCTAAGGGCCGAAATATCGGCTTGTATCTGACCCAATAAACGCGAATTTTTGGCACTCACTTATAGGTCAATATCAGTACCTTGTCACGCTTTTTAGGAAATCTCACCTACAGAGGCTCAAAGAAAACGGAAAAATACGCAAAATTAGCTTCGGTGAAACCTTGGTCAGTTGATGGTAAGGGCCGAAATATTGGCTTGTATCCGACCCAAAAATCGCAAATTTTTGGCACTCACTTATCGGGAAATTTCGGTACCATGGCACGTTTTTATGGAAATCTAACCTACATAGGCTCAAAGAAAACGGAAAAATATGCAAAATTAGCTTCGGTGGAACCTTGGGCATTTGCTGCTAAGGGCCGAAATATAGGCTTTTATCCGACCCAAAAATCCCGAATTTTTGGCACTCACTTACGGGCAATTTCGGTACCTTGGCACGTTTTTAGGAAATCTCACCTAAAGAGGCTCAAAGAAAACGGAAAAATACGCAAAATTAGCTTCGGTGGAAACTTGGGCATTTGCTGCTAAGGGCCAAAATATCGGCTTGTATCTGACCCATTAAACGCGAATTTGTGGCACTCACTTATCGGACAATTTCGGTACCTTGTCACGTCTTTTTGGAAATCTAACCTACATAGGCTAAAAGAATACGGAAAAATACGCAAAATTAGCATCGGTGAAACCTTGGACAGTTGCTGCTAACGTCCTAAATATCGGCTTGTATCTGACCCATTAAACGCGAATTTGTGGCACTCACTTATCGGGCAATTTCGGTACTATGGCACGTTTTTATAGGAATCTAACCAACGTAGGCTCAAAGGTGACGGAAAAATACCCAAAATTAGCTTGGGTGAAACCTTGGGCAGTTGCTGCTAAGGGCCGAAATATCGGCTTGTATCCGACCCAAAAATCCCGAATTTTTGGCACTCACTTACGGGCAATTTCGGTACTATGGCACGTTTTTATAGGAATCTAACCAACGTAGGCTCAAAGGTGACGGAAAAATACCGAAAATTAGCTTGGGTGAAACCTTGGTCAGTTGATGCTAAGGGCCGAAATATCGGCTTGTATCTGACCCATTAAACGCGAATTTTTGGCACTCACTTATAGGTCAATATCAGTACCTTGTCACGCTTTTTAGGAAATCTCACCTACAGAGGCTCAAAGAAAACGGAAAAATACGCAAAATTAGCTTCGGTGAAACCTTGGTCAGTTGATGGTAAGGGCCGAAATATTGGCTTGTATCCGACCCAAAAATCGCAAATTTTTGGCACTCACTTATCGGGAAATTTCGGTACCATGGCACGTTTTTATGGAAATCTAACCTACATAGGCTCAAAGAAAACGGAAAAATACGCAAAATTAGCTTCGGTGGAACCTTGGGCATTTGCTGCTAAGGGCCGAAATATAGGCTTTTATCCGACCCAAAAATCCCGAATTTTTGGCACTCACTTACGGGCAATTTCGGTACCTTGGCACGTTTTTAGGAAATCTCACCTAAAGAGGCTCAAAGAAAACGGAAAAATACGCAAAATTAGCTTCGGTGGAAACTTGCGCATTTGCTGCTAAGGGCCAAAATATCGGCTTGTATCTGACCCATTAAACGCGAATTTGTGGCACTCACTTATCGGACAATTTCGGTACCTTGTCACGTCTTTTTGGAAATCTAACCTACATAGGCTAAAAGAATACGGAAAAATACGCAAAATTAGCATCGGTGAAACCTTGGACAGTTGCTGCTAACGTCCTAAATATCGGCTTGTATCTGACCCATTAAACGCGAATTTGTGGCACTCACTTATCGGGCAATTTCGGTACTATGGCACGTTTTTATAGGAATCTAACCAACGTAGGCTCAAAGGTGACGGAAAAATACCCAAAATTAGCTTGGGTGAAACCTTGGGCAGTTGCTGCTAAGGGCCGAAATATCGGCTTGTATCCGACCCAAAAATCGCGAATTTTTGGCACTCACTTATCGGGCAATTTCGGTACTATGGCACGTTTTTATAGGAATCTAACCAACGTAGGCTCAAAGGTGACGGAAAAATACCCAAAATTAGCTTGGGTGAAACCTTGGTCAGTTGATGCTAAGGGCCGAAATATCGGCTTGTATCTGACCCATTAAACGCGAATTTTTGGCACTCACTTATAGGTCAATATCAGTACCTTGTCACGCTTTTTAG
Organism: Nasonia vitripennis; assembly: GCF_009193385.2. Taxonomy (NCBI): domain Eukaryota; kingdom Metazoa; phylum Arthropoda; class Insecta; order Hymenoptera; family Pteromalidae; genus Nasonia; species Nasonia vitripennis. Next base: position 14,603,736 of record NC_045760.1, on the reverse strand, counting down.
GAAATCTCACCTACAGAGGCTCAAAGAAAACGGAAAAATACGCAAAATTAGCTTCGGTGAAACCTTGGTCAGTTGATGGTAAGGGCCGAAATATTGGCTTGTATCCGACCCAAAAATCGCAAATTTTTGGCACTCACTTATCGGGAAATTTCGGTACCATGGCACGTTTTTATGGAAATCTAACCTACATAGGCTCAAAGAAAACGGAAAAATACGCAAAATTAGCTTCGGTGGAACCTTGGGCATTTGCTGCTAAGGGCCGAAATATAGGCTTTTATCCGACCTAAAAATCCCGAATTTTTGGCACTCACTTATAGGGAAAATTTCGGTACCTTGGCACGTTTTTAGGAAATCTCACCTAAAGAGGCTCAAAGAAAACGGAAAAATACGCAAAATTAGCTTCGGTGGAAACTTGGGCATTTGCTGCTAAGGGCCAAAATATCGGCTTGTATCTGACCCATTAAACGCGAATTTGTGGCACTCACTTATCGGACAATTTCGGTACCTTGTCACGTCTTTTTGGAAATCTAACCTACATAGGCTAAAAGAATACGGAAAAATACGCAAAATTAGCATCGGTGAAACCTTGGACAGTTGCTGCTAACGTCCTAAATATCGGCTTGTATCTGACCCATTAAACGCGAATTTGTGGCACTCACTTATCGGGCAATTTCGGTACTATGGCACGTTTTTATAGGAATCTAACCAACGTAGGCTCAAAGGTGACGGAAAAATACCCAAAATTAGCTTGGGTGAAACCTTGGGCAGTTGCTGCTAAGGGCCGAAATATCGGCTTGTATCCGACCCAAAAATCGCGAATTTTTGGCACTCACTTATCGGGCAATTTCGGTACTATGGCACGTTTTTATAGGAATCAAACCAACGTAGGCTAAAAGAATACGGAAAAATACGCAAAATTAGCTTCGGTGGAACCTTGGACAGTTGATGCTAAGGGCCGAAATATCGGCTTGTATCTGACCCATTAAACGCGAATTTGTGGCACTCACTTATCGGACAATTTCGGTACCTTGTCACGTTTTTCTGGAAATCTAACCTACATAGGCTAAAAGAATACGGAAAAATACGCAAAATTAGCTTCGGTGGAACCTTGGACAGTTGATGCTAAGGGCCGAAATATCGGCTTGTATCTGACCCATTAAACGCGAATTTTTGGCACTCACTTATAGGTCAATATCAGTACCTTGTCACGCTTTTTAGGAAATCTCACCTACAGAGGCTCAAAGAAAACGGAAAAATACGCAAAATTAGCTTCGGTGAAACCTTGGTCAGTTGATGGTAAGGGCCGAAATATTGGCTTGTATCCGACCCAAAAATCGCAAATTTTTGGCACTCACTTATCGGGAAATTTCGGTACCATGGCACGTTTTTATGGAAATCTAACCTACATAGGCTCAAAGAAAACGGAAAAATACGCAAAATTAGCTTCGGTGGAACCTTGGGCATTTGCTGCTAAGGGCCGAAATATAGGCTTTTATCCGACCTAAAAATCCCGAATTTTTGGCACTCACTTATAGGGAAAATTTCGGTACCTTGGCACGTTTTTAGGAAATCTCACCTAAAGAGGCTCAAAGAAAACGGAAAAATACGCAAAATTAGCTTCGGTGGAAACTTGGGCATTTGCTGCTAAGGGCCAAAATATCGGCTTGTATCTGACCCATTAAACGCGAATTTGTGGCACTCACTTATCGGACAATTTCGGTACCTTGTCACGTCTTTTTGGAAATCTAACCTACATAGGCTAAAAGAATACGGAAAAATACGCAAAATTAGCATCGGTGAAACCTTGGACAGTTGCTGCTAACGTCCTAAATATCGGCTTGTATCTGACCCATTAAACGCGAATTTGTGGCACTCACTTATCGGGCAATTTCGGTACTATGGCACGTTTTTATAGGAATCTAACCAACGTAGGCTCAAAGGTGACGGAAAAATACCCAAAATTAGCTTGGGTGAAACCTTGGGCAGTTGCTGCTAAGGGCCGAAATATCGGCTTGTATCCGACCCAAAAATCGCGAATTTTTGGCACTCACTTATCGGGCAATTTCGGTACTATGGCACGTTTTTATAGGAATCAAACCAACGTAGGCTAAAAGAATACGGAAAAATACGCAAAATTAGCTTCGGTGGAACCTTGGACAGTTGATGCTAAGGGCCGAAATATCGGCTTGTATCTGACCCATTAAACGCGAATTTGTGGCACTCACTTATCGGACAATTTCGGTACCTTGTCACGTTTTTCTGGAAATCTAACCTACATAGGCTAAAAGAATACGGAAAAATACGCAAAATTAGCTTCGGTGGAACCTTGGACAGTTGATGCTAAGGGCCGAAATATCGGCTTGTATCTGACCCATTAAACGCGAATTTTTGGCACTCACTTATAGGTCAATATCAGTACCTTGTCACGCTTTTTAGGAAATCTCACCTACAGAGGCTCAAAGAAAACGGAAAAATACGCAAAATTAGCTTCGGTGAAACCTTGGTCAGTTGATGGTAAGGGCCGAAATATTGGCTTGTATCCGACCCAATAATTGCGAATTTTTGGCACTCACTTATAGGGCAATCTGGGTACTATGGCACGTTTTTAGGAAATCTAACCTACATAGGCTCAAAGGAGACGGAAAAATACGCAAAATTAGCTTCGGTGGAATCTTGGGCATTTGCTGCTAAGGGTCGAAATATAGGCTTTTATCCGACCCAAAAATCCCGAATTTTTGGCACTCACTTACGGGCAATTTCGGTACCTTGGCACGTTTTTAGGAAATCTCACCTACAGAGGCTCAAAGAAAACGGAAAAATACGCAAAATTAGCTTCGGTGGAAACTTGGGCATTTGCTGCTAAGGGCCGAAATATCGGCTTGTATCTGACCCATTAAACGCGAATTTGTGGCACTCACTTATCGGACAATTTCGGTACCTTGTCACGTCTTTTTGGAAATCTAACCTACATAGGCTAAAAGAATACGGAAAAATACGCAAAATTAGCTTCGGTGAAAGCTTGGACAGTTGCTGCTGAGGTCCGAAATATCGGCTTGTATCTGACCCATTAAACGCGAATTTGTGGCACTCACTTATCGGACAATTTCGGTACCATGGCACGTTTTTATGGAAATCTAACCTACATAGGCTCAAAGAAAACGGAAAAATACGCAAAATTAGCTTCGGTGGAACCTTGGGCATTTGCTGCTAAGGGCCGAAATATAGGCTTTTATCCGACCCAAAAATCCCGAATTTTTGGCACTCACTTACGGGCAATTTCGGTACCTTGGCACGTTTTTAGGAAATCTCACCTACAGAGACTCAAAGAAAACGGAAAAATACGCAAAATTAGCTTCGGTGGAAACTTGGGCATTTGCTGCTAAGGGCCGAAATATCGGCTTGTATCTGACCCATTAAACGCGAATTTGTGGCACTCACTTATCGGACAATTTCGGTACCTTGTCACGTCTTTTTGGAAATCTAACCTACATAGGCCAAAAGAATACGGAAAAATACGCAAAATTAGCTTCGGTGAAAGCTTGGACAGTTGCTGCTAAGGGCCGAAATATCGGCTTGTATCCGACCCAATAAACGCAAATTTTTGGCACTCACTTATCGGGCAATTTCGGTACCTTGTCACGTTTTTTTGGAAATCTAACCTACATAGGCTCAAAGAAAACGGAAAAATACGCAAAATTTGCTTCGGTGGAACCTTGGGCATTTGCTGCTAAAGGGCCAAAATATAGGCTTTAATCCGACCCAAAAATCCCGAAATTTTGGCACTCACTTACGGGCAATTTCGGTACCTTGGCACGTTTTTAGGAAATCTCACCTACAGAGGCTCAAAGAAAACCGAAAAATACGCAAAATTAGCTTCGGTGGAACCTTGGGCAGTTGCTGCTAAGGGCCAAAATATCGGCTTGTATCCGACCCAATAATCGCGAATTTTTGGCACTCACTTATAGGGCAATTTCGGTTCTATGGTACGTTTTTAGGAAATCTAACCTACATAGGCTCAAAGGAGGCGGAAAAATACGCAAAATTAGCTCGGGTGGAACCTTGGGCAGTTGCTTCTAAGGGCCGAAATATCGGCTTGTATCTGACCCATTAAACGCGAATTTGTTGCACTCACTTATCGGACAATTTCGGTACCTTGTCACGTTTTTTGGAAATCTAACATACATAGGCTAAAAGAATACGGAAAAATACGCAAAATTAGCTTCGGTGAAACCTTGGACAGTTGCTGCTAAGGTCCGAAATATCGGTTTGTATCAGACCCAAAAATCGCAAATTTTTGGCACTCACTTATAGGTCAATATCAGTACCTTGTCACGCTTTTTAGGAAATATCACCTACAGAGGCTCAAAGAAAACGGAAAAATACGCAAAATTAGCTTGGGTGAAACCTTGGACAGTTGCTGCTAAGGTCCGAAATATCGGTTTGTATCAGACCCAAAAATCGCAAATTTTTGGCACTCACTTATAGGTCAATATCAATACCTTGTCACGCTTTTTAGGAAATCTCACCTACAGAGGCTCAAAGAAAACGGAAAAATACGCAAAATTAGCTTCGGTGAAACCTTGGTCAGTTGATGGTAAGGGCCGAAATATTGGCTTGTATCCGACCCAAAAATCGCAAATTTTTGGCACTCACTTATCGGGAAATTTCGGTACCATGGCACGTTTTTATGGAAATCTAACCTACATAGGCTCAAAGAAAACGGAAAAATACGCAAAATTAGCTTCGGTGGAATCTTGGGCATTTGCTGCTAAGGGTCGAAATATAGGCTTTTATCCGACCCAAAAATCCCGAATTTTTGGCACTCACTTACGGGCAATTTCGGTACCTTGGCACGTTTTTAGGAAATCTCACCTACAGAGGCTCAAAGAAAACGGAAAAATACGCAAAATTAGCTTCGGTGGAAACTTGGGCATTTGCTGCTAAGGGCCGAAATATCGGCTTGTATCTGACCCATTAAACGCGAATTTGTGGCACTCACTTATCGGACAATTTCGGTACCTTGTCACGTCTTTTTGGAAATCTAACCTACATAGGCTAAAAGAATACGGAAAAATACGCAAAATTAGCTTCGGTGAAAGCTTGGACAGTTGCTGCTGAGGTCCGAAATATCGGCTTGTATCTGACCCATTAAACGCGAATTTGTGGCACTCACTTATCGGACAATTTCGGTACCTTGTCACGTCTTTTTGGAAATCTAACCTACATAGGCTAAAAGAATACGGAAAAATACGCAAAATTAGCTTCGGTGAAAGCTTGGACAGTTGCTGCTGAGGTCCGAAATATCGGCTTGTATCTGACCCATTAAACGCGAATTTGTGGCACTCACTTATCGGACAATTTCGGTACCATGGCACGTTTTTATGGAAATCTAACCTACATAGGCTCAAAGAAAACGGAAAAATACGCAAAATTAGCTTCGGTGGAATCTTGGGCATTTGCTGCTAAGGGTCGAAATATAGGCTTTTATCCGACCCAAAAATCCCGAATTTTTGGCACTCACTTACGGGCAATTTCGGTACCTTGGCACGTTTTTAGGAAATCTCACCTACAGAGGCTCAAAGAAAACGGAAAAATACGCAAAATTAGCTTCGGTGGAAACTTGGGCATTTGCTGCTAAGGGCCGAAATATCGGCTTGTATCTGACCCATTAAACGCGAATTTGTGGCACTCACTTATCGGACAATTTCGGTACCTTGTCACGTCTTTTTGGAAATCTAACCTACATAGGCTAAAAGAATACGGAAAAATACGCAAAATTAGCTTCGGTGAAAGCTTGGACAGTTGCTGCTGAGGTCCGAAATATCGGCTTGTATCTGACCCATTAAACGCGAATTTGTGGCACTCACTTATCGGACAATTTCGGTACCATGGCACGTTTTTATGGAAATCTAACCTACATAGGCTCAAAGAAAACGGAAAAATACGCAAAATTAGCTTCGGTGGAACCTTGGGCATTTGCTGCTAAGGGCCGAAATATAGGCTTTTATCCGACCCAAAAATCCCGAATTTTTGGCACTCACTTACGGGCAATTTCGGTACCTTGGCACGTTTTTAGGAAATCTCACCTACAGAGACTCAAAGAAAACGGAAAAATACGCAAAATTAGCTTCGGTGGAAACTTGGGCATTTGCTGCTAAGGGCCGAAATATCGGCTTGTATCTGACCCATTAAACGCGAATTTGTGGCACTCACTTATCGGACAATTTCGGTACCTTGTCACGTCTTTTTGGAAATCTAACCTACATAGGCCAAAAGAATACGGAAAAATACGCAAAATTAGCTTCGGTGAAAGCTTGGACAGTTGCTGCTAAGGGCCGAAATATCGGCTTGTATCCGACCCAATAAACGCAAATTTTTGGCACTCACTTATCGGGCAATTTCGGTACCTTGTCACGTTTTTTTGGAAATCTAACCTACATAGGCTCAAAGAAAACGGAAAAATACGCAAAATTAGCTTCGGTGGAACCTTGGGCATTTGCTGCTAAAGGGCCAAAATATAGGCTTTAATCCGACCCAAAAATCCCGAATTTTTGGCACTCACTTACGGGCAATTTCGGTACCTTGGCACGTTTTTAGGAAATCTCACCTACAGAGGCTCAAAGAAAACCGAAAAATACGCAAAATTAGCTTCGGTGGAACCTTGGGCAGTTGCTGCTAAGGGCCAAAATATCGGCTTGTATCCGACCCAATAATCGCGAATTTTTGGCACTCACTTATAGGGCAATTTCGGTTCTATGGTACGTTTTTAGGAAATCTAACCTACATAGGCTCAAAGGAGACGGAAAAATACGCAAAATTAGCTCGGGTGGAACCTTGGGCAGTTGCTTCTAAGGGCCGAAATATCGGCTTGTATCTGACCCATTAAACGCGAATTTGTTGCACTCACTTATCGGACAATTTCGGTACCTTGTCACGTTTTTTGGAAATCTAACATACATAGGCTAAAAGAATACGGAAAAATACGCAAAATTAGCTTCGGTGAAACCTTGGACAGTTGCTGCTAAGGTCCGAAATATCGGTTTGTATCAGACCCAAAAATCGCAAATTTTTGGCACTCACTTATAGGTCAATATCAGTACCTTGTCACGCTTTTTAGGAAATATCACCTACAGAGGCTCAAAGAAAACGGAAAAATACGCAAAATTAGCTTGGGTGAAACCTTGGACAGTTGCTGCTAAGGTCCGAAATATCGGTTTGTATCAGACCCAAAAATCGCAAATTTTTGGCACTCACTTATAGGTCAATATCAATACCTTGTCACGCTTTTTAGGAAATCTCACCTACAGAGGCTCAAAGAAAACGGAAAAATACGCAAAATTAGCTTCGGTGAAACCTTGGTCAGTTGATGGTAAGGGCCGAAATATTGGCTTGTATCCGACCCAAAAATCGCAAATTTTTGGCACTCACTTATCGGGAAATTTCGGTACCATGGCACGTTTTTATGGAAATCTAACCTACATAGGCTCAAAGAAAACGGAAAAATACGCAAAATTAGCTTCGGTGGAATCTTGGGCATTTGCTGCTAAGGGTCGAAATATAGGCTTTTATCCGACCCAAAAATCCCGAATTTTTGGCACTCACTTACGGGCAATTTCGGTACCTTGGCACGTTTTTAGGAAATCTCACCTACAGAGGCTCAAAGAAAACGGAAAAATACGCAAAATTAGCTTCGGTGGAAACTTGGGCATTTGCTGCTAAGGGCCGAAATATCGGCTTGTATCTGACCCATTAAACGCGAATTTGTGGCACTCACTTATCGGACAATTTCGGTACCTTGTCACGTCTTTTTGGAAATCTAACCTACATAGGCTAAAAGAATACGGAAAAATACGCAAAATTAGCTTCGGTGAAAGCTTGGACAGTTGCTGCTGAGGTCCGAAATATCGGCTTGTATCTGACCCATTAAACGCGAATTTGTGGCACTCACTTATCGGACAATTTCGGTACCATGGCACGTTTTTATGGAAATCTAACCTACATAGGCTCAAAGAAAACGGAAAAATACGCAAAATTAGCTTCGGTGGAACCTTGGGCATTTGCTGCTAAGGGCCGAAATATAGGCTTTTATCCGACCCAAAAATCCCGAATTTTTGGCACTCACTTACGGGCAATTTCGGTACCTTGGCACGTTTTTAGGAAATCTCACCTACAGAGACTCAAAGAAAACGGAAAAATACGCAAAATTAGCTTCGGTGGAAACTTGGGCATTTGCTGCTAAGGGCCGAAATATCGGCTTGTATCTGACCCATTAAACGCGAATTTGTGGCACTCACTTATCGGACAATTTCGGTACCTTGTCACGTCTTTTTGGAAATCTAACCTACATAGGCCAAAAGAATACGGAAAAATACGCAAAATTAGCTTCGGTGAAAGCTTGGACAGTTGCTGCTAAGGGCCGAAATATCGGCTTGTATCCGACCCAATAAACGCAAATTTTTGGCACTCACTTATCGGGCAATTTCGGTACCTTGTCACGTTTTTTTGGAAATCTAACCTACATAGGCTCAAAGAAAACGGAAAAATATGCAAAATTAGCTTCGGTAGAACCTTGGGCATTTGCTGCTAAAGGGCCAAAATATAGGCTTTAATCCGACCCAAAAATCCCGAAATTTTGGCACTCACTTACGGGCAATTTCGGTACCTTGGCACGTTTTTAGGAAATCTCACCTACAGAGGCTCAAAGAAAACCGAAAAATACGCAAAATTAGCTTCGGTGGAACCTTGGGCAGTTGCTGCTAAGGGCCAAAATATCGGCTTGTATCCGACCCAATAATCGCGAATTTTTGGCACTCACTTATAGGGCAATTTCGGTTCTATGGTACGTTTTTAGGAAATCTAACCTACATAGGCTCAAAGGAGACGGAAAAATACGCAAAATTAGCTCGGGTGGAACCTTGGGCAGTTGCTTCTAAGGGCCGAAATATCGGCTTGTATCTGACCCATTAAACGCGAATTTGTTGCACTCACTTATCGGACAATTTCGGTACCTTGTCACGTTTTTTGGAAATCTAACATACATAGGCTAAAAGAATACGGAAAAATACGCAAAATTAGCTTCGGTGAAACCTTGGACAGTTGCTGCTAAGGTCCGAAATATCGGTTTGTATCAGACCCAAAAATCGCAAATTTTTGGCACTCACTTATAGGTCAATATCAGTACCTTGTCACGCTTTTTAGGAAATATCACCTACAGAGGCTCAAAGAAAACGGAAAAATACGCAAAATTAGCTTGGGTGAAACCTTGGACAGTTGCTGCTAAGGTCCGAAATATCGGTTTGTATCAGACCCAAAAATCGCAAATTTTTGGCACTCACTTATAGGTCAATATCAGTACCTTGTCACGCTTTTTAGGAAATCTCACCTACAGAGGCTCAAAGAAAACGGAAAAATACGCAAAATTAGCTTCGGTGGAAACTTGGGCATTTGCTGCTAAGGGCCGAAATATCGGCTTGTATCTGACCCATTAAACGCGAATTTGTGGCACTCACTTATCGGACAATTTCGGTACCTTGTCACGTCTTTTTGGAAATCTAACCTACATAGGCTAAAAGAATACGGAAAAATACGCAAAATTAGCTTCGGTGAAAGCTTGGACAGTTGCTGCTGAGGTCCGAAATATCGACTTGTATCTGACCCATTAAACGCGAATTTGTGGCACTCACTTATCGGACAATTTCGGTACCATGGCACGTTTTTATGGAAATCTAACCTACATAGGCTCAAAGAAAACGGAAAAATACGCAAAATTAGCTTCGGTGGAACCATGGGAATTTGCTGCTAAGGGCCGAAATATAGGCTTTTATCCGACCCAAAAATCCCGAATTTTTGGCACTCACTTACGGGCAATTTCGGTACCTTGGCACGTTTTTAGGAAATCTCACCTACAGAGACTCAAAGAAAACGGAAAAATACGCAAAATTAGCTTCGGTGGAAACTTGGGCATTTGCTGCTAAGGGCCGAAATATCGGCTTGTATCTGACCCATTAAACGTGAATTTGTGGCACTCACTTATCGGACAATTTTGGTACCTTGTCACATCTTTTTGGAAATCTAACCTACATAGGCTAAAAGAATACGGAAAAATACGCAAAATTAGCTTCGGTGAAAGCTTGGACAGTTGCTGCTGAGGTCCGAAATATCGGCTTGTATCTGACCCATTAAACGCGAATTTGTGGCACTCACTTATCGGACAATTTCGGTACCTTGTCACGTCTTTTTGGAAATCTAACCTACATAGGCTAAAAGAATACGGAAAAATACGCAAAATTAGCTTCGGTGAAAGCTTGGACAGTTGCTGCTGAGGTCCGAAATATCGACTTGTATCTGACCCATTAAACGCGAATTTGTGGCACTCACTTATCGGACAATTTCGGTACCTTGTCACGTCTTTTTGGAAATCTAACCTACATAGGCTCAAAGGTGACGGAAAAATACGCAAAATTAGCTTGGGTGAAACCTAGGGCAGTTGCTGCTGAGGTCCGAAATATCGGCTTGTATCCGACCCAATAATCGCGAATTTTTGGCACTCACTTATAGGGCAATTTCGGTACTATGGCACGTTTTTAGGAAATCTCACCTACAGAGGCTCAAAGAAAACGGAAAAATACGCAAAATTAGCTTCGGTGGAACCTTGGGCATTTGCTGCTAAAGGGCCAAAATATAGGCTTTAATCCGACCCAAAAATCCCGAAATTTTGGCACTCACTTACGGGCAATTTCGGTACCTTGGCACGTTTTTAGGAAATCTCACCTACAGAGGCTCAAAGAAAACCGAAAAATACGCAAAATTAGCTTCGGTGGAACCTTGGGCAGTTGCTGCTAAGGGCCAAAATATCGGCTTGTATCGGACCCAATAATCGCGAATTTTTGGCACTCACTTATAGGGCAATTTCGGTTCTATGGTACGTTTTTAGGAAATCTAACCTACATAGGCTCAAAGGAGACGGAAAAATACGCAAAATTAGCTCGGGTGGAACCTTGGGCAGTTGCTTCTAAGGGCCGAAATATCGGCTTGTATCTGACCCATTAACCGCGAATTTGTGGCACTCACTTATCGGACAATTTCGGCACCTTGTCACGTTTTTTGGAAATCTAACATACATAGGCTAAAAGAATACGGAAAAATACGCAAAATTAGCTTCGGTGAAACCTTGGACAGTTGCTGCTAAGGTCCGAAATATCGGTTTGTATCAGACCCAAAAATCGCAAATTTTTGGCACTCACTTATAGGTCAATATCAGTACCTTGTCACGCTTTTTAGGAAATATCACCTACAAAGGCTCAAAGAAAACGGAAAAATACGCAAAATTAGCTTGGGTGAAACCTTCGGCAGTTGCTGCTAAGGGCCGAAATATCGGCTTGTATCCGTCCCAATAATCCCGAATTTTTGGCACTCACTTACGGGCAATTTCGGTACCTTGGCACGTTTTTAGGAAATCTCACCTACAGAGGCTCAAAGAAAACCGAAAAATACGCAAAATTAGTTTCGGTGGAACCTTGGGCATTTGCTGCTAAGGGCCAAAATATCGGCTTGTATCCGACCCAATAATCGCGAATTTTTGGCACTCACTTATAGGGCAATTTCGGTTCTATGGTACGTTTTTAGGAAATCTAACCTACATAGGCTCAAAGGAGACGGAAAAATACGCAAAATTAGCTCGGGTGGAACCTTGGGCAGTTGCTTCTAAGGGCCGAAATATCGGCTTGTATCCGACCCAATAAACGCGAATTTGTGGCACTCACTTATCGGGCAATTTCGGTACCTTGTCACGTTTTTAGGAAATCTCACCTACAGAGGCTCAAAGAAAACGGAAAAATACGCAAAATTAGCTTCGGTGGAACCTTGGGCATTTGCTGCTAAGGGCCGAAATATCGGCTTGTATCCGACCCAATAAACGCAAATTTTTGGCACTCACTTATCGGGCAATTTCGGTACCTTGTCACGTTTTTTTGGAAATCTAACCTACATAGGCTCAAAGGTGACGGAAAAATACGCAAAATTAGCTTGGGTGAAACCTAGGGCAGTTGCTGCTGAGGTCCGAAATATCGGCTTGTATCCGACCCAATAATCGCGAATTTTTGGCACTCACTTATAGGGCAATTTCGGTACTATGGCACGTTTTTAGGAAATCTCACCTACAGAGGCTCAAAGAAAACGGAAAAATACGCAAAATTAGCTTCGGTGGAACCTTGGGCATTTGCTGCTAAAGGGCCAAAATATAGGCTTTAATCCGACCCAAAAATCCCGAAATTTTGGCACTCACTTACGGGCAATTTCGGTACCTTGGCACGTTTTTAGGAAATCTCACCTACAGAGGCTCAAAGAAAACCGAAAAATACGCAAAATTAGCTTCGGTGGAACCTTGGGCAGTTGCTTCTAAGGGCCGAAATATCGGCTTGTATCCGACCCAATAATTGCGAATTTTTGGCACTCACTTATAGGGCAATCTCGGTACTATGGCACGTTTTTAGGAAATCTAACCTACATAGGCTCAAAGGAGACGGAAAAATACGCAAAATTAGCTTGGGTGGAACCTTGGGCAGTTGCTTCTAAGGGCCGAAATATCGGCTTGTATCTGACCCATTAAACGCGAATTTGTGGCACTCACTTATCGGACAATTTCGGTACCTTGTCACGTTTTTAGGAAATCTCACCTACAGAGGCTCAAAGAAAACGGAAAAATACGCAAAATTAGCTTCGGTGGAACCTTGGGCATTTGCTGCTAAGGGCCGAAATATCGGCTTGTATCCGACCCAATAATTGCGAATTTTTGGCACTCACTTATAGGGCAATCTCGGTACTATGGCACGTTTTTAGGAAATCTAACCTACATAGGCTAAAAGAATACGGAAAAATACGCAAAATTAGCTTCGGTGAAACCTTGGACAGTTCCTGCTAAGGACCGAAATATCGGCTTGTATGTGACCCAATAAACGCGAATTTGTGCCACTCACTTATCGGACAATTTCGGTACCTTGTCACGTTTTTTTGGAAATCTAACCTACATAGGCTAAAAGAATACGGAAAAATACGCAAAATTAGCTCGGGTGGAACCTTGGGCAGTTGCTTCTAAGGGCCGAAATATCGGCTTGTATGTGACCCAATAAACGCGAATTTGTGGCACTCACTTATCGGGCAATTTCGGTACCTTGTCACGTTTTTAGGAAATCTCATCTACAGAGGCCTCAAAGAAAACGGAAAAATACGCAAAATTAGCTTCTGGAACCTTGGGCATTTGCTGCTAAGGGCCGAAATATAGGCTTTTATCCGACCCAAAAATTCCGAATTTTTGGCACTCACTTACGGGCAATTTCGGTACTATGGCACGTTTTTAGGAAATCTAACCTACATAGGCTCAAAGGTGACGGAAAAATACGCAAAATTAGCTTGGGTGAAACCTTGGGCAGTTGCTGCTAAGGGCCGAAATATCGGCTTGTATCCGACCCAATAATCGCGAATTTTTGGCACTCACTTATAGGGCAATTTCGGTACTATGGCACGTTTTTAGGAAATCTAACCTACATAGGCTCAAAGGAGACGGAAAAATACGCAAAATTAGCTTCGGTGGAACCTTGGGCAGTTGCTTCTAAGGGCCGAAATATCGGCTTGTATCAGACCCAAAAATCGCAAATTTTTGGCACTCACTTATCGGGAAATTTCGGTACCTTGTTACGATTTTTTGGAAATCTAACCTACATAGGCTAAAAGAATACGGAAAAATACGCAAAATTAGCTTCGGTGGAACCTTGGACAGTTGCTGCTAAGGTCCGAAATATCGGTTTGTATCAGACCCAAAAATCGCAAATTTTTGGCACTCACTTATAGGTCAATATCAGTACCCTGTCACGCTTTTTAGGAAATCTCACCTACAGAGGCTCAAAGAAAACGGATAAATACGCAAAATTAGCTTCGGTGGAACCTTGGACAGTTGCTGCTAAGGTCCGAAATATCGGTTTGTATCAGACCCAAAAATCGCAAATTTTTGGCACTCACTTATAGGTCAATATCAGTACCTTGTCACGCTTTTTAGGAAATCTCACCTACAGAGGCTCAAAGAAAATGGAAAAATACGCAAAATTAGCTTGGGTGGAACCTTGGGCATTTGCTGCTAAGGGCCGAAATATCGGCTTGTATCCGACCCAATAATCGCGAATTTTTGGCACACACTTATAGGGCAATTTCGGTACTATGGCAAGTTTTTAGGAAATCTAACCTACATAGGCTAAAAGAATACGGAAAAATACGCAAAATTAGCTTCGGTGAAACCTTGGACAGTTCCTGCTAAGGTCCGAAATATCGGCTTGTATCTGACCCATTAAACGCGAATTTGTGGCACTCACTTATCGGACAATTTCGGTACCTTGTCACGTTTTTTTGGAAATCTAACCTACATAGGCTAAAAGAATACGGAAAAATACGCAAAATTAGCTTCGGTGAAACCTTGGACAGTTCCTGCTAAGGACCGAAATATCGGCTTGTATCTGACCCATTAAACGCGAATTTGTGGCACTCACTTATCGGACAATTTCGGTACCTTGTCACGTTTTTCTGGAAATCTAACCTACATAGGCTAAAAGAATACGGAAAAGTACGCAAAATTAGCTAGGGTGAAACCTTGGGCAGTTGCTTCTAAGGGCCGAAATATCGGCTTGTATCTGACCCATTAAACGCGAATTTGTGGCACTCACTTATCGGACAATTTCGGTACCTTGTCACGTTTTTTTGGAAATCTAACCTACATAGGCTAAAAGAATACGGAAAAATACGCAAAATTAGCTTCGGTGAAACCTTGGACAGTTGCTGCTAAGGTCCGAAATATCGGCTTGTATCTGACCCATTAAACGCGAATTTGTGGCACTCACTTATCGGCCAATTTCGGTACCTTGTCACGTTTTTTTGGAAATCTAACCTACATAGGCTAAAAGAATACGGAAAAATACGCAAAATTAGCTCGGGTGGAACCTTGGGCAGTTGCTTCTAAGGGCCGAAATATCGGCTTGTATGTGACCCAATAAACGCGAATTTGTGGCACTCACTTATCGGACAATTTCGGTACCTTGTCACGTTTTTCTGGAAATCTAACCTACATAGGCTAAAAGAATACGGAAAAGTACGCAAAATTAGCTAGGGTGAAACCTTGGGCAGTTGCTTCTAAGGGCCGAAATATCGGCTTGTATCTGACCCATTAAACGCGAATTTGTGGCACTCACTTATCGGACAATTTCGGTACCTTGTCACGTTTTTTTGGAAATCTAACCTACATAGGCTAAAAGAATACGGAAAAATACGCAAAATTAGCTTCGGTGAAACCTTGGACAGTTGCTGCTAAGGTCCGAAATATCGGCTTGTATCTGACCCATTAAACGCGAATTTGTGGCACTCACTTATCGGCCAATTTCGGTACCTTGTCACGTTTTTTTGGAAATCTAACCTACATAGGCTAAAAGAATACGGAAAAATACGCAAAATTAGCTCGGGTGGAACCTTGGGCAGTTGCTTCTAAGGGCCGAAATATCGGCTTGTATGTGACCCAATAAACGCGAATTTGTGGCACTCACTTATCGGGCAATTTCGGTACCTTGTCACGTTTTTAGGAAATATCACCTACAGAGGCCTCAAAGAAAACGGAAAAATACGCAAAATTAGCTTCTGGAACCTTGGGCATTTGCTGCTAAGGGCCGAAATATAGGCTTTTATCCGACCCAAAAATTCCGAATTTTTGGCACTCACTTATAGGGCAATTTCGGTACTATGGCACGTTTTTAGGAATTCTAACATACATAGGCTCAAAGGAGACGGAAAAATACGCAAAATTAGCTTGGGTGAAACCTTGGGCAGTTGCTGCTAAGGGCCGAAATATCGGCTTGTATCCGACCCAATAAACGCGAATTTGTGGCACTCACTTATCGGGAAATTTCTGTACCTTGTCACGTTTTTATAGAAATCTAACCTACATAGGCTCAAAGGAGACGGAAAAATACGCAAAATTAGCTTGGGTGGAACCTTGGTCAGTTGCTGCTAAGGGCCGAAATATAGGCTTTTATCCGACCCAAAAATAGCACTCACTTATCGGGAAATTTTTTGATCATATTTTACCGCGAATAAAATTTGAGAATATCAGAAATATCTTTGTTAATTTACAATTTTTCTTAGAAATTGCAATGAGCGCAGCTGACCTGGAAAATTTCTGGAGAAAAACGTCTTGGAGTAATGAACGTACGATACCAAAGGAAATGTATACCGCAATAAAAGCTAAGGCAAAGGACACACATGTATACATACGACCGTTCTTTTTCACAATGGTTTTATTTTAAGAAATAAGTATAATGCAGAGTATAAGAAATTGCCGACTCAGTCATTCGCGCTATATCGCATTGAAAATTGTGGCGACGTTTTGCGTTTGACAACATCGACTGCAGGAAAATTATTTTATAGCGAATCCGTCTATAAAATAATTTTCCTGCAGCGTATTCACTATTCCTAAGGCTGCGCTGCAGTTAAAATCTTCCAACCCGCTTCGTCTAGCAAGTGCTAAAAATATCGCACGTACGCGCAGCCCTTGAAGATCGAGCGAAAACGAGTTTTAAAAAATATGCAATATTCAGCGGCTGGGAGTTTCGTTAATGAGAAGCTCTGCTTGTGCCAGTAGCAGCAGCAGCATCCAGCGGCGGTGGTATACAGCACAGACCGCGCTGGGATCGATCTTCGCGAGAGGGGCTCACCTCCAATCGCCACCTGCTCGGAAAGTGCTTATCCGCTCTTGCCTCATCCACTTATGACTTTCCTATTCCTCTCCCTCCCCCCCCCTCTCTTTCTCCTCTTGTTCCAGCAGCGTACAGCACTTCGAAAATCCGCGAACCTCGCCAAACACGAAGCTCGTGCGTCTTTCTATTTTTAATCGCGGGTCTTTTCCAACTCTTGTGCCGCTTCTTCTTCTTCTGCTTCTTCTTCTTCTTTCAACACGAACCTCGGGAGCTTGCGACCCTTTCGCGAACGCTGGCATTCGGTTCGAATGTGTATGTGTGTGTGCTTTTTTCTTTTGTGCTTCGACTATTTTCTAGCTTTGATGTTAAAATTCTGTTTGGTAACTAAATTAAAATTTAAAAAATTCACATTCGATTATAGTTGCTTTATCATAAGAGCGCTGGTATAGCTGCCAAGGGATCTGGAACTGATCTTTGAAAATTGTTTAAGCAGCTACTTCGCAAAAGCCTCACGTAAGAAGAATGTTCTATCTAATCAATGCTAACTGATATTTGCACGAGCTAGTAGCAGCAGCAGCCACGAACTAGAGCTCTTTTTCAATTAGGTACAAAATCAACAAGTATTACCTATATATAGGGATCGCAGCACTCCTAACGATGCGTACTCGAACTTTAATGATTATACCTTTCCCAAACCCCATCAGGGGAATGCGAAGGGGCGGTATCTTAGTCGGGGCCACCGGAAGATTTTATTTTATCACTTAAACTTTTAACAAACTCGACTTTCAACTCCTTTTATATATATACGAGACGCAGTATCGAATCTTTCTGGCACGTCTCTTGGATTTTCCGCCGAGTCATAACACCAATCAGGGCTAAGGGTCGAAAGTCGACTTCGCGAGGTGCTATAATTACACACGAGTTCGCGCAGCCGGGTTATTTTCATTCGACATCGCGAGTTCGTATCTCTCGTTTCGATGTTTTTCATGTATCCAGTCAAAGCCGTGACATTCGATGATCACTCACTCTCTCACAGTCACTCTCAAGGTCAGCGATGGAGATGAATATGTGTGTGTGTGTTATTTTTTCGGTCTGCGTCTGTAAGAACTGACAAGGATTCCACTCGAAATACTACGATGCATGCATAATGCAGTTTCGATGTTTCGAGCTCAATTAATCAAATGCCTCTTTTATCGCAGTGACGCAACTCGTCGCGGGTTTACGGGTACACTTAGAGTGTAATCAGTTGTTTTACGCGAAAAATTGTAAGCTATTTTTTAAGTACGTTATGTTAAAAAGACCTAGAACTGATACAAACGCACGAAGATGAAGTCGGACAGGTTATCAGAGTATAATAGAGTGTGTCTGCGAGCGTTCTCAGTAGATTCCATTTCTTTGTTAGCTCGTTTGAAACAGTGCTTATTCGAGGCGTGGAGAGCAAGTAATGTGAGTCCGACGAAAACAACATTTTAATGAGTCTCATATGCGCAGAACGCAAAACAATTATCCACACAGCAGCGCTGGACGATACTGATCGTTTATTATTCAGTTAGGAAGCGGCGTTCTGAAAAAACTCCCGCATGTTACTATTGGATGGTAATACCGTGTATCTTCTTCGTTAACGTTTATTTTTTCTTCTCAATTATCTCGACAGTTAGAAGGAATATACGGCTCCGCAATATACAAGAAACTCTCTCGCAGCGAAAGCATAAAGCGAGTTAATATTCTGAAACTGATTATGCGAAGCAGCTTCCTTATGACTTCTGACGCGGCCAATAAGAACGTCAAGAAACAGCTGCAGACGCTTTGTGTCTCGTTCATTTGAGAAACATTGTTATCAAACGCTCGTACTCCGCATTTTCATATCCCGACGAGTGGAGAAGAGTCTCTGCATCGAAAGACTACAGACGGAGAGAGAAGCTCCCAGCGCGGTGCAACGAAATTAATTAGTTCCTTCCGGGCCATTCCTAGCCTCTTGGTTATTAATAGTCGCGATACAGTGCAGCGGCTGCAAGCTCCTTCAAGCTCGGGCGCGAGGAGCCGAGTTGATATAACTTTCTTGTTTTCATCAACGTTTTCTCCTCGTTTTCCTCGTCAGCTTGCTCGTAATCGGCTCCGAAAACCAATCCGTTTGTTACCTATACACTACTCGCGAAGTGCATACGTGCTAGGTGCGCGTACTAACATTTTAATATATTCACGCGCTTCACTCGACAAACAGAAACGCACGAATGTAGCCCTCGCTCTCATTAATCTCAGCCGAGCGTATAAAACACTGCTCGCGCGGATAAAAATCGCGAGGAGCTAAATCATTGATAACGCCCGGTGCGAGAAAATAGAAACAGTATAATAAACGTGCAGTCTCCTCTCGCGCGTGATCGGGGCAGTCTGAAAAATTGCAGTCGAGGCGTCTCATGAATTCAAATGGTTTCATTAAGGCTTGTTTCTCGTAATCGGGCGGTTCCTCGAGACGTGCAGCGCGGGTGAGCAACGTTGAATTTCAAAAACTCACGAGCCGCCGCATGGCGACTCGATCAATTTCGTTTACGTATTATACGATATACGAAAAACGAGAATGAGACGAAACGAAAGTTTTCGCGAGGCAGGCACGGTAAATTTTCATCCTCTCGGTTCGACGGTAAATTCGTGTATGTATAAGTTGCGCGAGTTTGGAGCGAACGACGGCCGTGAGCTATAGATCCCCGATCGCGCCCCGTCTTTGGTGTGTAAGTTTATTAACTCTCGCGCACGCGCTCCGCTCGGCGTAATTAAGTTCGGAGAGAGCAAGATTTAAAGAGAGCTGCGCACGCCTGCGCTTATATATCGTAAATAAAGTTGTTGTGCTATAATGCGCTGCATACCTCTTTATGACTTTCAGAAATGTTTTCCATGCTTTTATAGAGTATAATATATTTCTAAAAGTAGAAGTATATGATACGCGGAAGAGTAGTAAAGGTAGGCAAGCTTGGTCATAGTTAATGCCTGTAAAATATTCTGGAAAAGAATTTGATTTGCATCGAATTAGGCGCCGATGCTCGACGTCGATCACGACGAGAGATCTTTCTTTCCTTATATTGTACATCTTGGCTGATCGTCTCTTGCTCTCGACGTCCGGAGTAGCGTGAGATGTCGATGAGGAGAATTACCGAGACGAGAAAGATAAAAACCGAGCCCAGTTATACGAATACATGAGAAGAAGAAGGAGTATCTCTCGTGCCTTCGGGGATAGTTTAAAGTTCAGTACAGAGCGACCGCGATCCTTTCATGCCGTTTCCTCATCCCCCTCTCGTTATCCTCGTCCCACTGCAGCTTTTTTCGTCGTGCCATCATCCACGTTATATAAATTGAATTCGACCCTGCGCCCACAGCTGCAGTATACACAGAACGACTTTCAGTTTGGAATTAATCACCGGTCAGTCATTTCTGCTGATATCGCGTAATTATCTATGTACACGAGATAGTCGACAAAAACGTCGCGTTGATCGCTACATACACATATACCAGGGACATTATTTTTTGGCTCCGGTCCATGAGCGAAGCACATAACACTGATCTGCACACGCGATGAGAGATATACGTGCGAGTGCGCGAGTACACACTTATAAAATGGTACACAAATTTCGCGAATGAATCAACGCGCGACGAATATTACCCATTAGAGAAATCTCATAATATTATCCTCGCGGGGGGGGGGGGGGGGGCGGACGGGAGACGATCGTGTACAGGGGAAAATAACAATTGCTGGGATATCGAGATTCAATTGGTTCGCGTGACAAGCGAAAATAAGAAGCGGCAATTCTTGGCTTTCTTCGGCTGCTTCTCTGCCGCTGGCGAGCTGCGCAAGCTTTATTGGTAAAACGATACCGCTGGCGAGCGACCCTATACTTTTTCTATCTTCTATATATGTATATAGAGGTGTCCGCGTCTTTGTGCGGTCGCTTTTTCCCTCGTCCCGCTCGATCGCCGAGTCAGCATTCCAATGGTAACGACGAGACGAGCTCGGCGCAGCCTCTCCTTCGTTACAGCTCGCTATGGGGATGTACGTATTCACTTTATAAGGGCTATTCGGCGTTATGAGGGTGAATTTACGCCGGTCGTCGCGTGATAAAATAAAAGCTTCGGGGGTTTAGAGGGTGTACCTCTTTCGCGTGGTAGTACGTGAGAATCGCTGATAATATATACGGTTTTATTTACTTTTTATGGAATTTCATATTTTTTGCTCTGCACACACTCAATTTCATCCAGTCAACGCGCACGACGACCACAAATTGATCTTATTATATGGATTGAAATTGTTTCATAATAAACAAAACAGCTGCTAATTTCTATATTCGCGGTCACTTTTCTAATAAAATATTTTGCACATCACGTAACTTTTAAAATATATCGCACGAACTCGAACCCTTGTCCAACTCTCTCATACTTTTCAACCACTTCTCGAGCTCGCTCGCACTGAAAAACCATCCATATTTCCGACGCCGTTGAACAGCTCCAAAGTTAGCCACTTCTATCCAAAGCTGTGCACGTTCCACATACAGACATATAAACATCGAAGCAACAAAGTTTCATCGCGCGGCCGCACAAACTCGCCTCGTTATCGTCGTATTATTGCGCTTAATGCGATCGCGCCCTCGATTATTGCCTTTCAATTTCCCGCGGTGGTTTCGAATTTCGCGCTCTTTTTTTTCTTCTTTTAGCCGTAACTGCATCGTCGTATATACTTTTTAACTTAGCTAGTCAGTGGGAAAGTCGTTTACGGCGCGAATATGGCGGTTTTATATATGCGCGTGCAATTTTATCCGACTCCGGCGCTTATTAGCTTAATGTGCGGGGTATCATCGACGCGCGCGGCGTATAATAGGATCGCGTCCCTGGTAGAAATGTTAACGGTTAATAAGCTAAGTTTTAAGACACTTAGCTAAGTTGTGGTTAACGATTTAACTAAATAAGCGTTTATCCGTTATAAATGCATAGATATGACGCATTAACTCATTATAAAACGAAACTTTTGCTTGAAATTTGTCAAATGACTATTGCAATCCAAAAATTGTAGAAAAATACGTTACAATCGTAAAAAATCCAAATATTTGTAATAAGACATATATGGAAAAAATGGTTGATAACAGTAACAAACCGCTTGGCAAAATACGCACCAACTATTTTTTTGGTTAACCTTATCAAGTACTTGGTAAGTATAATAAAATAATTGGTAAGTTACCTGCTTTTTTGGTAACATTTATCAAGTTATTGGTAAGGTTAACCAAAGAAATAGTTGGTGCGTATTTTGCCAAGCGGTTTGTTACTGTTACTAACCATTTTTTTCCGTGTACGTTTTAATGCCAAAAAAAGGGAAAAACAATTTTTAACTTAATAATAATACTGATGTGGTATTATAGATACGCATCACTAAAATATTAGCAATATTTTAATTAATTTTTTTACATTAAAATTTGATAAAACTGGCCAATTAAACTTACTTTTTAACGAATTTCAACCGTTAATTTTCTACCAGGGGTTTAATTACAATGGCGTAACGCGATGATTTGGATAATCAAAGAGCTGCTGCAGACGATGAAAAAATGTACGCGTTACATCCACGCGCCAATATTGAGTTAAACCGCATATAAACTTGATTCCCAAACGTCTCGCAGCGAATCGCGTTATATCTCGACGAACACGATCTTCAAAGCTATAGGCAAGCGCGTGTGTGCCTATATCTTTGCGATCGCTAAATACCGCAGCTCCTCTTCCTCTCCCGTGCAATTCTGTGATTAGACGCGACTGCTAATGCAATTTCACGGCGTGCACGGGCTCTCGCACCAAAGTTACGCGACTCGTGCGTGAGCGAGAGGACTGAATTGAGAGCGAATCAGCCATTTCCGTCTGGTAGCTATGTATCCGCATACATTAGAGATACCTACAGACCGATTAATAAACGTATGTACGCCGAGTTTATATTATATTCAGACTTAGCTTGGGGCACTTTGACTTTTGAGAACTTTTATTTTCCCTCATTCGATATCATGTATAACTATAATATAGCGCGGGTGCGTGGATACAATGAAGGAAAAATATTTCCACAGAGTAACTCCAGTCTGATTAGATTAATCCGCAGTGTGTGTGTATAAGTATAAATAGCGCGGCGCACGAACATGGGCGTGATGGCGATGAGACGCCGCAGAGCGCACAGGGAGCTGTATACGATGATTAATATCGGTAGGCCGAATCGGGTCACGATTGAGAAGCGACGCAGATCTCATTATTTTTTATGAGAGAGACTGCGTGTGCTGCTGATTAATCATGCGACGGGGTTACAACTAATCTCTCGGCTTGCGGTAATAAATCGCGTCTGCGTGCGGTCTGTGTAACAATGCGGATGTTATTCTCGTGAAATAAATAAAAAGGCTCAAGCAAGAAAGTGCAAAAGTTTATAGTTGCTCGCAGACGTCGACGTCTCTCGTCTTTGGAGGGTCATTTGGTCAGCGCGTGTGTGTGCAGGCGCTACTATAATCTAATGAATGGCGCAACGGCCCCGTCATGCAAAAACTGTAGGTACACACTGCGGTTTGACTGCGCGAGAATTATCGCTCTCCTGAGCTGCATCTCGTGTGTACCCTGAAATAACAACGAAAGCGGCAAATCTTCCGTCTCGTGTTCTTTTCTTCTGGATCGTTTCTCCCCGAGGTTTCATGCTTTTCGAAAAAGTATAGGGGCTCGTCGCGTTACACCATATTATACACGCGCAGAGGGGCGTGAGGGATGTTATACTCGTAGTTGATGGGGGACGCGATGATCCGTATAGCTGGTAGCTCCTTTTTAGCCCGGCAAATACACGCTCTGGTCATTTGGGCTAATGAGTCGAGCGCGCTGCTGGACTTGAGCAATGAATTGCCAGCAGTGATTTGATAGCTCCTTAGCTCTCTCTCTCTCTCTCTCTCTCTCTCTCTCTCTCTCTCTCTCTCTCTCTCTTCGAGAGCTATGCAAAACGCGTTCGCACGATCCGACTGAATATTACAATACACGTACATATTATTTTATCCAGGTGGACGAGCATCTTGCTAGTAGTGACAGTCAGGTATAGTCAGCCGATCACGAATCAACGCGGCTGCGCGAAAGAGTCTTATCGGAAAAGCGAGCTGTGCGCGTCGAAATTACGCTGATGTGTGTGGGTGGGAGCGCGTAAGAGGCTTGTCTGATTGAGCGCGGCAAAACGACGTTCTCTGTCGGTTCGAATACCGCGCGCTGCATATGGGCCTGAAAGAGAGTTGTGGAAGATTCGAGACTAAGCTGGAGTAGGTATAGGAATTTCGGGGCTTTTTGATCTCGAATAACGTTTTTTGTCAGAAATAAAGAGGTACGATACAAGTTATCATTTGATTAACGTAATCACAAACATCGTTTTCACCCGCAGAATATTCACTGGATCATTAGTGTCGGCCTCGCGAGCAGATTACACGCGAACAGTGTAATACGTGAGGACAATAACAAAAACTCATTACAAGAGCGCAAGATTCATATTCATTCTCTCTTGAAATTGCTTCTTCTCGTTCGCAGCTTGCTCTCGACCGTACAGCCAATTAAAAAAAAAAATGCGTTTCCCTGCGCGGGTCATACTCGCGGTCGCGATCAAAGACGTATCCCTCTTTTTTGTCAGCGACAATTCGGTTAAACCCTCGCCGTACGGCGAATAATGGGCAAACTTTTCAAAAGCTAGCGCGACGCGCTTGTCCACACAGGGTCGGAGTAAAAATGAAATTTTAACGCCTCTACCGCGCCCGAGGAAATTTCGCCTTCTTCCAAGCCAAGGAAAAAGGAAAACAATGGGGAATTCTCGTTCTCTCTTTCTTGCGACTAGTCGGTTTTATCATTCAGACCGCGCGACTGCTATTAAAATAGATGTCAAACTCGCGGGGCTTCTTTGTTCTGGATACCACTACACTGCAGGAAATTTGCAAAGGCTGTTCGGACAATGCTGTGGATGGCCGACGAAACAATTGAATTCTATCAAGTGGCGCGGTGGCGCCACGAAGGCGAGTTTGAGAAGCAGACGAAGCTTTGGCGCTCGCGACACTATTTACTTCTATATTGGTATCCGAGATTTTACTTTTAAGAAAAACGATACTTTCCATAATTGTTTCTAAGTAATTTTTATATATTATTACATTCGTGTGCTAATCAGTGATTTTTAATAGAAGTTGTCAAAAAAACGCTGTCATTTATATAATATAAACAATCTTGTATATGATTTGCTCAAATCATTATCTTTTTCTCTAGTGTGAAAGGACGGTGAAATTAGCCGCCTCCAGTGTGAAAGGACGGTGAAGTTAGCTGCGCATCAAAAATGATAGGGAGTTGCTTTTCCATCTTTTTTACATATTTTATTTATTTATTTATTTAGAATTCCAGAAAATACATAATTTACATAGTGTTACATAAATTACATATAAAATTCGCAGGCTGTCATAATGTAGCAATTATTAATACAATAACCCATCATAACGCTGCGATCCTGCAGAGGAAAACAATGTTCCCTGTTCGCAGGTCCGGATTAACAAAAATAACAAGATAGTAACAAAATGCTGGTTAGCTTAGCTTTATACACTACAGCCAAAAACCTCCAGCCATACTAACTACCATACTCTACTTCAAAACATTCACTCTGTATGACCGTACTTTCCATTTCGGACTTCCAGACAATGATTATACCATCATACTTACTCATTCACACTCAAATTGGGTATAAGGGTCGATTTGACTCCTATGCCCAATTTTTTAACAAGAATATAATCATTGGAAAAGAAATATACAAATTTTATATAATCTATCTATTTTACTTAAGAAAAATAATTTATATTATTTATTATTTAAATTTACTACAAATTTACTAAAGTTTTACGTTATTGATTCTATATGTTGTACTCTTAACTTAATGTTACTTATACTTCTTTTTTCGATAGATTATATTGCACGATTTGAGATTCTATATTTTGTATTGTCACTTAATTTTTTTTTTTATATCTATAATTTAATAATTTAAAGTCAATTGCACTTTCCTCACATTCCTCTTATCATTGCGGGGTTACATACAAAAAAATATTACTGCGGCGTCCTATTAAATTAAGAGTTTATATTATAGGTATAAAAATCATTCAAGAGCGGTGTCTAGGTGTACAAGGTTGCCGGTGATGAGGTCTAGGTAGTTCGTCCCGTGGTTTTTGGTGTCTAGGTGTAAAAATCATTTGAACGCGGTGTCTAGGTGTACAGGGTGGCCTATGACGAGGTCTGGGTGGTTTGCACCATCGGTTTTGGTGTCTAGGTGTAGAAATAATTCAAAAGGGGTGTATATCAGAACAATTAGTGATTTCATGTTAGAGATAAAAATGTTACAAAAAAGCTGTGGTCAAAGGGTTAAAGATGCTTATACTTTATTTTTACGACGTCAAATATGAAATACTCAAAAAAATTTACAAAAAAGGATTAAAATCTCTAAAAAAAATTAACTTTTGAAAAAGTAAAAGGTTAGGCGAGTTTGATATATTCCGCAACGAAATTACAGATAGAAAAGGAGCAACTCTCAAGATAATTACTATTTAACTTGCCATGCCCGTTTTACTTTGTTTATTGGTGGACAACTGAAATTTTCTTTGTATGTATTAGAACGTCATACAAACACCATAAGTACAATGAAACGGGCATGGCAAGTTAAATAGTAATTATCTTGAAAGTTGCTCCTTGCTTCATTACGATTAAATATGATAAACTTGACTTTATTTGATTGATCTCAGTTCTTTTCTATCTGTAATTTCGTTGCGGAATATATCAAACTCGCCTAACCTTTTACTTTTTCAAAAGTTAATTTTTTTTAGAGATTATAATAAACGTTGAGATAAGAAACGAAAGTGACTAATAAAAATGTTAAAGAAAGATAATAGACTTAGAAATAACCAATATAAGCTCAATCCTCTCCTCTTACATACCAACACACGTACTGCCTCGGACCAACAGAGTAATAATATGTAGGTACAAAAGGCACCCTCGACCGCATGCCAATTCAAAGCTAAAATCGACACTCTTGAAGGAGTAGGTGGATGCATCTAGAGATATAAAGAAATAAATCGAGTAGCAGCTCTAGACTGACACGTCTGAGACATTTGATAAGTTGTTGGAGTACGACGCAATAAAGATTCAGAGGACCGAACTTTTGCGGCGCTTAACGACCGAATCGCGTATATTAATATGAGAGAGCGAGCGGTGGTGGGGACTTCTGAGAGGGAGAGGATCGATTGATTGAATTTTCAAGGCTTCGAAGAGAGAAAGAGTGAGGCACAAAAAGAGGAGGGGAAGGGCTGATGCTGGAAAAAGAATAGAGCAGACGGAGGAAAGAGTAATACGAGGATGGCAGGGCAAATGGGGAGAGCTGCAGCCTGACAGTTTTTGTTCCGAGTAAATAATGGAAAGCATTCGTAATGCATTCTCGATGAGTTAAGAAGTTTTGTACATGGTTCAGTTTTGCTCTGTGATACTCTAAGTTGAATGATTTGTTTTTCTTTACTGGTCCATTGAATTATTGAAGATCGATGGAAAAAAAGCTGGTATACATTCGTAGTTGGATGAATTAATCGTAGCGAGAAGAGAAACGCAGAGTTCTAGGGCTTTTAGGCATCGAGGACATCCAATGTGCTAACTTTTATTGACAAGTCGCCGTCCAAAAACTTGATTCGAACATATAACTCAGAGAGGATTATATTTCGTTACTTCAACATTTCTGAAGCTTTTTCGAAATAAAAATCATGTATAAAAAGAAAAGCGATTTCGAATCAGATCTACCAGAGCTGCGCAGCTATTCATCACGTTCCTTTAATCCAATTAAAAACTCGCTTTTCCTCATCGCTTCATCGCGCTTAACGGCGCAATCTCGAGTCAGAGCCTTAAAAATACCTCGAGCAGCTCCTTCGGACATGAGTTTGAGCCGTGAGCGACAGACCGGCTCTCTAAGGCAATAAATAAAAGGACGGCCGGTCGAGCGTATGGGAGAGGACAATATAAGAGACGCGGATGGATGAAAATTGAGAACGGCGGAGGAACGCTCGGAATCCGGGAATTTCGTTCGACAAGCCGATCACGTACAAAGCCGTTGCTCGACTCGCGCCGTTACAATCGGTCCTGTGAGTTCTGATGGATTATATATAGATACGTCAATGTGTGTGTGCGTGTGTGTACGGGTGGGATTTTGTGTATACGTGTGAAGGTGGTGGCCTGCAGACGTGAGCCCGACGCCCCTGCGATTATAGGCGGTATAAATAATGCCGAGGGTCGGCGATGTCGGCGCGGGATCTTCAGTTTCCGAAATCCACTTGCCGAGTGATCAAGTTAATGCCGTATAAAGGTATGCGCGGTCGAGTGAATAAAGCTGTTTCGGCATCAGGTATCGGCGAATTCAGCATCTTTATATCTCAATCGACGAGAAAGTCCAAGGTAAATGTTTGAGCGCCATAAGCGTTCGGTGTAGAATAACTCATGTATGCCGATTTGAATAGTATATATCCGACGAATAATCGCAGTAATAGTATAGTAGCAACAATAATTCGAGGTACGCTTTGAATATAGAAACACAATAGCTCGGCGAAGTACTCGTGTATGTAGCGCGACGAGCAACGCGCGTCTGTGTGTCCATTTCGAATGCAAACGTTATATCCATCAGCGAGGCTGCAGACATTTCACGAGCGAAATTCATATCAAGCAGCAAATTCATATCAAACGCAGATAATACGATTCTCGTCGGCAATGTTCGCGCGCGGCTGTATGTACGCCGAAACTCTGCCAAAACAGCAACTCGCTCTCGAAAAGTCATCGACGTATTCTCCTCTTTTTTATCGCTCGTTTCGCGCATTCTACGATGCATTATACATCGCACACGTCAGCTCGAAATAGCCGCATTGTAAAAACGAGTTTATACACCGGGCCGAAAGATATCGACGGGCGCTTCATATAAAATGCTCGTAAATAAACGCGACCAAGAGGTTTTACGGACGCGGTTAATCAGCGCAGTTGTTGACGAGGCAGTGTGCTGCTCTGTATCGATAAATGCATTAATGTCGTCCGCACGCAGGGCACGAACTTCCTCGTCCACCCGGGTATCTACGCATGAAACACCCACGCACACATACATATCGCGATATCTTTTCGATCAATGACTTGATCATAGCATGCCTGTATAGGCAACAGCTACAATGTGTTACAAACGGAGAGGAGACAGAGTCGAAAGCGAAAAAGTAGACGACGGGACTCGAACTCGCGAACCCGAGAGCCAGAGGCCTGTGCTCTAACCACTGAGCTAACGTCTATACGATGCATTCGGACGCTATGCATCGTAGTACGGCTCGGCGGACTCTTATCGCTGACGTCTTCGCTGCTCACGTTGCAGACGTGTGCGTTTGTGACAAATGTCACAGCCGCGTTGTTGGTATTTTAATGATACTACAGGCGCCTGTGTAGCTTTTACAATGAATATTTTATGAGGCGAGAGAAGCCTGGCGCCCACTTTCCAGCTGAGCGATTGCGCGTGCAATTAAATATTTTGGCAGGGATTCCGGCGTAAATATTTGATTGCGCGATGGTAATTGGGACACGTGTCACCGAGTCGTGTTGGCGATTTTTCGGCATTTCACGCACGCCGCCGCGGGGATTCATATTTCAGTAGGGAACACTCGACCGTCGCGGTATACGAGAGTTTTGTGAGTGCAGTAAACTTTCGAAGTTTAGCCTCGCAATAATTCTCGAGAAGTCACGTGAGATCGAGCGCAATAACGCGGTTCGATACACGCGCAATAATCTCACGAAATTCATCTATATTTATAGGTATACGTAAAAAAAAACGCACTCGACGAGCAATCGAATTCTGTCGAAGCTTTCCAGTAGATTCTAAGCCGGGGAGAACTGCAGGAGAAAGGCATTAAACGGCGCGAATAAGCATCGCAGTTCGTATCCACCGAAGCGCTTCTATAAGCACGCGTTATATCACACACAGAGCCGGAGTGCGAAAGATCCGCGTTTACCTCCCCCGCGCGATGACGAGTATCGAAACAGCCGAGGAACAGAGAGGGAGAATCCTTTTTACCACACGATCGCGAGTAGACGCCGATATAAGAATCCGCAGCTCTCCTTTATCTTCGCCTCGATTATATATAGATATATACAGCTGCAGTGCAACTATACGCTATATACGCTACAAGAGAGCCGACGGTGAAAACGAGAGTGAGCAGAAGAGCAAAGGCTTTTTTGCACACGAGGGGCGGCGACGGCGGGTGTGACATTAGCGGGCACAGCCGCTACTTAGAAAGAGGCGACTCGTTGAGGTCGGCTTCCCCTCGAGAGCCGAGCCTAAGAGCCTCTGCTCAGCTCTGCTCTGCTGTGTGTGTGTGTGTGTATGTGTGTGTGCGAGTGTGTAGATGTGTGTGCGAGGGCAAAGAGGGAGAGACAGCAAAAAAATGTCTTTAACCAAAGGGGCGCCGCGGGGCAAAGTAGGGCAGTGGGTGATTGGGCTGCAGCAGCCTGTCTCGCTCTTGCGTAACCTCCTCTCTCTCTCTCTCTCTCTCTCTCTCTCTCTCTCTCTCTCTCTCTCTCTCTCTCTTCCCGGCTTTTACGTCACGAGCTCGATGACGTCACAGGCGCGCGAGCGACCCCCTGCGCGCGCACACGCGCGTACACACCTGCCGCTGTGGGGCAAGAACCCCTGCGCGCATTTGCCGCGGGAAATCTTCTCTCGCGACAGACTCGGAATGAGATTCGAGATTATACGCTTTGCAGGCCGGGGAGAGAGATTTTCGGAGATGGCTTCGTGTATTCGAAAAGTTTGATTGCGCGACGCGTACTGTGTTAAAGCTTTTTCCGCGTGCGGCTTATACTATATTACGCCGCACGATGTAAAGTTCTCGGAATTCCACGCGCAGTTCTATGTAATTTATTACTTTCAGGTGAACTATAATCCTTTGGTTAAACAGCTCTTAACCAACAGAGGGCGTGATAATCTTCTTTTTCCTGGATTAATACACAGTGAAATTTGCGGCACTGCGCTACTCTGGGAAATTCGATGTTATGTTAATTTTGCATGTTCGCGTTATTTTTAAGAAGAATTCTCGACCTCCGGAGAAAAATGGACTTCCGCATCGTTGTTTATTGCTTTGTGAATATTGAACTGTTGCAGCTCTCGCGGATATTTCGATATATCATCGATCTGATAAGGAACTTTATGTATTTACAGTATTATTAAACAAACTCGCTCGCTTATTGGAATAAATTTAAAAAATCAGCTTTTATCAAGCACGACTATATTAATCTGCCTTATTTTATTAATCCGCTCTGCAAAAAGCGATGATCGGATTCGCGAAGCCGTTATAATGAAGCGACTTAATTGAGAATTAAATATCCGGTTCGAATACATATTCAAAAGATTCGGGTGCATACGATGATCCAATATTTCAAATCGAATTATTTAAAAGAGTTCTATCCAATTAGCCGAATTTACACTAGGAATAAAAAAGCAACTGAAAATTAGCGCTGAGATGTTCAGTTCGCCGATCTCATCTAGGTCAGCAGTACAAATGGAGAGCAAAATGATCGTCAAGCGTTTATCCGAAAACGCGGAGGGTGTGCGTGAGTGTGTAGCACAAAGTAGACAGGGTCGTAAAAGAGAATCTTTATTCATGGCGTTACAGGAGCTCGTTCAGCGGCGCGAGAGGCTGAGAGAAGCCTTTACGCGCGTTGGGTCTATTATATGCAGCGTCCGTAGGAGGACGATGGATCGCCGCGCGTTCCAGCGAGCAGTGGATTTAGACTAGATCGTTCTGCTTTATTGTTGTTCGACGACGCGGACGGAATATGCGGAGTGGCGTCACGCTGAAGTGTGATTTGAAAAACGCGCTCTTTTTGCTCTACATTTGCAAAAATGATTTTCAATCGAGAAACGCCGATGATGAAAGCTACTACTAGTCGATAGCGTATACCTGCGGTTATTCGCCATCGAGATTCTTTTGCTTATATATAAAACGCGCGTCTGCAGCAGTGCTATTACAGGATTCCACGGCTATAGGAGGGGAGAAGGGGAACGGATGTCATTTGATTAATGGAGAAAGTATTGTGATTCGACAGGAGATATATACGAGTTTTTGCCTGATGTTTTACGATGGCGCGAGCTGCAAGGGAGGAGGTCCGATGATTAACGAACTTTTTATGCGTGTCGCGGATGTATCAATTATCGATCGACGAGTGTAGAGCCGTACAATTTTGGCGCGAGAAATTTCTGACGAGAATATGGCGCTTTTTGTCTCATCCATCACAACGAGACGTGAAGCGATTTTGTAATGACGTGATATTAAATGAGGGACATCGCTGCACTCGATCGCGTAGCAAATGGTAAACCTGAACAATCTCGGTGTACGAGTTCTCGCGCTGCAGTAGCGCGCTCAAAGAAACTGTCTTTCTCTCGAGCTTATAAGCTCAGCCAAGCAAGTCCGGGGCTCTGCTTTTGCGGCTTATGGACCGCGCGCGAGAGTGCCTGGCTCGGACGAGAAAGGGGTTGGCCCGGGCGCTTGTATACAAGGACGAGTCCGTGAGGTGCAGCTTGCTGTAAGCCGTTGACTTGTGTGCACAGCGGATTTGAATCGGTTGCATTTGCATGGCGATGATTTTTGCAAAGAGTAGCTTTTAAGCAAAATGCTTTCCGCGACGAGTGCGTGGTATGCGCAGGATGTAGAGGGAATTCCTGATGAGATCGCGTTTGGCTCGTGTGGCTTTTATAGGTATTTAAAAGAGTTTTTTTCATCATTAATAATAAATTAGACTTGTATAATTAGTTAAATTTCGGCGTGAAATTTCGGTTGATTAAAATTTGTTGTCGTATTCGTACGATCAATAATATAAGCTCTATCCTAGTTCCGTCGGTTATATATATATATATATATATATATATATATATAGACACACACACACACACACACACACACACACACACACACACACTATGTGGAAATTACACGCGCGTTTATGTAATCTCGACAATATAATACCGACCTGGCGCTTTGACGCCACGTTGCAGCGTTCAGCGGGAGCTGCCGGCATTCCCGCAATTAATTAAATTTCTCCCATTCCGACAATGCTTCATTCATAATTTCAAACATACACACTACGGGTTTGCTATAACGTAATAAAACTGCCCGCGCACAAAGTGGCCGTCCAATATACCGAGTGTATTTTGTAAAAGGGGTAGAAAGAGCGAAATCGAGCCCGAAATAGTACATACATTCAACGGTCGGAGAAAGAAAACTGAGTCAATCCGCGGGTGCATCGCAGACTCCAATAAGATTCACCGCGCTGGCAAAAACAATATGTGCGTAGTCTCCCGCGCGCGTAGCGAAGGGTTACATATTACGAGACAGCGTATCCCGCGGGTAAATTTGCGGAGCAATTAGCCGTGCAAATTTGATTTGGAACGATCGTGGCGCCAGCCTCTTGGGAGTCGAGCGCGCGTGTATGTGTGTGTGTGCGTGTGTGTGTGTGTGTGTGTGTAAAGTGAAGTGAAGCAAAACAATGGGAAGACTGACGTCCACACAGCAGCTGAGAGCCTGCGATGTGTCTATATCCCGAGAAGGAATTAAAACAGACGATTTTTCACTCCCGTATATGCAACACGCTGTATACTTCTGGGATATTATAAACGAGACCTCTGCCGCGCTGCAGTTGACAGTTTAATCATTTAATTCCCAGCGGCCTCGTAGTTGCGGGGACGCTGCATGTAAATTAACTTAGAATTCGAGATACTTATACATGGAATGCGTTAGCGTTGCCCAAAGTTAATGCAGCGTGGGGAAAGAGAGAGGGCGACAGGGCCGAGGCTCGCAGAGGAGCGGCGAGGGTTCGTTAATCTTCCAGTGCGGGAATTGGTGAGACGCGCAAGCGTGCGAAATGATCGAGATGGTGTTTCGCGTGTGTCGTGAGAAAACGAAAATGGAAAAGCCACATCGAAGCGATAGTCGGACTGAGACCTACGTAGCTACCGGCAATAAACGCCCGAATGCCCGCGAAGAGATAGAGAGCACTTTACGAGAGTTTGCGTCTCCTAACTGCGTGCACGTGCACAAGTTTGCCGGTTCAGACGATTGCTCAATTAAGTCGATTCGTCAGAGCAGCGGCAGCAGTAGTATAGCAGAGCGCAGCCACACGTTGGATAGCTAATCCAACGCGGCAAGATTTTCAGGAATTCACGCACCGTGCGTCGATATGGAAATTCCTCCCGCAGATTGAAATCGCGCGGGCGAGGTTCAATTGAATCGGTCGAGAAACCCAATATATCTTTCGGATGGATTTCATTTTTTCGCGAATGCGCGCAAGATATATATACTGCTGGCGTTCTTTTAGCTCTCGAATTGCGAAAGCCTGCAGGATTGTAGGAAATTCGAGAGCTTGCGCGGTGCGCTCGGGCGCGAATTTGTGGCGCGAATTAGGTTTGCAGCTATGTAATCGGGTGTATTCTGAAAAGTTTCCGATTTCTTACTGCAGATTTGCGCGTATGAGCGAACGTAATGTGCGATCCGGTGTTATGAACGTATAGTGGCAGTTCGTAATGGAAACCGCTGGAATTTTATATATACTGTACGGTGTGTATGATGCACAGCTGAAGCGAAATTCTTTCTGACGTTTTGAAAGCGAATATACAGCTCGCGATTATACAATCATGTGTATAGCTGGTACGAAGGGAAAATTTGTAAATTGGGTCGACGTTTTTCAGTTTTATACTATATTAGTCGACGAGAAAGCGAGATAAATTTAGCTTACTTTTTGTGCTCTCGTGGAGATTATGTGAGTCTAGCTTGAACGTGTACAGTGTCACATTTTTCCGATTACTTGCGATTCGTTCTAGCCCACATCATGTACACAAAGCCACTAGCTAAGTAGTGATCTACCTACTAGCAAACCGAATAATTAATCGCCAAAAACACCTTCCTTGCTATAGAAAAACTTGTATTACTGGAATATTTGCATGGCAAAATCAGTTTCGCTTGACGACATTGTGCAGCACAGCATCAGCCGAGAATAATTTCAATCTCTGGTATCTACATCGAGTCGCTCCATCTCTAGTCATACTACGCGTATTTTGCACGTGCGAGTCTACAGGCATCTAATTTGGATGATCTCCTTGGCTGAGACGAGATTGAGAGGGATTCCGGAGCCATGTATGCTGGGGGTGACGAAGAGGCTGCTCTCTCATTTCCTGGCGCGAGTTTATTGGCATCAGTCTAAAACTTGTTAAAACAAGGTGGTTGAGCGAGAGAGAGGAGAGTAGAGAGAGAAACTAACCGAACTAAATATGATTGGATTAAAAATGAAAAGTGCGTACTGCACCTATAAATATGTCAGTTCCGTTTTCGGATTAAAGATTCTACTCTTTTTTTACACTTATGATTAACCGTGCGAACTACGAAGAGACAAAGCTAACCACTTCACAGTCATGCGCGATTTCCTCCTCCGCCGGGTCGTATGCACATACGCGTGTATATAACGGTTACGCGCAATCGAATGCGGCTTCGCTCTCTTCGTCGGAATTAAATTTCGATACCTTGCGCAACGCGCTTTGGCTTCTGCCACACACTGCTAGCATCGCTGCTACCTGTCTCTTTTCAGCTTTGTGTTATTTACCACAGCGTGTACGTGAGGCTGAGCCTATTGTGCAGCTTAGCGAGCTCGACCCTTTTTTTGCAAAAGCTCTCCCTTTGAAAGCGTCACCGTGGCGGGTACAATGCAGCGCGTAATTTGCGTAAGCGAAGGCTTATTCAATTTTTTTTCGCATTGCACGCGCTCATTACCATGAGCGCGCGACGGAGAAAGAGACGAGGGAGGTGAGTTTTTTTAAGCACTTCAGCGAGCGATCGTACCATATCATTGCAACGTGACACCACGTCCGCGCAGCGAACTGGTGAACAATTCGGATTATGAGCTGTTTAGCGAAATCGTGCAAAAGCGAGTCGTGTTTGCGAATCATTATGCGCGAGCAGCCAATTTAAAAATCGCATGCCGTGCGGGTATGCATACTAATCCGGTCTTCACTACTGTTCTCCAGTAAAAATTCGCGAAAGTGTGCGCGTATATAATGTATAATTTT
Source organism: Nasonia vitripennis (assembly GCF_009193385.2). Taxonomy (NCBI): domain Eukaryota; kingdom Metazoa; phylum Arthropoda; class Insecta; order Hymenoptera; family Pteromalidae; genus Nasonia; species Nasonia vitripennis. The sequence continues at coordinate 14,567,859 of NC_045760.1, read as the reverse complement.
CAAAATATGCACGCGCATCCGCCAAATCACTATTTCCGGCAGTTTACCATACAGCCGCGAAAATATGAAGGAAAAAGTATGCATCAGCGCGTGGATGCTTCATACGAAAACTGCTTGCAGAATTCAGCTTAGCCAGCCCGGAAATTCCTCTCTCGGAGAGACGGGCGGGCAGAAAGAGATTTCGCGCGAATGGAAGATGCAGTTGGGAGAGAGATATGGAAGATTGAGTCGAGAGAAAGAGAGAGAACTTGAGAAATGTAATGATCGAGATGTTGCAGGGGATATAACCAAGATAGATTGCCATGAGAACGGAGATGGAGTTATGCGTGTAATTACGTTTGACTATATGAGGAACTCTATAAATACATTCATTTTATGTTATCTGAAAAATAAAAAGATAATATATAAGAAGATTTGAAAAATGACGCGTGCTTAAAGAAATTTCACCCGCCTTTTACCGAGTTGTCTTCTCTCGCATGTATACGCGATATTTTTCAAGGCTATACTGTCATGCCTGTATAAAGAGGAAAAAGGACGAGCCTCTCTCACCCTCGTGCTGAGTGTTATGGATGTAGCGGGTTATATGCACTTTTCTTAGCTTGCCTCTCTCGTTTGTTTTTCCACGTTTCCTCATATTTCTGCTTTTGTTCTTTCACCGCGGGCCGAACGTTTTCTTTGAATGCTTTTTTTACAAGACCCTACACTCGAGTGTAAGCCTTTGAATATATAGGTACGTCGTGTGTTCGTACACATCGCTGCTGTATCTGCTCTCTGCTCTTGTTTCACGTGTCAGACTCAGATTTGTGATCCCCTCGGAATCTCAATAAGTGCGATGATTCGATAGAGCGTTTCACACTTGAATTCCGTAAAAAATGCTTCATCTCATCTAGCAGGTATACTCGCAGATTTGGACGTCATGTGCAAATCGCATACATTCAGAACTTTTTTCACTTTTTACTTTTTCCTGTTAAAATCAGACAGGAGGTTAACACAAAATTGGAATACGTTCTGTTTGGAGAAAAAGCTTTTTCCTATATCGATGAATGTTTCTCTTTCAAACCTTTTCAAAACGCTTTGTTTTTCCAATGTTGGTTCTTTGTTCTATTGAAAACTATCTGCTATGATTGCGGACGCGTTTTTTTTTCTCTTTATACATCCTTTTCATACTTGTGTATTTACCGTTTAACGTTCGAAGTCGCGATGGAAATAATTTCCCACGAATGCGCGCACGGTGAGCTTCGTTGATTCTGCATTGGATAACCTTTGATAGGATAATTATGAAATGTGCTCCACTGGTGCATTTTTTATAAAGTACGCGCTGTATTATTCAAACCGAGCTGAGCATGATTAACGTATCAAAAATTCAACTTTGTTTGCTCATCAGTGAAATAAAAAATCGTTCGGGGCATTATGCAGTTTTAACGTAAGCGTTGATAGAACGTTATTCAAACATTGATAAATCTGTTGATTAAAATATCGCGTATCACGGAAAATTTTGGTAAAAAATGTAACAAGAACATACTTAAATGAATTCTTTACCACAAAAAGGCTTGTATCGGATTTTAAATTGGTTATTTCGGCTGACAAATCAATGACGTGGAGGTCATTGCGCCGAGGCCTTTAAATGACTCAGCCCAGGCCATGTGCTTTGCTATTTCCTCATTGAGATAATTCACTCTATCGCGTATCTTTTATTTATTTATTTTTTTGTTTATTATTCGAACGCGTGACTGACGACTTTGAAGCTCAATTGAACTGGCGGAAATCGACGACTCATTTTTGTTTGTATTTTTGCTGGCTCCAGCTCAATATTAAGAATGACAACATGATATGAAAAGTATAATTTTGCGTTTGATTTTCTTTCAAACTTTAACGCGTTCCTAACCAGTATGCGCAATATACAAAAGCTTGAAACGACCGTAACAGACGCCAGTGTACAAAACGAAACTGTTATAATTCAAACAAATCGTTAATCCCAACATTACCCTCGACAAACGCCAGCTTATTTTTCCCGCACCAGTAGACAGCCCGCGAAAAACGCTATATCAATACTCTAATCGTCGCCCCTCCCCCCCTTTTCCCTAAATCGTTTACCGCGCTCTCTACTATTACAACAAGCTTCGTCGCGCGCTTCAGCCTGTAATCCCATAGCCCTCATAATTAAGACTTCGTCCCCAGTATGATGCCTCCTTATGCCTTTGCAGCACACGCGAATCGGTATATACTCACCTACTCCCTCTATTCCTCTCTTTCTATCTCTCTCTCTTTCGCGGATGCAGCCCCCCTCTCCGCGTCGCAGCCGGGCGCGTTCGCGCGCGCATTACTCGGCGCAGCTCCTCGATCGATAGAGCGGAGTCTGCGTCTCCAGCGCCCACACCTGGATTACACGGACTGGCGCAGCGCCGGGATGTTCACTTGCTGGATGGAGAGGGAGAAAGAGGGGGAGGGGGGAGGGCGATAACGGGCGTGTGTTCTTCGCTGGCCGAATGCGAAAATTTAGAGGCGAAAGGAATATACGAGGGCTGCTGCTCTTTTCCCGCCTACAGCCGGGCGAGGCGGACTTTTGTTTTTTACCTCCATTTGGAATGCGCGAGGCTTGACTCTCTCCCGCTCTGTGCTGTGTGAGCTTCAAGGAGGGAGGAGGAATAGGTCACACATATTTTTCGAGAGTTATTGTTCGGAGCATTCGGGGCGTTAATGCGCGATGCATTGGATTTTGCTGTTAAGAAAATTTTTAGGCTGCGCGCCTTCGCGCTCGTTATGTCACGGAATATTTGCATAAACAAATTGTTCTTATTGTTGTAATAATACACAAATGCACTTCCTAATTTCGCTTATATTCTGACATTTTGATTTTATTATTGCAGGCATATTATCGCATTCCCAATAAAGCAGAAGAAAAAATAATTAAATGATAAATTAATGGGTGGAGAAGTGTGATTCCACGTTTATCAGGATCTAGTTAAGCAAGATAACGATTCATGAAAAATCGCACCCAGCAATTACCATTCAAATGAGACCAACTTTTTTTCAAACTTTCTCTGTCATACAGAAACTTTGTTTTTCATAGAGAAATGAATTTGCGCAAAGTCCGTTACCGTAATTAGTTTGCTTGGAATCTTTCGATACTTTTGCATAAAAGTCCAGAATATCCAGAAAGCCGATAAAAGTTTAAATATGTAATGAGATTGAATAAGCAAAAGAGCTTATTTGTGTTTCAATTATAATGAATGCAGAAACAAATTGTTCGTATTATTGCGAAAAACTTGTTTATTTGTAACAAAACTCGCGCAGTACAATAGCTTTATTTGTTTATTCAAATGAAGTTTCCGACTTATCGAACGATGAATCAACCAAAAGCTTGTATGAATGTAAGTTGGCAAAACACACTTGATGTAAATTTCTCGATCGATAATTGCATATTCAGCTAATCCTGGTGTTACAACAAGTTTAGTTGGCAAACTTCACATTAAACAATAACATCAAATTCCACTGTTTGAGGTCAGATATTCATGCATTAGCACGAAAACTAATGGCCTTCAATCAGACGGCAAATAGGATTGATGCAAAGATGATGATGCTTTTTTATAATATAAAATACGTTTAATGATCAAAGAACATTGCATAGGCTAAAGTTTTATTAAAAAAGTTATTACGTGTATTCACAAACTTTTACTTTACAAGCTTTACTGCCGTGGTGAAACTTGTTTCCATTAATAATCTTTTTTATTTATTTATTTATTTCAACCATTTTAGGATGCCTTGAATCAGGTATCCTATAGAGGTAAAAAGTAATTACCTGTTATATCATAGGAAGTAGGACATAAAATATAAAAAAAAACAAAATTAACCAAGTAATTGCAATTTGTTTGAATTATAAAGTTTTCTGATACGAGTAAGATATATTATATAAAAGTTTCTGTAATAATATCGAAACTCCATCGGTTAAGTGAGGTTGGTCTGAATTTGGGTCGGGTATCGAATGTGCATCACAAGCTTCGAAAACTGAGTTAATAAAGTTGCGGGCCAATTAGACCGTTCTTTCTAAGCTATATTTAGTGGTACTATAACAATTTCAGATAGTTCATTAAACGAGATACTTTTTCGGTAAATTAATTTACTTTTACACTAACTATAAACATAATACTATATATTGCATTATTCAAAAAGTAGATATTTTATAAATGACGAAATAGCTGGCTATACAGATCGAAAGTTCGATCACGTGCATACTTTTAGATAAGAGCGAACAACCTTATATACCATAAACAAGATGAGTAACTTTGTTCATTGCTCACAAATCGATCTATTTATTCATCGAAAACTTCTAAATATTTAACTCAGACAAACGGAACAATAATAATTTATCAGTGTATCGACAAGTGCTAGAGATAATCATTAAGATCAAGTGTGTGTATTTACCGCTTGGCTTCGAGTCCCCTTTTCGCGATACCTTCCCATTGATGCAGCAACTAAACTTCGGGCGCACAGGATGTTCACAGAGAGAATAGCAGAAAGCAGGGGAAGAGAACGGTAGGAGGGGCTTTTCACACGCGTAATCCAATTATCTTGGCTCGATCGCAAGGGCGAGTAGGGGGGGGGGGGTCGAGTGCTTATCGCGCGGCCGCGATGAAAAGTTAATTGCAATTTTAGCGTGCGCTTGGATCTCTTTTTTTTATCATTTCCGCAGGAATGAAATCGGAGAGATTTAAAATTTTGCAGATATTCTCGCTCGAGGAGATTATTCTCTTGAAAAACGCCAGCGCGCGCGAACGCGTGTATTGATCGCCTTCTGGTATGAGCTGCGGTGTAATCGCGCAAGTCTTTGTATGTTTGGTTGCTCGCGCGCGACTTGCGTCACTGATTTTCGTTGAGTAATGAAAAAAGCATAAACTTGTCACGTACGCGTAGTTACTGGTTGTCGCACTTTTTTTTAACGAACGGCGTGCACTTATTATTGCAGTGCATTCAGCTTTTGGTGTGCAATATGTTCCAAAACCAGTTTTACAAATTAAAAAAAAAACTAGAATAGAATTGGAAACTACTATAGAGGTTGGATTTTTCGCTATTATGCTATTTAAATCATTGAAATTTCACATTCGTATATTTCTTGTTATTATTTTAATAGATTCTGATGATTTATTCAAACAATTTTCAAATCGAATCTTAAACGAAATGTCTAGTTGGCTAGGATGACTTTCATTTTCCAAGCAATCAAAGAGTATAGATAGATAGATAGATAGATTAGCCTTTATTTTGCACAAGTATTACGCATTATATACATTTTTTCTTCTTATTTACTACTCTATCACGTCACTTAAATAAAAACCTTTGGTCATAGATGATAAAATACATTAATAATATAAATAAATTAATAAAATTAATATTTGGACGGTACAATATCTAACGGAGTCACGAAACAGTCGCAGAATCAGTGTTCTGATCGACAGTACACGCGATCTCGCGTACGTATATGCGCCTCCGCATCACAGCCTTAATAATATATTGTGTACCAAGGGCGTAAAGTGGGCTTTTTTAGGCCGAGTGTGGATTTTGCAGTACGAGTCAAGGCGAGTTAATTTTAGCGGGCAATAAAGGCTATTATTGCCCGCTGTTTGAATATGCGGGCAATAAAGGTTTTAATTGCCCGCTAAAAAGTCTTTATTGCCCGCAAAAATTTTTTTTTGTAATTAAAAAAAAAAGTTGATTTTGATTAATTTGCATTATTTATTATTAAATAAAAAATGTACAAACTGTTATGTTCTTGAACAATATATAATTTATAACTAAATATAAATTAACATTGTCGAAATTTCTTATTTTTTTCATTAAAACCCTTTACATAATACTTTATTTCATTTTTTTCCAATTTTCTCATTATAAATTCGGTACTGTTAAAATCAATTATTTATTTACAAAAAAAAACAAAAATGAATTTGACTTTTATATAATGTTTAAACAAGACAAGAGCACGGTTGCCGTGTTAAAAAATAGTCACATCAGTACTAAATAACCCTCTTAACACGTACGAAAAAACGTGAAAATACGTCCGCGCGTTACATAAAATATGGTGTGCACCAAGGGCTAAGTGGGCTTTTTGGCCTCGTGGATTTTGCAGTACGATACTCGTACTGCAAAATCCACACTCGGCCTAAAAAAGCCCACTTTACGCCCTTGGTACACAATATACTATAAGCGACGGGAGATCTCTCACGTCGCGCGGGAGAGAATTCCAGAGGCGCGCGCCCTGGGCTTTAAAGGAATATAGCCACGCATCGGTACGCGCTAGGCACCACTAGTTCTTGCGGATCCCTAGCTGAGGTTCTAGACTGGTTCCTATCAAAAAGGGCAGCAAGATACGGCGGCTGTCCCATTACAATTGCTTTATAAAGCATCACCGCCGCGAATAACTCCCTTCTTGCCTTCACTGGAACCCAGCCTATCTTCCTCCTATAGGGGGAGATGTGCTCGTCCCTTCTAGCACCACATATGTATCTCACACATGAGTTCTGCAATCGTTGAAGTCGTGTGCTTTGTTGACCTGATACGTCAAGGTAGACAAGAGAGCAGTAATCCAAGTGCGGGGTGGCAAGAGTGCAGGATCTAAAGGATCTAAGTCCATAAAGGACTCTATTAACCTTTCGGCTAATCGCATCCACCTGCGGTTTCCATGTCATCTTCGAATCCATTACAACACCAAGGTTGGTTACAGTGTCGGCAAAGGGCACGAAGACGCCATCCTCATCAGGATGTATAATCTCGGCGCTATATGTGACTGCATCAAAGCAAAAAAACGGTGCCGCCTGTGACAAGATGTTGGGAAATATTGCATATTTCCGCGTGTTTTTCATTCCTATATAGCTAACTTTCAGCGCATATGTAAAAACTAAGCTTCGTGAAAGTATATATAAACAATGCGAACGTACCGAATGCATCATTACACACTGCACGTATACGACAAGAGTGCAAAAGAATATAAAAAATTCAATGTCCCATAACTTCATGCATATCTTATTATAAAGAATCGAATTCAAGCTCGCTTTTCGATTCCCCGCTCCCTAATTTTTGCCTTTCGAACTAAATTGAAAGGTCGAGAACGTGCGAGCGGGTCTACAATAATACTGCACCTCGATCGGATTTACATGCGCAAGGGCTGCGCACACATACACCGAGGCTCGTGTCGCGCTGGTCAGCAAGAGAAATGCATCGGGCTTTCGTTGTCGTCGCGTGTGTTGCGTGTATACGGAAAGCCGAGGGGCTTGATTTGTACTACTGGCTGCTGCTCTGTGTCGGAGAATGCAGTTACGTATAGCTGGCCATGCGTTGTTCGCGATAGCGCGGAATAATGGAATTGGCGGGTAATCGTTGATTTTTAGCGTGAATTCGTGTATTGTAACTTTTTTGTTGGATAAATAAAGGAAAAGCTCATCCAATCGTAGCAGGATGACTTTGACCATTAAAAGAGTAATTAAATCATTGGAAGCTCCGAGATGAATTGGAGCAAAACGATCAGCTCAGCGATGAATACTTTCTACGACTTCGTTAGTATAGAAACAGATTCCCACTTACTACGGCTAGAGTTCTTGGGTTTCCAATTTAAAAACTGTCCTGAATTATTGGACAGTACACTCTAAACCTAAAGTTGAAAATCTGGAAATGAACAGATTAAAACCTACATATCCTCAAAATGATAGCATTACAATCAAGTGTAAATCTGTAGAATTGATTTGCATAACGATTAAAATCCATCAAGTAATTCTCGGTGAGGATACCATTTACTTTTAAATACTATAATGTTTAAAATGTAGGTTTTAATCTTTTCACTTCCTGATTTTCAACTTTACATTTGGAGTGTAGTAATTTCAGGGATTTCATATCGTTATCGTCAGTTTCAGTCAGACGACCCCGCACATTACAAGCTATTCATCTGACAGGTCGTATATGCGCACGTGTACACATGCCGAGAATTCATCGTTCCTTATATACGTACATACACCTATGATACAGTCACCGCTATAGCAATCCAAGCCCCATCTCCTCCGTCTACTACCCCCTGATACAACACCATCAGGGCTTCGGCTCAACTGAATTCTGCTGCAACACCTACACGTGTATCAGAAGCCCACCGCAGCGCACGACTGCGCCCCACCCACGCATTTAACCCTCGAGATAATGAAGACGGTGTGGCGCAAGTCGCGCGCATATAGGCCACTCACACACAGGATGCAGCCACTAGCAGCGAGTGCGGTGAATTAATAGCTGGCACTGGCATGGCGTGCCCAGGATTTATATGAATACGCATTGTGAGATGTCGCGCCGCCGGAGCTGGATATATATGTGCCACGGGGCGAGAAACCTTGAACCTAATTTTATGGTAATGCCGAAGTATGGTCGGATGTCCCGAGGGGAAATATTGACTGGTCGCTTTGCCGAGGGTGGATTATAATAACTCGCGGCGTGGCGGACGTGACTGTACGTCGCGCGGTTATATAGATTTGGAAATATATGGACTCGACTTCAGTTCAATCGATCAGGGATGCAGAGACACTTTTTCGAGAAGATCTCGATTGCGCTGCTCTGCTAACAGTATACAGCATCTCGAAATAATAAAGTTACAGCTAGCGGTTGCGAGGAGGATGTAGGTCAGTCGCAAAGGGAGTTGCGCGAATCCCTTTCAGATAAATTCTGCGGCCTTGAAGATTCCCGGCAAGGTTCGCGCGATTAATTTCGAAAGCTATAGCTTTATATCTCGAGGCAATTATTTAATGATGTACTCGACTTACGCTTCTCGAAGGCTTTGCTCGCAAGTCACGCTGATTACTCACCTGAAACAGAAAACAGAAACAATCACCATCAAAATACCCCTATCAGTATTACGGTACACAAATTAAATCAAAGAAACAGAAAACAGAAACAATCACCATCAAAATACCCCTAACAGTATTACGGTACACAAATTAAATCAAAGCTCCTCTCACGCGGGAACACGGCTAGGTCGACAAAACGACGAGCTGCAGGATAAGAGTAGCGAGCGCAGGATGAGGTGCAGCTCTTAATTCCCAAATGGTTCCATCTCCCCATTGTGCGAGAGCTTTTATATACAGGTAGAATGGAGCAGCGGCGAGGGCGGAGAGAGAGCGCGCGCGTCGGTAATTACTGCGTAACCGGTTTAATGTATTTGCGGTCGGAATGTATGACACGCGAGCGTATCATTACTCGTTACGGGGTCGATAATGCGCCCGCCAGGCCATTGTTGGCCCAACGCGGAAACGGACGCCGGAGGGAAAGAGAGCCAAAGAGATTATACTATGTGCTATCTTCTTGTAAACGCGAATCTTTATGCCGAGTTGTCCGGACGAGAGTTTTACTACTCGATCAGTAAAATGCGACTGGAGTGCTGTTTTTTTTCGAAACGGCCCTGCAGCGAGAGAAAGAGAACAGAGTCGCTTTAGCGTAGATAAGCTTTTAACAATTTTCGTTACGAGAGTCACGCTTGTGATGCACCAGCATGAGATATCAGCGAGGCGAGCGAAGATGCGAAGAAAAAGGACAGCCGGTGGGAAAATTCCTTCGACGCAACGCGAAACAGGCCAGTAGCGTGAAAAAAAGAGCATCAGCGCCTGCAGCGCTATAAAGAAAAGTACAAAGAGCGCTGAAGGAAGAAGGGGGTGTATAGGGAGCACGGCATCGAGCTCAATTTGACAAAAAGCCAGGCGCGCGCGCGCGCGAGCTCGAATGCAACGCGCATCCCTCCCACCCACGCCCTCTCTCTCTCTCTCTTTCTCTCTCCCTCTGTTAACAATGTCCACGGGAAATCAATTCGTGCGCGCGGCGCGCGCGCGACCTGATGATCGACCCTCGGCCGCCGATTCAGCTGTTTCGAGGCGGGATGGGCAGATTGCGCGTGATGCAGTCCTGTTCTTTGTCTCTCTCTCTCTCTCTCTCTCTCTCTCTCTCTCTCTCTCTCTCTCTCTCTCTCTCTCTCTCTCTCTCTCTCTTCCAGCGAATTCTAAAGCTTTTCGTGAAAGAAAATCGAGGGGCACACACGCTCTGCTGCTGGGGATGAAAATAACGCGAAATAAGAACGCGGAGAAGAGTGTCGGCGAGAACAAAGGGGAGAGCGTGTTTGCAAAGGTGACGGGTAACAAGCTCCGAGAGCGGATCGAGCTTTGCGCAAACATTCGCGGTCAGGGCGGTTTGAAATATCGCGAGACGCTCGACGTCGGGGAGTGTTTTTTTTTCCAGTAGCAGTCAATGGCGAAGAGCCGTTTTTTAATCTTCCGCGACAATGGAGGTTTGCATATGTATGCTCCAAGCTCGCTTTTGATTGATTGTAATTTGGCGAAGAGACCTGTCTATTCGAAGGGAAGAAAAACACGTCGGAGTAGAGCCTCGTCATCTTCATTTATTACACACGTCAGTGCGTCGCTCTTAATATCGTATACGGAAGCGATGGACGCATAAATCAAATGGTTCCTTCGCGGAGAAAAAATATTTGCCTTCAATTTTCCCATCCGCTGTTTTACTTCCCGACGTACGATTTCCGTTGTGTTATTTTTCCAGCAAGATCCGCAACCACCAGTATCTACCAACCGTTGCGGAGGGCTGAAAAAACACACACGTTCCGTCGAGAGCATTTTAAAAACAAACACTGCACGTATGTGGAAAGGTATGCCTTTCGCGTTATTTTCTTAAAAAAAAATTGATATCTGAAAAAGTAGCGTAATCGGATAAATTCTCAGATCATAAAGCAAAGAACCCCACCCAAGTTCCTCGCGATTGTAGGCTCTATACCAGTAGCCGAAAATTCTCCAGTTACACACACACGTCATACGCGTTCAAGACTGTTCCACAGGTCGGACAGCAAGTTGCCGATAGTTGCCGTAGGCCTCCATGCAGGTATAGATATATAAATCGGATCGCGCGCTAGCGCGAATTTCTCACCCGCAATTGCGAATCCCAGCTCCGAAACTTGCAACGAACTCTGTGGCGAGGAAAGGGAGCACTAGGAGAGAGAGGAAGGAAGAATCGTCGATCTGGGTCGCAGACCCGACCTGAATAGTTCATGCTCTCTCTCTCCCCCGCTCTCGCAAGCTCTTGAACCTTTGGCGTATATTCGCCTGCTGGAGCCGGGAGCTTTAAGTTTCCAGACCGCAGCTGTGTGTGTGTGTGTGTGTGTGTGTGCGTGCGTGTCTGTCTTTCAGTAAGGCGAGGCGAGCGCATTGGGGAAAGCTACGCGATTATGTTGATTGAATCAGGCCAGCTGCAACGCTTCGTTAGTGTCGGGTTATATGCGGGTGCGCTACTGTGTCAATGTTTAGCGTTCCGAGGTTGCGCATGCAGTTTGTTCTCTCCGCGCGACGCATAAAACCGTGAGCACTGATCGGTGCATGATTTTTGCCGAATCGAGCCCTATGGCGTTTGCAGCGCTCGCCAAGACGCTAATGGATGTGCATAGACTCGGACTAATGGACACACTAGCTAACGCACGCTACCGTCCGGCCTAATTGTATTAACGCAAATGTAAACTCGCATCTGACAATCCGAACTGCCTGTAGCACCTGAATTGCCAATCGGGATGCTAATTTCCTGCTATGTTCTGACGAGCTTGCACAGACCGCAGCCACGCTTAGGGTGTACCATTATCACCATTTTGTATCCATCTCCATTACACCGACGCATCCGATGTGTACTTACTTTCCCCGTCGTTGGGCTGATCGAATGGAAAGCTCAGCTCAGAGATTGCCTCCGGAGCTCCACCGCCGCAGAGTCTCTTTAGCGGAGACTCTTACGTCTCGAGAGTGTAAAACGTAGAGCGATAAAAACCATTGTGTTCCAAAGATGCGTAAATATACTTCTTTCCGACTCTTTCGCAGCGCGAAATCGCTAGTTCATCAATACGAATTGCCCCCGCAGCCCGACAAGTAGTAACCGCTCCATGCGGTCAGACTCGAAAATTCAAGTCCACCGACTGCTTGTCGCTTCACGACGGTTACACGTCACACCTGACGCTCTCTCGCACCTGTGCACGCATCCAGTCGCATAATGCATGGATTCCACAGCGTTATACAGTTGCCGGTGTGTAAACACGCGCGCCGCATAGCGAATTAATTTCGCGCGCGGGCGCGATCGATTCTATCGGGCCTAAGGATTATGCACGTGTGTGACCGGAAAATCCGACGAGCCATCTGATAATAAGCGCGCGCGTGTAATTTATCGCGGAAGATATTGAGAAATTTATGATTTCGTGATTGTCGGGGGGCGCGAAAAGGTATGCGCGATCGTTACAAAAGATTAATCTCGGCAACGATCAGGGGGAAAAAGCTCAGCGTGCTGTATTCTCGGAAAAGTTCCAAGAGGAAACATAGCGAAGAAACTGTAGCGCGTCCTCGCGACGAGACACATAAAATCCCGAGGAGTTTCTAAAAATAAGCGAACGCCCCGCGGAGATAATGGCACACAGCGCGCGCGCGTAGCGAGTCCTCGCGGCGACCGATAAGGATACGGCCGCTATACACTGCTACGAGCGATTTTTCAAGGCGAGAGCCGAAGAGAAAGAGAGGAGAGCCCTTGTAGTGCACTGGAAACGTCGGAAGAGTACGGAGAACTTTATCTCTCTAGAGCGTTTGCCGAGCGAGAAAGAGAATAGTCGCGTTCGATTTTTATTTTACTTCTAACGCTTAGCGCACTCCTCGGATTGAGGTTAATTAACGATTGTTGTTGCGGACATCGATCGGCTTCTTCTCCTCGCGGCTCTCTGCGCGGAGAATCGGCTGATTCGCTCTTTTGTCGGGCGCCTTAATTGCCAGCATTCTTTCGCCGAGACTGTGCGTCTGTATACATGTATATGATACGGTATATATATAGGATCGGAGAAAAAGATAGAGCGAGTATAGAGTCTACCGTAACGCCATCCTCCGGCACGGCCAGGCGCGAGAACGCGGTCGATTGCGCCCGCGGTAACTGAAACTACCTCCGCGCGCGCGACGATTAAAACTTCGTGACATCGATTTTGCCGGCGGTTTTAACGATAACTAGTGATGCTTCTGACGATTTCGTTGTGGATTATTTTTACGCTTTACATTAATAAATTTTTCAAGCTTCCGCGCGACGTTAAGCTCGGCTAGTATCGTGCTTTAGCGGACCTTCAGATCCACGATACACAGAGTGTCTTACATGCAATCATTTACTAGTTTCGAGTGCGTATAAGCTTGAGTTGGCCCATTTACGTATACGAGCGCTGCGCTTTGGAAAGAGAAGTATCTGTATATAATGTGATTCTTGATCCAGAAGAAAAAGCACCGTCGTTTGTTCGGATCATTAAGAAATCGAGTCAATCATCGTTCCCAGAAGAAGGAGGAGAAGAAAAAAAACGCATTTGGCCGCAGCCGAGCTCTAAAAAGTCCCTCCCGCTGCGCGGCTAATGCGCCCGAACGGCCCCGAAAATCCAGAAGCCTCATCCTCTGCTCTGTTGTCGTTCAGCGCGCGAGATAAAAGCCGTAAAAGTGTGGGGACGCTTACCAGGGGGGAGAAAGAAGACTAACGAGGCCTGTGTACTTTTTCCTCTCGCGATTCAAAGTTAACGCATGCGCACAGTTACCTAATATAGTGTCTCGCGAAAAGAACACGTCGGACTCGATTGCATGAACGATGATGTAGGACTCGGTATGGAAGAAGGGAAATCACGTCACGGTTTCATGCGGATATCGTCCTTGGACGGCCAAAAATTAAAAGGCAAACTCGGCGCGCTCATGAATATTCAAAGCGTTTTGCTAAAATTCAGATGTGTGCGTGTGTGGGGGAGCGTGGGTACGAACACTAACGGCCGATGAAATTTCATTTCGCCGCGCGCCCTGAGAGTATAATCTCGTGTGCTGATCCTCTCTCTCCCTCTCGCATTTTTATGACCAACGCGCGCGCGCGCAGCTCGGCTTTTTGGCCGTCGCTGGGAGTGTGTGGTGTGTAAAAATTTACACGACACCGGCGGCCATTAAGCAGACCCGTATATCAATTTCTCGCTGGCCGTTTCAGCTTGTGGCGGTGTCGCGCGTTGTCTTTTTGTAGAAATGCGTTTTGCGCTTTATGGAAATTATACTTATGTATATTACACCGCTGCGCTGGAATGGCTTAATGTTTGGAGCTATTTAGCGCAGTGCGAGGCTTTGTATTTATTGATTGAACTATATTTTACCTGGATAATTTAAGACCAATTTAAGATTCATTTCGAATACGCAAAACATTTCAAACGGCGATCAGTACTAAAAAAGACGAAAAAATTAACTGCTAATTGCGAAATACAACATTGAGTTCGATCAAATGAAGCATTACGGGTCGGCCGGTATACTATATTTTAAATAAAATCCAAATAACCAAATGACGTATACGTAATTGACGTATACGCGAGCATACCAACGCGGATGTATAATAAATACGCAAACGCCGAACGAGAAAGCCAATTAATTCATCGAATACAGGCCGATATGTATATGGGTCATCCGATTAATTGCACTGAAACGCACGCGCCCGCATCGTTGTAGTTACCGCTGAAAAATTCCCTTATAAAAGAATCGAAAGCCCGAGATCGAACCATGACGTACGCGCTGCATGCTAGCTCCTCTTTAACGAGCTACATGCGTCCTTTCGCGAGTAGAATAAAATCACGCAAAGGTGCGCGAAAAACAAAGCCTTCGCTAACGAAGGACTCGACTCTAATGCGAGCGAGGCCTAGCTATAAGAAGCGAAGGGAATCCCTGTCGAGGGAGCGAGACAGCCACTCGAAAAAAGGCAGAGGAAAGCCTTCGAATCCGATTGGTATACACACGAGACCTGGAGAAGAGGCTAGAGATCGATGTATGTATACACGGCTCGCGTTTAATCCAGCATATTTCTACAGCTGTTTATCGTCTGCGCGCGCGATTGTTCTCTTGTGTGCAGTCGGCTCGTGATCCGTGTTGCGATTCACGCTCGAGATTGCCAGCACAATAGAAGGAAAGAACTGAAGCGAACGTGACTTCTTTTCAACTTAAAGGCTGGTATTCGGAAAATCGTGTATAGCCGTTTGGAGCTTGATTGATTTCACGAACGACTGCGCGATATACCTGTATGCATGCATTGATTCACGGTGTTTTTCATCATTCGCCCGCATACATTAACCGGGGATGCAAAGCGAATTTCCGTACAAGGCATCCGAGATAAAGAAGCTTTTCGCTTCGAAAGAAAGAAGGAAATAGCGAAGCGCATCCGGGTGAACGTCGAATTTATGCAGTGAATATTTTCTGCGGCGCGCGACGCTTTACGATCGAGCCACCCGTACACCAGTGCATTGTATGCTGAAGTATATGGAGATCGATTACGCGAAGCATTTTTGCATAAATCGGGCGAATCTTATAGTCGCGAGGACGAGAAGAAGTCGAAATTCGCGGTGAACTGGTATTTTCACGAAACTGGAATAGTAATAAATCCAACCATACATATACGCTTCTCTATGTTATACAGTTCGCATCGGTCTCGGAGATTAACAATCCCGGCGGGTGATGGATCTGCTTTTTGTATACGAAAGTTTTCAAAGCTGCCGCGGAAAGCTCTCGCGCAAAAAAGTCTTATACTCCACAGCTGACGATTCCAGTGCAAGACTCGCGTACACAAAAAGACGTTCAGCTCGTCAACCATTAGAACGTCGAGATTCCAGAAAAGCTTCGCGCCGTTTATATGGGAATAATTAGCGAAATTTGATGGAGGAGAGGACTGTTCATGTCTCTCGATGACGTTTGCATTAATGTCCTAGTTGTATGTGCGACGAAGAGCTTCCTTTGCGAAAGTTCATGAATGCGCGCGACGCTCGGATTTAGCTGAATAGAGCTGAACACGTTGCGAAGCGAGGAATGTAATTGAAATCTTCTTGTACGCTCTTATCGCTAGAATCTCATGAATAGTGCTGCATCACGCGAAAGAAAGAAAGCTGCAACGTGCAATATTAACCATTAGAAAATCGCGGGATATTTCAGCCCCATAAAACCAGATCCCGCCCGTCATTCCTACACATATACCTATAGCAGAAGCAGCTCGAACATATTTTTACGACTCGGTCATATAAGAGAGATGGGGAGAGAGGACCAGACGCGCGAATTCCAACGGGGCGCATAATGTGCAGATAGGGGGAGGGGGATTATGGTCTTCTCTTGCGTGTCGAATTTTCGCGGTTGGAATTCCGCGCGTCGATGAAAGCTCGCGCGAATTCCCCGCATCGCTCATTATTTACGAGCTCAAGCTTGCGTCTAGCCCTCGCATCGCATTAACCGCGAGAAGTGATCGCAGTTTACGTAAGTGTGAAGGATGCTCTTTCTCGATAGCCGATGCGGCGCCGGCTCTGTCGAGGAGTGCCGCAGCGTTTCGTACACGTAGTCTGCTCGATGCGTCGCATCATTAATCTGTTGTGGTCGTTCGAGGAAAATCCGCAGAGCTTCGTATCCGAGGAGGCAATGGTTTTCATTTTCAGCTGCACTTCGGTGGCTCATCGTAAACGAGTATAAACGAGACGACGACTGAGGAGCGGATGAAGGCAGGCAAGCCTTCAGCGTCGCTCAAAAACGCCAGTGTCGAGTTAATTCGCGCGAAGAAGCGCATCGGCCAGTCGACGCCGCTGGCGGCCACACCAGCCGCGCAAGGTCAAGAAAATCAATAGCACATGGACGCACGCAGACAGCGCAGTACGGGCACACAAGTATAAGTAGGTAACGATGCCGTCGTTGCGATGACTGCGTGTGCGAGATAGTCGAAGAGCGCACACACATTCATGCATGTTTTATCTTGACGTTTATGCGAGGCTTTCTCCGAACCTCGCTCTTCATTATTCGCCGACCTGACGTACCCGCGTTTCGTCGAAATTTTCGCAATTTGATCAAGCCCGAAAAGAGCTTATCGTCTATAGAATATATAGGTATACAGCGCGTGATATATATAGCGATCCCAAGCTGTTTCCGACCTTTCCTTGGCGGCCAGATCTTCGGCGGTTCGGAAAGTTCCGGTTGTTACACGAAGGAAAACACAAAAGAACCTCAAGTAGCGGACTAGTCTCTGGGGATCATTCTCCTGTTCTACGGGATACGGAAAACGCTGTATGAAAGGATTTCCACGCAAAACTGGACTCGGCTATCCCAAACTCTCTCGTGAGGTTCCAGAAAGAGGAACATCGTGATGAAAAATTCCCATTGTTCAACAGCTCGCACAATTATTATATCTACAGTCCGAGAAACTCTGGAGACACGAAGGAAAATTTCATACGAATATAGAATCAAAGTAGAATAAGAGGACTCCAATTAAAAAGTTAGGAGCGGATGCTCGAGTCCCTGCAGCTTTTCTGTGTTTGAAACGCTGGTAACTTTCCACCCGCGGGTTTGTCATCAGTACTTCAGTTATAAAATTTACAAAGGAAACATTAAGATTTTCCGCAGCTCTTGCATTTTCAAAGGCAAGCAATTTTTTACGCCTTCAAAGTATCTATCTTTAACGAACGGACTGAATATTTTTTGTGAATTTCCACCTCCATCCATCACGCCGCCGTGTAATGCAGTCGAGGGGCATAATTTCGAGGCAAACAGCGAGCAAATATTTTTGCGATACTTTCGCTCCGCGAGTAGTTCTCGGCTTGAAAATATACAGCACATGCATCCAACTCCCTCCGCAACAACTCTCGAGACTTGAGTTTCTCTTTGACGCACTGCTCTCTCTCTCTCTCTCTCTCTCTCTCTCTCTCTCTCTCTCTCTCTCTCTCTCTCTCTCTCTCTCTCTCTCTCTCTCGTAAATTCGCGTTTGCAGAACAATCGGGGCACGTGCGTTCCCCCCCCCCCTCGAATTAAAACTTTCCGCCGAATAAATTAGAGCGCGCGGAGCATTGTACACATGTCCTGTGGAAATTGGCCTCTCGTGAAAATTAAAAGCGAAATAAACGTTTCCTCGGGGACAAGAAAAAAGTTGTAATTTTCCATCAACATATTCACGAGCACGCTTCGTCTTCATGTCTGTTTCGCGCAACGGCGAAACGGACGGAGCCGGATGCAGCTGTGCGAGCGGAGAGAAAATTATATACGACGCGATAAGCGCGCTTGTCCGCGCGCTCCCCGGGCTAATTACCTATTAAGAACGAGATTTCTGGCAGTATATAAGCGCGAGCGCAAGTACAGTGGTACCGGAGTCGTTCGCGTGGCACCGCCACCGATTGATGCGCGAGCTGCTCTTCGCGCTGATGCTGGTATGCAGGCCTGTATACAGCTATCGGCGATTTTATCTAGCGTGAAATCGGAGCAAAGGTTTGTCGTTGAAAAATTTGATTTAGAATCGTTAATCCGCTGCGAGGTGGTCGCCACTTTCGAAAAGATTCAATTGTAGCCGGGGCTATTTGCTAAAGTGATTGCTTTTTGTCGGGGCGATGACGCCTTTGTGAGAATGTTTAACGCTTTTGTTTTCGTCTCCTTGAAAAATAATCTTGTTATGGGGGCAAAAAAATCACAAATTTTAACAGCTCCAGCAGTAATTTCACATACAAACTCATATTCGTTACATTCGAGAAAGAGGAAAAAAAACACAACAGCGCAAAGAAGATGTACCTCGAGGAGAAAACTCGCGGCGCGAGATGTCAGCCCCTCTGCTCTCACAAAGGCTCTCAATCAAGCCTCGCTTCCGTCGACGCCCCCTCTCCTACGCAAAAGAGATGCGATTATTGTGCTCCCCGCGCGCGCAAGCCTGAATATTTCAGCCGCGGCGGCGCATAAAAAAGAGAAGCGAGCATCAGTCGCGGCAGCGTCAAAGAGCGAAAAATATACGCGTGTCCTTCGCCTCGAGTCTTTTTATACATGTATACGTCTCCTATACTTATATCCTTCCAGGCTAATTTCGCGCTCTCACGTATAGAGACGGCAGAGCCACTATTGCAGTACAGCACTGCGCGAGACAAAGACGCGACTCGTCGTAAAAAAACGCGTTCAAGGTGGCAGACACACGTACTGATTCGATTTTTCCACGATATCCAAGCTAGAGGGGGAGAGAGGGAGAGAAAACAAGAGAGAGAGAGAGCGTCGGGGGTAGGGCGGCCAACCTTGAACTGGATTAGTGGAATTCGAGGGAGAGAGTTTATACGCGTTGTTGCCGCGGCGCGAGAGCTTTTATAGCACTTCCGAAGCGGGCTTCGCGCGATCTTAGCAGCCGATAGGGCCGCGCCGCCTCTGTTGGTTGTCGTGCTAATGCTTCGCGTAAACGGCCGTTTATTAGGCTGATGGCTGACCTCTCGTGCCTATTAGCGCCGCGAGAGACGAGCTCGGCTAGATCATTATTCTGTAATCAAGACTCGTGTGTGGAATTTCGTGGAATTCATCGAAACGAATTCGGCTGCGACAGCTGCCAATTATACATTCGCGCGCAACACGGTGTACGCAGCAGCTGCACCTCTCGCAAACTCTCTACAATTCACTTTCCGAACACACGGAGCGTATAAACAACGCAAAGCTACGTACCAGTAATATACGCGAACACGGAAACCTGCAGATCCTCATGAAAATTTCATAGAGTTGTGCCGAGAGGCGTGCGCGCGCCCGCGCGACGCAGCTAACAGCCCTGTTCCATTTACAATACAGCGCGCGCTCTGCTCTCTCCTGCACTACTCGGCTCTCGAGCGAGTAATGCGTTATTAGGACGAAATAAGAGATGCCTGCATGTGTTACCTCGTAGGTTTTGCGTCTGCGCTGTATACACGCACACAAACGCGGATGGAAAATGTTCGCGCATTATGCAGAGACGCACCGAGTGTGCAGCGCTGCGCGCCTAACCCGCAGACAACGGGACTGTGAGACGTCGTTGTTATGCTCAAAAGAGACTGTGGCGAGTAGTGAGCTATTTTCGTCTCGGGGTACGTATATAATGTATAGGACAGGGGACGCGGAAAGGATGCTCTGAATAAAGTGCGCGAGCGTAGCTGAAGTGCAGGTGTATAAAACTAATGGATTTCGAGCGCGAACGGGTCTTTCATCGAAGAGTCGACTTGCGGACAATTAATAGTCCAAACTTGGTCCGATTCAGCGCTCTCGCATCGGCTCCACTGATATAACTAACCGAGGCGAGAGAGAGAGAGAGAGAGAGAGAGAGAGAGAGAGAGAGAGAGAGAGAGAAAAGTTATTTCGCGCCCCAATTACGCCGAAATCGACGGTCGAACTCGTCGCAGCCTACTATTAACCGTTAGGCTTGCATTATAACGAGCTGTACGATGCAGCCTCCTCAAGCGTATTTCCTTCGTACACTTTTCGCTATACATATGATCAAGACCGCATCATACCGTCGTATGAAAGAACGATCGATTTCTGCGCAACGATGATTAAAAATACGTGTCAGTCTTCGCGCGTGTAATTGCATGTTAGCACGCCATTACTCATCGACCATGGGTATTCGTAGAGTGTCGCGAAAATTAATAAAAGTATGACCCTTTCATCAACGTTCATTATTCTCACCGAATCTATATTCTTGATTAAATGGAGCTGATGATTCATTTGCATGCGGAACATAGAATTCATTTCTTATACGTCTTATTGCTACATCGATAGAGACGCACTCGTATAATAACATACGGTCTCGCGCGACGCTGATGGGTACGGCCTTAGTGGATAATTAACGGCCGACGCCGGAGGAATTAAAAATACGGAATACAGGCGCCGAGCAAAAATTGCGATCAAGATGATGATCTTGAGTTCGCTCAAATGCCGCCTCGTATATTATTTTGTTGCCTTATTGAAACTATTGACGCATACAATTACATACGAGAGTATTTTAAATTCGAATAAAGAGTTCGTACGTCGCGAAGTCGTAGCAATTATATAAAGCTCGAGTGAGGTGACGGAGCCGCTCTCTCATTATAATAAACTCGTGCCTCTGTATGTGTGTGTGTGGGTGTGAGCTATCATTACGATATTGCGCACCTTCGCGCTCTTGACCTTAAAAAAAACCGGAAAATAAATAAACATACGAGAAGGGGGCGCGCGAGTGTCCGTCTTCCGACGCTTTCTCGCCTCGCTCATTATAATAACAATAATATCCTTGCAGCATAGCTTTTCTGCTCTATTTTTGCGTCGCGCGCGTACGCGGTTCGCGCGAAAAAAATCGGCTCAAAGAGTTATGTTTATTTCTCGCTCTGGTGCAGTGTACGACTGCCTTGAGTTATGCGCGATTATGTGGGGGCATCAGTGTTTGTTTTTCAGTTCTTTTTTAGCGTCGCGATTTCCAGGCGGGTCGATGCTTTTTTGTGTCGGAGAAACGTTAGGCGTTTCTTCGTATACTTTCGTGGCAATCGGATTACTTTTTTTATTTGAAAAGTTTCGCGTTATTCTTTCAATATGTTTCTGATGGAATGACGCACACGTGCTGCATGGAAACCGAATAACGCAGCGATGAGTTTGATATACTTTGAATCGTAATATTTTGTTTGGACCAGATTAAGCTTTCACTGTAATACATCGCGTTCTGCATATTTTCATACCGACATTTTCATACATTTGATATATCCTCGTTGTTTTACCATATTTCCAACTTTAATTTCTCGAAATATTGCAGCAGCAAAAGCCTTTCTGACTCGAATATTACGCATATTCTATTTGCATAAACCCATTGAAAAGTAGGTCTCTTTGGAATTCAAATATTTTGTTCGTTTTTGACTTTTCTGCTGTACACATTATCCGTATTTGTATTATACACTGTCAATATGATTCACCGAGCACAGGCTCTATACTCGACAACGTTTCAAACTTTCACTTCGCTATATATATATATATATATATATATATATATATATATATATATATATATATATATATATATATATATATATATATATATATATATGCTCGCGCTTTAGCAAACAGAAAGTTCGTAATCAAAAACTCTAGCGCGCAGATTGCAAGGCAAATACAGGGCCCGACGAAGAGTGCAGCATATATCCTATATCCCCGCTTTAATCCGGAGGTAACGTTCAAAGCCACGCCTGAAAGTTCGAACGACGCGGTACTATACTTATACTAGGAATGAAGGCGCGCTTCGCGCGCTCTTGATTCTATCTCTGTCTAATAACACTGGTAGAAAATCTACCATAAGTGTTGGGCGGCACACTAAAGTCTGCTAATATTTTATAAGCATGTAACATGTTACTAAATCCCTCAAAACTATTTTTTAATAAATATATTAGTAATGCTCAATGTCGTCATCATTGGTTTGAATAAGTGAATTTGAAGAAAAGTTCAGTATAAGAGTCAGTGGGTTTGTCTATCATTACAATGCCATTTATTTGCATTATAAAAAAGCTATACAACTGAAATTTTACACAGATACTTACTATGCTACCTAGAAAACACGTAACCTACATGATTATGATTTAACTGTTTTCATTCATATTTTCACATCGAGGCCCATATGAATTTTTTAATGTAGCGTATCAAATTTTGCTTGTAGACAGTTACACAGAAACTACCATCTCTAGCACATTGTATTTCTGGTTTCCAGTGTATTTTTACATGAAGAAAGTGAAAAATATTTTAGCTTTTTTGTCAAGGCATTAACTAAAATTTTGACTTTTAACAGTTGTGAGAGATTTTGAGACCCGATACCTGTTTATCTATTTTTGCATTTATTCTCATTCAAAAACTAACAGGTTTAGAGAGTTCATATTTTGCATACAGATTTCTATTGTGATTGTGGACAGATATTTAAAGTTGAATCGACCTTAACTGAAGAACTTCTGTGTTCGACTACAACACCCATGATAATTATTTAGTCGTATAGCATGAGTTTGCATTCACATCAGTATCGGAGTCGAAATCAGAAGTTTTTCAGTTAAGGTCGATTCAACTTTAAATATCTTTTCACAATCACAAAAGAAATCTATATGCAAAATATGAACTCTCTAAACCTGTTAGTTTTTGAATCAGAATAAATGCAAAAATGGAAAAACAGGTATCGGTCTCAAAATCTCTCACAACTATTAAAAGTTAAAATTCTAATTACCTAAAACCTTGACAAAAAAGCCAAAACTATCACTAGAGATAGTAGTTTCTGCGTAACTGGCCATAAGTAAAATTTGACCTGCTCAATTAAAAAATTCGCATGAGCCTGGATCTGAAAACATGAACGAAAACAGTTAAATCATAATCATCTAGGTTACATATTTCTAGGTAACATGTCTAGTAGCCTTTTTACAATTCAAAGAGCATTGTATAATGATAGACTTAAACTTACTGACTCGGATACTGAACTTTTCTTTAAATTCACCTCTCAAACCTCACCGAGGGCGACTTTGGGCACAGAGACACAGTATATCTTCAAACTCTTTATTCTTTTAATTGAACTTTTCACTGACATTTAAAAAAAAAATAATATTCACACACTTTATTACTACTTCAAATAGGGTTAGGGTGCCACTTTTCAATACACGTGTTGTAATACTACACGCTCTTGGTAATGATTAATTTTTACTGAAATTTCTTGCTAGTTATATTACATATATTTTATCTGTTATCAAGTTTTCCACATTTCATTTTAAACACCTTAAACATTTCTACCAGGGTTATGAGTTATGACTGTTTTGAGGGTTATGAATTTAAAGCGCGGTTCTGATCTCGTTGCCTAGGAAACCAACCAGCAACCAATCAGAATCACGTATTAAATGATGGCCTTTGTTGTGAAATGCTTCACAACAAAGGCCATCATTTTTTAAAGAGATGAGGATATCGAACGCACACACTAAGACGCCGTGAGCGCGCGCGGTTAAGCGAAAAAGTATACACCGCGACGAGACTCTCGGCTCCTTTACGTCGACGCACGGCTCGTATAATTAAAAATCAACAGTCCTCCTCTTTGTCTTATAAACGAGCGTTTGATCATTAGCTAGAAAAAAGCAAGCTTTGATAGTGTAGTCTGCGCAGCGCGCGGTGAATATATTTAAATCGTAAATTCGATAATACTGCGCGCCTCATGGTACGGTCGTCATGAATATTAATTAATAACCGAGCTGCGTGCGCTCGAAAAGTCCGCGGAATAAAGGGAAGAGAAAGAAAAAACGCGAATCACCATCCGGCGAATGTCGGTCGGCGCGATCCTTTGATATGACGCAAAATGGAAGCTGCGTAGTGCGCTCTTGACGAATTCAACTGTAATTTCTACAAAAACGCAAGCTTTTGATTAAAAAAAAAAGTTTACGTAATTCAAGAGGCAAAGCTTCGCTCGATCGAATTAAAACGCATCGCGTCAATATAGATGCAGAGCGAAAAGTGCGTCATATCAGAGCCAAGCAAATTAGCGTAAATCAATTTCGCGAGTCCGCTTTTCAAGCGCCGCTTAGTTAGCCGCTGTTCTATGTGCGCAGCGTTAGGCAGAAGCGAAACACGGCCCCAGGAGAGTGAGCGCGAGCATAGGTGAAAACGTGGAGAGCGCGAAAGCTGAAATCCTCTACCGCTATAGCTGCAGCAATAGCTTGAGCTTTATCTCCCGCGCCGAAAAGCTCTCGAGAATTGACCTAACGGCTTTCAATTGTACCAGCGTGCCTGCGTGTGCGAGAGCAAGAGAGAGAAGGGGGAAAAAAGAGTAGAAGCGAGAGAACGTATGCACACGGAGAAAGAAAGAGGGAGAGAGGTTACGGAGAAGAAGTGCGCCTCGGAAGCGTTCGGATACAGGGCCGTATATATAAAAGTAGCAGGATAGCTGTATAGCTTCGAGACGGGGATTTACGAGAGAGCATGAAAGAGAAAAAGGACAGAAAACCAACCTCGAGTGTTTATGTGTGCATAGTATAGGTCGAGCGAAGAGAGGCAAAAGCGAGATGAGATTCTTTGATTCTTTCAGGGAATCGCCGGCGAATTACGCGAGTACACTAGCACTGCCGGCGACCGGGAGGGGATGTTTTATACAGAAGACGAGGGCTCGCGTGTACATTTCTATAGCCGTATCGCATCCTCTTCTTCTTGCGCCCGCTCTGTAAACTCGTCGTTGAGAATCCTGCAAAAGTATACTCGCGTTTCTTGTTGGACAGCCGCGTACCAAACATTCACGCCATAAACGAACAGTCGAGAAGAAGAGCTGCGCAAATTCGACTATTTGCTCGCCCCGGTCGAAATGATTCATCCCGTGATTTAGTTGAAGCGGATAAATGACTTTTAATTAAAGCCCCTGTACATGTAACGCCAACCCTTGTACCGATCGCTTCCAAAACCAATACTCGGACAGTTTAATACGTAGCTCCAAAAAGAGGTGGAACACACAGCCTGTGAATTAAGCTCCGCGACCTGATACACCGAAGGAAGCTCGCTCTCAGGCCGGGCCGGCATCCATCGACGCGGCGCAAACTCGAGAAAAGCCATTTATCGACGCGGTGACTTTCCAATATCGCGGGCCGATCGGAAAATCGAACGGCTTAATTCGCTCGATGTATCGGGCATCCCTGTGCGCGAGCTCCGCCAGCTATTACACCTCGTCCCGACGTCGTCGTCGTCGTCATCGTCGTCGTCGTCGTCGTGCAAGAGTGCGTTAGCCGATATACATAGTACATAATAACCTTCGGCTTTCTCGACACACAAAACGAAAGGGCTACCCTACCAGTGCTCTCGAGCTTTCGGCTGCAATCGTCGCGCGCTTTAACGAAACTTTGACCGAGCGAGTTTCCGCGATTCTCTCTCTTTGTGACCTGGCGGCAATGCGTTACATTCACCTTAGTTCAGAAGTTCGCGTCGATTATGAGCTTATTGTCGAGCTCTCATACCCGCTGGGAATATAGTTCGGAAAGCTCGCCTCGCGCGGAAGCAGCGACTGACGGATATTGCGCATCGGACAACCCTATGGAAAAAAGTCGGTCAATCGACTATTCGAAACTCGGGCCAAGACAAGCGCCGATTTGTATAGCGGACTTTGTGTGTCCCGGCCGTCCGAAGACTGATGATCGCGCGGAGAGTGTGGCAGAGTTAATGGGTCACGGGGGCGCACCTTCTTCCGAGATACACACACTCGCTACGTCCTCCCGCGGAGAGATTAATCAACCGCGGGGGCGTTGGATTATTTATAGGAGCCAAGCCGGAAGCCTCGGATAAGAAGCGCCGGAGTCTGTGTATTTTCGCGTACGGAGGATTCCACTGCAAGTCCGTTCGTTGTCTCGGTACACTGAAAAAAACACAGTCATTTCTGCTGTAAAGTCCGGTAGTTTTAACCGTTCTGCCACCGTAACGACTGTTCAGTAAGAACAACGGTGTGCCACTGGCAGTTTTGGCGAATCGCGACTCGTAAAATTGGTCGCTTACGCGGGACACCAGCAAACACGATCGAACTGATTCTTTAAAACTACTGAACTCTACGGTAATTTTGGCGAGTCTTCGTACAATGACGGATTACTGGTGCGATTTCAGTTAAAATGGCTGAGTTTTTTTTTCAGTGTATAACAATAAAAAGCGCAGCTCTGATGCGAAAACAAGTATAAAATTCAATCCCTCTCAAAGCAGCATGATCAGCACGTACACCCCGCAGATAAGCGACCGAGGTGAAAACGAGGGAGCGAAAAAAAAAATATCGAAAAGTGCCCCGCGGGCGACGAGTCCAACTCTTAAAACAAGCCGTAAGGGGGAGGTTTACTTGCCTAATCCTTCGACGATCTGCCCCTTCTTGGCTGGTAACAGCAGGATGGCTCCGGAGTTGCTCATCTCGTCGCGGGCCACTCACAGTGTCTCGCGCAATATTCCACACTTTGTTATACTTTCTCACTGAACTTGCGTCAATACACCGCCCGCGCGGGAAACTTCTTTCCTACGCAGCTTCGTTTCTTCTCTCTGTCCCTTACGATATCACAGCCGGTCGCGAGCGACGACCGGCGCGTGTGCGCCGCTGCTGCTGCCGCTCTGTAGTATACAGTATATAGAGCGAGCGTCGAAATGACCAATGTCCGATTCGCGCGCGGCCGTTAATCGACTGGCCGATTGAACGGAAGAGATAGAAATCTCCGAGGGAAAAGCAAGAGAGAGAGAGAGAGAGAGAGAGAGAGAGAGAGAGAGAGAGAGAGGGGATAGAGCTTTCCTGCGCTGTTTGCTCGGCAGAGATCGATCGGGAGGGTTTTTTCTTTTTTTATTCCAACCTGAATGCTGCGTGTTTGCTTTGCGCGATAAATAAGCGCTGATTCGAGATCCGAACCGAAAGAGCCGTGCAATTAGTGATGTGCATACGCGTGCGGGAAATTTTCGAGCCGGTCTACGCGTACAGGAAATTGGAAAACGAGCCCGTGGGAATAAACGAGGAATTTAGAGAGCGCGCGCATGTGCGTCGCCTAATGAAGACAGCGCGCGATGGTAATTGCAGCCGCTGGCCTCGAGGATGAACGGCCTCTTAATGAGAAGATAAGGCGC
The DNA here is from genome assembly GCF_009193385.2 of Nasonia vitripennis. Classification (NCBI taxonomy): domain Eukaryota; kingdom Metazoa; phylum Arthropoda; class Insecta; order Hymenoptera; family Pteromalidae; genus Nasonia; species Nasonia vitripennis. The sequence continues at coordinate 14,540,458 of NC_045760.1, read as the reverse complement.
GCAGGTGCGTTGCGTGAGCACAGCTATACATATAGACCGCCTGTGCAGTGACTGCAGTTGGAAGTGACGAAAGCTCTCCGAGCGTCTGCGAGGAAAATCGATGCCGCTGTTGCCGAGTCGTCGTTACACACGCGGAACCGGCGAACACTAAATTTATATACCGCGCACTCGTTTCACAATAACCGATCACAAGCTACATTCTCCGCGCCGACACAACATCATACACGCGCGAGCAACAGCTCCGCAGGAGCACATGAGAGATAGCGCGCGGCAACGTGTCTCGAGCACTCGGTGTATCATATTTCGCGCCACTGCTGCCGGCGCGCTTACCTCGCTCTGCTCTCTCTCTTTCTCTCTCTCTCTCTCTCTCTCTCTCTCTCTCTCTCTCTCTCTCTCTGTCTTTCTCCTTCGACAAAGCGGCGCTACTGCTGCTGCTGCCGTCCGATCGTAGCTTCCCGTCCCGCGTGTGTTATATGATGCACTGCGCGAAAAACTCGACACACCGCTGGCGAACAACAAGTGTCCGTCAGACGCGACGCGAGTCGAGGAGAAGAAGCGGAGGAGGAAGAAGGTACGCACGCACACGGAGACACTCGACCAGAGAAGAGAGAAAGAGAGAGAGAGGTGTACCTACGGGAGAGAGAAAGAGAGAGAGAGAAGGTGTGTGTAGAAGGAGAGGACTGACGACTGCGCTGCGGCTGCTGGTTGACCGGCGAGAGAGGGCCAAGGCAGACAAGTGGTTTCAGCAGTAGTCGGGCTGCCGCGCGCACGCTTACACTCACTCTCTCTCTCTCTCCCCTTTCTCTTAGCTCGCTCACCTGCGCGACGCCGACGACTACTACTACGTCACGGGGGCTGTGCCAGCGCCAGCGGCGCAGCTCTAGGGCGCGCGCCTAACGACTCCCTGTGCTCGCTACTCCCTCTCTCGCTCTCCGGCTTATGCCCTCCTGTGCGTATCGGCACGCCGCTGCAGCCTATATACACTCCCACCACTGGTATACACTCACCTGTGCATGCATGTACCGACGAGCCTTTGACGCCCGCCTTCCCCTCGCCCTGGGGCATTTTTACCCCGATACACGTGCAACCTGTATATGTAGGTGTGTATACGCGATCGCGGCTCTATCAGCGCTATGTGCGGCTTCGAGGATACGTGTAGAACGTGTTTTCGCGTATCGATTAAAAGCGATGCACGCACGCGTATATACGTCTGATGTGTCAGCGACGCCTTGAACTGGAAGCCGGCTAATTTTAAGTGCCAGCCTATTTTCGGCCGCAGGATATGTCACACACACACACACACACACACACACACACACACACAGGCAGAGAGGCGCTGCTGCTGCTGATTCGACAGACTTTTCTTCGGGGATGCGGAATTTAATTGACGTGCGCTCGTTTTTTCCAACTGGTCGAAAATAACGAGCGAGTTACCTCCTAATTACATAATATTTTCCCGGGAGCCACGAGAAACTTCTGTTAATTATATAATCGGAGTAGTTTGCTACAGCTGTAAAAATCGAACGATATAAGGCGTATAATATCGTGCGCTGACTCCGGCGCGATTTCCCCGCGCTGCACGCGAGGACTTATGCACGCTTCATGCGTGACCGAGCCGTAATGCGTTTTTCCGAAAGAAAGAAAGAAAGCTTTATCGGCATATTGCTATCGCCGACGAAATCCGTTGTGGGATTTCACTGGCAGAGTCGTCGTCCGATTGAGGAAGACTGCGTTGACTTCTCATAGCACGGTCGCGCGAGGGCCGGAGAGAAAACGCCTTGCGTGCAGTTCTCCGAGGATTGAATTAGCCGGATTTTCGTTCGCTTGCAGAGAGCGAGCTGAGAGAGTATTTATGCATCGCTGCCGTTTAGCGGGAATACTTCAATGCGCATGAATAACTAGCCGAGAATCGTCCCAAAATCGAGTCTATGCTATCACCTACTGAATTCAAATATAAATCTGACGCGGTGTTTGAAAAGGCGCTTTATGTCAGCGAAATCCAATTACTCTGCGATAATCAGAGGTCGCAGATTTATGCGCGCGGAAAAAGCTCGAGTTAACCCGGCGGAAAGTTCGTCGATTACGTCAGGCTACGCGTATACGTAATCCGCTTTCTTTACGCACAAAAGCGCCTCTCCCCCACGCGTGTATACATTTACAAGAGCCAACCCTTTTGACGGAAAGTTTTTTTTTTAATTAGAAGAGGGAACGCGTGGTTCTCTACGTCGAATTTCACGTGAGGCCGCTTGCGATATTTTACGCGTTTATATGATGCACACGGCGATGCGCGTCGATCTTCATGAGGCTGTTTGTTAAGCAGTTAAGGACGTATGTATACGCGAGAGCCTCGATGGAGTCGTAAAAGAACGCAAAGGAATCGCTTGCGACCTGAAAACTCTCTGCGCGGTAGGAAATGAAATGGTCCCCTAAGGATCGTCTCGATGCTTTCAGCTCTCTGCCGTATACATATACGTACAGATCATCGAGAGCAATCCTCTCTTTATCCTCTGAAAACGGGGCTACGCTCTCTTTGAGTGCCAGACTGATTGAGGAAGCGAGCAGCCCGGGGAAAACGGAGAAAGCTGTACTTTACTCACGCGGTAGCAGAGCGAAGTAGTTCCTGTTTAAGTTAAGCTCGAGGTTATAAGCTACAGCCGCGCGAGCCCAACGATTGTTTGCCGAACGCACTACTGCTTCTTGCGCCGCGAGACCTTGGAAGAGAAAATGAATTCGCCCGGTGGCGCGCGATTAAAATGGCGAAAGCTGCGTGGCTGTAGATATAATATTGCACGTTTGCTTTCTCGTATCTTCGACGAGCTGCATCAAGCCATACCCATAATTCATTTGTTATAAATTCTCTTCATTAAAAGAGCATTGTACAGAGAACTTCTTTGCAACTTTAACGAAAGCTCCTTTTCATCGAAAATAAAGTGAAACTTGCATGTTATTACATTGATCCTCAAATAATCTTCTCGCTAACTAACAAAAGCAGCTTTTATAGAATTTCAAGGCATGAAATGGTTGAGAAGAAACCAAGACTGTATACATAAGGCAACACTGAATCTGCTTAGGACGAAAACAAGATTTAGAATGACAAATATAAGGTTGTATTTTTAATCGAAAAATAATAAAACCTAATGGTGTTGATATGTCGGGTAAAAAATGTTTTCAGAGAGCAAGTAACCTGGCGTGAAATTTCCCATTGACGTCAGTTGATCGACGATCAAAAAAGTAAAGAAAAAAAAACAACGCACGTAAACGGACCATAATCCCCCTTTTTGCGAATTTCATTCGAGCGGCGCGTACACAAGAGTTTATATAAGGAATCCCGTATCGACTAAACACGTATACGCGTCGCGCGGCTTCTAAAAATATTGCTGTATACACTCCGGCTTTTTTTCATCATAAGCGTTATTTTTACGCTCGCGATAGCAGCATCATCCTTTTTTTTTATAATAAACATACACCCGTTCTGCTTTCCATTAACGGTCTTCTTCATTCCGGAGCCTGGAATATCCTGCGTGTTCGAGAAAAAAATTGCAATCTCTTCTCTCTCCATGTAAAACAGTGAAAATTTTCACTATTTATGCAGTGAAGCAATTTCACTGTTGAAATAGTGTAATAATAACTATTTTGACACCAAAATTCGGTTTAACTTTTAGAACAGTGAAAATATGACTATTCTAATCAATGAGTCGCTAACATAAATACTATTTTGTCAAGTAAAAATTTTACTTTTGAATAAGTCAATCTGATTCACTTATTCAACAGTGAACAAATGAGAGGAGCGATACTAAAACTGAAACTCTTAAACCCGCATACCTCATTCACCCCATGCAGCAAAGTTTTAATAGGAAAAAAAAATGTTGCTTAATACGTTTGAAATGTCCGCCAAGAGGCGTTGATGCGGCGGCGCAAGAAACAGCACGAAGAGATACGAAGCTCACAACGGTAAGTCCCTTGACATGTATGAAATTAATTTATTGACAAAACTTTGTAAATAAATTAAATGTGTTACCTAAAGAAGAGTCACAATGCGAATCCACAGATTATCATGTCAAGGGACTTATCGTTGTGAGCTTCGTATCTCTTCGTGCTGTATCTTGCGCCGCCGCATCAACGCCTCTTGGCGGACATTTTTCAGGCGGATAAATGTTGGTAATTTTACGGTACATGAAATTATTCGTTTTTAAACAAGGAATACTTCTGTACTATTTTTATTATTCATTGATAAAAAAAAGATGGTCAAAATCGGTCATAAACAAAAAAAAATACGATTTTACTTTTTTTTTAATATTTTGCGTTATAATTTTTTTCCCGTAATGTTTATTATAAATATTTGTTAAGATATCGATAAAGAAATGTTTGATGCTCAAAATGACAGGTGTTGAGTTGAAAAATTTGGAATAGAACCGAAGTTATGCGGTAAATAGTGATGGAAAAGGTGAATTATGCAAGTAATATTCACTAATTTTGCAATAACTCGACTTGTAATTAATTTTTTTGATTTCTGCAAATTTGAGACTATTTCTACGTGAAAATGAAAGGTATTTTCAACGTTAGAATATAATTTTTGTATTATGTCTTCTTGTTACAGCGTTTTAAACAATTAAATTGTTAATAACTTTTTTAATTTACACGTTCATGCAAAATACCCTCGAAATTCGTGATCAGTGGGCCAAAATATACTTAGAAAACTTTGGTGTCTAACTGGACCTCCGTCGGCCACGAAAACCCCCCTGGCTCCTAGACTAATATATCAGATATGAAATTTTGAACGTAATAGTTCAGTTTAGGTAAACGGATAGCACGCACGACTACCACGTTGATGACCCAGGATCGATTCCCGCCATCGACAAAAAATTTAATTTAATTTCTATGTTTCTAAATAATATAATTTTCATACTAAATTAATAAAAATTTATAATAATAAGTCTAAAATAAATAAACAAAGAAAAAAAATTTTTTTGTTCCTCAGTGTACATTTCTAATCGATTTAAAATCCGAAATTTTCACTGATTTAAGCAGTGACCATTTCACTAATTCATTCAGTGAATAGTCACTATTTGGCAGTTGCATACTTTTCACTGTATAACTTAGCGCATATGCACTATCAATCAGTGAAATTTCACTATTTTACACGGAGAGAGTTCGTTTATAATTATGTATAGTAGGTACATCTCTTCCCTCTCCCGCGTTTCCAACAAATCCGGAGCTACATGAATATAAGGCCGACGAAGAATATCAGCCGCGTCAAATGCCGATGTACACTACATCTTGGGAAAAATCTCGCTGCGAGAAAAAGAAGGACGAGCAGCTATTCCCACGAGAGCCGCCGTAAAAAGCCCAAGTCCTTTACGAGCCGCCTCCGACGTTGTTTTGACATTCAAGCAGCAGCCGGCTCGTAGATGTTTATAGGTGCGAGTCTAGCACGCATATGCATATAGGTACGCGACCTGCATTTTATGCGAACGATTTTCCGGATTCATTTGATACACTGTTTTCTTTTTCGCGCGAAAATATATGTTTAAGTAAAAGGCTATTAAGAGACAAGTAGGACGTATAATAGACATACGCTAAACACAGGCTAAATCGATGCGATGTACTACAGTTTGAGATTCTGGGACATGCAGGGTCGTGATATCAATTAGATTACACGAAGAATTAATATTATTGTAAACATTTTCGGACTGCTATTGTATAGGTTATTCGCTTCAACACAGGAATATTCAATAGCAAGGTTACCAGTCATCACAGCTGACTGTGTAACTGTCTCCCTTTGCCTCTTATGCTCCTTTTCATACACGCTTCACCCACATCCCCTCGCATATAAGTCGATTTACTTAAAACACACGATGAATTTCGTTTATCGAGTTATACAATGCGAATATACCTTCGGGTCGTATTTGCGCAAGCGAAAAATCAAAGAGAAAATAAACAAATGACTCACGGCGTATTTATTCCAAACATCGAGATATTTCACCATAGCGACGACGGAATATTTATTCATAAAGGTTTATTTTAGCTTTTGCGCGAGTGCGGCCGACGATTGAAAAGGGAAGGAAGCTAACGTCTCTCGCGGAATGATATTCCGAGCTTCTTCGGTCTCTCTGCTCTCTCGCTCCTTTTTCGCGACGGCGCGCGCTCAAAATTTAATTCGCCGATCGACTCCGCATATTGCGGAAATCCATTTTCATATAATCCGGAAAATGATGGAAACGCAGCAGCAGCAGCAGCAGCAGCCAGTGAAAATTTGAATTTTCGAACGAGCCTGCGAGAAAACGACATTTACGCGAGCGCTTAACGATCTCAGCCACTTTTTCCGGTTCGCAGAGGCCAGGCGCGCGGCCGGGAAGTCGATTTATAAAAGGCAACCTTTCCCGAAAAAGCGAGACGTTGATGGCAAACTCGCGCTTATACACCTGTCGAGATTATCGTACAGCGCATCGACAGCTTATTTATATAAAGCTCGGGCTAGCGCGACATTGAACAAAGGCACTGGGTCATCGGGACTTTATATGTAGCGCGACTTCTCCTAGGAACATCTAGCGACGACCGAAAATAAGCTGGTCTCCTCTGGCATTGGCGCACACTGATGTACAAGTTGCGACATGATCGATTGCTGCCCAGGGGAGGTAAGAAAACGTTCGATCATTCCGTCGCCGTTTGTTTTTCCCCCTCGTTTGTGCTGGCCATATATGGTACACACACCTTTTTGTATTTGTCTTGCTGAACATTGACCGTTACTACTGCGTATTCTTTGTGGACACTTTCCGTAATTATTATCGGAACGCTTAAGTATTTTATCGAAAACTCGTCACAGTTTTCTTTTATGAACAGCTGTATAAACAGTTTACGATTCTCTACCGTCTATCTTTTTCTCTCTCTACTTTTTTCCACTCCAATCTTCGACTTCATAACTGCCATCCCGATCGATCCTGAATTCGCTAAACAACTCGCAGAAATTCGAATGGAAATTGTTCGAGCAAACACGACGACCAAGCGCGCGCGCGCACGATCTTTTTCCCTTTCCTATTTCCATCGCCGCTCGCTCGCGCCTTCCGGAACTAAAAATAGCAAACAGCCTATATCGAACGACGCGGATATTTTTTTCTAGCTCTCTACTGCTGCCGTGTATACTATATAACGCGCAGCATATACATTTATTGATAAAAATTCATTAGGCGGAATATTCTTTTCTTAACACGTGCATGAAAAAGACCCGTTTCCATGCCTCTAAAGTGAATGGCAAGCTGCTCATTTCGAGCGTGCGGGAGGGAATAGCCATTCCCTCCCGCTACTCATAAACACTCACAAACACTGAAAAATAATCAAATTTTTGAAAAATATTGATATTTTTTTAAAGAGAGTGGTTTACGACTCAAAATGCGCAACTTACCATTCACTCTATATGCATGAATACGGGTCTTTACAGGCACTTGTCAAAAAAAGTACAGCGTGTAACAAGGGGGGGAGGGCAATTTCTACCTCGGGTGAAATTTTAGCACTCGTTTCCGTCTCGTGCTCAAATCTCACTCTCATTAGAAATCGCCCTATTCCCCCCTAGTTGCACAATATACTATTTTCTCTTCGTCACATAAGCGCGCGAGGTAAAAGCCGGTTTTATATATCGTGACTTTGAGCAGCGCTGAATTGATAAAACTCTTTCTCTCCCCGGCTTTATAACGCTCTCTCATTCTCTCTCTTTTACGGGCTCTTTTTGAAAAGCATCAGATACGTTTAGTTATACGTATACACCCTTTACGTTTTATACGGGCACTTGCGACGCGTAACTCGTTTAACTTTTTTACGTATATTTTTTTCGCTTTCGCAGCGCGAAAGCCCATTAAGAGGGCTAACTTCGTCGTTCTCGATATAATGTTTTTACCGCGGGTCCGCACGCGCTCTCTGTCCTGTAACGAGACAATTTTTTTTCGCCTCTATACATACTTTCGCTGCTATAAATATACTCGCGACACACACGCAGCATCGATCGACGCGGCGTTACTTTTACGATCCGACTGAACACGCGTCTGTATTGATGAAAACTCATCGCACTCCGAACATCCGAGGCGCACACGGCGATCCTCGAAATTATACATACCGAACAACCTTAAAGGCTCAATCAGCATGCAAACCACGCAATGCTGCAATATTTATGCGATTATATACACTGAGAGAACTATATATTAAAATTTACTACATATGTAGGAAAAATTACTATATTAGATAGTAACGGCAGGTCATACTCGCTCCATGACGATTTTTACTATATTCATAGTAAAAATTGTTAGACTTATATTAAAATTTGTTACTACATTATATAGCAAAAATTATTTTAAGAATTTCTCCGTGTGCCAGAATTTGAGGTTATAAAGTTGATTTATGCAGTAATCAGAGACCAAAATCTATAATTTTTTGTGTATCTGGTATTATTAGGTGATAAAATATCATTCACTGCTATTATTTATTAATTTTGGTCAATTTATTATTAATAATAACTCATGAGTAAATGTGAGTAATATATCAGATTTGAAATTTTGTACATAACAGTACTGTTTGGGTAAGTGGTCAGCGCGCTCGACTTCCATGCCGGAGGTGTAGATTCGATTCCCGTCGCCGCAAAAAAATTTCTTTCTTTCATTTATTTCTTTCAGCATTAACTATCAATAATAATAATAAATAATATTCGAATAAGCGCGTAAAATTGACCAGCAAGAAAAAAAAATTTCATTTCAGTATAGAAATTACTATCTGGATAGTAAAATTTAATACAAAGCAAGTATAACCGCCCGTTACTATATAATATAGTAATTTTTCCTGTATACGTAGTAAATTTTATTATCTAGTTTTCTCAGTGTAGGACGTTTGTGTGCAGAGTGTCGTATTGTCAATCAGCCGGTAATCTAAAAATAACGTGCTGGGAGAATACTGTATACTACCGTGTCGCGTTTGGTCGGGGTAAGGGCGTTAGAAATTACGAGACAGAGAGAGAGGGGCAGGAGAGGAGGGAGTGGCAATGGCGGTCGGGAAAATTAATTTCGATGTAGAGGCGGTGATTGATAATCGTCAGTTTCAAGGACGCGAGAAAAACGGCTCACGCGCGAATCGAACAATTCAGATACACGATTGCGCGAATGCGGCATTAGGAGATATGGGAGGCGAGACTTGCGAGAGTGAAAGTGAATATTTATGCAGATCGTATCGAGTTATGGATATTCAATTTCGAAATTACTCTGCGGCGTGCATGTACACGCGCCAAGGAGAAATTCCGTGACCTACTGCTATAAGGCACACACACACACACACACATCAGGAGACAGAGGGAATGAAATTGAATCATCGATTTTAAAACGGGCGCGTTTAAAATTCAAAATTTCTTCGATTATTACTATTATTACTCGCGCGCGCGACAAGGTCTGAAAAAAATATATATAGACGGGGAAAAAATTATAGCCAGAGGGAGAGCTCGTGTCGTAAAATTTAAAAATTTCTCTCCCGCCGAGGGAGGGAGAACAATGGCTGAAAGGTCATAAAGAGACTCTCGGGCTTTTTCGTTACACAGCGCGGAGCGAGGAAATGCGCGCGCGCGAGCGTGAAAGCTCTAAAGCCGGATCTGCAGCGCATAAAACCGAAGAAAGCCGTCGCGGCCGAAAAATAATTTTTTCTCTCTCCCTCTCACTGCGCGAGACACCCGGGAAAAAGCTCGCATAAATAAAACGCGCAGCTGTCAGGAAAAGGACAGCAGTAGCGAAGTCAGACAGAAAAAGGCGCGATAACGATCATCGCGTATGCGCTATGTGTGTGCCTGAAGGTTACGCGTGGTGCAAGGGGAAGCGGTCATCGTTCAGTCAGCCGCGCCACGACTGTATATATAACTATAGGTATACACGGCGAAGGTCTGGCTCGCATGTCGCGAGCCAGTTAACAATCGAGGCAACCTGCATTTATGAATAAACCGAAGAGGGAAAGAGAGAGAGAGAGAGAGAGAGAGAGAGAGAGAGAGAGAGAGAGAGAGAGAGAGAGTCGGTGCTAAGGTCACAGACAATGAACCTCGTTCCAGTTCAGGGCTGTGTAGCGACGACGACGCCGCGCGCGCAGGCGTGTGTTGTGCATTGCCCGGGACCATTAGCCTCCCCTGCGGTGCGCGCGACGTGTATACTGTGCTCGCGCGGCACACGGGCCGAACTGCAGAAATCGACAGAGCGATTTCTCACCCTTGGCTTTTTTGCCCCGAGTATACACACGGCTCAGCCGAGGGTGATGGAAAATACACCAGCAGTTTGTATCGCTCGCCTGTGGAATTTACCGACTAATTGATGACTATTACATATGCTATACAAGGCGATGGCTGCGAAGGGAGGTGTACACTACCGGTGACTTGCAATTAGTTGCAGCGGGTAGAGAGAAAGCTTTGACAGACTTTTTTGCTGTTTTCGCGCAGCAGAGAAGAAAAAAGGAAATTGCAGGTTCAGCTAGCCGGGCAAAAGTTAGTTTTCCAGAGCTGTTAACCTCGCCTTTCTTTTCGGATCTGCTCGAACGAAGTCCCGCGCCGGTTTCGTTTTAGACAAGCGAAACACGCGGACTACTACGCGAGTTTATTATTACACGCGCGGAGAAATACAATTCAATTTACTAATTTCGTTGCATATCTCTTAGCGATCGGTGACTGTAGCTATGTATAGTGAAAGTTGATTAAATAAACTCTCGAGGAAGTTGAGGCTCACATCCATTGTGTGTGGAATTTTTACAAGTGGAAAGTAGCTAAATCAAATACAGCCTAGCTGCCAGTTCCAGAGCAGCACAGCAAAATTCCCATTTCCTTCTTCTCCGCGAGCCATCGATCATTAGCCCGAAACCATTTGAAAATACTTCCGGAGCTAAAGCAAAATCCGTAAAAGAAGCATGTTATTCCAAATTAAATCGCCCGGGAAACATGCGACTGTACACTCCATCACGCGAGCTTCTTCTTCTCCTTCATCGACGACGAGATCGTAAAAAATCGTAAAAAATGTTTGAAGGAAATAAATTGCTTCGCGAAGCGATAAACTATATCCGCGCGCACTCGCGACCCCTTAAAAAACGAATCGATACTCGCGGCCACGTGTGTGACCGTATTGTCGGCCTATTTCATAGGTGTACCGGACAGTCACGGCCAGATACAGAGGAAATGCATCGAATTGCGCTGCGGGTCGATATAGATTGACGTGGCAACAGTAGCAGCAGTAAAAAGGGCAAAGTCTATAATGTCCAATGATTATCGACGACACGGCCTTGACACCTGCCGCGACCTAGCCTCAGGTCTATTTCTCCTCTTGCACACGCGATGCATGTGTATAACGCATATGAATCATTCCATGAAAAATTAGCGACTGGAACAGCTATATAGTGTTACCAGACATAACAGATTTTGATGTAACATTGTTCTTTTGCTCAATTTTCACTTATGAATCGATTATTACAACCAATCTTTTTTCTTCAAATTGAACTACGTTCGCGTTCCACGTTTGTTGAATGCTCAGTTTCGTGGATTCTCTCGTGTAAATATGACCTGTGTATACATTATATCGATCTGACTCGACGCTCTACCTCTCTTTTTTCGAATTTTTCAATTCTGTTTATAACGAGGAATAGTCAATTTGTGCACGAAAAATGTTTGCCATTCGAATATGGGTCGCGATTGGTTATATCCGCGAGCGCGGCAACGGATCGATCGTTCACGCGTATGGGAATGTCCCATATGTTATTGTTTATCTATCTCTCTTGGTTTGGAATTTTCGGACTAAAATATAGAGAGCGCGACATAGAACCAGCTCAAAGGGGACGAAAATTCGAGTAGAAATACTACGACTTTGGTCAGAAATGTTAGAGTTGTCTCTGCATTGCATTTAGCTCGACTCTCGTTTTGCTCGTGTTCAATGAATCAACGACACGCAATACCGCGGTAGCCTGTACAGCGAAATAAACCGCACGAAAATTCCGATTAATTCATCAGTGGCTGGATCGCTCGAGCCGTGTAATTAAAAAAGCACGAAGCAACAGCCGCGCCAATAAGCGATGGCACCTTCATTCCGCCCAGCGACAATGACCATCAGCATAAGCGAGCTTTCAAGCTCGCGCTCTCGCAATAACCACAAATCACAACCCTGATGCTGAGCAGCAGCAAAGCACTGGCGACAAATCTCCAATCGCAAGTTATAACTTATTCAATCGGTATTTATCTATATATCGTATTATAGTGTCTCGTCTCTCGTTTCATCACTTTGCACACCAGCTAGATCTGTCGCGTCGTTGACTTCATTTTACTAATCAGGACGTGCCCCTTTCGAGCTTCTTCACGAGGTATTTACCTATACGACAAGGCGAGTGGAAACAAGCTCGGCTAACGATCGGGGCGAGGCTAATGGAATTACCAATCGGAAGCGCTATACTGCCGGAGCATGGGTTATACGCGCTGGGATTTCTTTATCGCCTGAAACGAATCAGCGGAGTAACTTGCTGTATTGTAGAAAAAATCTTCCATAGAGTCGATGCTGTCGTGAATTGAAAATTGTACAACTATATTTAATTCTGTGATGGATACAATAATAGATATACACCTTATAACTCGCGAATTCAGAATACACCTCGACGGAGAATCTCACGCGCATCCAGCTCTCGGCATTTCGAACTGCGCGAATCGCTTACCGCTTAATACACGCAGCGCTCCTAACTGTCCAAACGTCTTTGTTCGAAAATCTCGCGTCGATGAATATGTGCGCATCCGCGCAAATCGACTTGGCTGCGCGCACTGTCTGCGAAGCTCCGGGAGAGTGAGTCCACAACTATTACCGCTATACGCGAAACTCGTCTCTCTCTCTCTCTCTCTCTCTCTCTCTCTCTCTCTCGCTCTATTTGAATATACTGCGTACGTATGTGTTTTGCGAATGACGTCCGTTTATTCAGCAGAGTAGTGCAGTGTCCGAAAGTTTCGTTCGCTATACGTTCGTGGTTCGAATCAGTTGGCTTCCCGCATATATACGCAAGATATTGTTGAATAATTGCTCGGCGTGCGCACGCTCGCGAATAATGCATGGCGATGATCAGCCGCAATAACATGGAAAAGCGACGACGCCTCGGGGTGCGGAGATTTTTCGAAAAAGAGCGCTTCTCCTCTATTCAAAACGGCGATACAGCTTCCGTGCGTCAGCCCGAGAGCGAGAGAAATATGGCTCGCCGAGGGCGAGATACTGTGCCGTATATATAGTGTATAGAGAGACGAAGGCGTATAAGCCAAGCTCGCAATACGTATTGCTCGTATATAATATTTCAGATTTCCGCCAAAGCGAAATAGCTTCTTTCAGGCGCCTGCGAATTCGTATAAAATTCCTGCACAGAACAGCATCAGCTCCGGCTCGCGGCACTCGTAAACCGCGTGGTAGTCGATGGATTTAATCGGACGAAAATTAAAAACGAATCGTTATATTGTCACAGACGCACACGTCTGCAACGCGAGCAGCGAAGACGAATCAGCGATAAGAGTCCGTCGAGCCGTACTACGATGCATAGCGTCCGAATGCATCGTAGACGTTAGCTCAGTGGTTAGAGAACAGGCCTCTGGCTCTCGGGTCCGCGAGTTCGAGTCCCGTCGTCTACTTTTTCGCTTTCGACTCTGTCTCCTCTCCGTTTGTAACAATATGCTCTCCCGAGAAACGCGAAAGCTCCGATCATCCGGATGCGCGTGAGGTCGATATGCATGCAGCTCCGCTGGAACTGGGTCGGGCGCGGATCTGTGCAGCTTCCCTCTCGCTCTCGCTGTGTGCGCGTATACCTATACGTACATCTCGGCCCGAGTATACTGGCCGCGCGCGTTTCGCGAATTTATTGCTCCGGGGGAGCTATGGAGAGTGGGAGAGAGGGCAGCAAACAATCGCTGCAGCCTCCCCGTCGTGCATGTGCGCGTGTGTAGACACATTCACGCGCGCGAGCCAGCCCGCACTGGCATGCATATAGCTGTGCAGGAGGCAACTCAGCGCGCGACATAAAACCGGACGCGCGGAAGGCAAAAATTCTATATATGCGACGGGCTTTGTTTTATATCCGCGGAAGACATCAGGATATTTTAAAATCAATATCGAGTCGCGCAGCAAGCTCCCGAGTGAAGCACAGAACCTATAGTAGTTCTATAATCAGTGTCGAAATGAATCAACGATCGATCGTTCAGGAAATTAAGAGGACCGCCACACCGCTCGCACCTTTTAAACTCTCGGAGAAAGAGTTCTTCCCCAGAAGAATGGGCCGCCTCGAGACTGCGCAGGTCGCGCGCAAAGGAGAAAGAACTGCACGGCTGAGAGGGAGATGAACCGCCCTCTTGCACTCGGAGAAAGGATACGGTAGAGCACCGCCGGAGGAAGTTTCTACGTTCCCCGGCATTATGGTCCCCCGCGGCGAGATCTCAAGCCTGCGGAAAAGTACGCAGATCTCGAGGCTATATATACACAGTTCACACACAGAGCTTTGGAAGGAAAGCAATGTTTCGCGCTACGTCTATGCATATCTAGATATATACAACTGCACAACTGGCTTTTAAGGAAGTTGGTATATGTAGGAGAGATCTAGCTTTCTTACCGACTTGACCCGGATAAAGGTCTTTTACGCTGATCAAACGCAGTCCTCGGTGCTTAATGGCCGATATAATTGCGCGCGACGAACGTTCTTATACCGTGCGGGAGAGAAATCGCAACGACGTCGCTTCTCGCAATGTCGCCAGCAGCAGCTCGCTGATTTTCCCGGGGCTGCAGGATCGCGACGTCGGGAAAATTGAAACAATTACTGTACACGCGAGCTTGGAATTTCCGCGGTGTACGTATGTGGCTATGAAAACTGTATCTTTAATTATAGAACCCGAGGAGAAAGCTGTCTGCCATTCTTCTGGGCGTCGCTGTGTATATGTGACGTTAAACCGCGACGTATACCAGAAGCGAAACGCGCTTTTTACTAGGCTCTAGAAGGAAATTGCCTGGTGCGCTCTTATAGTGCGCAGGCGTATGCGGGGGTGCGATAAACAAAAAAACAACGATGCGCGTTTTCTCATCATCGCTGGATTTTCATTAGCCCATGTTTCACGATAATTTATCTGGGCCAACTGCGATTAAAACTCTCCGTTTAAAACTCCACGCGAACTGAAAAAGGAGGGTGAAAATAGTCGAGCGCAGAGCGAACAAAGTCGAATGAAAATTCAACTGAATTTCATTAACGCCGCGAATGCAGCGGGAAGATCGAAAAAGAGGAAAAAGCCGCGTGCGATTCGAGATCCAGTTGGAGGCGACATAAGATTCTGCAATTATGTAAGGTATAGAATTTATCTGGTAACGCGAGCGAGAAGTTGTGGAAAGCGATTTTTAATGTCACAATTATATACCGGCCGCAATGATTGCCGAACATTGATAGGCGTCTCCATATAGCCATTGTATTCCACTTACATACGCAATATGAACGAAAACGTTTGCAGCGCCCGGAATATTGGTATACGAGTCAACGCGAAAGTGATACGGTCAAATCACTCGGCGGGAGATAAATTTCGCGACCGCGCGCAGGGAGAGGCTATAGGCACAGAATTTTAACGAAGCTGCGCGCGCATCGATTCCGACCGCAGATAAAAGATGAGCCCGATATCCGTTTCCGCCTCCTATCGTCGGATTGTAAAAATAGACGGTGGGGGGTGCCTTTAATTTCCATTGTCGTCATTTTAAACGAGACTCGAACGGGAACTGGATACACGTATTGCAGCGGGTAAGTGATCTCCGGGAACTCGGGTTATTTTATTGGAACGAAATTAGCATTTTCTAATTTTTTTAATGCTATACTCTTCATAACGTACACGGATTGAATAAAAGATTTCATACCATGTTCGTTTCTAGATGAATTGATCGAGTCGAAGGAGGAACTCATTATACTTATAGCTTCGAGGTATTCATGAATATCTCCGATATCAAATAACTACTTATGTATACGGCGATGTGATATATGTATATTTGAAAAAGTCAACGTCTAACTTACATGTAGTGGTGCTGATGTCGAGAAAATGCTCCAGTAGGGGTGTTCCGTTCCGCTCCGACTGCTGCCCATCTGTAATAAGAATCGTGACTTTTAGCAGTTTCGATATTGTGTACTTTATTATTATAATCGTATGAAAAAACGTTTAATAACGTTTGAAGCTACTCTGTAAGATCAACCCCCTTACAGCGTATCATGATGTATAGATAACGATGTCAAAATACAAGACCGTCTCAAATAGCTATGCAATACACAAGAGAACGACGATCAAACCGTCCTCATCAAGACCGAAGCCACAGCATCGTCACACACAGAGTATAGCTGTGACAAAGCTCGCGTCAATTAATTGCACCGATGGACCTTCCTCGAGTTCGCGACAACTCGGCCTTGGGTGCAAGAGACACTCACCCACACTCACCCACACTCTCACCCACACTCACACCCACACACACCTACACACACACAAACAGAGCAGCAGCAGCAGCAGAAGAAGAAGAAGAAAAGGTGCTGACGCGGTCGCACACGCGGGTTAAGCCCCACCCCACCGGTCGATGCGAAACCCCGCCGACGGGTTATGCTCCGCCGCTCAACTATTTCCCTGCAGCCATAGCTGCATGCAACACACAGACACATACAGCGCGGGACGGTCTGCCTGGGCGAGCGTATTATGCAACGTGAGTGCGCGAGCCTCTTAGCCCGCGGCCATTTCCGAATCCAAGGCCAGCACGCAGTGATTACCGGCTCGATTGTCCGTCGATGAGGATCGGAATTTCGGCATTTCTGGTTCAGCAGTCATTCAAGCTTCCGAGCTTGCCCGCTTTGCGATTGCAATCGAAAGTCGCATTTTCATTATGGATTTGCGAGGTCACTTGCGATTCAATTTTTCCACGCTTTGCGCCGAGGGCTACTCTACATCGTGTCACTTGGCAGACGATTAATTCATTGGCTATAGAGCGAGGGGAATTCGCGACCTCCGGTTTATGTCATTAAAGTTGGCGCGCTCGCCTGCAAATTCAATTAAATTCCTTAATTTTATTAGCGCAGCCTTACTGCACCGGAGAATCTTCGATACATCGAACCTACACATGTATACACTGACGAGCTGGCGCGTTTTCATCAGCTACGTGCAACGTTGCTGTTATATAAAAATTCCTCGACAAAATAGCAAACATGCTTGCGATACAAACGCGAGTCAGTCTGTAATCTCTGCGCTAAGAAAGCGCGCGAAATGAGAATGTACAAGATGCCAGTCGCAAAGAAGAAGCGGAGCGGAATGAGCCAGTTGAATTTCGAGAAAGAGCCGACAACTCGTACAGCCTCTGTAATCTCGAGATATACTCGACAGTAGGCAAGATATTCGCAGTGTATACAGCATAAGGGATGAGGCGATGGTACGTCGTGTGCGATTACGCCAGAGCAGGTTATTTTCGGATCCGCTCGCCTGACGCAAGAGAATGCATCATTTGCATCTCTCTACCCGCGAGTAGTGTTGCCCGCTGCGAAATGTATAATCGAGTGGACTGCACGGAGTCGGCGTGTATATCCGCGTAACCTTCAATCCCAAAGTGAACCTCGTTACGTAAGCGCGCTAAACTGACGGAACAGGGAGATGCCGACGCGGACTCGAATTTTCGATCGATCGCCGCTGGGGAGCGAGATCTAGAAGGGTATACTCCGCCTCCTGAGAGGAATATTTTTTCAACCCAATATATCAACGTCTCTTGGATCAATGCGGTGCGGGAATGTCGTCAGAAGGTGTGTAGCTATTTTCACAAAGAGGGACATTATCTGAAAATGATCTTGAAAGCTCGAGCTGGAAGCGGAAAAATATCGGGTATCGGAGACTCTTGGAAGTAAGACGTAAGACTTTCGATATAGATTACGACTTCACCGGTAATCCCACGTACTTAAGAAGATTTCGCAAATAGTTTTATGATACTGGCGAAGATCAACGACAATGTCAGCGAGTTAAATAATGCGCAGTAATAATGCATTCGCTCTTCAATTAAGGTATACAAACCTGTACAAACTTGTCACGCGTAAAGTTAAACGAAATTAAAACGAATTTGCACGCTCTTGTCGAGATGCTGGTACCTTAGTTAGAGTTCCTATTGAGGCTAATAGTAGCCTCATTTGTATTTACATGAGATTATACGTTATTTCTAAACATAATTTGTAAATGAATTTACTCATTTTAGAAATATAACATTTCAAGTTTTTCATCTAATTAAATTTGTCGTAATTCTGCACAAAATTACAAAAGAAAACACATCCATAAAATAGCTTATTATTTTTGCTCTTTCTTAGCATTCCCTCTACAATTTCTTTCAACTGTGCTTCGCCGTAGATGTACGTAGAAATGGTACTTGCAAACTTTCATCCAACGGCAGACATGCCTCGAGCGTAGATCTTATTTTAATTTTAAATTACCTGAGTTTTACGTGCGCAAAGTAAGAATGAAAAGATAAAAAGCATCATCAACGAGTGACTCACAATTGTCGAGAATGGAGTAGGCAATTTTGAGAGAAACTGATGAATAAAATATGATGACATGTGCGTTGAAATAAATTACTACTATACATGCATATTTGAGTTTGGAGATTAACAAATTCTGGAAATTAGTCGAGTCTGCGCACTGCATGTAATAGTTAATTTAATTAAATAAGTAATTTTTTACAGTTTAAACATTTAACATGATGTTCATCTCGTTATGATTCTCTTTATCATATTGTTAATTTATTGATTCATTATTCGTCGTTTGTTCTCAGCTTCTTGATGTGGAAGCTTTTAGAAATAAATTACCTTAATTGGACTCTTCATTTTGTAATGGTATATCGCTGAACGTATTCATTAATTTGCATAGCTGATTTTCATCTTAATAATTCAATGAAATTCCGTCAAATGTTTCAATTGGCATTTGCGAATACTGCAAATATTTATCTTAAAACCGAGCAGTCAGAACGAGAGAGTTAATAATTATGTATCATAATTTACTGATGAGCCCGAGTCATTTGTCGGGCTGAATCATTTCGTTAAAAATAACAGCTTCATAATTTGAAAGTATAAATCTACTAACAGACTTATTCCAAAACTCAAAATAATCAATGAACGAGAATAAAGGTCCTATTGGAATCGGATAAGTCGTGTCAAATTCCTTCCGATCAGCAATCAATCATTCTTAGATAGAATTCACAGAATCAGAACACGTACCAACAAACTACGTCAGTCAATATAAGGGTGCCGATGATTGAAAAATATTTCCATCATCGCTCGCATATAATAAAACTCTCGTCGAACTCTTCGCCGAGATGTGCATTCACTTTATGATCGAGCTGATTGAAGGAATTAAACCGCGTTCTCGCAGCGCGCAAATAAATCCTCAACGACAAAATTAATGCGCATATTGCAGCTGCCACCGCATGTCAGCTTTGGTGCAGTACATCCATTAATAACACATACCTATACATATACGTGTGCCTGCGTGTGTGTGCGCGCGTATGCACCAGTGAACATCAATGAGTGGCAATTGGCAGAAAGCGCGACACTATACTGGCATAACGACAAAGAGCGCCGGGCATCGAGAAAAAGACAGACTAAAAAATGTGAATGCGCGCTATTCCAGATAAAAAGGACTGAATGAAAGTTATGCAAATTCCGAGCAACGTTTGGTCATTGGAACGAATAAAAAACATCATAAGACGCGTTCTGGTTTGAAAGGGTAGTAACATTATTCTTTATGGGTACCGAACGTTTATACCTTTTTCGTGTGACACAAAGCATCGGTAAACATTTACATTACGTACTCATACAACAGAACCCTTAGTGAGTCTCATTAACTCAAACCATTTCTTTGTTTTACTCGTTTTTTTATTGATTCGTTACTGCAGATAAATAAAATCAAGACCACTTCCACAATTTGCGAACTTTGATCTCTCCAAAGGTTTCGGTCTCAAAGAAAAGCTTCGTGCACGTGGCGAAATATATATGTTTACCATACCAATGTAGCGTTTCGCCTAGACAAGGGCCCTCGAACTATTGCCCTAAATCTACTGCTTATCCGCGCTTGAACAATAGCAGCAAACACACAATGGATCACGTAGCCGAGTGGTAAACGCGCGTACCTGATACCACTTACGTTAGAAGACCTGCGCCAATAAGCTGCGTTACCACCACTTCTCCGTATGCGTCGGTTAGCACATCGGCTGTATGTATTAAAGGAATGAACACTCCTTGATAATATCAAAAAGGACGCTGCAGTTAAAACTTTTTTCATTTCTTAAGCTGTTCACGTTATTCCAGATAGCTTGTTGTTGCCGATGCTTTTAACGCATAGAGCGTGAGAAATGCGTGGATTGAAAACAGAATCACGATAGCGACGCGTGTAGCTTATGGAGAACGACAATTAAAGCGAAGTATTTTATGTGCATACACCAGTCAATTGACTATCATTTCGAATGATATACCCCAGACTTAGCATGCATAAGTGAGTTAACAAGACGATGTACCCGCTGTTTAATAATACAAACGAAACCTGATGGATGTGCATATAGAGTGCATTCGGGATCAACTTTTCAAGTTTTACGATGTAAAAAGCATCTGAATAAAAGGTCGATGAAAGTATTGCCGTTGAATAAGTCATGAAACTCTCAACGCGATCTTCTTTATTTCGAGTCGTTGCTTTGGCAATGATTTATGCAAGCGGAAGACTTCGATAAACGCTGCAAACTCAGAGCGTCTTTGGAACGTGCCGACCCCTTTGAACAGCAAAGGCGATATACCCTGATTATGGTTTGCATGTATAACAAGATCGATCGAAGCGAAAAGCGAATATTGGATGCGAGAAGTCCTAATTGGATTTGGCAAGCAATCGCTGCTAACTAAAGTGATCGTATGATGTGTTTCATTATTTCACTCCACTGCAAAACTCTGTACAAACGTTTCAAACGCCGACATCTCTCGTTCTATTAGCCAAAAATAATAAAGAAAGCTTGTCTGCCGCACACACGCACACACACGTGTGTGTGCCGAGTTTACCACTGCAGATAAGCGAGAGAGTACAAAGCTTAAAGCAACATCCTCGGCACGACAAAGACAGCGACCATAAATTTGAAATCTCTCAAACCAGCAGTACTGGCAACCGAGACGTGGCACGACCAGAATGGAAAGTCGAGAAAACGACGACTCCTAAGTCGAGTAGAGACGACCAAGCAAAGCTTATAAGCACGAAAAAAAAGATTCCACGCGCTCGTAAATAAACATGGTTCCCTGCAACAAAAACGCGTGGATAAAACTCGCGTAGTATAGTTCTTTAGTCGGAAAATGAAAAAAAAAGTTATGACGGGTATAGGTAAAAATGAAAAAACGCGACGAGGCCCGTCTTACCAAGTCGCGCGTATCGACCTATCGATTGTTACGTAGTTTGGCAACCTTGATTTGCTACTTGCTGCGGAAACTTGAGTCTCTCACTCCCTCGATTTTGCTCACTCGATCTTTCGCTGGCTCGACACTTGACACGAATCGGTCGCGCTCACATCAGTCGGTAGAAAATGTCCTTATGCGGTTATCACGCCCGCTGCATATGAACGTTGTCGGCGGGTATAGTAAAAGAGTCAGGAATTTAAAAAAAGTAGTGTGATAGCACCATCGTATCGTTAAGATATCAAAGCCATTTACACTCTTAGCAAGAGGCTCGCTCAAAGTTAGTACGATTTAGTGGATACATTATTGATTATAATGTTCAGTTGTTTTAGTCTAGAGTATCATGACCCAATCATCTTAGAGTAGAATTTCTATCCGCATAAAGCAATGAAGCTCCTCTTCTGATTCATTTACTAATCAAGTACAACGCAATCATAATGTCAATAATTAGTTAAGCATGTTCAAGATTACAATAAGTACACGGAATAACCGAGGTCTTAATTCTTAAAATCAACAAAGATTAAGGAGTAAGCTTACAGAAACAATAAAGTGGGAAATGTATAGTGAAGTGCGTGGGACGTTCACATGATACAATGTAAACGTCAATGAACGCATATCTAAGCATTTAATACCAGAAGAACGTTACACGTGATGTTATCTTTATATTGTTGTATAATTTTTTCTGATTGTCAAATAAACATTTGTTCAAATCACCTTATTCTTCATGCAAACTTTTTTTATCGCGGTTCGTCTGGTAAGTTCAGGTGAAAATCGAATTTTTTGAATTTTTACGAATACGGAAGATTCCAAAAACGAAGACTCGTGTTTGTATTTTCTTAATCCTTTAAACACACGTGCGAATAGGTTCTCCCAGCTCAATTGTCCTGCTGTGAAGCAATTGTTGAACCTCGTGAAAAATATCAATATCAATCCAGGGTAAGATAAACGGGAAGAGTCCATTTCTTCTTGGAAGCATGAAACTCGCATGGTATATCGAGGAATCATTGCAAGATCGAACAAATAATACGCTTGCGTCGACAGCAAATATTTGAACTGGCTATGCGCGTGCTTCTGCAAAGGATGATGCTTTCGTATTTTCTTTTTCCCAGTTATTGCGCGCTATCGCGAATCTCACGGCTTATCAAGCTGCGAGTGGCGAAGGATTTCATTCTCTCTGAATGGACATATGCAACGTGATACGTAGTCGATACAGCTCATTGTTTATTGTTTTCAAGTCTTGCTTTTATGTACTGCGAACGAAAGACGTACAAGAACATTTGGTTATGCAATATACGTATTTACGAAAAAAAAATGTTGACTTAAACTACGACATCTATATACCGTAGTTTATTCAAGGTTTATAATAACAGTAAATAGCATATACTTATAAAGCTTTTACCCGTTTTAAGCTTGAACTATTTACCCGTGATTACGAAATTGCAGTTAATCACCTGGTTTCGAGTAAAATTGCAGGTGCAGCAGAACTTTTCGTGATGGATTGAGACAAAAGGCTTTCTCTCTCTCTCTCTCTCTCTCTCTCTCTCTCTCTCTCTCTCTCTCTCTCTCTCTCTCTCGCTTGCCTTTCTTCAGCTGCAATAATCAAGCCGAATCGATAGAGCCGTAAAACCGAAATTCGACAAGCAGCTGGCAAACATAATTAACCGCCTCGACAACTACATTGTTTTCCGTCGCAAGCCCGTAAATACATTGTCTCGCAGCCTCGTAGTGGGAAGAGCGAAAAATCGCCTGCGAAATTCAAGGCAATGAGATTCGCCCATTCAGAAAGCAATTTGTATGGAAATTTTTCCCTCTCGCACTCGCTGCCTCAAAAACAAGCCCTCCTCCCCCGAAATAAGTAGAATTAAAAAAATAAAGAGGGAAGAAACCTTGACTAGAGAGAGATAGGGAAAAAAATGAATCAATCGACGCGAACCACTGTATACAAGCTATATGCATATTGCATCGCAGAAATGAGGAAGCCAGCAGCAGCAGCAGAAGCGGAAATTCAGTAGCTATAGGTACATGCGCTGCTCGGTGAAAATTTATTCGTATTCCCGGCGAAAGTGTGGCGCGCGCTCGTTTCTTGGCACGACGCGTTTGTTAATTTGCCGGAGGATTCCCCGACGGCGTCGCGCTGAGTAGTAAAGTTCACCCGGAGGAACGTCGTCCCGAGCGACGGCTCTTCAGCCACTGCAAGGAGGGGAACTCTGCTCCCTCTCTCTCTCTCTCTCTCTCTCTCTCTCACCCTCTCTAACTTTCCGATGATAAATAACGCGCGCACGATTCCCCGCAGTTCGCGATCTCTCGGTACCCCCCGTCCTCCTCCGTCGTGCGCCACATTTTGCCCTTTTTTGACACTTGGCAACGCGCCACACGCGTGTCTGCCGTGACTGTGTGTGTGCGATCGCGAATGCAACTATTTTATAGATTCATTCGAATTAGTGTAGCTGCGCGCAAGTTTGCTAATTTGCATGTGCCTGCACTGGCGACAGCGGATTTCGCCTCGTTCGATTGAACGCGGTAAACGAGCCACGAGGGAATCATGTGTGTGCACGTGTGCGTGTGTGTGTGTATGCCGTGAGATAACTGTACTCTCGCTTTAAGGCGTCTATTTGACTGTGTAGCGCTCGTTTCAACGATTCAAGTTCAAGGATGCCGCGCACGCCCCGCGGAATGTCCGCTATTAACTTGATCTATTTGCCCAGTAAACACGGGAGAGAAATGAAAGCGGGATCCGCGCGAGGCTTCTGAAACAATGGCTCTTTGGTTTGTTTTCCCCCGTGACGATGATGCATGTTTGCGCGATTATTTTTCGGCTTTGTTCAGTGCAGTGAGTTGTATGATGGCTCGCTGCGTGACACGCGCGCGCGCGCTTAGATAAGTGCAGCGTGTGCTTTGATTTATCAGACAAACAAACTTCCTCACGGGAAAATACAATTTGCGTTGTGTGCTCACTGCAGTGAGTGATCAATTTCATCAACGCTGTTCGTATGCAAAGCATCGTATTAATGATTTTTCGCGCGACGCCTTTCCGTGTGCATCGCAAATGAGAGACTCGATCGCGTATCGCTCTGTGAATTCGGAAGTCTGATCTGGGCTTAATTTCTGCGTGCTCCAAATTGTCTTCTTTAATAAGGGATTTTATTATTCCGGTAACGAGGTGAGACGTGCTTGCTTTTTAATTTTAAAACATCCAAGTTTGATGTAGCGTAATTATGTACGCTTCGATGGTATTTTCTGAACGAAGTAGCGTTTGAATGAATAATACGCTTTTAGAGGAACTGGAGGGTTGAAAGCTGAATTCGAATAAAATTATCGGTCTCACCGAAAGCTTAAAAGCTCAATAAGAAAGCCGAAGCTCTCCGCCATTCTCTAATGTCCTCGTAATTAATAAGTCGCGCGATATCGTCGTTTCGAGTTAACCGCAATAATTCATAATTTCCATGGACTATAACCAAATCTCGCAATCCATGCGAGAGGGCACTTGCAGTGCAAAATGACGCCTACGCTTATCGCCTCACCAGTGACACGTGCCAATTTCGAGCTCTTCGCAGCTAACTCACTATACACGAGCGCAGTCCTCTCGAACTCATTGACGCCAGAGCAACAATAAAAGAGGCTCGCGCGCGTGCCGCGCCTTGTAGAAGTTCGCGGGGGCGCCACGTGTTAGCACGTTAATGCGACTCGCGTATACACACACAGTACATGTATTGGTATACTTGCTTGCATCGCTACCCGAGCGAGAGCAGTCGTCAACGTCCGCACGTGTGCGTATGGGTGGCTAGATGTAGATACAGCTGCATCGGAGTGTGAATCAACGACGACACTTGGCGCAAGTCAACCGCTTATTTCGACTGTGTATCAAATTCAGAGCCAACGGACAAAGTTAATTGTTATTATTTTGTATACACTTGAAATTTCGAGCGTCAAATTTCTAATTCAGCTATGGATGTACAGACAATTTTGGAATCTCGAAGAGCACTCTTGAGGTAAACAAGCCCGTGG